>NC_092574.1:2606212-3806212 GCF_037975245.1 Apostichopus japonicus | reverse complement strand
CGGTACCGATAAATCGAATGTGCGGTACCGATAAATCGAATGTGCTGTACCGATCAATCGAATGTGCGGTACCGATTTATCGAATGTGCGGTGCCGATTAATCGAATGTGCGGTGCCGATCAATCGAATGTGCGGTACCGATGAATCGAATGTGCGTTGCCAATAAATCGAATGTGCCGAACCGATCAATCGAATGTGCGGTAACGATCAATCGAATGTTGCGTAACCGATCAATCGAATGTTCGGTACCGATCAATCGAATGTGCGGTACCGATCAATCGAATGTGCGGTGTCGATAAATCGAATTTGCGGTGAGTATCAATCGAATGTGCGGTACCGATAAATCGAATGTGCGGTACCGATAAATCGAATGTGCCTTATCGATCAATCGAATGTGCGGTACTTATAAATCGAATATGCGGTATCGATCAATCGAATGTGCGGTACCGATAAATCGAATGTGCGGTACCGATCAATCGAATGTGCGGTACCGATAAATCGAATTTGCGGTATCGATCAATCGATTGTGCGGTACCGATCTATCGAATGTGCGGTATCGATCAATCGAATGTGCGGTGCCGATCAATCGAATGTGCGGTACCGATTAATCGATTGTGCGTTGCCGATCAATCGAATGTGCGATGCCGATCAATCGATAATGCGGTACCGATCAATCGAACGTGCGGTATCGATCAATCGAATTTGCGGTACCGATCAATCTTATTTGCGTAACCGATTTATCGAAATTTCGGTACCGATCAATCGAATGTGCGGTACCGATCTATCGAATGTTGCGTAACCGATTTATCGAATGTTCGGTACCGATCAATCGAATGTGCGGTACCGATCAATCGATAATGCGGTACCGATCAATCGAAGGTGCGGTATCGATCAATCGAATGTTGCGTAACCGATTAATCGAATGTTCGATGCCAATCAATCGAAGGCCCGGTACAGATCTATCGAATATCCGGTATCGATCAATCGAATGTGCGCTACCGATAAATCGAATGTGCGGTATCGATCAATCGAATGTGCGGTACCGATAAATCGAATGCAACATACGCAACATACGGCACATTCCATTTATCGGTACCGCTCATTCGATAATGCGATAATGCGGTACCGATCAATCGAACGTGCGGTATCGATCAATTGAATTTGCGGTACCGATCAATCGAAAATGCGGTACCGATCAATCGAACGTGCAGTATCGATCAATCGAATGTACGGTACCGATCAATCGAATGTGCGGTACCGATCAATCGAATGAGCGGTGACGATCAATCGAATGTGCGGTACCGATCAATCGAATTTGCGGTACCGATAAATAGAATGTGCTGTACCGATCAATCGAATGTGCGGCACCGTTTTATCGAATGTGCGGTGCCGATCAATCGAATGTGCGGTGCCGATCAATCGAATGTGCGGTACCGATTAATCGAATGTGCGTTGCCGATAAATCGAATGTTCGGTAACGATTAATCGAATGTGCGGTAACGATCAATCGAATGTGCGGTGCCGATCAATCGAATGTGCGGTACCGATAAATCGAATGTGCGGTGCCGATCAATCGAATGTGCGGTACCGATAAATCGAATGTGCGGTGCCGATAAATCGAATTTGCGGTGAGTATCAATCGAATGTGCGGTACCGATAAATCGAATGTGCGGTACCGATAAATCGAATGTGCCTTATCGATCAATCGAATGTGCGGTACTTATAAATCGAATGTGCGTTGCCGATAAATCGAATGTGCGGTACCGATCAATCGAATGTGCGGTACCGATCAATCGAATTTGCGGTACCGATAAATCGAATGTGCGGTACCGATCAATCGATTGTGCGGTACCGATCAATGGAATGTGCGGTATCGATCAATCGAATGTGCGGTACCGATAAATCGAATGTGCGGAACCGATAAATCGATTGTGCGGTACCGAACAATGGAATTTGCGGTACCGATCAATCGAATGTGCGGTACCGATAAATAGAATTTGCGGTACCGATAAATCGAATGTGCGGTACCGATCACTCGAATGTGCCGTACCGATTTATCGAACGTGCGGTGCCGATCAATCGAATGTGCGGTGCAGATCAATCGAATATGCGGTACCGATTAATCGAATGTGCGTTGCCGATCAATCGAATGTGCGGTACCGATCAATCGATAATGCGGTACCGATCAATCGAACGTGCGGTATCGATCAATCGAATTTGCGGTACCAATCAATCTTATTTGCGTACCCGATTTATCGAATGTTCGGTACCGATCAATCGAATGTGCGGTACCGATCAATCGATAATGCGGTACCGATCAATCGAACGTGCGGTATCGATCAATCGAATGTGCGGTACCGATCCATGGAATGTGCGGTACCGATCAATCGAATGAGCGGTGACAATCAATCGAATGTTGCGTAACCGATTTATCGAATGTGCGGTACCGATCAATCGAATGTGCGGTGCCGATCAATCGAATGTGCGGTACCGATCAATCGAATGTGCGGTACCGATAAATAGAATTTGCGGTACCGATAAATCGAATGTGCTGTACCGATCACTCGAATGTGCCGTACCGATTTATCGAATGAGCGATACCGATAAATGGAATGTGCCGTACCGATCAATCGAATGTGCGGAACCGATCAATCGAATGTGCGGTACCGATCTATCGAATGTGCGGTACCGATTAATCGAATGTGCGGTAACGATAAATCGAATGTGCGGTACCGTTAAATCGAATGTGTGGTACCGATAAATCTTATTTGCGTAACCGATTTATCGAATGTTCGGTACCGATCAATCGAATGTGCGGTACCGATCAATCGATAATGCGGTACCGATCAATCGAACGTGCGGTATCGATCAATTGAATTTGCGGTACCGATCAATCTTATTTGCGTAACCGATTTATCGAATGTTCGGTACCGATCAATCGAATGTGCGGTACCGATCAATCGATAATGCGGTACCGATCAATCGAACGTGCAGTATCGATCAATCGAATGTCCGGTACCGATCAATCGAATTTGCGGTACCGATAAATCGAATGTGCGGTACCGATAAATGGAATGTGCTGTACCGATCAATCGAATGTGCGGTACCGATAAATCGAATTTGCGGTACCGATAAATGGAATGTGCTGTACCGATCAATCGAATGTGCGGTACCGATAAATCGAATGTGCGGTGACGATCAATCGAATGTGCGGTACCGATCAATCGAATTTGCGGTACCGATAAATGGAATGTGCGGTGCCGATCAATCGAATGTGCGGTGCCGATCAATCGAATGTGCGGTACCGATTAATCGAATGTGCGTTGCGGATAAATCGAATGTTCGGTACCGATTAATCGAATGTGCGGTAACGATCAATCGAATTTGCGGAACCGATCAATCTTATTTGCGTAACCGATTTATCGAATGTGCGGTACCGATCAATCGAATGTGCGGTACCGATCAATCGATAATGCGGTACCGATCAATCGAACGTGCGGTACCGATCAATCGATTGTGCGGTACCGATCAATCGAATGTGCGGTATCGATCAATCGAATGTTGCGTAACCGATTAATCGAATGTTCGATGCCAATCAATCGAAGGCGCGGTACAGATCTATCGAATATGCGGTATCGATCAATCGAATGTGCGGTACCGATAAATCGAATGTGCGGTATCGATCAATCGATAATGCGGAACCGATCAATCGAATGTGCGGTACCGATCTATCGAATGTTGCGTAACCGATTTATCGAATGTTCGGTACCGATCAATCGAATGTGCGGTACCGATCAATCGAGAATGCGGTAACGATCAATCGAACGTGCGGTATCGATCAATCGAATTTGCGGTACCTATCAATCTTATTTGCGTAACCGATTTATCGAATGTTCGGTACCGATCAATCGAATGTGCGGTACCGATCATTCGATAATGCGGTACCGATCAATCGAATGTGCGGTACCGATAAATCGAATGAGCGGTACCGATAAATGGAATGTGCCGTACCGATCAATCGAATGTGCGAAACCGATCAATCGAATGTTCGGTACCGATCATTCGAATGTTGCGTAATACATTTATCAAATGTTCGGTACCGATCAATCGAATGTGCGGTACCGATCTATCGATTATGCGAAACCGATCAATCGAACGTGCGGTATCGATCAATCGAATGTGCGGTACCGATCAATCTTATTTGCGTAACCGATTTATCGAATGTTCGGTACCGATCAATCGAATGTGCGGTACCGATAAATAGAATTTGCGGTACCGATAAATCGAATGTGCTGTACCGATCAATCAAATGTGCCGTACGGAATTATCGAACGTGCGGTGCCGATCAATCGAATGTGCGGTGCCGATCAATCGAATGTGCGGTACCGATTAATCGAATGTGCGGTACCGATCAATCGAACGTGCGGTATCGATCAATCGAATTTGCGGTACCGATCAATCTTATTTGCGTAACCGATTTATCGAATGTTCGGTACCGATCAATCGAATGTGCGGTACCGATCAATCGATAATGCGGTACCGATCAATCGAACGTGCGGTATCGATCAATCGAATGTGCGGTACCGATCAATCGAATGTTCGGTACCGATCAATCGAATGAGCGGTGACGATCAATCGAATGTGCGGTACCGATCAATCGAATGTGCGGTACCGATAAATCGAATGTGCGGTACCGATCAATCGATTGTGCGGTACCGATCAATCGAATGTGCGGTATCGATCAATCGAATGTTGCGTAACCGATTAATCGAATGTTCGATGCCAATCAATCGAAGGCGCGGTACAGATCTATCGAATATGCGGTATCGATCAATCGAATGTGCGGTACCGATAAATCGAATGTGCGGTATCGATCAATCGAATGTGCGGTACCGATCTATCGAATGTTGCGTAACCGATTTATCGAATGTTCGGTACCGATCAATCGAATTTGCGGTACCGATCAATCTTATTTGCGTAACCGATTTATCAAATGTTCGGCACCGATCAATCGAATGTGCGGTACCGATCTATCGAATGTTGCGTAACCGATTTATCGAATGTTCGGTACCGATCAATCGAATGTGCGGTACCGATCAATCGATAATGCGGTACCGATCAATCGAACGTGCGGTATCGATCAATCGAATGTGCGGTACCGATCAATCGAATTTGCGGTACCGATCAATCGAATGAGCGGTGACGATCAATCGAATGTGCGGTACCGATCAATCGAATGTGCGGTACCGATAAATCGATAATGCGGTACCGATCAATCGAACGTGCGGTATCGATCAATCGAATTTGCGGTACCTATCTATCGAATGTTGCGTAAGAGATTTATCGAATGTGCGGTACCGATCAATCGAATGTGCGGTACCGATCAATCGATTATGCGGTACCGATCAATCGAACGTGCGGTATCGATCAATCGAATGTGCGGTACCGATCAATCTTATTTGCGTAACCGATTTATCGAATGTTCGGTACCGATCAATCGAATGTGCGGTACCGATAAATAGAATTTGCGGTACCGATCAATCGAACGTGCGGTATCGATCAATCGAATTTGCGGTACCTATCAATCTTATTTGCGTAACCGATTTATCGAATGTTCGGTACCGATCAATCGAATGTGCGGTACCGATCAATCGATAATGCGGTACCGATCAATCGAATGTGCGGTACCGATAAATCGAATGAGCGGTACCGATAAATGGAATGTGCCGTACCGATCAATCGAATGTGCGGAACCGATCAATCGAATGTTCGGTACCGATCTATCGAATGTTGCGTCATAGATTTATCGAATGTTCGGTACCGATCGATCGATAATGCGGTACCGATCAATCGAACGTGCGGTATCGATCAATCGAATTTGCGGTACCGATCAATCTTATTTGCGTAACCGATTTATCAAATGTTCGGTACCGATCAATCGAATGTGCGGTACCGATGTATCGAATGTTGCGTAACCGATTTATCGAATGTTCGGTACCGATCAATCGAATGTGCGGTACCGATCAATCGATAATGCGGTACCGACCAATCGAACGTGCGGTATCGATCAATCGAATGTGCGGTACCGATCAATCGAATTTGCGGTACCGATCAATCGAATGAGCGGTACCGATCAATCGAATGTGCGGTACCGATAAATCGAATGTTCGGTACCGATCAATCGATTGTGCGGTACCGATCGATCGAATGTGCGGTATCGATCAATCGAATGTTGGGTAACCGATTTATCGAATGTTCGGTACCGATCAATCGAATATGCGGTACCGAACAATCGATTGTGCGGTAACGATAAATCGAATGTGCGGTGCCGATCAATCGAATGTGCGGTACCGATTAATCGAATGTGCGTTGCCGATAAATGGAATGTGCGGTACCGATTAATCGAATGTGCGGTAACGATCAATCGAATGTGCGGTGCCGATCAATCGATTGTGCGGTGCCGATCAATCGAATGTGCGATACCGATCAATCGAATTTGCGGTGCCGATAAATCGAATGTGCGGTATCGATCAATCGAATGTGCGGTACCGATAAATCAAATGTGCGTTGCCGATAAATCGAATGTGCGGTACCGATCAATCGATTGTGCGGTACCGATCGATCGAATGTGCGGTATCGATCAATCGAATGTTGCGTAACCGATTTATCGAATGTTCGGTACCGATCAATCGAATATGCGGTACCGAACAATCGATTGTGCGGTACCGATCAGTCGAATGTGCGGTACCAATAAATCGAATGTGCGGTACCGATCAATCGAATGTGCGGTACCGATCAATCGATAATGCGGTACCGATAAATCGAACGTGCGGTATCGATCAATCGATAATGCGGAACCGATCAATCTTATTTGCGTAACCGATTTATCGAATGTTCGGTACCGATCAATCGAATGTGCGGTACCGATCAATCGATAATGCGGTACCGATCAATCGAACGTGCGGTACCGATCAATCGATTGTGCGGTACCGATCAATCGAATGTGCGGTATCGATCAATCGAATGTTGCGTAACCGATTAATCGAATGTTCGATGCCAATCAATCGAAGGCGCGGTACAGATCTATCGAATATGCGGTATCGATCAATCGAAAGAGCGGTACCGATAAATCGAATGTGCGGTATCGATCAATCGATAATGCGGAACCGATCAATCGAATGTGCGGTACCGATCTATCGAATGTTGCGTAACCGATTTATCGAATGTTCGGTACCGATCAATCGAATGTGCGGTACCGATCAATCGAGAATGCGGTACCGATCAATCGAACGTGCGGTATCGATCAATCGAATTTGCGGTACCTATCAATCTTATTTGCGTAACCGATTTATCGAATGTTCGGTACCGATCAATCGATTGTGCGGTGCCGATCAATCGAATGTGCGATACCGATCAATCGAATGTGCGGTGCCGATAAATCGAATGTGCGGTATCGATCAATCGAATGTGCGGTACCGATAAATCAAACGTGCGTTGCCGATAAATCGAATTTGCGGTGAGGATCAATCGAATATGCGGTGCCGATAAATCGATAATGCGGAACCGATAAATCGATTGTGCGGTACCGAACAATGGAATGTGCGGTACCGATCAATCGAATGTGCGGTACTGATAAATCGAATTTGCGGTACCGATAAATCGAATGTGCTGTACCGATCAATCGAATGTGCCGTACCGATTTATCGAATGTGCGGTGTCGATCAATCGAATGTGCGGTACCGATCAATCGAATGTGCGGTACCGATGAATCGAATGTGCGTTGCCGATCAATCGAATGTGCGGAACCGATCAATCGAATGTGCGGTACCGATCAATCGAATGTTGCGTAACCGATTTATCGAATGTTCGGTACCGATCAATCGAATGTGCGGTACCGATCAATCGATAATGCGGTACCGATCAATCGAACGTGCGGTATCGATCAATCAAATTTGCGGTACCGATCAATCTTATTTGCGTAACCGATTTATCGAATGTTCGGTACCGATCAATCGAATGTGCGGTACCGATCAATCGATAATGCGGTACCGATCAATCGAACGTGCGGTATCGATCAATCGAATGTGCGGTACCGATCAATCGAATGTGCGTTGCCGATAAATCGAGTGTGCGGTACCGATCAATCGATTGTGCGGTACCGATCAATCGAATGTGCGGTACCGATCTATCGAATGTGCGGTACCGATTAATCGAATGTGCGTTGCCGATAAATCGAATGTGCGGTACCGATTAATCGAATGTGCGGTAACGATAAATCGAATGTGCGGAACCGATCAATCGAATGTGCGGTACCGATAAATCTTATTTGCGTAACCGATTTATCGAACGTTCGGTACCGATCAATCGAATGTGCGGTACCGATCAATCGATAATGCGGTACCGATCAATCGAACATGCGGTACCGATTAATGGAATGTGCGTTGCCGAGAAATGGAATGTGCGGTACCGATTAATCGAATGTGCAGTAACGATCAATCGAATGTGCGGTACCGATCAATCGAATGTGCGATACCGATTAATCGAATGTGCGTTGCCGATAAATCGAATGTGCGGTACCGATTAATCGAATGTGCGGTAACGATCAATCGAATGTTGCGTAACCGATTAATCGAATGTTCGATGCCAATCAATCGAAGGCGCGGTACAGATCAATCGAATGTGCGGTACCGATAAATCGAATGTGCGGTATCGATCAATCGAATGTGCGGTACCGATAAATCGAATGCAACATACGCAACATACGGCACATTCCATTTATCGGTACCGCTCATTCGATAATGCGATAATGCGGTACCGATCAATCGAACGTGCGGTATCGATCAATGGAATTTGCGGTACCGATCAATCTTATTTGCGTAACCGATTTATCGAATGTTCGGTACCGATCAATCGAATGTGCGGTACCGATCAATCGATAATGCGGTACCGATCAATCGAACGTGCAGTATCGATCAATCGAATGTCCGGTACCGATCAATCGAATGTGCGGTACCGATCAATCGAATGAGCGGTGACGATCAATCGAATGTGCGGTACCGATAAATCGAATGTGCGGTACCGATAAATCGAATGTGCTGTACCGATCTATCGAATGTGCGGTACCGATTTATCGAATGTTCGGTACCGATCAATCGAATGTGCGGTACCGATCAATCGATAATGCGGTACCGATCAATCGAACGTGCGGTATCGATCAATCGAATTTGCGGTACCTATCAATCTTATTTGCGTAACCGATTTATCGAATGTTCGGTACCGATCAATCGAATGTGCGGTACCGATCAATCGATAATGCGGTACCGATCAATCGAATGTGCGGTACCGATAAATCGAATGAGCGGTACCGATAAATGGAATGTGCGGTACCGATCAATCGAATGTGCGAAACCGATCAATCGAATGTTCGGTACCGATCTATCGAATGTTGCGTAATAGATTTATCGAATGTTCGGTACCGATCAATCGAATGTGCGGTACCGATCAATCGAATGTGCGGTACCGATCAATCGAATGTGCGGTACCGATAAATCGAATGAGCGGTACCGATAAATGGAATGTGCCGTACCGATCAATCGAATGTGCGAAACCGATCAATCGAATGTTCGGTACCGATCTATCGAATGTTGCGTAAGAGATTTATCGAATGTTCGGTACCGATCAATCGAATGTGCGGTACCGATCAATCGATTATGCGGTACCGATCAATCGAACGTGCGGTATCGATCAATCGAATGTGCGGTACCGATCAATCTTATTTGCGTAACCGATTTATCGAATGTTCGGTACCGATCAATCGAATGTGCGGTACCGATAAATAGAATTTGCGGTACCGATCAATCGAATGTGCTGTACCGATCAATCGAATGTGCCGTACCGATTTATCGAACGTGCGGTGCCGATCAATCGAATGTGCGGTGCCGATCAATCGAATGTGCGGTACCGATCAATCGATAATGCGGTACCGATCAATCGAACGTGCGGTATCGATCAATCGAATTTGCGGTACCGATCAATCTTATTTGCGTAACCGATTTATCAAATGTTCGGCACCGATCAATCGAATGTGCGGTACCGATCTATCGAATGTTGCGTAACCGATTTATCGAATGTTCGGTACCGATCAATCGAATGTGCGGTACCGATCAATCGATAATGCGGTACCGATCAATCGAACGTGCGGTATCGATCAATCGAATGTGCGGTACCGATCAATCGAATTTGCGGTACCGATCAATCGAATGAGCGGTGACGATCAATCGAATGTGCGGTACCGATCAATCGATAATACGGTACCGATCAATCGAACGTGCGGTATCGATCAATCGAATTTGCGGTACCTATCTATCGAATGTTGCGTAAGAGATTTATCGAATGTTCGGTACCGATCAATCGAATGTGCGGTACCGATCAATCGATTATGCGGTACCGATCAATCGAACGTGCGGTATCGATCAATCGAATGTGCGGTACCGATCAATCTTATTTGCGTAACCGATTTATCGAATGTTCGGTACCGATCAATCGAATGTGCGGTACCGATAAATAGAATTTGCGGTACCGATCAATCGAACGTGCGGTATCGATCAATCGAATTTGCGGTACCGATCAATCTTATTTGCGTAACCGATTTATCAAATGTTTGGCACCGATCAATCGAATGTGCGGTACCGATCTATCGAATGTTGCGTAACCGATTTATCGAATGTTCGGTACCGATCAATCGAATGTGCGGTACCGATCAATCGATAATGCGGTACCGATCAATCGAACGTGCGGTATCGATCAATCGAATGTGCGGTACCGATCAATCGAATTTGCGGTACCGATCAATCGAATGAGCGGTGACGATCAATCGAATGTGCGGTACCGATCAATCGATAATACGGTACCGATCAATCGAACGTGCGGTATCGATCAATCGAATTTGCGGTACCTATCTATCGAATGTTGCGTAAGAGATTTATCGAATGTTCGGTACCGATCAATCGAATGTGCGGTACCGATCAATCGATTATGCGGTACCGATCAATCGAACGTGCGGTATCGATCAATCGAATGTGCGGTACCGATCAATCTTATTTGCGTAACCGATTTATCGAATGTTTGGTACCGATCAATCGAATGTGCGGTACCGATAAATAGAATTTGCGGTACCGATCAATCGAACGTGCGGTATCGATCAATCGAATTTGCGGTACCTATCAATCTTATTTGCGTAACCGATTTATCGAATGTTCGGTACCGATCAATCGAATGTGCGGTACCGATAAATAGAATTTGCGGTACCGATCAATCGAACGTGCGGTATCGATCAATCGAATTTGCGGTACCTATCAATCTTATTTGCGTAACCGATTTATCGAATGTTCGGTACCGATCAATCGAATGTGCGGTACCGATCAATCGATAATGCGGTACCGATCAATCGAATGTGCGGTACCGATAAATCGAATGAGCGGTACCTATAAATGGAATGTGCCGTACCGATCAATCGAATGTGCGGAACCGATCAATCGAATGTTCGGTACCGATCTATCGAATGTTGCGTCATAGATTTATCGAATGTTCGGTACCGATCGATCGATAATGCGGTACCGATCAATCGAACGTGCGGTATCGATCAATCGAATTTGCGGTACCGATCAATCTTATTTGCGTAACCGATTTATCAAATGTTCGGTACCGATCAATCGAATGTGCGGTACCGATCAATCGATAATGCGGTACCGACCAATCAAACGTGCGGTATCGATCAATCGAATGTGCGGTACCGATCAATCGAATTTGCGGTACCGATCAATCGATAATGCGGTACCGACCAATCGAACGTGCGGTATCGATCAATCGAATGTGCGGTACCGATCAATCGAATTTGCGGTACCGATCAATCGAATGAGCGGTGACGATCAATCGAATGTGCGGTACCAATCAATCGAATGTGCGGTACCGATAAATCGAATGTTCGGTACCGATCAATCGATTGTGCGGTACCGATCGATCGAATGTGCGGTATCGATCAATCGAATGTTGGGTAACCGATTTATCGAATGTTCGGTACCGATCAATCGAATATGCGGTACCGAACAATCGATTGTGCGGTACCGATCAGTCGAATGTGCGGTACCGATTAATCGAATGTGCGGTACCGATCAATCGAATGTGCGGTACCGATTAATCGAATGTGCGGTAACGATAAATCGAATGTGCGGTGCCGATCAATCGAATGTGCGGTACCGATTAATCGAATGTGCGTTGCCGATAAATGGAATGTGCGGTACCGATCAATCGATTGTGCGGTACCGATCGATCGAATGTGCGGTATCGATCAATCGAATGTTGCGTAACCGATTTATCGAATGTTCGGTACCGATCAATCGAATATGCGGTACCGAACAATCGATTGTGCGGTACCGATCAGTCGAATGTGCGGTACCAATAAATCGAATGTGCGGTACCGATCAATCGAATGTGCGGTACCGATCAATCGATAATGCGGTACCGATAAATCGAACGTGCGGTATCGATCAATCGAATTTGCGGAACCGATCAATCTTATTTGCGTAACCGATTTATCGAATGTTCGGTACCGATCAATCGAATGTGCGGTACCGATCAATCGATAATGCGGTACCGATCAATCGAACGTGCGGTACCGATCAATCGATTGTGCGGTACCGATCAATCGAATGTGCGGTATCGATCAATCGAATGTTGCGTAACCGATTAATCGAATGTTCGATGCCAATCAATCGAAGGCGCGGTACAGATCTATCGAATATGCGGTATCGATCAATCGAATGTGCGGTACCGATAAATCGAATGTGCGGTATCGATCAATCGATAATGCGGAACCGATCAATCGAATGTGCGGTACCGATCAATCGAATGTTGCGTAACCGATTTATCGAATGTTCGGTACCGATCAATCGAATGTGCGGTACCGATCAATCGATAATGCGGTACCGATCAATCGAACGTGCGGTATCGATCAATCGAATTTGCGGTACCTATCAATCTTATTTGCGTAACCGATTTATCGAATGTTCGGTACCGATCAATCGATTGTGCGGTGCCGATCAATCGAATGTGCGATACCGATCAATCGAATGTGCGGTGCCGATAAATCGAATGTGCGGTATCGATCAATCGAATGTGCGGTACCGATAAATCAAACGTGCGTTGCCGATAAATCGAATGTGCGGTACCGATCAATCGAATGTGCGGTACCGATCAATCGATTGTGCGGTGCCGATCAATCGAATTTGCGGTGAGGATCAATCGAATATGCGGTGCCGATAAATCGATAATGCGGAACCGATAAATCGATTGTGCGGTACCGAACAATGGAATGTGCGGTACCGATCAATCGAATGTGCGGTACTGATAAATCGAATTTGCGGTACCGATAAATCGAATGTGCCGTACCGATTTATCGAATGTGCGGTGTCGATCAATCGAATGTGCGGTACCGATCAATCGAATGTGCGGTACCGATGAATCGAATGTGCGTTGCCGATCAATCGAATGTGCGGAACCGATCAATCGAATGTGCGGTACCGATCAATCGAATGTGCGGTACCGATCTATCGAATGTTCGGTACCGATCAATCGAATGTGCGGTACCGATCAATCGATAATGCGGTACCGATCAATCGAACGTGCGGTATCGATCAATCAAATTTGCGGTACCGATCAATCTTATTTGCGTAACCGATTTATCGAATGTTCGGTACCGATCAATCGAATGTGCGGTACCGATCAATCGATAATGCGGTACCGATCAATCGAACGTGCGGTATCGATCAATCGAATGTGCGGTACCGATCAATCGAATGTGCGTTGACGATAAATCGAGTGTGCGGTACCGATCAATCGATTGTGCGGTACCGATCAATCGAATGTGCGGTACCGATCTATCGAATGTGCGGTACCGATTAATCGAATGTGCGTTGCCGATAAATCGAATGTGCGGTACCGATAAATCGAATGTGCGGTAACGATAAATCGAATGTGCGGTACCGATAAATGGAATGTGCGGTACCGATAAATCTTATTTGCGTAACCGATTTATCGAACGTTCGGTACCGATCAATCGAATGTGCGGTACCGATCAATCGATAATGCGGTACCGATCAATCGAACATGCGGTACCGATTAATGGAATGTGCGTTGCCGAGAAATGGAATGTGCGGTACCGATTAATCGAATGTGCAGTAACGATCAATCGAATGTGCGGTACCGATCAATCGAATGTGCGATACCGATTAATCGAATGTGCGTTGCCGATAAATCGAATGTTCGATGCCAATCAATCGAAGGCGCGGTACAGATCAATCGAATGTGCGGTACCGATAAATCGAATGTGCGGTATCGATCAATCGAATGTGCGGTACCGATAAATCGAATGCAACATACCCAACATACGGCACATTCCATTTATCGGTACCGCTCATTCGATAATGCGATAATGCGGTACCGATCAATCGAACGTGCGGTATCGATCAATTGAATTTGCGGTACCGATCAATCTTATTTGCGTAACCGATTTATCGAATGTTCGGTACCGATCAATCGAATGTGCGGTACCGATCAATCGATAATGCGGTACCGATCAATCGAACGTGCAGTATCGATCAATCGAATGTCCGGTACCGATCAATCGAATGTGCGGTACCGATCAATCGAATGAGCGGTGACGATCAATCGAATGTGCGGTACCGATAAATCGAATGTGCGGTACCGATCAATCGAATGTGCTGTACCGATCAATCGAATGTGCGGTACCGATTTATCGAATGTGCGGTGCCGATCAATCGAATGTGCGGTGCCGATCAATCGAATGTGCGGTACCGATTAATCGAATGTGCGTTGCCGATAAATGGAATGTGCGGTACCGATTACACGAATGTGCGGTAACGATCAATCGAATGTGCGGTGCCGATCAATCGAATGTGCGATACCGATCAATGGAATGTGCGGTGCCGATAAATCGAATGTGCGGTATCGATCAATCGAATGTGCGGTATCGATAAATCAAATGTGCGTTGCCGATAAATCGAATGTGCGGTACCGATCAATCGAATGTGCGGTACCGATCAATCGATTGTGCGGTGCCGATCAATCGAATTTGCGGTGAGGATCAATCGAATGTGCGGTGCCGATCAATCGAATGTGCGGTACCGATTAATCGAATGTGCGTTGCCGATAAATCGAATGTGCGGTACCGATAAATCGAATGTGCCTTATCGATCAATCGAATGTGCGGTACTTATAAATCGAATATGCGGTATCGATCAATCGAATGTGCGGTACCGATCAATCGATAATGCGGTACCGATCAATCGAACGTGCGGTATCGATCAATCGAATGTGAGGTACCGATCAATCGAATGTGCGGAACCGATCAATCGAATGTGCGGTACCGATCTATCGAATGTACCGTAACCGATTTATCGAATGTTCTGTACCGATCAATCGAATGTGCGGTACCGATCAATCGATAATGCGGTACCGATCAATCGAATGTGCGGTACCGATCAATCGAATGTCCGGTACCGATAAATCGAGTGTGCGGTACCGATCAATCGAATGTGCGGTGTCGATAAATTGAATTTGCAGTGAGGATCAATCGAATGTGCGGTACCGATCAATCGAATGTGCGGTACCGATCAATCGAATGTGCGGTACCGATCAATCGAATATGCGGTACCTATAAATCGAATGTGCGGTACCGATCAATCGAATTTGCGGTACCGAGAAATCGAATGTGCGGTACCGATCAATCGAATGTGCCGTACCGATCCATCGAATGTGCGATGAGGATCAATCGAATGTGCGGTGCCGATTAATCGAATGTGCGTTGCCGATCAATCGAATGTTTGGTACCGATTAATCGAATGTGCGGTAAAGATCAATCGAATGTGCGGTGCCGATCAATCGAATGTGCGGTACCGATCAATCGAATGTGCGGTACCGATAAATCGAATGTGCGGTGCCGATAGATCGAATTTGCGGTGAGGATCAATCGAATGTGCGGTACCGATAAATCGAATGTGCGGTACCGATCAATCGAATATGCCTTATCGATCAATCGAATGTGCGGTACCGATCAATCGAATGTGCGTTGACGATAAATCGAATGTGCGGTACCGATCAATCGAAAGTGCGGTACCGATCAATCGAATGTGCGGTACCGATAAATGGAATATGCGGCACCGATCAATCGAATGTGCGGTACCGATAAAGTGAATGTGCGGTATCGATCAATCGAATATGCGGTACCGATCAATCGAATGTGCGGTATCGATCAATCGAATGTTGCGTAACCGATTTATCGAATGTTCGATGCCAATCAATCGAAGGCGCGGTACAGATCTATCGAATATGCGGTATCGATCAATCGAATGTGCGGTACCGATAAATCGAATGTGCGGTATCGATCAATCGATCGTGCGGTACCGATAAATCGAATGAGCGGTACCGATAAATGGAATGTGCCATACCGATCAATCGAATGTGCGGAACCGATCAATCGAATGTGCGGTACCGATCTGTCGATAAAGCTTTACCGATCAATCGAACGTGCGGTATCGATCAATCGATTGTGCGGTACCGATCAATCGAATGTGCGGTACCGATAAATAGAATTTGCGGTACCGATAAATCGAATGTGCTGTACCGATCAATCGAATGTGCCGTACCGATTTATCGAACGTGCGGTGCCGATCAATCGATTGTGCGGTGCCGATCAATCGAATGTGCGTTGCCGATCAATCGAATGTGCGGTGCCGATCAATCGATAATGCGGTACCGATCAATCGAACGTGCGGTATCGATCAATCGAATTTGCGGTACCGATCAATCGAATGTTGCGTAACCGATTTATCGAATGTTCGGTACCGATCAATCGAATATGCGGTACCGAACAACCGATTGTGCGGTACCGATCAGTCCAATGTGCGGTACCGATTAATCGAATGTGCGTTGCCGATAAATCGAATGTGCGGTACCGATCAATCGAATGTGCGGTAACGATAAATCGAATGTGCGGTACCGATCAATCGAATGTGCGGTACCGATTAATCGAATGTGCGTTGCCGATAAATCGAATGTGCGGTACCGATCGATCGAATGTGCGGTATCGATCAATCGAATGTTGGGTAACCGATTTATCGAATGTTCGGTACCGATCAATCGAATATGCGGTACCGAACAATCGAATGTGCGGTACCGATTTATCGAATGTGCGGTGCCGATCAATCGAATGTGCGGTGCCGATCAATCGAATGTGCGGTACCGATTAATCGAATGTGCGTTGCCGATAAATCGAATGTGCGGAACCGATCAATCGAATGTGCGGTAACGATCAATCGAATGTTGCGTAACCGATCAATCGAATGTTCGGTACCGATCAATCGAATGTGCGGTACCGATAAATCGAATGTGCGGTGCCGATAAATCGAATTTGCGGTGAGTATCAATCAAATGTGCGGTACCGATAAATCGAATGTGCGGTACCGATAAATCGAATGTGCCTTATCGATCAATCGAATGTGCGGTACTTATAAATCGAATATGCGGTGTCGATCAATCGAATGTGCGGTACCGATCAATCGATAATGCGGTACCGATCAATCGAACGTGCGGTATCGATCAATCGAATGTGCGGTACCGATCAATCGAATGTGCGGAACCGATCAATCGAATGTGCGGTACCGATCTATCGAATGTTGCGTAACCGATTTATCGAATGTTCTGTACCGATCAATCGAATGTGCGGTACCGATCAATCGATAATGCGGTACCGATCAATCGAACGTGCGGTATCGATCAATCGAATGTGCGGTACCGATCAATCGAATGTCCGGTACCGATAAATCGAGTGTGCGGTACCGATCAATCGAATGTGCGGTGTCGATAAATTGAATTTGCAGTGAGGATCAATCGAATGTGCGGTACCGATCAATCGAATGAGCGGTACCGATAAATCGAATGTGCGGTACCGATCAATCGAATATGCGGTACCTATAAATCGAATGTGCGGTACCGATCAATCGAATTTGCGGTACCGAGAAATCGAATGTGCGGTACCGATCAATCGAATGTGCCGTACCGATCCATCGAATGTGCGGTGCCGATCAATCGAATGTGGGGTGCCGATTAATCGAATGTGCGTTGCCGATCAATCGAATGTTTGGTACCGATTAATCGAATGTGCGGTAACGATCAATCGAATGTGCGGTGCCGATCAATCGAATGTGCGGTACCGATCAATCGAATGTGCGGTACCGATAAATCGAATGTGCGGTGCCGATAGATCGAATTTGCGGTGAGGATCAATCGAATGTGCGGTACCGATAAATCGAATGTGCGGTACCGATCAATCGAATATGCCTTATCGATCAATCGAATGTGCGGTACCGATCAATCGAATGTGCGTTGACGATAAATCGAATGTGCGGTACCGATCAATCGAAAGTGCGGTACCGATCAATCGAATGTGCGGTACGGATAAATAGAATGTGCGGTACCGATCAATCGAATGTGCGGTACCGATAAACAGAATGTGCGGTATCGATCAATCGAATATGCGGTACCGATCAATCGAATGTGCGGTATCGATCAATCGAATGTTGCGTAACCGATTAATCGAATGTTCGATGCCAATCAATCGAATATGCGGTATCGATCAATCGAATGTGCGGTACCGATAAATCGAATGTGCGGTACCGATCAATCGAATGTGCGGTACCGATCAATCGCATGTGCGGTGCCGATCAATCGAATGTGCGGAACCGATCAATCGAATGTGCGGTACCGATCTGTCGATAATGCTTTACCGATCAATCGAACGTGCGGTATCGATCAATCGATTGTGCGGTACCGATCAATCGAATGTGCGGTAGCGATAAATAGAATTTGCGGTACCGATAAATCGAATGTGCTGTACCGATCAATCGAATGTGCGGTACCGATTTATCGAACGTGCGGTGCCGATCAATCGATTGTGCGGTGCCGATCAATCGAATGTGCGGAACCGATCAATCGAATGTGCGGTACCGATCTGTCGATAATGCTTTACCGATCAATCGAACGTGCGGTATCGATCAATCGATTGTGCGGTACCGATCAATCGAATGTGCGGTACCGATAAATAGAATTTGCGGTACCGATAAATCGAATGTGCTGTACCGATCAATCGAATGTGCCGTACCGATTTATCGAACGTGCGGTGCCGATCAAACGATTGTGCGGTGCCGATCAATCGAATGTGCGTTGCCGATCAATCGAATGTGCGGTGCCGATCAATCGATAATGCGGTACCGATCAATCGAACGTGCGGTATCGATCAATCGAATTTGCGGTACCGATCAATCTCATTTGCGTAACCGATTTATCGAATGTTCGGTACCGATCAATCGAATGTGCGGTACCGATCTATCGAATGTTGCGTAACCGATTTATCGAATGTGCGGTACCGATCAATCGAACGTGCGGTATCGATCAATCGAATGTGCGGTACCGATCAATCGAACTTGCGGTACCGATCAATCGAATGAGCGGTGACGATCAATCGAATGTGCGGTACCGATCAATCGAATGTGCGGTACCGATAAATCGAATGTGCGGTACCGATCAATCGATTGTGCGGTACCGATCAATCGAATGTGCGGTATCGATCAATCGAATGTTGCGTAACCGATTTATCGAATGTTCGGTACCGATCAATCGAATATGCGGTACCGAACAATCGATTGTGCGGTACCGATCAGTCGAATGTGCGGTACCGATCAATCGAATGTGCGTTGCCGATAAATCGAATGTGCGGTACCGATCAATCGAATGTGCGATACCGATCAATGGAATGTGCGGTGCCGATAAATCGAATGTGCGGTATCGATCAATCGAATGTGCGGTATCGATAAATCAAATGTGCGTTGCCGATAAATCGAATGTGCGGTACCGATCAATCGAATGTGCGGTACCGATCAATCGATTGTGCGGTGCCGATCAATCGAATTTGCGGTGAGGATCAATCGAATGTGCGGTGCCGATAAATCGAAAATGCGGAACCGATAAATCGATTGTGCGGTACCGAACAATGGAATGTGCGGTACCGATCAATCGAATGTGCGGTACCGATAAATCGAATGTGCGGTACCGATAAATCGAATGTGCTGTACAAATCAATCGAATGTGCGTTGCCGATCAATCGAATGTGCGGTGCCGATCAATCGAATGTGCGGTACCGATCAATCGAATGTGCGATACCGATAAAAAGAATTTGCGGTACCGATAAATCGAATGTGTCGTACCGATTTATCGAACGTGCGGTGCCGATCAATCGAATGTGCGGTGCCGATCAATCGAATGTGCGGAACCGATCTATCGAATGTTGCGTAACCGATTTATCGAATGTTCGGTACCGATCAATCGAATGTGCGGTACCGATAAATCGAATGTGCGGTGCCGATAAATCGAATTTGCGGTGAGTATCAATCGAATGTGCAGTACCGATAAATCGAATGTGCGGTACCGATAAATCGAATGTGCCTTATCGATCAATCGAATGTGCGGTACTTATAAATCGAATATGCGGTATCGATCAATCGAATGTGCGGTACCGATCAATCGATAATGCGGTACCGATCAATCGAACGTGCGGTATCGATCAATCGAATGTGCGGTACCGATCAATCGAATGTGCGGAACCGATCAATCGAATGTGCGGTACCGATCTATCGAATGTTGCGTAACCGATTTATCGAATGTTCTGTACCGATCAATCGAATGTGCGGTACCGATCAATCGATAATGCGGTACCGATCAATCGAACGTGCGGTATCGATCAATCGAATGTGCGGTACCGATCAATCGAATTTCCGGTACCGATAAATCGAGTGTGCGGTACCGATCAATCGAATGTGCGGTGTCGATAAATTGAATTTGCAGTGAGGATCAATCGAATATACGGTACCGATCAATCGAATGTGCGGTACCGATAAATCGAATGTGCGGTACCGATCAATCGAATATGCGGTACCTATAAATCGAATGTGCGGTACCGATCAATCGAATTTGCGGTACCGAGAAATCGAATGTGCGGTACCGATCAATCGAATGTGCCGTACCGATCCATCGAATGTGCGGTGAGGATCAATCGAATGTTTGGTACCGATTAATCGAATGTGCGGTAACGATCAATCGAATGTGCGGTGCCGATCAATCGAATGTGCGGTACCGATCAATCGAATGTGCGGTACCGATAAATCGAATGTGCGGTGCCGATAGATCGAATTTGCGGTGAGGATCAATCGAATGTGCGGTACCGATAAATCGAATGTGCGGTACCGATCAATCGAATATGCCTTATCGATCAATCGAATGTGCGGTACCGATCAATCGAATGTGCGTTGACGATAAATCGAATGTGCGGTACCGATCAATCGAAAGTGCGGTACCGATCAATCGAATGTGCGGTACCGATAAATGGAATGTGCGGTACCGATCAATCGAATTTGCGGTACCGATAAACAGAATGTGCGGTATCGATCAATCGAATATGCGGTACCGATCAATCGAATGTGCGGTATCGATCAATCGAATGTTGCGTAACCGATTAATCGAATGTTCGATGCCAATCAATCGAAGGCGCGGTACAGATCTATCGAATATGCGGTATCGATCAATCGAATGTGCGGTACCGATAAATCGAATGTGCGGTATCGATCAATCGATTGTGCGGTATCGATCAATCGAATGTGCGGTACCGATAAATAGAATTTGCGGTACCGATAAATCGAATGTGCTGTACCGATCAATCGAATGTGCCGTACCGATTTATCGAACGTGCGGTGCCGATCAATCGATTGTGCGGTGCCGATCAATCGAATGTGCGGTACCGATCTGTCGATAATGCTTTACCGATCAATCGAACGTGCGGTATCGATCAATCGATTGTGCGGTACCGATCAATCGAATGTGCGGTATCGATCAATCGAATTTGCGGTACCGATCAATCTTATTTGCGGTACCGATCAATCGAATGAGCGGTGACGATCAATCGAATGTGCGGTACCGATCAATCGAATGTGCGGTACCGATAAATCGAATGTGCGGTTCCGATCAATCGAATGTGCGGTACCGATTAATCGAATGTGCGTTGCCGATAAATGGAATGTGCGGTACCGATTAATCGAATGTGCGGTAACGATCAATCGAATGTGCGGTGCCGATCAATCGATTGTGCGGTGCCGATCAATCGAATGTGCGATACCGATCAATGGAATGTGCGGTGCCGATAAATCGAATGTGCGGTATCGATCAAACGAATGTGCGGTATCGATAAATCAAATGTGCGTTGCCGATAAATCGAATGTGCGGTACCGATCAATCGAATGTGCGGTACCGATCAATCGATTGTGCGGTGCCGATAAATCGAATTTGCGGTGAGGATCAATCGAATATGCGGTGCCGATAAATCGAAAATGCGGAACCGATAAATCGATTGTGCGGTACCGAACAATGGAATGTGCGGTACCGATCAATCGAATGTGCGGTACCGATAAATCGAATGTGCGGTACCGATAAATCGAATGTGCGGTACCGATAAATCGAATGTGCTGTGCCGATAAATCGAATGTGCTGTACCAATCAATCGAATGTGCGTTGCCGATCAATCGAATGTGCGGTGCCGATCAATCGAATGTGCGGTACCGATCAATCGAATGTGCGATACCGATAAATAGAATATGCGGTACCGATAAATCGAATGTGCCGTACCGATTTATCGAACGTGCGGTGCCGATCAATCGAATGTGCGGTGCCGATCAATCGAATGTGCGGTACCGATTAATCGAATGTGCGTTGCCGATCAATCGAATGTGGGGTGCCGATCAATCGATAATGCGGTACCGATCAATCGAATGTGCGGTATCGATCAATCGAATGTTGCGTAACCGATTAATCGAATGTTCGATGCCAATCAATCGAAACCGCGGTACAGATCTATCGAATATGCGGTATCGATCAATCGAATTTGCGGTACCGATAAATCGAATGTGCGGTATCGATCAATCGAATGTGCGGTACCGATAAATCGAATGCAACATACGCAATCGAATGTGCGGTATCGATCAATCGAATGTTGCGTAACCGATTAATCGAATGTTCGATGCCAATCAATCGAAGGCGCGGTACAGATCTATCGAATATGCGGTATCCATCAATCTTATTTGCGTAACCGATTTATCGAATGTTCGGTACCGATCAATCAAATGTGCGGTACCGATCAATCGATAATGCGGTACCGATCAATCGAACGTGCAGTATCGATCAATCGAATGTCCGGTACCGATCAATCGAATGTGCGGTACCGATCAATCGAATGAGCGGTGACGATCAATCGAATGTGCGGTACCGATCAATCGAATTTGCGGTACCGATAAATGGAATGTGCTGTACCGATCAATCGAATGTGCGGTACCGATTTATCGAATGTGCGGTGCCGATCAATCGAATGTGCGGTGCCGATCAATCGAATGTGCGGTACCGATTAATCGAATGTGCGTTGCGGATAAATCGAATGTTCGGTAACGATTAATCGAATGTGCGGTAACGATCAATCGAATGTGCGGTGCCGATCAATCGAATGTGCGGTACCGATAAATCGAATGTGCGGTGCCGATAAATCGAATTTGCGGTGAGTATCAATCGAATGTGCGGTACCGATAAATCGAATGTGCGGTACCGATAAATCGAATGTGCCTTATCGATCAATCGAATGTGCGGTACTTATAAATCGAATGTGCGTTGCCGATAAATCGAATGTGCGGTACCGATCAATCGAATGTGCGGTACCGATCAATCGAATGCGCGGTACCGATAAATCGAATGTGCGGTACCGATCAATCGATTGTGCGGTACCGATCAATCGAATGTGCGGTATCGATCAATCGAATGTGCGGTACCGATAAATCGAATGTGCGGAACCGATAAATCGATTGTGCGGTACCGAACAATGGAATGTGCGGTACCGATCAATCGAATGTGCGGTACCGATAAATCGAATTTGCGGTACCGATAAATCGAATGAGCTGTACCGATCACTAGAATGTGCCGTACCGATTTATCGAATGTGCGGTGCCGATCAATCGAATGTGCGGTGCAGATCAATCGAATGTGCGGTACCGATCAATCGAATGTGCGGTACCGATCAATCGAATGTGCGGTACCGATCAATCGATAATGCGGTACCGATCAATCGAATGTGCGGTGCCGATCAATCGAATGTGCGGTACCGATCAATCGAATGTGGGATACCGATAAATAGAATTTGCGGTACCGATAAATCGAATGTGCCGTACCGATTTATCGAACGTGCGGTGCCGATCAATCGAATGTGCGGTGCCGATCAATCGAATGTGCGGTACCGATTAATCGAATGTGCGTTGCCGATCAATCGAATGTGGGGTGCCGATCAATCGATAATGCGGTACCGATCAATCGAATGTGCGGTATCGATCAATCGAATGTTGCGTAACCGATTAATCGAATGTTCGATGCCAATCAATCGAAGGCGCGGTACAGATCTATCGAATATGCGGTATCCATCAATCTTATTTGCGTAACCGATTTATCGAATGTTCGGTACCGATCAATCAAATGTGCGGTACCGATCAATCGATAATGCGGTACCGATCAATCGAACGTGCAGTATCGATCAATCGAATGTCCGGTACCGATCAATCGAATGTGCGGTACCGATCAATCGAATGAGCGGTGACGATCAATCGAATGTGCGGTACCGATCAATCGAATTTGCGGTACCGATAAATGGAATGTGCTGTACCGATCAATCGAATGTGCGGTACCGATTTATCGAATGTGCGGTGCCGATCAATCGAATGTGCGGTGCCGATCAATCGAATGTGCGGTACCGATTAATCGAATGTGCGTTGCGGATAAATCGAATGTTCGGTAACGATTAATCGAATGTGCGGTAACGATCAATCGAATGTGCGGTGCCGATCAATCGAATGTGCGGTACCGATAAATCGAATGTGCGGTGCCGATAAATCGAATTTGCGGTGAGTATCAATCGAATGTGCGTTGCCGATCAATCGAATGTGCGGAACCGATCAATCGAATGTGCGGTACCGATCAATCGAATATGCGGTACCGAACAATCGATTGTGCGGTACCGATCAGTCGAATGTGCGGTACCGATTAATCGAATGTGCGTTGCCGATAAATCGAATGTGCGGTATCGATCAATCGAATGTGCGGTATCGATAAATCAAATGTGCGTTGCCGATAAATCGAATGTGCGGTACCGATCAATCGAATGTGCGGTACCGATCAATCGATTGTGCGGTGCCGATCAATCGAATTTGCGGTGAGGATCAATCGAATGTGCGGTGCCGATAAATCGAAAATGCGGAACCGATAAATCGATTGTGCGGTACCGAACAATGGAATGTGCGGTACCGATCAATCGAATGTGCGGAACCGATAAATCGAATGTGCGGTACCGATAAATCGAATGTGCTGTACAAATCAATCGAATGTGCGTTGCCGATCAATCGAATGTGCGGTGCCGATCAATCGAATGTGCGGTACCGATCAATCGAATGTGCGATACCGATAAATAGAATTTGCGGTACCGATAAATCGAATGTGCCGTACCGATTTATCGAACGTGCGGTGCCGATCAATCGAATGTGCGGTGCCGATCAATCGAATGTGCGGTACCGATTAATCGAATGTGCGTTGCCGATCAATCGAATGTGGGGTGCCGATCAATCGATAATGCGGTACCGATCAATCGAATGTGCGGTATCGATCAATCGAATGTTGCGTAACCGATTAATCGAATGTTCGATGCCAATCAATCGAAACCGCGGTACAGATCTATCGAATATGCGGTATCGATCAATCGAATTTGCGGTACCGATAAATCGAATGTGCGGTATCGATCAATCGAATGTGCGGTACCGATAAATCGAATGCAACATACGCAATCGAATGTGCGGTATCGATCAATCGAATGTTGCGTAACCGATTAATCGAATGTTCGATGCCAATCAATCGAATGCGCGGTACAGATCTATCGAATATGCGGTATCCATCAATCTTATTTGCGTAACCGATTTATCGAATGTTCGGTACCGATCAATCAAATGTGCGGTACCGATCAATCGAATGTGCGTTGCCGATAAATCGAATGTGCGGTACCGATCAATCGAATGTGCGGTACCGATCAATCGAATGTGCGGTACCGATAAATCGAATGTGCGGTACCGAACATTCGAATGTGCGGAACCGATAAATCGATTGTGCGGTACCGAACAATGGAATGTGCGGTACCGATCAATCGAATGTGCGGTACCGATAAATCGAATTTGCGGTACCGATAAATCGAATGAGCTGTACCGATCACTAGAATGTGCCGTACCGATTTATCGAATGTGCGGTGCCGATCAATCGAATGTGCGGTAACGATCAATCGAATGTGCGGTACCGATTAATCGAATGTGCGTTGCCGATCAATCGAATGTGCGGTACCGATCAATCGATAATGCGGTACCGATCAATCGAACGTGCGGTATCGATCAATCGAATTTGCGGTACCGATCAATCTTATTTGCGTAACCGATTTATCGAATGTTCGGTACCGATCAATCGAATGTGCGGTACCGATCAATCGATAATGCGGTACCGATCAATCGAACGTGCGGTATCGATCAATCGAATGTGCGGTACCGATCCATCGAATGTGCGGTACCGATCAATCGAATGAGCGGTGACGATCAATCGAATGTGCGGTACCGATCAATCGAATGTGCGGTACCGATAAATAGAATTTGCGGTACCGATAAATCGAATGTGCTGTACCGATCAATCGAATGTACCGTACCGATTTATCGAACGTGCGGTGCCGATTTATCGAATGTGCGGTGCCGATCAATCGAATGTGCGGTACCGATTAATCGAATGTGCGTTGCCGATCAATCGAATGTGCGTTGCCGATCAATCGATAATGCGGTACCGATCAATCGAACGTGCGGTATCGATCAATCGAATTTGCGGTACCGATTAATCTTATTTGCGTAACCGATTTATCGAAATTTCGGTACCGATCAATCGAATGTGCGGTACCGATCTATCGAATGTTGCGTAACCGATTTATCGAATGTTCGGTACCGATCAATCGAATGTGCTGTACCGATCAATCGAATGTGCCGTACCGATTTATCGAACGTGCGGTGCCGATCAATCGAATGTGCGGTGCCGATCAATCGAATGTGCGGTACCGATTAATCGAATATGCGGTATCGATCAATCGAATGTTGCGTAACCGATTAATCGAATGTTCGATGCCAATCAATCGAAGGCGCGGTACAGATCTATCGAATATGCGGTATCGATCAATCGAATGTGCGGTACCGATAAATCGAAACTGCAGTATCGATCAATCGAATGTCCGGTACCGATCAATCGAATGTGCGGTACCGATCAATCGAATGAGCGGTGACGATCAATCGAATGTGCGGTACCGATCAATCGAATTTGCGGTACCGATAAATGGAATGTGCTGTACCGATAAATCGATTGTGCCTTATCGATCAATCGAATGTGCGGTACTTATAAATCGAATGTGCGTTGCCGATAAATCGAATGTGCTGTACCGATTAATTGAATGTGCGGTACCGATCAATCGAATGTGCGGTACCGATAAATCGAATGTGCGGAACCGATAAATCGAATGTGCCTTATCGATCAATCGAATGTGCGGTACTTATAAATCGAATGTGCGTTGCCGATCAATCGAATGTGCGGTACCGATCAATCGAATGTGCGGTACCGATAAATCGAATGTGCGGAACCGATAAATCGAATGTGCCTTATCGATCAATCGAATGTGCGGTACCGATAAATCGAATGTGCGGAACCGATAAATCGAATGTGCCTTATCGATCAATCGAATGTGCGGTACTTATAAATCGAATGTGCGTTGCCGATCAATCGAATGTGCGGTACCGATCAATCGAATGTGCGGTACCGATAAATCGAATGTGCGGTACCGATCAATCGATTGTGCGGTACCGATCAATCGAATGTGCGGTATCGATCAATCGGATGTGCGGTACCGATAAATCGAATGTGCGGAACCGATAAATCGATTGTGCGGTACCGAACAATGGAATGTGCGGTACCGATCAATCGAATGTGCGGTACCGATAAATCGAATTTGCGGTACCGATAAATCGAATGTGCTGTACTGATCAATCGAATGTGCCGTACCGATTTATCGAATGTGCGGTGCCGATCAATCGAATGTGCGGTGCAGATCAATCGAATGTGCGGTACCGATTAATCGAATGTGCGTTGCCGATCAATCGAATGTGCGGTACCGATCAATCGATAATGCGGTACCGATCAATCGAACGTGCGGTATCGATCAATCGAATTTGCGGTACCGATCAATCTTATTCGCGTAACCGATTTATCGAATGTTCGGTACCGATCAATCGAATGTGCGGTACCGATCAATCGATAATGCGGTACCGATCAATCGAACGTGCGGTATCGATCAATCGAATGTGCGGTACCGATCCTTCGAATGTGCTGTACCGATCAATCGAATGAGCGGTGACGATCAATCGAATGTTCGGTACCGATCAATCGAATGTGCGGTACCGATAAATCAAATATGCGGTACCGATCAATCGATTGTGCGGTACCGATCAATCGAATGTGCGGTATCGATCAATCGAATGTTGCGTAACCGATTAATCGAATGTTCGATGCCAATCAATCGAAGGCGCGGTACAGATCTATCGAATATGCGGTATCGATCAATTGAATGTGCGGTACCGATAAATCGAATGTGCGGTATCGATCAATCGAATGTGCGGTACCGATAAATCGAATGAGCGGTACCGATCAATCGAATGTGCGGTACCGATAAATCGAAAGTGCAGTATCGATCAATCGAATGTGCGGTACCGATCAATCGAATGTGCGGTACCGATCAATCGAATGAGCGGTGACGATCAATCGAATGTGCGGTACCGATCAATCGAATTTGCGGTACCGATAAATGGAATGTGCTGTACCGATCAATCGAATGTGCGGTACCGATTTATCGAATTTGCGGTACCGATCAATCGATTGTGCGGTACCGATCAATCGAATGTGCGGTATCGATCAATCGAATGTGCGGTACCGATAAATCGAATGTGCGGAACCGATAAATCGATTGTGCATTATCGATCAATCGAATGTGCGGTACTTATAAATCGAATGTGCGTTGCCGATAAATCGAATGTGCTGTACCGATCAATTGAATGTGCGGTACCGATCAATCGAATGTGCGGTACCGATAAATCGAATGTGCGGAACCGATAAATCGAATGTGCCTTATCGATCAATCGAATGTGCGGTACTTATAAATCGAATGTGCGTTGCCGATCAATCGAATGTGCGGTACCGATCAATCGAATGTGCGGTACCGATAAATCGAATGTGCGGAACCGATAAATCGAATGTGCCTTATCGATCAATCGAATGTGCGGTACCGATAAATCGAATGTGCGGAACCGATAAATCGAATGTGCCTTATCGATCAATGGAATGTGCGGTACTTATAAATCGAATGTGCGTTGCCGATCAATCGAATGTGCGGTACCGATCAATCGAATGTGCGGTACCGATAAATCGAATGTGCGGTACCGATCAATCGATTGTGCGGTACCGATCAATCGAATGTGCGGTATCGATCAATCGGATGTGCGGTACCGATAAATCGAATGTGCGGAACCGATAAATCGATTGTGCGGTACCGAACAATGGAATGTGCGGTACCGATCAATCGAATGTGCGGTACCGATAAATCGAATTTGCGGTACCGATAAATCGAATGTGCTGTACCGATCAATCGAATGTGCCGTACCGATTTATCGAATGTGCGGTGCCGATCAATCGAATGTGCGGTGCCGATCAATCGAATGTGCGGTACCGATTAATCGAATGTGCGTTGCCGATCAATCGAATGTGCGGTACCGATCAATCGATAATGCGGTACCGATCAATCGAACGTGCGGTATCGATCAATCGAATTTGCGGTACCGATCAATCTTATTTGCGTAACCGATTTATCGAATGTTCGGTACCGATCAATCGAATGTGCGGTACCGATCAATCGAATGAGCGGTGACGATCAATCGAATGTGCGGTACCGATCAATCGAATGTGCGGTACCGATAAATCAAATGTGCGGTACCGATCAATCGATTGTGCGGTACCGATCAATCGAATGTGCGGTATCGATCAATCGAATGTTGCGTAACCGATTAATCGAATGTTCGATGCCAATCAATCGAAGGCGCGGTACAGATCTATCGAATATGCGGTATCGATCAATCGAATGTATGGTACCGATAAATCGAATGTGCGGTATCGATCAATCGAATGTGCGGTACCGATAAATCGAATGAGCGGTACCGATAAATGGAATGTGCCATACCGATCAATCGAATGTGCGGAACCGATCAATCGAATGTGCGGTACCGATCTGTCGATAATGCTTTACCGATCGATCGAACGTGCGGTATCGATCAATCGATTGTGCGGTACCGATCAATCGAATGTGCGGTACCGATAAATAGAATTTGCGGTACCGATAAATCGAATGTGCTGTACCGATCAATCGAATGTGCGGTACCGATTTATCGAACGTGCGGTGCCGATCAATCGAATGTGCGGTGCCGATCAATCGAATGTGCGGTACCGATTAATCGAATGTGCGTTGCCGATTAATCGAATGTGCGGTGCCGATCAATCGATAATGCGGTACCGATCAATCGAACGTGCGGTATCGATCAATCGAATTTGCGGTACCGATCAATCTTATTTGCGTAACCGATCAATCGAATGAGCGGTGACGATCAATCGAATGTGCGGTACCGATTAATCGAATGTGCGGTAACCATAAATCGAATGTGCGGTTCCGATCAATCGAATGTGCGGTACCGATTAATAGAATGTGCGTTGCCGATAAATGGAATGTGCGGTACCGATTAATCGAATGTGCGGTAACGATCAATCGAATATGCGGTGCCGATCAATCGATTGTGCAGTGCCGATCAATCGAATGTGCGATACCGATCAATCGAATGTGCGGTGCCGATAAATCGAATGTGCGGTATCGATCAATCGAATGTGCTGTACCGATAAATCAAATGTGCGTTGCCGATAAATCGAATGTGCGGTACCGATCAATCGAATATGCGGTACCGAACAATCGATTGTGCGGTACCGATCAGTCGAATGTGCGGTACCGATTAATCGAATGTGCGTTGCCGATAAATCGAATGTGCGGTACCGATTAATCGAATGTGCGGTAACGATTAATCGAATGTGCGTTGCCGATCAATCGAATGTTGCGTAACCGATTAATCGAATGTTCGATGCCAATCAATCGAAGGCGCGGTACAGATCTATCGAATATGCGGTATCGATCAATCGAATTTGCGGTACCGATAAATCGAATGTGCGGTATCGATCAATCGAATGTGCGGTACCGATAAATAGAATGCAACATACGCAATCGAATGTGCGGTATCGATCAATCGAATGTTGCGTAACCGATTAATCGAATGTTCGATGCCAATCAATCGAAGGCGCGGTACAGATCTATCGAATATGCGGTATCCATCAATCTTATTTGCGTAACCGATTTATCGAATGTTCGGTACCGATCAATCAAATGTGCGGTACCGATCAATCGATAATGCGGTACCGATCAATCGAACGTGCAGTATCGATCAATCGAATGTCCGGTACCGATCAATCGAATGTGCGGTACCGATCAATCGCATGAGCGGTGACGATCAATCGAATGTGCGGTACCGATCAATCGAATTTGCGGTACCGATAAATGGAATGTGCTGTACCGATCAATCGAATGTGCGGTACCGATTTATCGAATGTGCGGTGCCGATCAATCGAATGTGCGGTGCCGATAAATCGAATGTTCGGTAACGATTAATCGAATGTGCGGTAACGACCAACCGAATGTGCGGTGCCGATCAATCGAATGTGCGGTACCGATAAATCGAATGTGCGGTGCCGATAAATCGAATTTACGGTGAGTATCAATCGAATGTGCGGTACCGATAAATCGAATGTGCGGTACCGATAAATCGAATGTGCCTTATCGATCAATCGAATGTGCGGTACTTATAAATCGAATGTGTGGTACCGATAAATCGAATGTGCGGTACCGATCAATCGATTGTGCGGTACCGATCAATCGAATGTGCGGTATCGATCAATCGAATGTGCGGTACCGATAAATCGAATGTGCGGTACCGATAAATCGAATGTGCGGTACCGATCAATCGATTGTGCGGTACCGATCAATCGAATGTGCGGTATCGATCAATCGGATGTGCGGTACCGATAAATCGAATGTGCGGAACCGATAAATCGATTGTGCGGTACCGAACAATGGAATGTGCGGTACCGATCAATCGAATGTGCGGTACCGATAAATCGAATTTGCGGTACCGATAAATCGAATGAGCTGTACCGATCACTCGAATGTGCGGTACCGATTTATCGAATGTGCGGTGCCGATCAATCGAATGTGCGGTGCAGATCAATCGAATGTGCGGTACCGATTAATCGAATGTGCGTTGCCGATCAATCGAATGTGCGGTACCGATCAATCGAATGCAACATACGCAACATACGGCACATTCCATTTATCGGTACCGCTTTTTCGATAGTGCGATAATGCGGTACCGATCAATCGAACGTGCGGTATCGTTCAATTGAATTTACGGTACCGATCAATCTTATTTGCGTAACCGATTTATCGAATGTTCGGTACCGATCAATCGAATGTGCGGTACCGATCAATCGATAATGCGGTACCGATCAATCGAAAGTGCAGTATCGATCAATCGAATGTCCGGTACCGATCAATCGAATGTTCGGTACCGATCAATCGATTGTGCCTTATCGATCAATCGAATGTGCGGTACTTATAAATCGAATGTGCGTTGCCGATCAATCGAATTTGCGGTACCGATAAATGGAATGTGCTGTACCGATCAATCGAATGTGCGGTACCGATTTATCGAATGTGCGCTACCGATCAATCGATTGTGCGGTACCGATCAATCGAATGTGCGGTATCGATCAATCGAATGTGCGGTACCGATAAATCGAATGTGCGGAACCGATAAATCGATTGTGCCTTATCGATCAATCGAATGTGCGGTACTTATAAATCGAATGTGCGTTGCCGATAAATCGAATGTGCGGTACCGATCAATCGAATGTGCGGTGCCGATCAATCAATAATGCGGTACCGATCAATCGAACGTGCGGTATCGATCAATCGAATTTGCGGTACCGATCAATCTTATTTGCGTAACCGATCAATCGAATGAGCGGTGACGATCAATCGAATGTGCGGTACCGATCAATCGAATGTGCAGTACCGATAAATCGAATGTGCGGTACCGATCAATCGATTGTGCGGTACCGATCAATCGAATGTGCGGTATCGATCAATCGATAATGCGGTACCGATTTATCGAATGTTCGGTACCGATCAATCGAATATGCGGTACCGAACAATCGATTGTGCGGTACCGATCAGTCGAATGTGCGGTACCGATTAATCGAATGTGCGTTGCCGATAAATCGAATGTGCGGTACCGATTAATCGAATGTACGGTAACGATAAATCGAATGTGCGGTTCCGATCAATCGAATGTGCGGTACCGATTAATCGAATGTGCGTTGCCGATAAATGGAATGTGCGGTACCGATTAATCGAATGTGCGGTAACGATCAATCGAATGTGCGTTGCCGATAAATCGAATGTGCCGTACCGATTAATCGAATGTGCGGTAACGAAAAATCGAATGTGCGGTACCGATCAATCGAATGTGCGGTACCGATTAATCGAATGTGCGTTGCCGATAAATCGAATGTGCGGTGCCGATAAATCGAATGTGCAGTAACGATCAATCGAATGTGCGGTGCCGATCAATCGATTGTGCGGTGCCGATCAATCGAATGTGCGATACCGATCAATCGAATGTGCGGTGCCGATAAATCGAATATGCGGTATCGATCAATCGAATGTGCGGTACCGATAAATCAAATGTGCGTTGCCGATAAATCGAATGTGCGGTACCGATCAATCGAATGTGCGGTACCGATCAATCGATTGTGCGGTGCCGATCAATCGAATTTGCGGTGAGGATCAATCGAATATGCGGTGCCGATAAATCGAAAATGCATAACCGATAAATCGATTGTGCGGTACCGAACAATGGAATGTGCGGTACCGATCAATCGAATGTGCGGTACCGATCAATCGAATTTGCGGTACCGATTAATCGAATGTGCTGTACCGATCAATCGAATGTGCGTTGCCGATCAATCGAATGTGCGGTGCCGATCAATCGAATGTGCGGTGCCGATCAATCGAATGTGCGGTACCGATTAATCGAATGTGCGTTGCGGATCAATCGAATGTGCGGAACCGATCAATCGAATGTGCGGTACCGATCTATCGAATGTTGCGTAACCGATTTATCGAATGTTCGGTACCGATCAATCGAATGTGCGGTACCGATCAATCGATAATGCGGTACCGATCAATCGAACGTGCGGTATCGATCAATCGAATTTGCGGTACCGATCAATATTATTTGCGTAACCGATTTATCGAATGTTCGGTACCGATCAATCGAATGTGCGGTACCGATCAATCGTATGTGCGGTACCGATAAATGGAATGTGCGGTACCGATCAATCGAATGTGCTGTACCGATAAACAGAATGTGCGGTATCGATCAATCGTATGTGCGGTACCGAACATTCGAATGTGCGTTGCCGATAAATCGAATGTGCGGTACCGATCAATCGAATGTGCGGTACCGATCAATCGAATGTGCGGTACCGATAAATCGAATGTGCGGTACCGAACATTCGAATGTGCGGTACCTATAAATCGAATGTGCGGTGCCGATTAATCGAATGTGCGGTACCGATCAATCGAATGTGCGGTACCGATCAATCGAATGTGCGGTACCGATAAATCGAATGTGCGGTACCGATAAATCGTATGTGCGGTACCGATAAATGGAATGTGCGGTACGATAAATCGAATGTGCGGTACCGATAAACAGAATGTGAGGTATCGATCAATCGAATGTGCGGTACCGATCAATCGAATGTGCGTTGCCGATAAATGGAATGTGCGGTACCGATCAATCGAATGTGCGGTACCGATCAATCGAATGTGCGGTACCGATCAATCGAATGTGCGGTGCCGATCAATCGAATGTGCGGTATCGATCAATCGAATGTGCGGTACCGATCAATCGAATGTGCGGTGTCGATAAATTGAATTTGCGGTGAGGATCAATCGAATGTGCGGTACCGATCAATCGAATGTGCGGTACCGATAAATCGAATGTGCGGTACCGATCAATCGAATATGCAGTACCTATAAATCGAATGTGCGTTGCCGATAAATCGAATGTGCGTTGCCGATAAATCGAATGTGCGGTACCGATCAATCGAATGTGCGGTGCCGATCAATCAATAATGCGGTACCGATCAATCGAACGTGCGGTATCGATCAATCGAATTTGCGGTACCGATCAATCTTATTTGCGTAACCGATCAATCGAATGAGCGGTGACGATCAATCGAATGTGCGGTACCGATCAATCGAATGTGCAGTACCGATAAATCGAATGTGCGGTACCGATCAATCGATTGTGCGGTACCGATCAATCGAATGTGCGGTATCGATCAATCGATAATGCGGTACCGATTTATCGAATGTTCGGTACCGATCAATCGAATATGCGGTACCGAACAATCGATTGTGCGGTACCGATCAGTCGAATGTGCGGTACCGATTAATCGAATGTGCGTTGCCGATAAATCGAATGTGCGGTACCGATTAATCGAATGTACGGTAACGATAAATCGAATGTGCGGTTCCGATCAATCGAATGTGCGGTACCGATTAATCGAATGTGCGTTGCCGATAAATGGAATGTGCGGTACCGATTAATCGAATGTGCGGTAACGATCAATCGAATGTGCGTTGCCGATAAATCGAATGTGCCGTACCGATTAATCGAATGTGCGGTAACGAAAAATCGAATGTGCGGTACCGATCAATCGAATGTGCGGTACCGATTAATCGAATGTGCGTTGCCGATAAATCGAATGTGCGGTGCCGATAAATCGAATGTGCAGTAACGATCAATCGAATGTGCGGTGCCGATCAATCGATTGTGCGGTGCCGATCAATCGAATGTGCGATACCGATCAATCGAATGTGCGGTGCCGATAAATCGAATATGCGGTATCGATCAATCGAATGTGCGGTACCGATAAATCAAATGTGCGTTGCCGATAAATCGAATGTGCGGTACCGATCAATCGAATGTGCGGTACCGATCAATCGATTGTGCGGTGCCGATCAATCGAATTTGCGGTGAGGATCAATCGAATATGCGGTGCCGATAAATCGAAAATGCATAACCGATAAATCGATTGTGCGGTACCGAACAATGGAATGTGCGGTACCGATCAATCGAATGTGCGGTACCGATCAATCGAATTTGCGGTACCGATTAATCGAATGTGCTGTACCGATCAATCGAATGTGCGTTGCCGATCAATCGAATGTGCGGTGCCGATCAATCGAATGTGCGGTGCCGATCAATCGAATGTGCGGTACCGATTAATCGAATGTGCGTTGCGGATCAATCGAATGTGCGGAACCGATCAATCGAATGTGCGGTACCGATCTATCGAATGTTGCGTAACCGATTTATCGAATGTTCGGTACCGATCAATCGAATGTGCGGTACCGATCAATCGATAATGCGGTACCGATCAATCGAACGTGCGGTATCGATCAATCGAATTTGCGGTACCGATCAATATTATTTGCGTAACCGATTTATCGAATGTTCGGTACCGATCAATCGAATGTGCGGTACCGATCAATCGTATGTGCGGTACCGATAAATGGAATGTGCGGTACCGATCAATCGAATGTGCTGTACCGATAAACAGAATGTGCGGTATCGATCAATCGTATGTGCGGTACCGAACATTCGAATGTGCGTTGCCGATAAATCGAATGTGCGGTACCGATCAATCGAATGTGCGGTACCGATCAATCGAATGTGCGGTACCGATAAATCGAATGTGCGGTACCGAACATTCGAATGTGCGGTACCTATAAATCGAATGTGCGGTGCCGATTAATCGAATGTGCGGTACCGATCAATCGAATGTGCGGTACCGATCAATCGAATGTGCGGTACCGATAAATCGAATGTGCGGTACCGATAAATCGTATGTGCGGTACCGATAAATGGAATGTGCGGTACGATAAATCGAATGTGCGGTACCGATAAACAGAATGTGAGGTATCGATCAATCGAATGTGCGGTACCGATCAATCGAATGTGCGTTGCCGATAAATGGAATGTGCGGTACCGATCAATCGAATGTGCGGTACCGATCAATCGAATGTGCGGTACCGATCAATCGAATGTGCGGTGCCGATCAATCGAATGTGCGGTATCGATCAATCGAATGTGCGGTACCGATCAATCGAATGTGCGGTGTCGATAAATTGAATTTGCGGTGAGGATCAATCGAATGTGCGGTACCGATCAATCGAATGTGCGGTACCGATAAATCGAATGTGCGGTACCGATCAATCGAATATGCAGTACCTATAAATCGAATGTGCGTTGCCGATAAATCGAATGTGCGGTACCGATCAATCGAATTTGCGGTACCGAGAAATCGAATGTGCGGTACCGATCAATCGAATGTGCCGTACCGATCCATCGAATGTGCGGTGCCGATCAATCGAATGTGCGGTGCCGATTAATCGAATGTGCGTTGCCGATCAATCGAATGTGCGTTACCGATTAATCGAATGTGCGGTAACGATCAATCGAATGTGCGGTGCCGATCAATCGAATGTGCGGTACCGATCAATCGAATGTGCGGTACCGATAAATCGAATGTGCGGTGCCGATAGATCGAATTTGCGGTGAGGATCAATCGAATGTGCGGTACCGATAAATCGAATGTGCGGTACCGATCAATCGAATGTGCCTTATCGATCCATCGAATGTGCGGTACCTATAAATCGAATGTGCGTTGACGATAAATCGAATGTGCGGTACCAATAAATGGAATGTGCGGTACCGATAAATTAAATGTGCGGTACCGATAAACAGAATGTGCGGTATCGATCAATCGAATATGCGGTATCGATCAATCGAATATGCGGTATCGATCAATCGAATTTGCGGTACCGATCGATCTTATTTCCCTAACCGATCAATCGAATGTGCGGTACCGATCAATTGAATGTGCGGTACCGATAAATCGAATGTGCGGTATCGATAAATCGTATGTGCGGTACCGATAAATGGAATGTGCGGTACCGATAAATTGAATGTGCGGTACCGATAAACAGAATGTGCGGTATCGATCAATCGAATATGCGGTATCGATCAATCGAATTTGCGGTACCGATCAATCTTATTTCCCTAACCGATTTTTCGAATGTGCGGTACCGATCAATCGAATGTGCGGTACCGATAAATCGAATGTGCGGTATCGATAAATCGTATGTGCGGTACCGATAAATGGAATGTGCGGTACCGATAAATTGAATGTGCGGTACCGATAAACAGAATGTGCGGTATCGATCAATCGAATATGCGGTACCGATCAATCGAACGTGCGGTATCGATCAATCGAATTTGCGGTACCGATCAATCTTATTTGCGTAACCGATTTATCGAATGTAGCGTAACCGATTTATCGAATGTTCGGTACCGATCAATCGAATGTGCGGTACCGATCAATCGATAATGCGGTACCGATCAATCGAACGTGCGGTATCGATCAATCTAATGTGCGGTACCGATCAATCGAATGTGCGGTACCGATAAATCGAATTTGCGGTACCGATAAATCGAATGTGTTGTACCGATCAATCGAATGTGTCGTACCGATTTATCGAACGTGCGGTACCGATAAATCGAATTTGCGGTACCGATAAATCGAATGTGCTGTACCGATCACTCGAATGTGCCGTACCGATTTATCGAATGTGCGGTGCCGATCAATCGAATGTTGCGTAACCGATTAATCGAATGTTCGATGCCAATTAATCGAAGGCGCGGTACAGATCTATCGAATATGCGGTATCGATCAATCGAATTTGCGGTACCGATCAATCGAACGTGCGGTATCGATCAAGCGAACGTGCGGTATCGATCAATCGAATGTGCGGTACCGATCCATCGAATGTGCGGTACCGATCAATCGAATGAGCGGTGACGATCAATCGAATGTGCGGTACCGATCAATCGAATGTGCTGTACTGATAAATCGAATGTGCGGTACCGATCAATCGAATGAGCGGTACCGATCAATCGAATGTGCGGTGCCGATCAATCGATTGTGCGGTGCCGATCAATCGAATGTGCGGTACCGATCAATCGAATGTGCGGTACCGATAAATCGAATGTGCGGTGCCGATAGATCGAATTTGCGGTGAGGATCAATCGAGTGTGCGGTACCGATAAATCGAATGTGCGGTACCGATCAATCGAATGTGCCTTATCGATCCATCGAATGTGCGGTACCGATAAATCGAATGTGCGTTGACGATAAATCGAATGTGCGGTACCAATAAATGGAATGTGCGGTACCGATAAATTAAATGTGCGGTACCGATAAACAGAATGTGCGGTATCGATCAATCGAATATGCGGTATCGATCAATCGAATATGCGGTATCGATCAATCGAATTTGCGGTACCGATCAATCTTATTTCCCTAACCGATCAATCGAATGTGCGGTACCGATCAATTGAATGTGCGGTACCGATAAATCGAATGTGCGGTATCGATAAATCGTATGTGCGGTACCGATAAATGGAATGTGCGGTACCGATAAATTGAATGTGCGGTACCGATAAACAGAATGTGCGGTATCGATCAATCGAATATGCGGTATCGATCAATCGAATTTGCGGTACCGATCAATCTTATTTCCCTAACCGATTTTTCGAATGTGCGGTACCGATCAATCGAATGTGCGGTACCGATAAATCGAATGTGCGGTATCGATAAATCGTATGTGCGGTACCGATAAATGGAATGTGCGGTACCGATAAATTGAATGTGCGGTACCGATAAACAGAATGTGCGGTATCGATCAATCGAATATGCGGTACCGATCAATCGAACGTGCGGTATCGATCAATCGAATTTGCGGTACCGATCAATCTTATTTGCGTAACCGATTTATCGAATGTAGCGTAACCGATTTATCGAATGTTCGGTACCGATCAATCGAATGTGCGGTACCGATCAATCGATAATGCGGTACCGATCAATCGAACGTGCGGTATCGATCAATCTAATGTGCGGTACCGATCAATCGAATGTGCGGTACCGATAAATCGAATTTGCGGTACCGATAAATCGAATGTGTTGTACCGATCAATCGAATGTGTCGTACCGATTTATCGAACGTGCGGTACCGATAAATCGAATTTGCGGTACCGATAAATCGAATGTGCTGTACCGATCACTCGAATGTGCCGTACCGATTTATCGAATGTGCGGTGCCGATCAATCGAATGTTGCGTAACCGATTAATCGAATGTTCGATGCCAATTAATCGAAGGCGCGGTACAGATCTATCGAATATGCGGTATCGATCAATCGAATTTGCGGTACCGATCAATCGAACGTGCGGTATCGATCAAGCGAACGTGCGGTATCGATCAATCGAATGTGCGGTACCGATCCATCGAATGTGCGGTACCGATCAATCGAATGAGCGGTGACGATCAATCGAATGTGCGGTACCGATCAATCGAATGTGCTGTACTGATAAATCGAATGTGCGGTACCGATCAATCGAATGAGCGGTACCGATCAATCGAATGTGCGGTGCCGATCAATCGATTGTGCGGTGCCGATCAATCGAATGTGCGGTACCGATCAATCGAATGTGCGGTACCGATAAATCGAATGTGCGGTGCCGATAGATCGAATTTGCGGTGAGGATCAATCGAATGTGCGGTACCGATAAATCGAATGTGCGGTACCGATCAATCGAATGTGCCTTATCGATCCATCGAATGTGCGGTACCGATAAATCGAATGTGCGTTGACGATAAATCGAATGTGCGGTACCAATAAATGGAATGTGCGGTACCGATAAATTAAATGTGCGGTACCGATAAACAGAATGTGCGGTATCGATCAATCGAATATGCGGTATCGATCAATCGAATATGCGGTATCGATCAATCGAATTTGCGGTACCGATCAATCTTATTTCCCTAACCGATCAATCGAATGTGCGGTACCGATCAATTGAATGTGCGGTACCGATAAATCGAATGTGCGGTATCGATAAATCGTATGTGCGGTACCGATAAATGGAATGTGCGGTACCGATAAATTGAATGTGCGGTACCGATAAACAGAATGTGCGGTATCGATCAATCGAATATGCGGTATCGATAAATCGTATGTGCGGTACCGATAAATGGAATGTGCGGTACCGATAAATTGAATGTGCGGTACCGATAAACAGAACGTGCGGTATCGATCAATCGAATGTGCGGTACCGATCCATCGAATGTGCGGTACCGATCAATCGAATGAGCGGTGACGATCAATCGAATGTGCGGTACCGATCAATCGAATGTGCTGTACTGATAAATCGAATGTGCGGTACCGATCAATCGAATGAGCGGTACCGATCAATCGAATGTGCGGTGCCGATCAATCGATTGTGCGGTGCCGATCAATCGAATGTGCGGTACCGATCAATCGAATGTGCGGTACCGATAAATCGAATGTGCGGTGCCGATAGATCGAATTTGCGGTGAGGATCAATCGAATGTGCGGTACCGATAAATCGAATGTGCGGTACCGATCAATCGAATGTGCCTTATCGATCCATCGAATGTGCGGTACCGATAAATCGAATGTGCGTTGACGATAAATCGAATGTGCGGTACCAATAAATGGAATGTGCGGTACCGATAAATTAAATGTGCGGTACCGATAAACAGAATGTGCGGTATCGATCAATCGAATATGCGGTATCGATCAATCGAATATGCGGTATCGATCAATCGAATTTGCGGTACCGATCAATCTTATTTCCCTAACCGATCAATCGAATGTGCGGTACCGATCAATTGAATGTGCGGTACCGATAAATAGAATGTGCGGTATCGATAAATCGTATGTGCGGTACCGATAAATGGAATGTGCGGTACCGATAAATTGAATGTGCGGTACCGATAAACAGAATGTGCGGTATCGATCAATCGAATATGCGGTATCGATCAATCAAATGTGCGTTGCCGATAAATCGAATGTGCGGTACCGATCAATTGATTGTGCGGTGCCGATCAATCGAATTTGCGGTGAGGATCAATCGAATATGCGGTGCCGATAAATCGAAAATGCGGAACCGATAAATCGATTGTGCGGAACCGATAAATCGATTGTGCCTTATCGATCCATCGAATGTGCGGTACTTATAAATCGAATGTGCGTTGCCGATAAATCGAATGTGCGGTACCGATCAATCGAATGTGCGGTACCGATAAATCGAATGAGCGGTGCCGATCAATCGAATGTGCGGTGCCGATCAATCGAATGTGCGGTACCGATCAATCGATAATGCGGTACCGATCAATCGAACGTGCGGTATCGATCAATCGAATGTGCGGTACCGATCCTTCGAATGTGCGGTACCGATCAATCGAATTTGCGGTACCGATAAATGGAATGTGCTGTACCGATCAATCGAATGTGCGGTACCGATTTATCGAATGTGCGCTACCGATCAATCGATTGTGCGGTACCGATCAATCGAATGTGCGGTATCGATCAATCGAATGTGCGGTACCGATAAATCGAATGTGCGGAACCGATAAATCGATTGTGCCTTATCGATCAATCGAATGTGCGGTACTTATAAATCGAATGTGCGTTGCCGATAAATCGAATGTGCGGTACCGATCAATCGAATGTGCGGTGCCGATCAATCAATAATGCGGTACCGATCAATCGAACGTGCGGTATCGATCAATCGAATTTGCGGTACCGATCAGTCTTATTTGCGTAACCGATCAATCGAATGAGCGGTGACGATCAATCGAATGTGCGGGACCGATCAATCGAATGTGCGGTACCGATAAATCGAATGTGCGGTACCGATCAATCGATTGTGCGTTACCGATCAATCGAATGTGCGGTATCGATCAATCGATAATGCGGTACCGATTTATCGAATGTTCGGTACCGATCAATCGAATATGCGGTACCGAACAATCGATTGTGCGGTACCGATCAGTCGAATGTGCGGTACCGAATAATAGAATGTGCGTTGCCGATAAATCGAATGTGCGGTACCGATTAATCGAATGTGCGGTAACGATAAATCGAATGTGCGGTTCCGATCAATCGAATGTGCGGTACCGATTAATCGAATGTGCGTTGCCGATAAATGGAATGTGCGGTACCGATTAATCGAATGTGCGGTAACGATCAATCGAATGTGCGTTGCCGATAAATCGAATGTGCGGTACCGATTAATCGAATGTGCGGTAACGAAAAATCGAATGTGCGGTACCGATCAATCGAATGTGCGGTACCGATTAATCGAATGTGCGTTGCCGATAAATCGAATGTGCGGTGCCGATTAATCGAATGTGCAGTAACGATCAATCGAATGTGTGGTGCCGATCAATCGATTGTGCGGTGCCGATCAATCGAATGTGCGATACCGATCAATCGAATGTGCGGTGCCGATAAATCGAATGTGCGGTATCGATCAATCGAATGTGCGGTACCGATAAATCAAATGTTGCGTAACCGATTTATCGAATGTTCGGTACCGATCAATCGAATGTGCGGTACCGATCAATCGATAATGCGGTACCGATCAATCGAACGTGCGGTATCGATCAATCGAATTTGCGGTACCGATCAATATTATTTGCGTAACCGATTTATCGAATGTTCGGTACCGATCAATCGAATGTGCGGTACCGATCAATCGTATGTGCGGTACCGATAAATGGAATGTGCGGTACCGATCAATCGAATGTGCGGTACCGATAAACAGAATGTGCGGTATCGATCAATCGTATGTGCGGTACCGATCAATCGAATGTGCGTTGCCGATAAATCGAATGTGCGGTACCGATCAATCGAATGTGCGGTACCGATCAATCGAATGTGCGGTACCGATAAATCGAATGTGCGGTACCGAACATTCGAATGTGCGGTACCTATAAATCGAATGTGCGGTGCCGATTAATCGCATGTGCGGTACCGATCAATCGAATGTGCGGTACCGATCAATCGAATGTGCGGTACCGATAAATCGAATGTGCGGTACCGATAAATCGTATGTGCGGTACCGATAAATGGAATGTGCGGTACGATAAATCGAATGTGCGGTACCGATAAACAGAATGTGAGGTATCGATCAATCGAATGTGCGGTACCGATCAATCGAATGTGCGTTGCCGATAAATGGAATGTGCGGTACCGATCAATCGAATGTGCGGTACCGATCAATCGAATGTGCGGTACCGATCAATCGAATGTGCGGTGACGATCAATCGAATGTGCGGTGCCGATCAATCGATTGTGCGGTGCCGATCAATCGAATGTGCGATACCGATCAATCGAATGTGCGGTGCCGATAAATCGAATGTGCGGTATCGATCAATCGAATGTGCGGTGCCGATCAATCGATTGTGCGGTACCGATAAATCAAATGTGCGTTGCCGATAAATCGAATGTGCGGTACCGAGAAATCGAATGTGCGGTACCGATCAATCGATTGTGCGGTGCCGATAAATCGAATTTGCGGTGAGGATCAATCGAATATGCGGTGCCGATAAATCGAAAATGCGGAACCGATAAATCGATTGTGCGGTACCGAACAATGGAATGTGCGGTACCGATCAATCGAATGTGCGGTACCGATAAATCGAATGTGCGGTACCGATAAATCGAATGTGCTGTACCGATCAATCGAATGTGCGTTGCCGATCAATCGAATGTGCGGTGCCGATCAATCGAATGTGCGGTGCCGATCAATCGAATGTGCGGTATCGATCAATCGAATGTTGCGTAACCGATTAATCGAATGTTCGATGCCAAACAATCGAAGGCACGGTACAGATCTATCGAATATGCGGTATCGGTCAATCGAATGTGCGGTACCGATCAATCGAATGTGCGGTACCGATAAATAGAATTTGCGGTACGATAAATCGAATGTGCTGTACCGATCAATCGAATGTGCTTTACCGATTAATCGAATGTGCGGTACCGATAAATCAAATGTGCGTTGCCGATAAATCGAATGTGCGGTACCGATCAATCGAATGTGCGGTACCGATCAATCGATTGTGCGGTGCCGATAAATCGAATTTGCGGTGAGGATCAATCGAATATGCGGTGCCGATAAATCGAAAATGCGGAACCGATAAATCGATTGTGCGGTACCGAACAATGGAATGTGCGGTACCGATCAATCGAATGTGCGGTACCGATAAATCGAATGTGCGGTACCGATAAATGGAATGTGCTGTACCGATCAATCGAATGTGCGTTGCTGATCAATCGAATGCGCGGTGCCGATCAATCGAATGTGCGGTGCCGATCAATCGAATGTGCGGTACCGATTAATGGAATGTACGTTGCCGATCAATCGAATGTGCGGAACCGATCAATCGAATGTGCGGTACCGATCTATCGAATGTTGCGTAACCGATCAATCGAATGTTCGGTACCGATCAATGGAATGTGCGGTACCGATCAATCGAATGTGCGGAACCGATCAATCGAATGTGCGGTACCGATCAATCTTATTTGCGTAACCGATCAATCGAATGTTCGGTACCGATCAATCGAATGTGCGGTGCCGATCAATCGAATTTGCGGTACCGATCAATCTTATTTGCGTAACCGATTTATCGAAATTTCGGTACCGATCAATCGAATGTGCGGTACCGATCTATCGAATGTTGCGTAACCGATTTATCGAATGTTCGGTACCGATCAATCGAATGTGCGGTACCGATCAATCGATAATGCGGTACCGATCAATCGAACGTGCGGTATCGATAAATAGAATTTGCGGTACCGATAAATCGAATGTGCTGTACCGATCAATCAAATGTGTCGTACCGATTTATCGAACGTGCGGTACCGATAAATCGAATTTGCGGTACCGATAAATCGAATGTGCTGTACCGATCAATCGAATGTGCCGTACCGATTTATCGAATGTGCGGTGCCGATCAATTGAATGTTGCGTAACCGATTAATCGAATGTTCGATGCCAATCAATCGAAGGCGCGGTACAGATCTATCGAATATGCGGTATCGATCAATCGAATGTGCGGTACCGATCAATCGAACGTGCGGTATCGATCAATCGAATTTGCGGTACCGATCAATCTTATTTGCGTAACCGATTTATCGAATGTTCGGTACCGATCAATCGAATGTGCGGTACCGATCAATGGATAATGCGGTACCGATCAATCGAACGTGCGGTATCGATCAATCGAATGTGCGGTACCGATCAATGGAATGTGCGGTACCGATAAATCGAATGTGCGGTACCGATAAATCGTATGTGCGGTACCGATCAATCGAATGTGCGGTATCGATCAATCGAATGTTGCGTAACCGATTAATCGAATGTTCGATGCCAATCAATCGAAGGCGCGGTACAGATCTATCGAATATGCGGTATCGATCAATCGAATGTGCGGTACCGATAAATAGAATTTGCGGTACCGATAAATCGAATGTGCTGTACCGATCAATCGAATGTGCCGTACCGATTTATCGAACGTGCGGTGCCGATCAATCGAATGTGCGGTGCCGATCAATCGAATGTGCGGTACCGATTAATCGAATGTGCGTTGCCGATCAATCGAATGTGCGGTGCCGATCAATCGATAATGCGGTACCGATCAATCGAACGTGCGGTATCGATCAATCGAATTTGCGGTACCGATCAATCTTATTTGCGTAACCGATTTATCGAAATTTCGGTACCGATCAATCGAATGTGCGGTACCGATCTATCGAATGTTGCGTAACCGATTTATCGAATGTTCGGTACCGATCAATCGAATGTGCGGTACCGATCAATCGATAATGCGGTACCGATCAATCGAACGTGCGGTATCGATCAATGGAATGTGCGGTACCGATCAATCGAATGTGCGGTACCGATAAATAGAATTTGCGGTACCGATAAATCGAATGTGCTGTACCGATCAATCGAATGTGCCGTACCGATTTATCGAACGCGCGGTGCCGATCAATCGAATGTGCGGTGCCGATCAATCGAATGTGCGGTACCGATTAATCGAATGTGCGTTGCCGATCAATCGAATGTGCGGTGCCGATCAATAGATAATGCGGTACCGATCAATCGAACGTGCGGTATAGATCAATCGATTGTGCGGTACCGATCAATCGAATGTGCGGTACCGATAAATAGAATTTGCGGTACCGATAAATCGAATGTGCTGTACCGATCAATCGAATGTGCCGTACCGATTTATCGAACGTGCGGTACCGATCAATCGAATATGCGGTACCGAACAATCGATTGTGCGGTACCGATCAGTCGAATGTGCGGTACCGATTAATCGAATGTGCGTTGCCGATAAATCGAATGTGCGGTACCGATTAATAGAATGTGCGGTAACGATAAATCGAATGTGCGGTACCGATCAATCGAATGTGCGGTACCGATTAATCGAATGTGCGTTGCCGATAAATGGAATGTGCGGTGCCGATTAATCGAATGTGCGGTAACGATCAATCGAATGTGCGGTGCCGATCAATCGATTGTGCGGTGCCGATCAATCGAATGTGCGATACCGATCAATCGAATGTGCGTTGCCGATAAATCGAATGTGCGGTACCGATCAATCAAATGTGCGGTACCGATCAATCGATTGTGCGGTGCCGATCAATCGAATTTGCGGTGAGGATCAATCGAATATGCGGTGCCGATAAATCGAAAATGCGGAACCGATAAATCGATTGTGCGGTACCGAACAATGGAATGTGCGGTACCGATCAATCGAATGTGCGGTACCGATAAATCGAATTTGCGGTACCGATAAATCGAATGTGCGGTACCGATCAATCGAATGTGCGTTGCCGATCAATCAAATGTGCGGTGCCGATCAATCGAATGTGCGGTGCCGATCAATCGAATGTGCGGTACCGATTAATCGAATGTGCGTTGCCGATCAATCGAATGTGCGGAACCGATCAATCGAATGTGCGGTACCGATCTATCGCATGTTGCGTAACCGATTTATCGAATGTTCGGTACCGATCAATCGAATGTGCGGTACCGATCAATCGATAATGCGGTACCGATCAATCGAACGTGCGGTATCGATCAATCGAATTTGCGGTACCGATGAATATTATTTGCGTAACCGATTTATCGAATGTTCGGTACCGATCAATCGAATGTGCGGTACGGATCAATCGTATGTGCGGTATCGATCAATCGAATGTTGCGTAACCGATTAATCGAATGTTCGATGCCAATCAATCGAAGGCGCTGTACAGATCTATCGAATATGCGGTATCGATCAGTCGAATGTGCGGTACCGATCAATCGAATGTGCGGTACCGATAAATAGAATTTGCGGTACCGATAAATCGAATGTGCTGTACCGATCAATCGAATGTGCCGTACCGATTTATCGAACGTGCGGTGCCGATCAATCGAATGTGCGGTGCCGATCAATCGAATGTGCGGTACCGATTAATCGAATGTGCGTTGCCGATCAATCGAATGTGCGGTGCCGATCAATCGATAATGCGGTACCGATCAATCGAACGTGCGGTATCGATCAATCGAATTTGCGGTACCGATCAATCTTATTTGCGTAACCGATTGATCGAAATTTCGGTACCGATCAATCGAATGTGCGGTACCGATCAATCGAATGTTGCGTAACCGATTTATCGAATGTTCGGTACCGATCAATCGATTGTGCGGTACCGATCAATCGATAATGCGGTACCGATCAATCGAACGTGCGGTATCGATCAATCGAATGTGCGTTACCGATCAATCGAATGTGCGGTACCGATAAATAGAATTTGCGGTAGCGATAAATCGAATGTGCTGTACCGATCAATCGAATGTGCCGTACCGATTTATCGAACGTGCGGTGCCGATCAATCGAATGTGCGGTGCCGATCAATCGAATGTGCGGTACCGATTAATCGAATGTGCGTTGCCGATCAATCGAATGTGCGGTGCCGATCAATAGATAATGCGGTACCGATCAATCGATAATGCGGTACCGATCAATCGAACGTGCGGTATCGATCAATCGAATGTGCGTTACCGATCAATCGAATGTGCGGTACCGATTAATCGAATGTGCGTTGCCGATAAATCGAATGTGCGGTACCGATTAATCGAATGTGCGGTAACGATCAATCGAATTTGCGGTACCGATCAATAATATTTGCGTAACCGATTTATCGAATGTTCGGTACCGATCAATCGAATGTGCGGTACGGATCAATCGTATGTGCGGTACCGATAAATGGAATGTGCGGTACCGATCAATCGAATGTGCGGTACCGATAAACAGAATGTGCGGTATCGATCAATCGAATGTGCGGTACCGATCAATCGAATGTGCGTTGCCGATAAATCGAATGTGCGGGACCGATCAATCGAATGTGCGGTACCGAACAATCGAATGTGCGGTACCGATAAATCGAATGTGCGGTACCGAACATTCGAATGTGCGGTACCTATAAATCGAATGTGCGTTGCCGATTAATCGAATGTGCGTTACCGATCAATCGAATGTGCGGTACCGATCAATCGAATGTGCGGTACCGATAAATCGAATGTGCGGTACCGATAAATCGTATGTGCGGTACCGATAAATGGAATGTGCGGAACGATAAATCGAATGTGCGGTACCGATAAAAAGAATGTGAGGTATCGATCAATCGAATGTGCGGTACCGATCAATCGAATGTGCGTTGCCGATAAATGGAATGTGCGGTACCGATCAATCGAATGTGCGGTACCGATCAATCGAATGTGCGGTACCGATCAATCGAATGTGCGGTGCCGATTAATCGAATGTGCGGTAACGATCAATCGAATGTGCGGTACCGATCAATCGAATGTGCGTTGCCGATAAATCGAATGTGCGGTACCAATCAATCGAGTGTGCGGTACCGATCAATCGAATGTGCGGTGTCGATAAATTCAATTTGCAGTGAGGATCAATCGAATGTGCGGTACCGATCAATCGAATGTGCGGTACCGATAAATCGAATGTGCGGTACCGATCAATCGAATATGCGGTACCTATAAATCGAATGTGCGTTGCCGATAAATCGAATGTGCGGTACCGATCAATCGAATTTGCGGAACCGAGAAATCGAATGTGCGGTACCGATCAATCGAATGTGCCGTACCGATCCATCGAATGTGCGGTGCCGATCAATCGAATGTGCGGTGCCGATTAATCGAATGTGCGTTGCCGATCAATCGAATGTTCGGTACCGATTAATCGAATGTGCGGTAACGATCAATCGAATGTGCGGTGCCGATCAATCGAATGTGCGGTACCGATCAATCGAATGTGCTGTACCGATAAATCGAATGTGCGGTGCCGATAGATCGAATTTGCGGTGAGGATCAATCGAATGTGCGGTGCCGATAAATCGAATGTGCGGTACCGATCAATCGAATGTGCCTTATTGATCAATCGAATGTGCGGTACCGATCAATCGAATGTGCGGTGCCGATCAATCGAATGTGCGGTACCGATAAATCGAATGTGCGGTATCGATAAATCGTATGTGCGGTATCGATAAATGGAATGTGCGGTACCGATAAATTGAATGTGCGGTACCGATAAACAGAAGGTGCGGTATCGATCAATCGAATATGCGGTACCGATCAATCGAATGTGCGTTGCCGATAAATCGAATGTGCGGTACCGAACAATCGAATGTGCGGTACCGATCAATCGAAAATGCATTACCGATTAATCGAATGTGCTTTGCCGATAAATCGAATGTGCGGTACCGATTAATCGAATGTGCTGTACCGATCAATCGAATGTGCGTTGCCGATCAATCGAATGTGCGGTGCCGATCAATCGAATGTGCGGTGCCGATCAATCGAATGTGCGGTAACGATGAATCGAATTTGCGGTACCGATAAATCGAATGTGCGGTACCGATCAATCGAATGTGCGGTACCGATCAATCGAATGTGCGGTACCGATCAATCGAATGTGCGGTGCCGATAAATCGAATTTGCGGTACCGATAAATCGTAAGTGCGGTACCGATAAATGGAATGTGCGGTACCGATAAATCGAATGTGCGGTACCGATAAACAGAATGTGCGGTATCGATCAATCGAATGTGCGGTACCGATCTATCGAATATGCTTTACCGAACAATCTATTGTTCCGTATCGATAAATAGAATGTGCGGTATCGATCAATCGAATGTGCGGTACCGATAAATCGAATGTGCGGTACCGATAAATCGAATGAGCGGTACCGATAAATGGAATGTGCCGTACCGATCAATCGAATGTGCGGAACCGATCAATCGAATGTGCGGTACCGATCTATCGAATGTTGCGTAACAGATTTATCGAATGTGCCGTACCGATCAATCGAATGTCCGGTATCGATCAATCGAATTTGCGGTACAGATCAATCTTATTTGCGTAACCGATTTATCGAATGTTCGGTACCGATCAATCAAATGTGCGGTACCGATCAATCGATAATGCGGTACCGATCAATCGAATGTGCGGTACCGATCAATCGAATGTGCGGTACCGATCAATCGAATGTGCGGTGCCGATAAATCGAATTTACGGTGAGGATCAATGGAATGTGCGGTACCGATAAATCGAATATGCGGTGCCGATCAATCGAATGTGCCTTATCGATCAATCAAATGTGCGGTACCTATAAATCGAATGTGCGGTACCGATCAATCGAATGTGCGGTACCGATAAATCGAATGTGCGGTACCGATAAATCGTAAGTGCGGTACCGATAAATGGAATGTGCGGTACCGATAAATCGAATGTGCTGTACCGATAAACAGAATGTGCGGTATCGATCAATCGAATGTGCGGTACCGATCAATCGAATGTGCGGTACCGATCTATCGAATATGCTCTAACGATCAATCGAATGGGCGGTACCGATAAATCGAATGTGCGGTATCGATCAATCGAATGTGCGGTACCGATAAATCGAATGAGCGGTACCGATAAATGGAATGTGCCGTACCGATCAATCGAATGTGCGGAACCGATCAATCGAATGTGCGGTACCGATCTATCGAATGATGCGTAACCGATTTATCGAATGTTCGGTACCGATCAATCGAATGTGCGGTATCGATCAATCGAATTTGCGGTAGATCAATCTTATTTGCGTAACCGATTTATCGAATGTTCGGTACCGATCAATCGAATGTGCGGTACCGATCCATCGAATGTGCGGTACCGATCAATCGAACGTGCGGTGCCGATCAATCGAATGTGCGGTAACGATCAATCGAATGTGCGGTACCGATCAATCGAATGTGCGTTGCCGATAAATCGAATGTGCGGTACCTATCAATGGAGTGTACGGTACCGATCAATCGAATGTGCGGTGTCGATAAATTGAATTTGCAGTGAGGATCAATCGAATGTGCGGTACCGATAAATCGAATGTGCGGTACCGATAAATCGAATGTGCGGTACCGATCAATCGAATATGCGGTACCTATAAATCGAATGTGCGTTGCAGATAAATCGAATGTGCGGTACCGATCAATCGAACTTGCGGAACCGATCAATCGAATGTGCGGTACCGATCAATCGAATGTGCCGTACCGATCCATCGAATATGCGGTGCCGATCAATCGAATGTGCGGTGCCGATCAATCGAATGTTCGGTACCGATTAATCGAATGTGCGGTAACGATCAATCGAATGTGCGGTGCCGATCAATCGAATGTGCGGTACCGATCAATCGAATGTGCGGTACCGATAAATCGAATGTGCGGTGCCGATAGATCGAATTTGCGTTGAGGATCAATCGAATGTGCGGTACCGATAAATCGAATGTGCGGTACCGATCAATCGAATGTGCCTTATCGATCAATCGAATGTGCGGTACCGATAAATCGAATGTGCGTTGACGATAAATCGAATGTGCGGTACCGATCAATCGAATGTGCGGTACCGATCAATCGAATGTGCGGTACCGATAAATCGAATGTGCGGTATCGATTAATCGTATGTGCGGTATCGATAAATGGAATGTGCGGTACCGATCAATTGAATGTGCGGTACCGATAAACAGAAGGTGCGGTATCGGTCAATCGAATATGCGGTACCGATCAATCGAATGTGCGTTGCCGATAAATCGAATGTGCGGTACCGAACAATCGAATGTGCGGTACCGATCAATCGAAAGTGCGGTACCGATTAATCGAATGTGCCTTGCCGATAAATCGAATGTGCGGTACCGATTAATCGAATGTGCGATAACGATAAATCGAATTTGCGGTACCGATAAATCGAATGTGCGGTACCGATCAATCGAATGTGCGGTACCGATCAATCGAATGTGCGGTACCGATCAATCGAATGTGCGGTGCCGATCAATCGAATGTGCGGTACCGACCAATCGAATGTGCGGTACCGATTAATCGAATGTGCGTTGCCGATAAATGGAATGTGCGGTACCGATTAATCGAATGTGCGGTACCGATCAATCGAATGTGCGGTGCCGATCAATTGAAGGTGCGGTACCGATAAATCGAATGTGAGGTACCGATCAATCGAATTTGCGGTACCGATCAATCGAATGTGCGGTGTCGATAAATCGAATTTGCGGTGCCGATCAATCGAATGTGCGGTACCGATCAATCGAATGTGCGGTACCGATAAATCGAATGTGCGGTACCGATCAATCGAATATACGGTACCTATAAATCGAATGTGCGTTGCCGATAAATCGAATGTGCGGAACCGATAATTCGAATTTGCGGTACCGATAAAGAGAATGTGCGGTACCGATCAATCGTAAGTGCGGTACCGATAAATGGAATGTGCGGTACCGATAAATCGAATGTGCGGTACCGATAAACGGAATGTGCGGTACCGATCTATCGAATATGCTTTACCGAACAATCGATTGTTCCGTATCGATAAATAGAATGTGCGGTATCGATCAATCGAATGTGCGGTACCGATAAATCGAATGTGCGGTATCGATCAATCGAATGTGCGGTACCGATAAATCGAATGAGCGGTACCGATAAATGGAATGTGCCGTACCGATCAATCGAATGTGCGGAACCGATCAATCGAATGTGCGGTACCGATCTATCGAATGTTGCGTAACCGATTTATCGAATGTGCGGTACCGATCAATCGAATGTGCGGTATCGATCAATCGAATTTGCGGTACAGATCAATCTTATTTGCGTAACCGATTTATCGAATGTTCGGTACCGATTAATCAAATGTGCGGTACCGATCAATCGATAATGCGGTACCGATCAATCGAATGTGCGGTGCCGATAAATCGAATTTGCGGTGAGGATCAATGGAGTGTGCGGTACCGATAAATCGAATATGCGGTGCCGATCAATCGAATGTGCCTTATCGATCAATCGAATGTGTGGTACCTATAAATCGAATGTGCGGTACCGATCAATCGAATGTGCGGTACCGATAAATCGAATGTGCGGTACCGATAAATCGTAAGTGCGGTACCGATAAATGGAATGTGCGGTACCGATAAATCGAATGTGCTGTACCGATAAACAGAATGTGCGGTATCGATCAATCGAATGTGCGGTACCGATCAGTCGAATGTGCGGTACCGATCTATCGAATATGCTTTAACGAACAATCGATTGTTCCGTATCGATAAATCGAATGTGCGGTATCGATCAATCGAATGTGCGGTACCGATAAATCGAATGTGCGGTATCGATCAATCGAATGTGCGGTACCGATAAATCGAATGAGCGGTACCGATAAATGGAATGTGCCGTACCGATCAATCGAATGTGCGGAACCGATCAATCGAATGTGCGGTACCGATCTATCGAATGATGCGTAACCGATTTATCGAATGTTCGGTACCGATCAATCGAATGTGCGGTATCGATCAATCGAATTTGCGGTAGATCAATCTTATTTGCGTAACCGATTTATCGAATGTTCGGTACCGATCAATCGAATGTGCGGTACCGATCCATCGAATTTGCGGTACCGATCAATCGAATGTGCGGTGCCGATCAATCGAATTTGCGGTACCGATCAATCGAATCAGCGGTAACGATCAATCGAATGTGCGGTACCGATCAATCGAATGTGCGGTACCGATAAATCGAATGTGCGGTACCGATCAATCGATTGTGCGGTACCGATCAATCGAATGTGCGGTATCGATCAATCGAATGTTGCGTAACCGATTAATCGAATGTTCGATGCCAATCAATCGAAGGCGCGGTACAGATCTATCGAATATGCGGTATCGATCAATCGAATGTGTGGTACCGATAAATCGAATGTCCGGTATCGATCAATCGAATGTGCGGTACCGATAAATCGAATGCAACATACGCAACCCACGGCACATTCCATTTATCGGTACCGCTCATTCGATAATGCGATAATGCGGTACCGATCAATCGAACGTGCGGTATCGATCAATTGAATTTGCGGTACCGATCAATCTTATTTGCGTAACCGATTTATCGAATGTTTGGTACCGATCAATCGAATGTGCGGTACCGATCAATCGATTTTGCGGTACCGATCAATCGAATGTGCGGTGCCGATAAATCGAATTTGCGGTGAGGATCAATGGAATGTGCGGAACCGATAAATCGAATATGCGGTGCCGATCAATCGAATGTGCCTTATCGATAAATCGAATGTGTGGTACCTATAAATCGAATGTGCGGTACCGATCAATCGAATGTGCGGTACCGATAAATCGAATGTGCGGTACCGATAAATCGTAAGTGCGGTACCGATAAATGGAATGTGCGGTACCGATAAATCGAATGTGCTGTACCGATAAACAGAATGTGCGGTATCGATCAATCGAATGTGCGGTACCGATCAGTCGAATGTGCGGTACCGATCTATCGAATATGCTTTAACGAACAATCGATTGTTCCGTATCGATAAATAGAATGTGCGGTATCGATCAATCGAATGTGCGGTACCGATAAATCGAATGTGCGGTATCGATCAATCGAATGTGCGGTACCGATAAATCGAATGAGCGGTACCGATAAATGGAATGTGCCGTACCGATCAATCGAATGTGCGGAACCGATCAATCGAATGTGCGGTACCGATCTATCGAATGATGCGTAACCGATTTATCGAATGTTCGGTACCGATCTATCGAATGTGCGGTTGCGATCAATCGAATTTGCGGTAGATCAATCTTATTTGCGTAACCGATTTATCGAATGTTCGGTACCGATCAATCGAATGTGCGGTACCGATCCATCGAATTTGCGGTACCGATCAATCGAATGTGCGGTACCGATAAATCGAATGTGCGGTACCGATCAATCGAATGAGCGGTACCGATAAATGGAATGTGCCGTACCGATCAATCGAATGTGCGGAACCGATCAATCGAATGTGCGGTACCGATCTATCGAATGTTGCGTAACCGATTTATCGAATGTTCGGTACCGATAAATGGAATGTGCCGTACCGATCAATCGAATGTGCGGAACCGATCAATCGAATGTGCGGTACCGTTCTATCGAATGTTGCGTAACCGATTTATCGAATGTTCGGTACCGATAAATGGAATGTGCCGTACCGATCAATCGAATGTTCGGTACCGATCAATCGAATGTGCGGTACCGATCAATCGATAATGCGGTACCGATCAATCGAATTTGCGGTACCGATTAATCTTATTTGCGTAACCGATTTATCGAATGTTCGGTACCGATCAATCGAATGTGCGGTACCGATCAATCGATAATGCGGTACCGATCAATCGAACGTGCGGTATCGATCAATCGAATGTGCGGTACCGATCAATCGAATTTGCGGTACCGATCAATCGAATCAGCGGTAACGATCAATCGAATGTGCGGTACCGATCAATCGAATGTGCGGTACCGATAAATCGAATGTGCGGTACCGATCAATCGATTGTGCGGTACCGATCAATCGAATGTGCGGTATCGATCAATCGAATGTTGCGTAACCGATTAATCGAATGTTCGATGCCAATCAATCGAAGGCGCGGTACAGATCTATCGAATATGCGGTATCGATCAATCGAATGTGTGGTACCGATAAATCGAATGTGCGGTATCGATCAATCGAATGTGCGGTACCGATAAATCGAATGCAACATACGCAACCCACGGCACATTCCATTTATCGGTACCGCTCATTCGATAATGCGATAATGCGGTACCGATCAATCGAACGTGCGGTATCGATCAATTGAATTTGCGGTACCGATCAATCTTATTTGCGTAACCGATTTATCGAATGTTTGGTACCGATCAATCGAATGTGCGGTACCGATCAATCGATAATGCGGTACCGATCAATCGATCGTGCGGTATCGATCAATCGAATGTTTGGTACCGATCAATCGAATTTGCGGAACCGATTAATCGAATGTGCGGTACCGATCTATCGAATGTTGCGTAACCGATTTATCGAATGTTCGGTACCGATCAATCGAATGTGCGGTACCGATCAATCGATAATGCGGTACCGATCAATCGAACGTGCGGTATCGATCAATCGAATTTGCGGTACCGATCAATCTTATTTGCGGTACCGATAAATCGAATGTGCGGTACCGATAAATCGATTGTGCGGTACCGATCAATCGAATGTGCGGTATCGATCAATCGAATGTTGCGTAACCGATTTATCGAATGTTCGGTACCGATCAATCGAATATGCGGTACCGAACAATCGAATGTGCGGTACCGATCAATCGAATGTGCGGTACCGATTAATCGAATGTGCGTTGCCGATCAGTCGAATGTGCGGAACCGATCAATCGAATGTGCGGTACCGATCTATCGAATGTTGCGTAACCGATCAATCGAATGTTCGGTACCGATCAATCGAATGTGCGGTACCGATAAATCGAATGTGCGGTACCGATCAATCGATTGTGCGGTACCGATCAATCGAATGTGCGGTATCGATCAATCGAATGTTGCGTTGCCGATAAATCGAATGTGCGGTACCGATTAATCGAATGTGCGGTACCGATCAATCGAATGTGCGGTATCGATCAATCGAATGTTGCGTAACCGATTTATCGAATGTTCGGTACCGATCAATCGAATGTGCGGTACCGAACAATCGAATGTGCGGTACCGATCAATCGAATGTGCGGTACCGATTAATCGAATGTGCGGTACCGATCAATCGATTGTGCGGTACCGATCAATCGAATGTGCGGTATCGATCAATCGAATGTTGCGTTGCCGATAAATCGAATGTGCGGTACCGATAAATCGATTGTGCGGTACCGATCAATCGAATGTGCGGTATCGATCAATCGAATGTTGCGTAACCGATTTATCGAATGTTCGGTACCGATCAATCGAATATGCGGTACCGAACAATCGAATGTGCGGTACCGATCAATCGAATGTGCGGTACCGATTAATCGAATGTGCGTTGCCGATCAGTCGAATGTGCGGAACCGATCAATCGATTGTGCGGTACCGATCAATCGAATGTGCGGTATCGTTCAATCGAATGTTGCGTTGCCGATAAATCGAATGTGCGGTACCGATAAATCGATTGTGCGGTACCGATCAATCGAATGTGCGGTATCGATCAATCGAGTGTTGCGTAACCGATTTATCGAATGTTCGGTACCGATCAATCGAATATGCGGTACCGAACAATCGAATGTGCGGTACCGATCAATCGAATGTGCGGTACGGATTAATCGAATGTGCGTTGCCGATCAGTCGAATGTGCGGTACCGATCAATCGAATGTGCGGTATCGATCAATCGAATGTTGCGTAACCGATTTATCGAATGTTCGGTACCGATCAATCGAATGTGCGGTACCGAACAATCGAATGTGCGGTACCGATCAATCGAATGTGCGGTACCGATTAATCGAATGTGCGGTACCGATCAATCGATTGTGCGGTACCGATCAATCGAATGTGCGGTATCGATCAATCGAATGTTGCGTTGCCGATAAATCGAATGTGCGGTACCGATAAATCGATTGTGCGGTACCGATCAATCGAATGTGCGGTACCGATCAATCGAATGTGCGGTACCGATTAATCGAATGTGCGTTGCCGATCAGTCGAATGTGCGGAACCGATCAATCGATTGTGCGGTACCGATCAATCGAATGTGCGGTATCGTTCAATCGAATGTTGCGTTGCCGATAAATCGAATGTGCGGTACCGATAAATCGATTGTGCGGTACCGATCAATCGAATGTGCGGTATCGATCAATCGAGTGTTGCGTAACCGATTTATCGAATGTTCGGTACCGATCAATCGAATATGCGGTACCGAACAATCGAATGTGCGGTACCGATCAATAGTGTGTGCGGTACGGATTAATCGAATGTGCGTTGCCGATCAGTCGAATGTGCGGAACCGATCAATCGAATGTGCGGTACCGATCTATCGAATGTTGCGTAACCGATCAATCGAATGTGTGGTACCGATAAATCGAATGTGCGGTATCGATCAATCGAATGTGCGGTACCGATAAATCGAATGCAACATACGCAACCCACGGCACATTCCATTTATCGGTACCGCTCATTCGATAATGCGATAATGCGGTACCGATCAATCGAACGTGCGGTATCGATCAATTGAATTTGCGGTACCGATCAATCTTATTTGCGTAACCGATTTATCGAATGTTTGGTACCGATCAATCGAATGTGCGGTACCGATCAATCGATAATGCGGTACCGATCAATCGATCGTGCGGTATCGATCAATCGAATGTTTGGTACCGATCAATCGAATTTGCGGAACCGATCAATCGAATGTGCGGTACCGATCTATCGAATGTTGCGTAACCGATTTATCGAATGTTCGGTACCGATCAATCGAATGTGCGGTACCGATAAATCAAATGTGCGGTACCGATGAATCGAATGTGCGTTGCCGATCAGTCGAATGTGCGGAACCGATCAATCGAATGTGCGGTACCGATCTATCGAATGTTGCGTAACCGATCAATCGAATGTTCGGTACCGATCAATCGAATGTGCGGTACCGATAAATCGAATGTGCGGTACCGATCAATCGATTGTGCGGTACCGATCAATCGAATGTGCGGTATCGATCAATCGAATGTTGCGTTGCCGATAAATCGAATGTGTGGTACCGATTAATCGAATGTGCGGTAACGATAAATCGAATTTGCGGTACCGATTAATCGAATGTGCGTTGCCGATAAATGGAATGTGCGGTACCGATTAATCGAATGTGCGGTAACGATCAATCGAATGTGCGGTGCCGATCAATCGATTGTGCGGTGCCGATCAATCGAATGTGCGGTGCCGATAAATCGAATGTGCGGTATCGATCAATCGAATGTGCGGTACCGATAAATCGAATGTGCTGTACCGATCAATCGAATGTGCGGTACCGATCAATCGAATGTGCGGTATCGATCAATCCAATGTGCGGTACCGATAAATCAAATGTGCGTTGCCGAAAAATCGAATGTGCGGTACCGATCAATCGATTGTGCGGTGCCGATCAATCGAATGTGCAGTGCCGATAAATCGAATGTGCGGTATCGATCAATCGAATGTGCGGTACCGATAAATCGAATGTGCTGTACCGATCAATCGAATGTGCGGTGCCGATAAATCGAATGTGCGGTATCGATCAATCGAATGTGCGGTACCGATAAATCAAATGTGCGTTGCCGATAAATCGAATTTGCGGTGAGGATCAATCGAATATGCGGTGCCGATAAATCGAAAATGCGGAACCGATAAATCGATTGTGCGGTACCGAACAATGGAATGTGCGGTACCGATCAATCGAATGTGCGGTACCGATAAATCGAATGTGCGGTACCGATAAATCGAATGTGCTGTACCGATCAATCGAATGTGCGTTGCCGATCAATCGAATGTGCGGTGCCGATCAATCGAATGTGCGGTACCGATCAATCGAATGTGCGGTACCGATTAATCGAATGTGCGTTGCCGATCAATCGAATGTGCGGAACCGATCAATCGAATGTGCGGTACCGATTAATCGAATGTGCGTTGCCGATCAATCGAATGTGCGGTGCCGATCAATCGAATGTGCGGTACCGATCTATCGAATGTTGCGTAACCGATCAATCGAATGTTCGGTACCGATCAATCGAATGTGCGGTACTGATAAATCGAATGTGCGGTACCGATCAATCGATTGTGCGGTACCGATCAATCGAATGTGCGGTTTCGATCAATCGAATGTTGCGTAACCGATTAATCGAATGTTCGATGCCAATCAATCGAAGGCGCGGTACAGATCTATCTAATATGCGGTATCGATCAATCGAATGTGCGGTACCTATAAATCGAATGTGCGGTATCGATCAATCGAATGTGCGGTACCGATCAATCGAATGAGCGGTACCGATAAATGGAATGTGCCATACAGATCAATCGAATGTGCGGAACCGATCAATCGAATGTGCGGTACCGATCTGTCGATTATGCTTTACCGATCAATCGAACGTGCGGTATCGATCAATCGATTGTGCGGTACCGATCAATCGAATGTGCGGTGCCGATAAATAGAATTTGCGGGACCGATAAATCGAACGTGTGGTGCCGATCAATCGAATGTGCGGTGCCGATCAATCGAATGTGCGGTACCGATTAATCGAATGTGCGTTGCCGATTAATCGAATGTGCGGTGCCGATCAATCGATAATGCGGTACCGATCAATCGAACGTGCGGTATCGATCAATCGAATTTGCGGTACCGATCAATCTTATTTGCGTAACCGATCAATCGAATGAGCGGTGACGATCAATCGAATGTGTGGTACCGATCAATCGAATGTGCGGTACCGATAAATCGAATGTGCGGTACCGATCAATCGAATGTGCGGTACCGATTAATCGAATGTGCGTTGCCGATAAATCGAATGTGCGGTACCGATTAATCGAATGTGCGGTAACGATAAATCGAATGTGCGGTACCGATCAATCGATTGTGCGGTTCCGATCAATCGAATATGCGGTGCCGATAAATCGAAAATGCGGAACCGATAAATCGATTGTGCGGTACCGAACAATGGAATGTGCGGTACCGATCAATCGAATGTGCGGTACCGATAAATCGAATGTGCGGTACCGATAAATCGAATGTGCTGTACCGATCAATCGAATGTGCGTTGCCGATCAATCGAATGTGCGGTGCCGATCAATCGAATGTGCGGTGCCGATCAATCGAATGTGCGGTACCGATTAATCGAATGTGCGTTGCCGATCAATCGAATGTGCGGTACTTATAAATCGAATGTGCGGTACCGATCTATCGAATGTTGCGTAACCGATCAATCGAATGTTCGGTACCGATCAATCGAATGTGCGGTACCGATAAATCGAATGTGCGGTACCGATCAATCGATTGTGCGGTACCGATCAATCGAATGTGCGGTTTCGATCAATCGAATGTTTCGTAACCGATTAATCGAATGTTCGATGCCAATCAATCGAAGGCGCGGTACAGATCTATCTAATATGCGGTATCGATCAATCGAATGTGCGGTACCTATAAATCGAATGTGCGGTATCGATCAATCGAATGTGCGGTACCGATCAATCGAATGAGCGGTACCGATAAATGGAATGTGCCATACCGATCAATCGAATGTGCGGAACCGATCAATCGAATGTGCGGTACCGATCTGTCGATTATGCTTTACCGATCAATCGAACGTGCGGTATCGATCAATCGATTGTGCGGTACCGATCAATCGAATGTGCGGTGCCGATAAATTGAATTTGCGGGACCGATAAATCGAACGTGTGGTGCCGATCAATCGAATGTGCGGTGCCGATCAATCGAATGTGCGGTACCGATTAATCGAATGTGCGTTGCCGATTAATCGAATGTGCGGTGCCGATCAATCGATAATGCGGTACCGATCAATCGAACGTGCGGTATCGATCAATCGAATTTGCGGTACCGATCAATCTTATTTGCGTAACCGATCAATCGAATGAGCGGTGACGATCAATCGAATGTGCGGTACCGATAAATCGAATGTGCGGTACCGATCAATCGATTGTGCGGTACCGATCAATCGAATGTGCGGTATCGATCAATCGAATGTTGCGTAACCGATTTATCGAATGTTCGGTACCGATCAATCGAATGTGCGGTACCGAACAATCGAATGTGCGGTACCGATCAATCGAATGTGCGGTACCGATTAATCGAATGTGCGTTGCCGATAAATGGAATGTGCGGTACCGATTAATAGAATGTGCGGTAACGATCAATCGAATGTGCGGTGCCCATCCATCGATTGTGCGGTGCCGATCAATCGAATGTGCGATACCGATCAATCGAATGTGCGGTGCCGATAAATCGAATTTGCGGTGAGGATCAATCGAATGTGCGGTACGGATAAATCGAATGTGCGGTATCGATCAATCGAATGTGCGGTACCGATAAATCGAATGTGCGTTGCCGATAAATCGAATGTGCGGTACCGATAAATCGAATGTGCGGTACCGATCAATCGAATGTGCGGTGCCGATCAATCGAATTTGCGGTGAGGATCAATCGAATATGCGGTGCCGATAAATCGAAAGTGCGGAACCGATAAATCGATTGTGCGGTACCGAACAATGGAATGTGCGGTACCGATCAATCGAATGTGCGGTACCGATAAATCGTATTTGCGGTACCGATCAATCGAATGTGCGGTACCGATCAATCGAATTTGCGGTAAGGATCAATCGAATATGCGGTGCCGATAAATCGAAAGTGCGGAACCGATAAATCGATTGTGCGGTACCGAACAATGGAATGTGCGGTACCGATAAATCGAATTTGCGGTACCGATAAATCGAATGTGCGGTACCGATCAATCGATAATGCGGTACCGATCAATCGAACGTGCGGTATCGATTAATCGAATTTGCGGTACCGATCAATCTTAGTTGCGTAACCGATCCATCGAATGTTCGGTACCGATCAATAGAATGTGCGGTATCGATTAATCGAATTTGCGGTACCGAACAATGGAATGTGCGGTACCGATCAATCGAACGTGCGGTATCGATCGATCGAATGTGCGGTACCGATCAATCGAATTTGCGGTACCGATCAATCGAATGAGCGGTGACGATCTATCGAATGTGCGGTACCGATCAATCGACTGTGCGGTACCGATAAATCGAATGTGAGGTACCGATCAATCGATTGTGCGGTACCGATAAATGGAATGTGCGGTACCGATTAATAGAATGTGCGGTACCGATCAATCGATAATGCGGTACCGATCAATCGAACGTGCGGTATCGATCAATCGAATTTGCGGTACCAATCAATCTTATTTGCGTAACCGATTTATCGAATGTTCGGTACCGATCAATCGAATGTGCGGTACCGATCAATCGATAATGCGGTACCGATCAATCGAACGTGCGGTATCGATCAATCGAATGTGCGGTACCGATCAATCGAATGTGCGGTACCGATCAATCGAATGTGCGGTACCGATAAATCGAATGTGCGGTACCGATCAATCGATTGTGCGGTACCGATCAATCGAATGTGCGGCATCGATCAATCGAATGTTGCGTAACCGATTTATCGAATGTTCGGTACCGATCAATCGAATATGCGGTACCGAACAATCGAATTTGCGGTACCGATCAATCGAATGTGCGGTACCGATCAATCGAATGTGCGGTACCGATAAATCGAATGTGCGGTACCGATCAATCGATTGTGCGGTACCGATCAATCGAATGTGCGGTATCGATCAATGGTATGTTGCGTAACCGATGAATCGAATGTTCGATGCCAATCAATCGAAAACGCGGTACAGATCTATCGAATATGCGGTATCGATCAATCGAATGTGCGGTACCGATAAATCGAATGTGCGGTATCGATCAATCGAATGTTGCGTAAACGATTTATCGAATTTTCGGTACCGATCAATCGAATGTTCGGTACCGATCAATCGAATGTGCGGTATCGATCAATCGATAATGCGGTACCGATCAATCGAATTTGCGGTACCGATAAATGGAATGTGCCGTACCGATTAATCGAATGTGCGGTATCGATCAATCGAATTTGCGGTACCGATCAATCGAATTTGCGGTACCGATCAATCGAATGTGCGGTACCGATAAATCGAACGTGCGTTATCGATGAATCGAATGTGCAGTACCGATAAATCGAATGAGCGATACCCATAAATGGAATGTGCCGTACCGATCAATCGAATGTGCGGAACCGATCAATCGAATGTACGGTACCGATCTATCGAATGTTGCGTAACCGATTTATCGAATGTTCGGTACCGATCAATCGAATGTGCGGTACCGATCAATCGATAATGCGGTACCGATCAATCGAACGTGCGGTATCGATCAATCGAATTTGCGGTACCGATCAATCGATAATGCGGTACCGATCAATCGAACGAGCGGTATCGATCATACGAATGTGCGGTACCGATCAATCGAATTTGCGGTACCGATCAATCGAATGAGCGGTGACGATCAATCGATTGTGCGGTACAGATCAACCGAATGTGCGGTATCGATCAATCGAATGTTGCGTAATCGATTAATCGAATGTTCGATGCAAATCAATCGAAGGCGCGGTACAGATCTATCGAATATGCGGTATGGATCAATCGAATGTGCGGTACCGATAAATCGAATGTGCGGTATCGATCAATCGAATGTGCGGTGCCGATAAATCGAATGAGCGGTACCGATCAATCGAATGTGCCGTACCGATTAATCGAATGTGCGGAACCGATCAATCGAATGTGCGGTACCGATTAATCGAATGTGCGGTAACGATCAATCGAATGTGCGGTACCGATCAATCGATAATGCGGTACCGATCAATCGAACGTGCGGTATCGATCAATCGAATTTGCGGTACCGATCAATCTTATTTGCGTAACCGATTGATCGAATGTTCGGTACCGATCAATGGAATGTGCGGTACCGATCAATCGATAATGCGGTACCTATCAATCGAACGTGCGGTACCGATCAATCGATTGTGCGGTACCGATAAATCGAATGTGCGGTATCGATCAATCGAATGTTGCGTAACTAATTTAACGAATGTTCGGTACCGATCAATCGAATATGCGGTACCGAACAATCGAATGTGCGTTGCCGATAAATCGAATGTGCGGTACCGATCAATCGAATGTGCGGTTCCGATCAATCGAATGTGCGGTACCGATAAATCGAATGTGCGGTACCGATCAATCGATTGTGCGGTACCGATCAATCGAATGTGCGGTATCGATCAATCAAATGTGCAGTACCGATAAATGGAATGTGCCGTACAGATCAATCGAACGTGCGGTATCGATCAATCGAATTTGCGGTACTGATCAATCTTATTTGCGTAACCGATTTATCGAATGTTCGGTACCGATCAATCGAATGTGCGGTAACGATCAATCGATAATGCGGTACCGATCAATCGAACGTGCGGTATCGATCAATCGAATGTGCGGTACCGATCAATCGAATTTGCGGTACCGATCAATCGAATGAGCGGTGACGATCAATCGAATGTGCGGTACCGATCAATCGAATGTGCGGTACCGATAAATCGATTGTGCGGTACCGATAAATCGAATGTGCGGTATCGATCAATCGAATGTTGCGTAACCGATTAATCGAATGTTCGATGCCAATCAATCGAAGGCGCGGTACAGATCTGCCGAATATGCGGTATCGATCAATCGAATGTGCGGTACCGATAAATCGATTGTGCGGTATCGATCAATCGAATGTGCGGTACCGATAAATCGAATGAGCGGTACCGATAAATGGAATGTGCCGTACCGATCAATCGAATGTGCGGAACCGATCAATCGAATGTGCGGTACCGATCTATCGAATGTTGCGTAAACGATTTATCGATTTATCGAATGTTCGTTACCGATCAATCGAATATGCGGTGCCGATAAATCGAAAGTGCTTAACCGATAAATCGATTGTGCGGTACCGAACAATGGAATGTGCGGTACCGATAAATCGAATTTGCGGTACCGATAAATCGAATGTGCGGTACCGATCAATCGATAATGCGGTACCGATCAATCGAACGTGCGGTATCGATTAATCGAATTTGCGGTACCGATCAATCTTAGTTGCGTAACCGATTAATCGAATGTTCGATGCCAATCAATCGAAGGCGCGGTACAGATCTATCGAATATGCGGTATCGATCAATCGAATGTGCGGTACCGATAAATCAAATGTGCGGTATCGATCAATCGAATGTGCGGTACCGATAAATCGAATGAGCGGTACCGATAAATGGAATGTGCGGTACCGATCTATCGAATGTTGCGTAACCGATTTATCGAATGTTCGGTACCGATCATTCGAATGTGCGGTACCGATCAATCGATAATGCGGTACCGATCAATCGAACGTGCGGTATCGATCAATCGAATTTGCGGTACCGATCAATCTTATTTGCGTAACCGATTTATCGAATGTTCGGTACCGATCAATCGAATGTGCGGTACCGATCAATCGATAATGCGGTACCGATCAATCGAACGTGCGGTATCGATCAATCGAATGTGCGGTACCGATCAATCGAATTTGCGGTACCGATCAATCGAATGAGCGGTGACGATCAATCGAATGTGCGGTACCGATCAATCGAATGTGCGGTACCGATAAATCGATTGTGCGGTACCGATAAATCGAATGTGCGGTATCGATCAATCGAATGTTGCGTAACCGATTAATCGAATGTTCGATGCCAATCAATCGAAGGCGCGGTACAGATCTGCCGAATATGCGGTATCGATCAATCGAATGTGCGGTACAGATAAATCGAATGTGCGGTATCGATCAATCGAATGTGCGGTACCGATCAATCGAATGTGCGGTACCGATCAATCGATTGTGCGGTACCGATCAATCGAATGTGCGGTATCGATCAATCGAATGTTGCGTAACCGATTTATCGAATGTTCGGTACCGATCAATCGAATATGCGGTACCGAACAATCGAATTTGCGGTACCGATCAATCGAATGTGCGGTACCGATCAATCGAATGTGCGATACCGATAAATCGAATGTGCGGTACCGATCAATCGATTGTGCGGTACCGATCAATCGAATGTGCGGTATCGATCAATGGTATGTTGCGTAACCGATGAATCGAATGTTCGATGCCAATCAATCGAAGGCGCGGTACAGATCTATCGAATATGCGGTATCGATCAATCGAATGTGCGGTACCGATAAATCGAATGTGCGGTATCGATCAATCGAATGTTGCGTAAACGATTTATCGAATGTTCGGTACCGATCAATCGAATGTTCGGTACCGATCAATCGAATGTGCGGAATCGATCAATCGATAATGCGGTACCGATCAATCGAATTTGCGGTACCGATAAATGGAATGTGCCGTACCGATTAATCGAATGTGCGGTATCGATCAATCGAATTTGCGGTACCGATCAATCTTATTTGCGTAACCGATTTATCGAATGTTCGTTACCGATCAATCGAATGTGCGGTACCGATCAATCGATAATGCGGTACCGATCAATCGATCGTGCGGTATCGATCAATCGAATGTGCGGTACCGATCAATCGAATTTGCGGAACCGATCAATCGAATGTGCGGTACCGATCTATCGAATGTTGCGTAACCGATTTATCGAATGCTCGGTACCGATCAATCGAATGTGCGGTACCGATCAATCGATAATGCGGTACCGATCAATCGAACGTGCGGTATCGATTAATCGAATTTACGGTACCGATCAATCTTAGTTGCGTAACCGATCCATCGAATGTTCGGTACCGATAAATCGAATGTGCGGTATCGATTAATCGAATTTGCGGTACCGAACAATGGAATGTGCGGTACCGATCAATCGAATGTGCGGTACCGATAAATCGAATTTGCGGTACCGATCAATCGAATGTGCCGTACCGATCCATCGAATGTGCGGTGCCGATCAATCGAATGTGCGGTGCCTATCAATCGAATGTGCGGTACCGATTAATCGAATGTGCGTTGCCGATAAATCGAATGTTCGGTACCGATAAATCGAATGTGCGGTAACGATCAATCGAATGTGCGGTAACGATCAATCGAATGTGCGGTACCGATCAATCGAATGTGCGGTACCGATCAATCGAATGTGCGGTGCCAATAAATCGAATTTGCGGTGAGGATCAATCGATAATGCGGTACCGATCAATCGAACGTGCGGTATCGATCAATCGAATTTGCGGTACCGATCAATCTTATTTGCGTAACCGATCAATCGAATGTTCGGTACCGATCAATCGAATGTGCGGTACCGATCAATCGATAATGCGGTACCGATCAATCGAAGGCGCGGTACAGATCTATCGAATATGCGGTACCGATCAATCGAACGTGCGGTATCGATCAATCGAATGTGCGGTACCGATCAATCTTATTTGCGTAACCGATCAATCGAATGTTCGGTACCGATCAATCGAATGTGCGGTACCAATCAATCGATAATGCGGTACCGATCAATCGAACGTTCGGTATCGATCAATCGAATGTGCGGTACCGATCAATCGAATTTGCGGTACCGATCAATCGAATGAGCGGTGACGATCAATCGAATGTGCGGTACCGATCAATCGAATGTGCGGTACCGATAAATCGAATGTGCGGTATCGATCAATCGAATGTTGCGTAACCGATTAATCGAATGTTCGATGCCAATCAATCGAAGGCGCGTTACAGATCTATCGAATATGCGGTATTGATCAATCGAATGTGCGGTACCGATAAATCAAATGTGCGGTATCGATCAATCGAATGTGCGGTACCGATAAATCGAATGAGCGGTACCGATAAATGGAATGTGCGGTACCGATCTATCGAATGTTGCGTAACCGATTTATCGAATGTTCGGTACCGATCATTCGAATGTGCGGTACCGATCAATCGATAATGCGGTACCGATCAATCGAACGTGCGGTATCGATCAATCGAATGTGCGGTACCGATCAATCGAATTTGCGGTACCGATCAATCGAATGAGCGGTGACGATCAATCGAATGTGCGGTACCGATCAATCGAATGTGCGGTACCGATAAATCGATTGTGCGGTACCGATAAATCGAATGTGCGGTATCGATCAATCGAATGTTGCGTAACCGATTAATCGAATGTTCGATGCCAATCAATCGAAGGCGCGGTACAGATCTGCCGAATATGCGGTATCGATCAATCGAATGTGCGGTACAGATAAATCGAATGTGCGGTATCGATCAATCGAATGTGCGGTACCGATCAATCGAATGAGCGGTACCGATAAATGGAATGTGCCGTACCGATCAATCGAATGTGCGGAACCGATCAATCGAATGTGCGGTACCGATCTATCGAATGTTGCGTAAACGATTTATCGAATGTTCGGTACCGATCAATCGAATGTACGGTACCGATCAATCGAACGTGCGGTATCGATCAATCGAATTTGCGGTACCGATCAATCTTATTTGCGTAACCGATTTATCGAATGTTCGGTACCGATCAATCGAATGTGCGGTACCGATCAATCGATAATGCGGTACCGATCAATCGAACGTGCGGTATCGATCAATCGAATGTGCGGTACCGATCAATCGAATGTGCGGTACCGATCAATCGAATGTGCGGTACCGATAAATCGAATGTGCGGTACCGATCAATCGATTGTGCGGTACCGATCAATCGAATGTGCGGTATCGATCAATCGAATGTTGCGTAACCGATTTATCGAATGTTCGGTACCGATCAATCGAATATGCGGTACCGAACAATCGAATTTGCGGTACCGATCAATCGAATGTGCGGTACCGATCAATCAAATGTGCGGTACCGATAAATCGAATGTGCGGTACCGATCAATCGATTGTGCGGTACCGATCAATCGAATGTGCGGTATCGATCAATGGTATGTTGCGTAACCGATGAATCGAATGTTCGATGCCAATCAATCGAAGGCGCGGTACAGATCTATCGAATATGCGGTATCGATCAATCGAATGTGCGGTACCGATAAATCGAATGTGCGGTATCGATCAATCGAATGTTGCGTAAACGATTTATCGAATGTTCGGTACCGATCAATCGAATGTTCGGTACCGATCAATCGAATGTGCGGTATCGATCAATCGATAATGCGGTACCGATCAATCGAATTTGCGGTACCGATAAATGGAATGTGCCGTACCGATTAATCGAATGTGCGGTATCGATCAATCGAATTTGCGGTACCGATCAATCTTATTTGCGTAACCGATTTATCGAATGTTCGTTACCGATCAATCGAATGTGCGGTACCGATCAATCGATAATGCGGTACCGATCAATCGATCGTGCGGTATCGATCAATCGAATGTGCGGTACCGATCAATCGAATTTGCGGAACCGATCAATCGAATGTGCGGTACCGATCTATCGAATTTTGCGTAACCGATTTATCGAATGCTCGGTACCGATCAATCGAATGTGCGATACCGATCAATCGATAATGCGGTACCGATCAATCGAACGTGCGGTATCGATTAATCGAATTTACGGTACCGATCAATCTTAGTTGCGTAACCGATCCATCGAATGTTCGGTACCGATCAATAGAATGTGCGGTATCGATTAATCGAATTTGCGGTACCGAACAATGGAATGTGCGGTACCAATCAATCGAATGTGCGGTACCGATAAATCGAATTTGCGGTACCGATCAATCGAATGTGCCGTACCGATCCATCGAATGTGCGGTGCCGATCAATCGAATGTGCGGTGCCGATCAATCGAATGTGCGGTACCGATTAATCGAATGTGCGTTGCCGATAAATCGAATGTTCGGTACCGATAAATCGAATGTGCGGTAACGATCAATCGAATGTGCGGTAACGATCAATCGAATGTGCGGTACCGATCAATCGAATGTGCGGTACCGATCAATCGAATGTGCGGTGCCAATAAATCGAATTTGCGGTGAGGATCAATCGATAATGCGGTACCGATCAATCGAACGTGCGGTATCGATCAATCGAATTTGCGGTACCGATCAATCTTATTTGCGTAACCGATCAATCGAATGTTCGGTACCGATCAATCGAATGTGCGGTGACGATCAATCGAATGTGCGGTACCGATAAATCGAATGTGCGGTATCGATCAATCGAATGTTGCGTAACCGATTAATCGAATGTTCGATGCCAATCAATCGAAGGCGCGGTACAGATCTATCGAATATGCGGTATCGATCAATCGAATGTGCGGTACCGATAAATCAAATGTGCGGTATCGATCAATCGAATGTGCGGTACCGATAAATCGAATGAGCGGTACCGATAAATGGAATGTGCGGTACCGATCTATCGAATGTTGCGTAACCGATTTATCGAATGTTCGGTACCGATCATTCGAATGTGCGGTACCGATCACTCGATAATGCGGTACCGATCAATCGAACGTGCGGTATCGATCAATCGAATTTGCGGTACCGATCAATCTTATTTGCGTAACCGATTTATCGAATGTTCGGTACCGATCAATCGAATGTGCGGTACCGATCAATCGATAATGCGGTACCGATCAATCGAACGTGCGGTATCGATCAATCGAATGTGCGGTACCGATCAATCGAATTTGCGGTACCGATCAATCGAATGAGCGGTGACGATCAATCGAATGTGCGGTACCGATCAATCGAATGTGCGGTACCGATAAATCGATTGTGCGGTACCGATAAATCGAATGTGCGGTATCGATCAATCGAATGTTGCGTAACCGATTAATCGAATGTTCGATGCCAATCAATCGAAGGCGCGGTACAGATCTGCCGAATATGCGGTATCGATCAATCGAATGTGCGGTACCGATCTATCGAATGTTGCGTAAACGATTTATCGAATGTTCGGTACCGATCAATCGAATGTACGGTACCGATCAATCGATAATGCGGTACCGATCAATCGAACGTGCGGTATCGATCAATCGAATTTGCGGTACCGATCAATCTTATTTGCGTAACCGATTTATCGAATGTTCGGTACCGATCAATCGAATGTGCGGTACCGATCAATCGATAATGCGGTACCGATCAATCGAACGTGCGGTATCGATCAATCGAATGTGCGGTACCGATCAATCGAATGTGCGGTACCGATCAATCGAATGTGCGGTACCGATAAATCGAATGTGCGGTACCGATCAATCGATTGTGCGGTACCGATCAATCGAATGTGCGGTATCGATCAATCGAATGTTGCGTAACCGATTTATCGAATGTTCGGTACCGATCAATCGAATATGCGGTACCGAACAATCGAATTTGCGGTACCGATCAATCGAATGTGCGGTACCGATCAATCGAATGTGCGGTACCGATAAATCGAATGTGCGGTACCGATCAATCGAAAGTGCGGTACCGATAAATCGAATGTGCGGTACCGATCAATCGATTGTGCGGTACCGATCAATCGAATGTGCGGTATCGATCAATGGTATGTTGCGTAACCGATGAATCGAATGTTCGATGCCAATCAATCGAAGGCGCGGTACAGATCTATCGAATATGCGGTATCGATCAATCGAATGTGCGGTACCGATAAATCGAATGTGCGGTATCGATCAATCGAATGTTGCGTAAACGATTTATCGAATGTTCGGTACCGATAAATCGAATGTTCGGTACCGATCAATCGAATGTGCGGTATCGATCAATCGATAATGCGGTACCGATCAATCGAATTTGCGGTACGGATAAATGGAATGTGCCGTACCGATTAATCGAATTTGCGGTATCGATCAATCGAATTTGCGGTACCGATCAATCTTATTTGCGTAACCGATTTATCGAATGTTCGTTACCGATCAATCGAATGTGCGTTACCGATCAATCGATAATGCGGTACCGATCAATCGATCGTGCGGTATCGATCAATCGAATGTGCGGTACCGATCAATCGAATTTGCGGAACCGATCAATCGAATGTGCGGTACCGATCAATCTTATTTGCGTAACCGATTTATCGAATGTTCGGTACTGATCAATCGAATGTGCGGTACCGATCAATCGATAATGCGGTACCGATCAATCGAACGTGCGGTATCGATCAATCGAATGTGCGGTATCGATCAATCGAATGTTGCGTAACCGATCAATCGAATGTGCGATGCCAATCAATCGAAGGCGCGGTACAGATCTATCGAATATGCGGTATCGATCAATCGAATGTGCGGTACCGATAAATCGAATGTGCGGTATCGATCAATCGAATGTGTGGTACCGATAAATCGAATGAGCGGTACCGATAAATGGAATGTGCCGTACCGATTAATCGAATGTGCGGAACCGATCAATCGAATGTGCGGTACCGATCTATCGAATGTTGCGTAACCGATTTATCGAATGCTCGGTACCGATCAATCGAATGTGCGGTACCGATTAATCGATAATGCGGTACCGATCAATCGAACGTGCGGTATCGATCAATCGAATTTGCGGTACCGATCAATCTTATTTGCGTAACCGATTTATCGAATGTTCGGTACCGATCAATCGAATGTGCGGTACCGATCAATCGATAATGCGGTACCGATCAATCGAACGTGCGGTATCGATCAATCGAATGTGCGGTACCGATCAATCGAATGTGCGGTACCGATCAATCGAATGTGCGGTACCGATAAATCGAATGTGCGGTACCGATCAATCGATTGTGCGGTACCGATCAATCGAATGTGCGGTATCGATCAATCGAATGTTGCGTAACCGATTTATCGAATGTTCGGTACCGATCAATCGAATATGCGGTACCGAACAATCGAATTTGCGGTACCGATCAATCGAATGTGCGGTACCGATCAATCGAATGTGCGGTACCGATAAATCGAATGTGCGGTACCGATCAATCGATTGTGCGGTACCGATCAATCGAATGTGCGGTATCGATCAATGGTATGTTGCGTAACCGATTAATCGAATGTTCGATGCCAATCAATCGAAGGCGCGGTACAGATCTATCGAATATGCGGTATCGATCAATCGAATGTGCGGTACCGATAAATCGAATGTGCGGTATCGATCAATCGAATGTTGCGTAAACGATTTATCGAATGTTCGGTACCGATCAATCGAATATGCGGTACCGAACAATCGAATTTGCGGTACCGATCAATCGAATGTGCGGTACCGATCAATCGAATGTGCGGTACCGATAAATCGAATGTGCGGTACCGATCAATCGATTGTGCGGTACCGATCAATCGAATGTGCGGTATCGATCAATGGTATGTTGCGTAACCGATTAATCGAATGTTCGATGCCAATCAATCGAAGGCGCGGTACAGATCTATCGAATATGCGGTATCGATCAATCGAATGTGCGGTACCGATAAATCGAATGTGCGGTATCGATCAATCGAATGTTGCGTAAACGATTTATCGAATGTTCGGTACCGATCAATCGAATGTTCGGTACCGATCAATCGAATGTGCGGTACCGATCAATCGTTAATGCGGTACCGATCAATCGAATTTGCGGTACCGATAAATGGAATGTGCCGTACCGATTAATCGAATGTGCGGTATCGATCAATCGAATTTGCGGTACCGATCAATCTTATTTGCGTAACCGATTTATCGAATGTTCGTTACCGATCAATCGAATGTGCGGTACCGATCAATCGATAATGCGGTACCGATCAATCGATCGTGCGGTATCGATCAATCGAATGTGCGGTACCGATCAATCGAATTTGCGGAACCGATCAATCGAATGTGCGGTACCGATCTATCGAATGTTGCGTTACCGATTTATCGAATGCTCGGTACCGATAAATCGAATGTGCGGTACCGATAAATCGAATGTGCGGTACCGATCAATCGATTGTCCGGTACCGATCAATCGAATGTGCTTTATCGATCAATCGAATGTTGCGTAACCGATTAATCGAATGTTCGATGCCAATCAATCGAAGGCGCGGTACAGATCTATCGAATATGCGGTATCGATCAATCGAATGTGCGGTACCGATAAATCGAATGTGCGGTATCGATCAATCGAATGTGCGGTACCGATAAATCGAATGAGCGGTACCGATAAATGGAATGTGCCGTACCGATCAATCGAATGTGCGGAACCGATCAATCGAATGTGCGGTACCGATCTATCGAATGTTGCGTAACAGATTTATCGAATGTTCGGTACCGATCAATCGAATGTGCGGTACCGATCAATCTATAATGCGGTACCGATCAATCGAACGTGCGGTATCGATCGATCGAATGTACGGTACCGATCAATCGAATTTGCGGTACCGATCAATCGAATGAGCGGTGAAGATCAATCGAATGTGCGGTACCGATCAATCGAATGTGCGGTACCGATAAATCGAATGTGCGGTACCGATAAATCGAATGTGCGGTATCGATCAATCGAATGTGCGGTACCGATAAATCGAATGAGCGGTACCGATAAATGGAATGTGCCGTACCGATTAATCGAATGTGCGGTATCGATCAATCGAATATGCGGTACCGATCAATCTTATTTGCGTAACCGATTTATCGAATGTTCGGTACCGATCAATCGAATGTGCGGTACCGATCAATCGATTGTGCGGTACCGATCAATCGATCGTGCGGTATCGATCAATCGAATGTGCGGTACCGATCAATCGAATGTGCGGTACCGATCTATCGAATGTTGCGTAACCGATTTATCGAATGTTCGGTACCGATCAATCGAATATGCGGTACCGATCAATCGATAATGCGGTACCGAACAATCGAACGTGCGGTATCGATCAATCGAATTTGCGGTACCGATCAATCTTATTTGCGTAACCGATTTATCGAATGTTCGGTACCGATCAATCGAATGTGCGGTACCGATCAATCGATAATGCGGTACCGATCAATCGAACGTGCGGTATCGATCTATCGAATGTGCGGTACCGATCAATCGAATTTGCGGTACCGATCAATCGAATGAGCGGTGACGATCAATCGAATGTGCGGTACCGATCAATCGAATGTGCGGTACCGATCAATCGAATGTGCGGTACCGATAAATCGAATGTGCGGTACCGATCAATCGATTGTGCGGTACCGATCAATCGAATGTGCGGTATCGATCAATCGAATGTGCGGTACCGATAAATCGAATGTGCGGTATCGATCAATCGAATGTGCAGTACCGATAAATCGAATGAGCGATACCCATAAATGGAATGTGCCGTACCGATCAATCGAATGTGCGGAACCGATCAATCGAATGTGCGGTACCGATCTATCGAATGTTGCGTAACCGATTTATCGAATGTTCGGTACCGATCAATCGAATGTGCGGTACCGATCAATCGATGATGCGGTACCGATCAATCGAACGTGCGGTATCGATCAATCGAATTTGCGGTACCGATCAATCCATAATGCGTAACCGATTTATCGAATGTTCGGTACCGATCAATCGAATGTGCGGTACCGATCAATCGATAATGCGGTACCGATCAATCGAACGAGCAGTACCGATAAATCGAATGAGCGGTACCGATAAATGGAATGTGCCGTACCGATTAATCGAATGTGCGGTATCGATCAATCGAATTTGCGGTACCGATCAATCTTATTTGCGTAACCGATTTATCGAATGTTCGGTACCGATCAATCGAATGTGCGGTACCGATCAATCGATAATGCGGTACCGATCAATCGATCGTGCGGTATCGATCAATCGAATGTGCGGTACCGATCAATCGAATTTGCAGAACCGATCAATCGAATGTGCGGTACCGATCTATCGAATGTTGCGTAACCGATTTATCGAATGTTCGGTACCGATCAATCGAATGTGCGGTACCGATCAATCGATAATGCGGTACCGAACAATCGAACGTGCGGTATCGATCAATCGAATTTGCGGTACCGATCAATCTTATTTGCGTAACCGATTTATCGAATGTTCGGTACCGATCAATCGAATGTGCGGTACCGATCAATCGATAATGCGGTACCGATCAATCGAACGTGCGGTATCGATCTATCGAATGTGCGGTACCGATCAATCGAATTTGCGGTACCGATCAATCGAATGAGCGGTGACGATCAATCGAATGTGCGGTACCGATCAATCGAATGTGCGGTACCGATCAATCGAATGTGCGGTACCGATAAATCGAATGTGCGGTACCGATCAATCGATTGTGCGGTACCGATCAATCGAATGTGCGGTATCGATCAATCGAATGTGCAGTACCGATAAATCGAATGAGCGATACCCATAAATGGAATGTGCCGTACCGATCAATCGAATGTGCGGAACCGATCAATCGAATGTGCGGTACCGATCTATCGAATGTTGCGTAACCGATTTATCGAATGTTCGGTACCGATCAATCGAATGTGCGGTACCGATCAATCGATGATGCGGTACCGATCAATCGAACGTGCGGTATCGATCAATCGAATGTGCGGTACCGATAAATCGAATGTGCGGTATCGATCTATCGAATGTGCGGTACCGATAAATCGATTGTGCGGTACCGATCAATCGAATGTTGCGTAACCGATTAATCGAATGTTCGATGCCAATCAATCGAAGGCGCGGTACAGATCTATCGAATATGCGGTATCGATCAATCGAATGTGCGGTACCGATAAATCGAATGTGCGGTATCGATCAATCGAATGTGCGGTACCGATAAATCGAATGTGCGGTACCGATAAATCGAATGTGCCTTATCGATCAATCGAATGTGCGGTATTTATAAATCGAATGTTGCGTAACTAATTTAACGAATGTTCGGTACCGATCAATCGAATATGCGGTACCGATCAATCGATCGTGCGGTATCGATCAATCGAATGTGCGGTACCGATCAATCGAATGTGCGGTACCGATAATTCGAATGTGCGGTACCGATCAATCGATTGTGCGGTACCGATCAATCGATTGTCCGGTACCGATCAATCGAATGTGCGGTATCGATCTATCGAATGTTGCGTAACCGATTTATCGAATGTTCGGTACCGATCAATCGAATGTGCGGTACCGATCAATCGATAATGCGGTACCGATCAATCGAACGTGCGGTATCGATCAATCGAATTTGCGGTACTAGTCAATCTTATTTGCGTAACCGATTTATCGAATGTTCGGTATCGATCAATCGAATGTGCGGTAACGATCAATCGATAATGCGGTACCGATCAATCGAACGTGCGGTATCGATCAATCGAATGTGCGGTACCGATCAATCGAATTTTCGGTACCGATCAATCGAATGAGCGGTAACGATCAATCGAATGTGCGGTACCGATAAATCGAATGTGCGGTACCGATAAATCGAATGTGCGGTACCGATCAATCGATTGTCCGGTACCGATCAATCGAATGTGCGGTATCGATCAATCGAATGTTGCGTAACCGATTAATCGAATGTTCGATGCCAATCAATCGAAGGCGCGGTACAGATCTATCGAATATGCGGTATCGATCAATCGAATGTGCGGTACCGATAAATCGAATGTGCGGTATTGATCAATCGAATGTGCGGTACCGATAAATCGAATGAGAGGTACCGATAAATGGAATGTGCCGTACCGATCAATCGAATGTGCGGAACCGATCAATCGAATGTGCGGTACCGATCTATCGAATGTTGCGTAACAGATTTATCGAATGTTCGGTACCGATCAATCGAATGTGCGGTACCGATCAATCTATAATGCGGTACCGATCAATCGAACGTGCGGTATCGATCGATCGAATGTACGGTACCGATCAATCGAATTTGCGGTACCGATCAATCGAATGAGCGGTGAAGATCAATCGAATGTGCGGTACCGATCAATCGAATGTGCGGTACCGATAAATCGAATGTGCGGTACCGATAAATCGAATGTGCGGTATCGATCAATCGAATGTGCGGTACCGATAAATCGAATGAGCGGTACCGATAAATGGAATGTGCCGTACCGATTAATCGAATGTGCGGTATCGATCAATCGAATTTGCGGTACCGATCAATCTTATTTGCGTAACCGATTTATCGAATGTTCGGTACCGATCAATCGAATGTGCGGTACCGATCAATCGATAATGCGGTACCGATCAATCGATCGTGCGGTATCGATCAATCGAATGTGCGGTACCGATCAATCGAATTTGCAGAACCGATCAATCGAATGTGCGGTACCGATCTATCGAATGTTGCGTAACCGATTTATCGAATGTTCGGTACCGATCAATCGAATGTGCGGTACCGATCAATCGATAATGCGGTACCGAACAATCGAACGTGCGGTATCGATCAATCGAATTTGCGGTACCGATCAATCTTATTTGCGTAACCGATTTATCGAATGTTCGGTACCGATCAATCGAATGTGCGGTACCGATCAATCGATAATGCGGTACCGATCAATCGAACGTGCGGTATCGATCTATCGAATGTGCTTTACCGATCAATCGAATTTGCGGTACCGATCAATCGAATGAGCGGTGACGATCAATCGAATGTGCGGTACCGATCAATCGAATGTGCGGTACCGATCAATCGAATGTGCGGTACCGATAAATCGAATGTGCGGTACCGATCAATCGATTGTGCGGTACCGATCAATCGAATGTGCGGTACCGATCTATCGAATGTTGCGTAACCGATTTATCGAATGTTCGGTACCGATCAATCGAATGTGCGGTACCGATCAATCGATAATGCGGTACCGAACAATCGAACGTGCGGTATCGATCAATCGAATTTGCGGTACCGATCAATCTTATTTGCGTAACCGATTTATCGAATGTTCGGTACCGATCAATCGAATGTGCGGTACCGATCAATCGATAATGCGGTACCGATCAATCGAACGTGCGGTATCGATCTATCGAATGTGCTTTACCGATCAATCGAATTTGCGGTACCGATCAATCGAATGAGCGGTGACGATCAATCGAATGTGCGGTACCGATCAATCGAATGTGCGGTACCGATCAATCGAATGTGCGGTACCGATAAATCGAATGTGCGGTACCGATCAATCGATTGTGCGGTACCGATCAATCGAATGTGCGGTACCGATCTATCGAATGTTGCGTAACCGATTTATCGAATGTTCGGTACCGATTAATCGAATGTGCGGTACCGATCAATCGATAATGCGGTACCGAACAATCGAACGTGCGGTATCGATCAATCGAATTTGCGGTACCGATCAATCTTATTTGCGTAACCGATTTATCGAATGTTCGGTACCGATCAATCGAATGTGCAATACCGATCAATCGATAATGCGGTACCGATCAATCGAACGTGCGGTATCGATCTATCGAATGTGCTTTACCGATCAATCGAATTTGCGGTACCGATCAATCGAATGAGCGGTGACGATCAATCGAATGTGCGGTACCGATCAATCGAATGTGCGGTACCGATCAATCGAATGTGCGGTACCGATAAATCGAATGTGCGGTACCGATCAATCGATTGTGCGGTACCGATCAATCGAATGTGCGGTATCGATCAATCGAATGTGCGGTACCGATAAATCGAATGTGCGGTATCGATCAATCGAATGTGCAGTACCGATAAATCGAATGAGCGATACCCATAAATGGAATGTGCCGTACCGATCAATCGAATGTGCGGAACCGATCAATCGAATGTGCGGTACCGATCTATCGAATGTTGCGTAACCGATTTATCGAATGTTCGGTACCGATCAATCGAATGTGCGGTACCGATCAATCGATGATGCGGTACCGATCAATCGAACGTGCGGTATCGATCAATCGAATTTGCGGTACCGATCAATCCATAATGCGTAACCGATTTATCGAATGTTCGGTACCGATCAATCGAATGTGCGGTACCGATCAATCGATAATGCGGTACCGATCAATCGAACGAGCGGTATCGATCAATCGAATGTGCGGTACCGATCAATCGAATTTGCGGTACCGATCAATCGAATGAGCGGTGACGATCAATCGAATGTGCGGTACCGATCAATCGAATGTGCGGTACCGATAAATCGAATGTGCGGTACCGATCAATCGATTGTGCGGTACAGATCAACCGAATGTGCGGTATCGATCAATGGAATGTTGCGTAACCGATTAATCGAATGTTCGATGCAAATCAATCGAAGGCGCGGTACAGATCTATCGAATATGCGGTATCGATCAATCGAATGTGCGGTACCGATAAATCGAATGTGCGGTATCGATCAATCGAATGTGCGGTACCGATAAATCGAATGAGCGGAACCGATAAATGGAATGTGCCGTACCGATTAATCGAATGTGCGGTATCGATCAATCGAATTTGCCGTACCGATCAATCTTATTTGCGTAACCGATTTATCGAATGTTCGGTACCGATCAATCGAATGTGCCGTACCGATCAATCGATAATGCGGTACCGATCAATCGATCGTGCGGTACCGATCAATCGAATTTGCGGAACCGATCAATCGAATGTGCGGTACCGATCTATCGAATGTTGCGTAACCGATTTATCGAATGTTCGGTACCGATCAATCGAATGTGCGGTACCGATAAATCGAATGTGCGGTACCGATCAATCGAATTTGCGGTACCGATCAATCGAATGAGCGGTGACGATCAATCGAATGTGCGGTACCGATCAATCGAATGTGCGGTACCGATAAATCGAATGTGCGGTACCGATCAATCGATTGTGCGGTACAGATCAACCGAATGTGCGGTATCGATCAATGGAATGTTGCGTAACCGATTAATCGAATGTTCGATGCAAATCAATCGAAGGCGCGGTACAGATCTATCGAATATGCGGTATCGATCAATCGAATGTGCGGTACCGATAAATCGAATGTGCGGTATCGATCAATCGAATGTGCGGTACCGATAAATCGAATGAGCGGTACCGATAAATGGAATGTGCCGTAAAGATTAATCGAATGTGCGGTATCGATCAATCGAATTTGCGGTACCGATCAATCTTATTTGCGTAACCGATTTATCGAATGTTCGGTACCGATCAATCGAATGTGCGGTACCGATCAATCGATAATGCGGTACCGATCAATCGCTCGTGCGGTATCGATCAATCGAATATGCGGTATCGATCAATCGAATGTGCGGTACCGATAAATCGAATGTGCGGTACCGATAAATCGAATGTGCGGTACCGATAAATCGAATGTGCCTTATCGATCAATCGAATGTGCGGTATTTATAAATCGAATGTGCGTTGCCGATAAAATCGAATGTGCGGTACCGATCAATCGAATGTGCGGTACCGATCAATCGAATGTGCGGTACCGATAAATCGAATGTGCGGTACCGATCAATCGAATGTGCGGTACCGATAAATCGAATGAGCGATACCGATCAATCGAATGTGCCGTACCGATCAATCGAATGTGCGGAACCGATCAATCGAATGTGCGGTACCGATCTATCGAATGTTGCGTAACCGATTTATCGAATGTTCGGTACCGATCAATCGAATGTGCGGTACCGATCAATCGATAATGCGGTACCGATCAATCGAACGTGCGGTATCGATCGATCGAATGTGCGGTACCGATCAATCGAATTTGCGGTATTGATCAATCGAATGAGCGGTGACGATCAATCGAATGTGCGGTACCGATAAATCGAATGTGCGGTACCGATCAATCGATTGTGCGGTACCGATCAATCGAATGTGCGGTATCGATCAATCGAATGTTGCGTAACCGATTTATCGAATGTTCGGTACCGATCAATCGAATGTGCGGTACCGAACAATCGAATGTGCGGTACCGATCAATCGAATGTGCGGTACCGATTAATCGAATGTGCGTTGCCGATAAATGGAATGTGCGGTACCGATTAATAGAATGTGCGGTAACGATCAATCGAATGTGCGGTGCCCATCAATCGATTGTGCGGTGCCGATCAATCGAATGTGCGATACCGATCAATCGAATGTGCGGTGCCGATAAATCGAATTTGCGGTGAGGATCAATCGAATGTGCGGTACCGATAAATCGAATGTGCGGTATCGATCAATCGAATGTGCGGTACCGATAAATCGAATGTGCGTTGCCGATAAATCGAATGTGCGGTACCGATCAATCGAATGTGCGGTACCGATCAATCGAATGTGCGGTGCCGATCAATCGAATTTGCGGTGAGGATCAATCGAATATGCGGTGCCGATAAATCGAAAGTGCGGAACCGATAAATCGATTGTGCGGTACCGAACAATGGAATGTGCGGTACCGATCAATCGAATGTGCGGTACCGATAAATCGTATTTGCGGTACCGATCAATCGAATGTGCGGTACCGATCAATCGAATTTGCGGTAAGGATCAATCGAATATGCGGTGCCGATAAATCGAAAGTGCGGAACCGATAAATCGATTGTGCGGTACCGAACAATGGAATGTGCGGTACCGATAAATCGAATTTGCGGTACCGATAAATCGAATGTGCGGTACCGATCAATCGATAATGCGGTACCGATCAATCGAACGTGCGGTATCGATTAATCGAATTTGCGGTACCGATCAATCTTAGTTGCGTAACCGATCCATCGAATGTTCGGTACCGATCAATAGAATGTGCGGTATCGATTAATGGAATTTGCGGTACCGAACAATGGAATGTGCGGTACCGATCAATCGAACGTGCGGTATCGATCGATCGAATGTGCGGTACCGATCAATCGAATTTGCGGTACCGATCAATCGAATGAGCGGTGACGATCTATCGAATGTGCGGTACCGATCAATCGAATGTGCGGTACCGATAAATCGAATGTGAGGTACCGATCAATCGATTGTGCGGTACCGATAAATGGAATGTGCGGTACCGATTAATAGAATGTGCGGTACCGATCAATCGAATTTGCGGTACCAATCAATCTTATTTGCGTAACCGATTTATCGAATGTTCGGTACCGATCAATCGAATGTGCGGTACCGATCAATCGATAATGCGGTACCGATCAATCAAACGTGCGGTATCGATCAATCGAATGTGCGGTACCGATCAATCGAATGTGCGGTACCGATCAATCGAATGTGCGGTACCGATAAATCGAATGTGCGGTACCGATCAATCGATTGTGCGGTACCGATCAATCGAATGTGCGTTGCCGATAAATCGAATGTGCGGTACCGATCAATCGAATGTGCGGTACCGATCAATCGAATGTGCGGTGCCGATCAATCGAATTTGCGGTGAGGATCAATCGAATATGCGGTGCCGATAAATCGAAAGTGCGGAACCGATAAATCGATTGTGCGGTACCGAACAATGGAATGTGCGGTACCGATCAATCGAATGTGCGGTACCGATAAATCGTATTTGCGGTACCGATCAATCGAATGTGCGGTACCGATCAATCGAATTTGCGGTAAGGATCAATCGAATATGCGGTGCCGATAAATCGAAAGTGCGGAACCGATAAATCGATTGTGCGGTACCGAACAATGGAATGTGCGGTACCGATAAATCGAATTTGCGGTACCGATAAATCGAATGTGCGGTACCGATCAATCGATAATGCGGTACCGATCAATCGAACGTGCGGTATCGATTAATCGAATTTGCGGTACCGATCAATCTTAGTTGCGTAACCGATCCATCGAATGTTCGGTACCGATCAATAGAATGTGCGGTATCGATTAATCGAATTTGCGGTACCGAACAATGGAATGTGCGGTACCGATCAATCGAACGTGCGGTATCGATCGATCGAATGTGCGGTACCGATCAATCGAATTTGCGGTACCGATCAATCGAATGAGCGGTGACGATCTATCGAATGTGCGGTACCGATCAATCGAATGTGCGGTACCGATAAATCGAATGTGAGGTACCGATCAATCGATTGTGCGGTACCGATAAATGGAATGTGCGGTACCGATTAATAGAATGTGCGGTACCGATCAATCGAATTTGCGGTACCAATCAATCTTATTTGCGTAACCGATTTATCGAATGTTCGGTACCGATCAATCGAATGTGCGGTACCGATCAATCGATAATGCGGTACCGATCAATCAAACGTGCGGTATCGATCAATCGAATGTGCGGTACCGATCAATCGAATGTGCGGTACCGATCAATCGAATGTGCGGTACCGATAAATCGAATGTGCGGTACCGATCAATCGATTGTGCGGTACCGATCAATCGAATGTGCGGTAACGATCAATCGAATGTTGCGTAACCGATTTATCGAATGTTCGGTACCGATCAATCGAATATGCGGTACCGAACAATCGAATTTGCGGTACCGATCAATCGAATGTGCGGTACCGATCAATCGAATGTGCGGTACCGATAAATCGAATGTGCGGTACCGATCAATCGATTGTGCGGTACCGATCAATCGAATGTGCGGTATCGATCAATGGTATGTTGCGTAACCGATGAATCGAATGTTCGATGCCAATCAATCGAAGGCGCGGTACAGATCTATCGAATATGCGGTATCGATCAATCGAATGTGCGGTACCGATAAATCGAATGTGCGGTATCGATCAATCGAATGTTGCGTAAACGATTTATCGAATTTTCGGTACCGATCAATCGAATGTTCGGTACCGATCAATCGAATGTGCGGTATCGATCAATCGATAATGCGGTACCGATCTATCGAATTTGCGGTACCGATAAATGGAATGTGCCGTACCGATTAATCGAATGTGCGGTATCGATCAATCGAATTTGCGGTACCGATCAATCGAATTTGCGGTACCGATCAATCGAATGTGCGGTACCGATAAATCGAACGTGCGTTATCGATGAATCGAATGTGCAGTACCGATAAATCGAATGAGCGATACCCATAAATGGAATGTGCCGTACCGATCAATCGAATGTGCGGAACCGATCAATCGAATGTACGGTACCGATCTATCGAATGTTGCGTAACCGATTTATCGAATGTTCGGTACCGATCAATCGAATGTGCGGTACCGATCAATCGATAATGCGGTACCGATCAATCGAACGTGCGGTATCGATCAATCGAATTTGCGGTACCGATCAATCGATAATGCGGTACCGATCAATCGAACGAGCGGTATCGATCATACGAATGTGCGGTACCGATCAATCGAATTTGCGGTACCGATCAATCGAATGAGCGGTGACGATCAATCGATTGTGCGGTACAGATCAACCGAATGTGCGGTATCGATCAATCGAATGTTGCGTAATCGATTAATCGAATGTTCGATGCAAATCAATCGAAGGCGCGGTACAGATCTATCGAATATGCGGTATGGATCAATCGAATGTGCGGTACCGATAAATCGAATGTGCGGTATCGATCAATCGAATGTGCGGTGCCGATAAATCGAATGAGCGGTACCGATCAATCGAATGTGCCGTACCGATTAATCGAATGTGCGGAACCGATCAATCGAATGTGCGGTACCGATTAATCGAATGTGCGGTAACGATCAATCGAATGTGCGGTACCGATCAATCGATAATGCGGTACCGATCAATCGAACGTGCGGTATCGATCAATCGAATTTGCGGTACCGATCAATCTTATTTGCGTAACCGATTGATCGAATGTTCGGTACCGATCAATGGAATGTGCGGTACCGATCAATCGATAATGCGGTACCTATCAATCGAACGTGCGGTACCGATCAATCGATTGTGCGGTACCGATAAATCGAATGTGCGGTATCGATCAATCGAATGTTGCGTAACTAATTTAACGAATGTTCGGTACCGATCAATCGAATATGCGGTACCGAACAATCGAATGTGCGTTGCCGATAAATCGAATGTGCGGTACCGATCAATCGAATGTGCGGTTCCGATCAATCGAATGTGCGGTACCGATAAATCGAATGTGCGGTACCGATCAATCGATTGTGCGGTACCGATCAATCGAATGTGCGGTATCGATCAATCAAATGTGCAGTACCGATAAATGGAATGTGCCGTACAGATCAATTGAACGTGCGGTATCGATCAATCGAATTTGCGGTACTGATCAATCTTATTTGCGTAACCGATTTATCGAATGTTCGGTACCGATCAATCGAATGTGCGGTAACGATCAATCGATAATGCGGTACCGATCAATCGAACGTGCGGTATCGATCAATCGAATGTGCGGTACCGATCAATCGAATGTGCGGTACCGATCAATCGAATGTGCGGTATCGATCAATCGAATGTTGCGTAACCGATTTATCGAATGTTCGGTACCGATCAATCGAATGTGCGGTACCGAACAATCGAATGTGCGGTACCGATAAATCGAATGTGCGGTACCGATCAATCGATTGTGCGGTACCGATCAATCGAATGTGCGGTATCGATCAATCAAATGTGCAGTACCGATAAATGGAATGTGCCGTACAGATCAATTGAACGTGCGGTATCGATCAATCGAATTTGCGGTACTGATCAATCTTATTTGCGTAACCGATTTATCGAATGTTCGGTACCGATCAATCGAATGTGCGGTAACGATCAATCGATAATGCGGTACCGATCAATCGAACGTGCGGTATCGATCAATCGAATGTGCGGTACCGATCAATCGAATGTGCGGTACCGATCAATCGAATGTGCGGTATCGATCAATCGAATGTTGCGTAACCGATTTATCGAATGTTCGGTACCGATCAATCGAATGTGCGGTACCGAACAATCGAATGTGCGGTACCGATCAATCGAACGTGCGGTACCGATTAATCGAATGTGCGTTGCCGATAAATGGAATGTGCGGTACCGATTAATAGAATGTGCGGTAACGATCAATCGAATGTGCGGTGCCCATCAATCGATTGTGCGGTGCCGATCAATCGAATGTGCGATACCGATCAATCGAATGTGCGGTGCCGATAAATCGAATTTGCGGTGAGGATCAATCGAATGTGCGGTACCGATAAATCGAATGTGCGGTATCGATCAATCGAATGTGCGGTACCGATAAATCGAATGTGCGTTGCCGATAAATCGAATGTGCGGTACCGATCAATCGAATGTGCGGTACCGATCAATCGAATGTGCGGTGCCGATCAATCGATCGTGCGGTGAGGATCAATCGAATATGCGGTGCCGATAAATCGAAAGTGCGGAACCGATAAATCGATTGTGCGGTACCGAACAATGGAATGTGCGGTACCGATCAATCGAATGTGCGGTACCGATAAATCGTATTTGCGGTACCGATCAATCGAATGTGCGGTACCGATCAATCGAATTTGCGGTAAGGATCAATCGAATATGCGGTGCCGATAAATCGAAAGTGCGGAACCGATAAATCGATTGTGCGGTACCGAACAATGGAATGTGCGGTACCGATAAATCGAATTTGCGGTACCGATAAATCGAATGTGCGGTACCGATCAATCGATAATGCGGTACCGATCAATCGAACGTGCGGTATCGATTAATCGAATGTGCGGTACCGATCAATCTTAGTTGCGTAACCGATCCATCGAATGTTCGGTACCGATCAATAGAATGTGCGGTATCGATTAATGGAATTTGCGGTACCGAACAATGGAATGTGCGGTACCGATCAATCGAACGTGCGGTATCGATCGATCGAATGTGCGGTACCGATCAATCGAATTTGCGGTACCGATCAATCGAATGAGCGGTGACGATCTATCGAATGTGCGGTACCGATCAATCGAATGTGCGGTACCGATAAATCGAATGTGCGGTACCGATCAATCGATTGTGCGGTACCGATAAATGGAATGTGCGGTGCCGATCAATCGAATGTGCGATACCGATCAATCGAATGTGCGGTGCCGATAAATCGAATGTGTGGTACCGATATATCGTATGTGCGGTACCGATAAATCGAATGTGCCTTATCGATCAATCGAATGTGCGGTACCTATAAATCGAATGTGCGGTACCGATAAATCGTATGTGTGGTACCGATCTATCAAATGTGGCGTAACCGATTTATCGAATGTTCGGTACCGATCATTCGAATGTGCGGTACCGATCAATCGATAATGCGGTACCGATCAATCGAACGTGCGGTATCGATCAATCGAATTTGCGGTACCGATCAATCTTATTTGCGTAACCGATTTATCGAATGTTCGGTACCGATCAATCGAATGTGCGGTACCGATCAATCGATAATGCGGTACCGATCAATCGAACGTGCGGTATCGATCAATCGAATGTGCGGTACCGATCAATCGAATTTGCGGTACCGATCAATCGAATGAGCGGTGACGATCAATCGAATGTGCGGTACCGATCAATCGAATGTGCGGTACCGATAAATCGATTGTGCGGTACCGATAAATCGAATGTGCGGTATCGATCAATCGAATGTTGCGTAACCGATTAATCGAATGTTCGATGCCAATCAATCGAAGGCGCGGTACAGATCTGCCGAATATGCGGTATCGATCAATCGAATGTGCGGTACCGATAAATCGAATGTGCGGTATCGATCAATCGAATGTGCGGTACCGATCAATCGAATGAGCGGTACCGATAAATGGAATGTGCCGTACCGATCAATCGAATGTGCGGAACCGATCAATGGAATGTGCGGTACCGATCTATCGAATGTTGCGTAAACGATTTATCGATTTATCGAATGTTCGTTACCGATCAATCGAATATGCGGTGCCGATAAATCGAAAGTGCGGAACCGATAAATCGATTGTGCGGTACCGAACAATGGAATGTGCGGTACCGATAAATCGAATTTGCGGTACCGATAAATCGAATGTGCGGTACCGATCAATCGATAATGCGGTACCGATCAATCGAACGTGCGGTATCGATTAATCGAATTTGCGGTACCGATCAATCTTAGTTGCGTAACCGATCCATCGAATGTTCGGTACCGATCAATAGAATGTGCGGTATCGATTAATCGAATTTGCGGTACCGAACAATGGAATGTGCGGTACCGATCAATCGAATGTGCGGTACCGATAAATCGAATTTGCGGTACCGATCAATCGAATGTGCCGTACCGATCCATCGAATGTGCGGTGCCGATCAATCGAATGTGCGGTGCCGATCAATCGAATGTGCGGTACCGATTAATCGAATGTGCGTTGCCGATAAATCGAATGTTCGGTACCGATAAATCGAATGTGCGGTAACGATCAATCGAATGTGCGGTAACGATCAATCGAATGTGCGGTACCGATCAATCGAATGTGCGGTACCGATCAATCGAATGTGCGGTGCCAATAAATCGAATTTGCGGTGAGGATCAATCGATAATGCGGTACCGATCAATCGAACGTGCGGTATCGATCAATCGAATGTGCGGTACCGATCAATCTTATTTGCGTAACCGATCAATCGAATGTTCGGTACCGATCAATCGAATGTGCGGTACCGATCAATCGATAATGCGGTACCGATCAATCGAACGTTCGGTATCGATCAATCGAATGTGCGGTACCGATCAATCGAATTTGCGGTACCGATCAATCGAATGAGCGGTGACGATCAATCGAATGTGCGGTACCGATCAATCGAATGTGCGGTACCGATAAATCGAATGTGCGGTAACGATCAATCGAATGTTGCGTAACCGATTAATCGAATGTTCGATGCCAATCAATCGAAGGCGCGGTACAGATCTATCGAATATGCGGTATCGATCAATCGAATGTGCGGTACCGATAAATCGAATGTGCGGTATCGATCAATCGAATGTGCGGTACCGATAAATCGAATGAGCGGTACAGATAAATGGAATGTGCGGTACCGATCTATCGAATGTTGCGTAACCGATTTATCGAATGTTCGGTACCGATCATTCGAATGTGCGGTACCGATCAATCGATAATGCGGTACCGATCAATCGAACGTGCGGTATCGATCAATCGAATTTGCGGTACCGATCAATCTTATTTGCGTAACCGATTTATCGAATGTTCGGTACCGATCAATCGAATGTGCGGTACCGATCAATCGATAATGCGGTACCGATCAATCGAACGTGCGGTATCGATCAATCGAATGTGCGGTACCGATCAATCGAATTTGCGGTACCGATCAATCGAATGAGCGGTGACGATCAATCGAATGTGCGGTACCGATCAATCGAATGTGCGGTACCGATAAATCGATTGTGCGGTACCGATAAATCGAATGTGCGGTATCGATCAATCGAATGTTGCGTAACCGATTAATCGAATGTTCGATGCCAATCAATCGAAGGCGCGGTACAGATCTGCCGAATATGCGGTATCGATCAATCGAATGTGCGGTACAGATAAATCGAATGTGCGGTATCGATCAATCGAATGTGCGGTACCGATCAATCGAATGTGCGGTACCGATTAATCGATTGTGCGGTACCGATCAATCGAATGTGCGGTATCGATCAATCGAATGTTGCGTAACCGATTTATCGAATGTTCGGTACCGATCAATCGAATATGCGGTACCGAACAATCGAATTTGCGGTACCGATCAATCGAATGTGCGGTACCGATCAATCGAATGTGCGGTACCGATAAATCGAATGTGCGGTACCGATCAATCGATTGTGCGGTACCGATCAATCGAATGTGCGGTATCGATCAATGGTATGTTGCGTAACCGATGAATCGAATGTTCGATGCCAATCAATCGAAGGCGCGGTACAGATCTATCGAATATGCGGTATCGATCAATCGAATGTGCGGTACCGATAAATCGAATGTGCGGTATCGATCAATCGAATGTTGCGTAAACGATTTATCGAATGTTCGGTACCGATCAATCGAATGTTCGGTACCGATCAATCGAATGTGCGGTATCGATCAATCGATAATGCGGTACCGATCAATCGAATTTGCGGTACCGATAAATGGAATGTGCCGTACCGATTAATCGAATGTGCGGTATCGATCAATCGAATTTGCGGTACCGATCAATCTTATTTGCGTAACCGATTTATCGAATGTTCGTTACCGATCAATCGAATGTGCGGTACCGATCAATCGATAATGCGGTACCGATCAATCGATCGTGCGGTATCGATCAATCGAATGTGCGGTACCGATCAATCGAATTTGCGGAACCGATCAATCGAATGTGCGGTACCGATCTATCGAATGTTGCGTAACCGATTTATCGAATGCTCGGTACCGATCAATCGAATGTGCGGTACCGATCAATCGATAATGCGGTACCGATCAATCGAACGTGCGGTATCGATTAATCGAATTTACGGTACCGATCAATCTTAGTTGCGTAACCGATCCATCGAATGTTCGGTACCGATAAATCGAATGTGCGGTATCGATTAATCGAATTTGCGGTACCGAACAATGGAATGTGCGGTACCGATCAATCGAATGTGCGGTACCGATAAATCGAATTTGCGGTACCGATCAATCGAATGTGCCGTACCGATCCATCGAATGTGCGGTGCCGATCAATCGAATGTGCGGTGCCTATCAATCGAATGTGCGGTACCGATTAATCGAATGTGCGGTGCCGATAAATCGAATGTTCGGTACCGATAAATCGAATGTGCGGTAACGATCAATCGAATGTGCGGTAACGATCAATCGAATGTGCGGTACCGATCAATCGAATGTGCGGTACCGATCAATCGAATGTGCGGTGCCAATAAATCGAATTTGCGGTGAGGATCAATCGATAATGCGGTACCGATCAATCGAACGTGCGGTATCGATCAATCGAATTTGCGGTACCGATCAATCTTATTTGCGTAACCGATCAATCGAATGTTCGGTACCGATCAATCGAATGTGCGGTACCGATCAATCGATAATGCGGTACCGATCAATCGAACGTTCGGTATCGATCAATCGAATGTGCGGTACCGATCAATCGAATTTGCGGTACCGATCAATCGAATGAGCGGTGACGATCAATCGAATGTGCGGTACCGATAAATCGAATGTGCGGTATCGATCAATCGAATGTGCGTAACCGATTAATCGAATGTTCGATGCCAATCAATCGAAGGCGCGGTACAGATCTATCGAATATGCGGTACCGATCAATCGAACGTGCGGTATCGATCAATCGAATGTGCGGTACCGATCAATCTTATTTGCGTAACCGATCAATCGAATGTTCGGTACCGATCAATCGAATGTGCGGTACCGATCAATCGATAATGCGGTACCGATCAATCGAACGTTCGGTATCGATCAATCGAATGTGCGGTACCGATCAATCGAATTTGCGGTACCGATCAATCGAATGAGCGGTGACGATCAATCGAATGTGCGGTATCGATCAATCGAATGTGCGGTACCGATAAATCGAATGTGCGGTATCGATCAATCGAATGTTGCGTAACCGATTAATCGAATGTTCGATGCCAATCAATCGAAGGCGCGGTACAGATCTATCGAATATGCGGTATTGATCAATCGAATGTGCGGTACCGATAAATCAAATGTGCGGTATCGATCAATCGAATGTGCGGTACCGATAAATCGAATGAGCGGTACCGATAAATGGAATGTGCGGTACCGATCTATCGAATGTTGCGTAACCGATTTATCGAATGTTCGGTACCGATCATTCGAATGTGCGGTACCGATCAATCGATAATGCGGTACCGATCAATCGAACGTGCGGTATCGATCAATCGAATGTGCGGTACCGATCAATCGAATTTGCGGTACCGATCAATCGAATGAGCGGTGACGATCAATCGAATGTGCGGTACCGATCAATCGAATGTGCGGTACCGATAAATCGATTGTGCGGTACCGATAAATCGAATGTGCGGTATCGATCAATCGAATGTTGCGTAACCGATTAATCGAATGTTCGATGCCAATCAATCGAAGGCGCGGTACAGATCTGCCGAATATGCGGTATCGATCAATCGAATGTGCGGTACAGATAAATCGAATGTGCGGTATCGATCAATCGAATGTACGGTACCGATCAATCGAATGAGCGGTACCGATAAATGGAATGTGCCGTACCGATCAATCGAATGTGCGGAACCGATCAATCGAATGTGCGGTACCGATCTATCGAATGTTGCGTAAACGATTTATCGAATGTTCGGTACCGATCAATCGAATGTACGGTACCGATCAATCGATTATGCGGTACCGATCAATCGAACGTGCGGTATCGATCAATCGAATTTGCGGTACCGATCAATCTTATTTGCGTAACCGATTTATCGAATGTTCGGTACCGATCAATCGAATGTGCGGTACCGATCAATCGATAATGCGGTACCGATCAATCGAACGTGCGGTATCGATCAATCGAATGTGCGGTACCGATCAATCGAATGTGCGGTACCGATCAATCGAATGTGCGGTACCGATAAATCGAATGTGCGGTACCGATCAATCGATTGTGCGGTACCGATCAATCGAATGTGCGGTATCGATCAATCAAATGTTGCGTAACCGATTTATCGAATGTTCGGTACCGATCAATCGAATATGCGGTACCGAACAATCGAATTTGCGGTACCGATCAATCGAATGTGCGGTACCGATCAATCAAATGTGCGGTACCGATAAATCGAATGTGCGGTACCGATCAATCGATTGTGCGGTACCGATCAATCGAATGTGCGGTATCGATCAATGGTATGTTGCGTAACCGATGAATCGAATGTTCGATGCCAATCAATCGAAGGCGCGGTACAGATCTATCGAATATGCGGTATCGATCAATCGAATGTGCGGTACCGATAAATCGAATGTGCGGTATCGATCAATCGAATGTTGCGTAAACGATTTATCGAATGTGCGGTACCGATAAATGGAATGTGCCGTACCGATTAATCGAATGTGCGGTATCGATCAATCGAATTTGCGGTACCGATCAATCTTATTTGCGTAACCGATTTATCGAATGTTCGTTACCGATCAATCGAATGTGCGGTACCGATCAATCGATAATGCGGTACCGATCAATCGATCGTGCGGTATCGATCAATCGAATGTGCGGTACCGATCAATCGAATTTGCGGAACCGATCAATCGAATGTGCGGTACCGATCTATCGAATGTTGCGTAACCGATTTATCGAATGCTCGGTACCGATCAATCGAATGTGCGGTACCGATCAATCGAATTTGCGGTGAGGATCAATCGAATATGCGGTGCCGATAAATCGAAAGTGCGGAACCGATAAATCGATTGTGCGGTACCGAACAATGGAATGTGCGGTACCGATAAATCGAATTTGCGGTACCGATAAATCGAATGTGCGGTACCGATCAATCGATAATGCGGTACCGATCAATCGAACGTGCGGTATCGATAAATCGAATTTGCGGTACCGATAAATCGAATGTGCGGTACCGATCAATCGATAATGCGGTACCGATCAATCGAATGTGCGGTATCGATTAATCGAATTTGCGGTACCGAACAATGGAATGTGCGGTACCGATCAATCGAATGTGCGGTACCGATAAATCGAATTTGCGGTACCGATAAATCGAATGTGCCGTACCGATCCATCGAATGTGCGGTGCCGATCAATCGAATGTGCGGTGCCGATCAATCGAATGTGCGGTACCGATTAATCGAATGTGCGTTGCCGATAAATCGAATGTTCGGTACCGATAAATCGAATGTGCGGTAACGATCAATCGAATGTGCGGTAACGATCAATCGAATGTGCGGTACCGATCAATCGAATGTGCGGTACCGATCAATCGAATGTGCGGTGCCAATAAATCGAATTTGCGGTGAGGATCAATCGATAATGCGGTACCGATCAATCGAACGTGCGGTATCGATCAATCGAATTTGCGGTACCGATCAATCTTAATTGCGTAACCGATTTATCGAATGTTCGGTACCGATCAATCGAATGTGCGGTACCGATCAATCGATAATGCGGTACCGATCAATCGAACGTGCGGTATCGATCAATCGAATGTGCGGTACCGATCAATCGAATTTGCGGTACCGATCAATCGAATGAGCGGTGACGATCAATCGAATGTGCGGTACCGATCAATCGAATGTGCGGTACCGATAAATCGAATGTGCGGTATCGATCAATCGAATGTTGCGTAACCGATTAATCGAATGTTCGATGCCAATCAATCGAAGGCCCGGTACAGATCTATCGAATATGCGGTATCGATCAATCGAATGTGCGGTACCGATAAATCAAATGTGCGGTATCGATCAATCGAATGTGCGGTACCGATAAATCGAATGAGCGGTACCGATAAATGGAATGTGCGGTACCGATCTATCGAATGTTGCGTAACCGATTTATCGAATGTTCGGTACCGATCATTCAAATGTGCGGTACCGATCAATCGATAATGCGGTACCGATCAATCGAACGTGCGGTATCGATCAATCGAATTTGCGGTACCGATCAATCTTATTTGCGTAACCGATTTATCGAATGTTCGGTACCGATCAATCGAATGTGCGGTACCGATCAGTCGATAATGCGGTACCGATCAATCGAACGTGCGGTATCGATCAATCGAATGAGCGGTGACGATCAATCGAATGTGCGGTACCGATCAATCGAATGTGCGGTACCGATAAATCGATTGTGCGGTACCGATAAATCGAATGTGCGGTATCGATCAATCGAATGTTGCGTAACCGATTAATCGAATGTTCGATGCCAATCAATCGAAGGCGCGGTACAGATCTGCCGAATATGCGGTATCGATCAATCGAATGTGCGGTACCGATAAATCGAATTTGCGGTATCGATCAATCGAATGTGCGGTACCGATCAATCGAATGAGCGGTACCGATAAATGGAATGTGCCGTACCGATCAATCGAATGTGCGGAACCGATCAATCGAATGTGCGGTACCGATCTATCGAATGTTGTGTAAACGATTTATCGAATGTTCGGTACCGATCAATCGAATGTGCGGTACCGATCAATCGATAATGCGGTACCGATCACACGAACGTGCGGTATCGTTCAATCGAATTTGCGGTACCGATCAATCTTATTTGCGTAACCGATTTATCGAATGTTCGGTACCGATCAATCGAATGTGCGGTACCGATCAATCGATAATGCGGTACCGATCAATCGAACGTGCGGTATCGATCAATCGAATGTGCGGTCCCGATCAATCGAATGTGCGGTACCGATCAATCGAATGTGCGGTACCGATAAATCGAATGTGCGGTACCGATCAATCGATTGTGCGGTACCGATCAATCGAATGTGCGGTATCGATCAATCGAATGTGCGGTACCGATAAATCGATAATGCGGTACCGATCAATCGATTGTGCGGTACCGATCTATCGAATGTGCGGTATCGATCAATGGAATGTTGCGTAACCGATTAATCGAATGTTCGATGCCAATCAATCGAAGGCGCGGTACAGATCTATCGAATATGCGGTATCGATCAATCGAATGTGCGGTACCGATAAATCGAATGTGCGGTATCGATCAATCGAATGTGCGGTACCGATAAATCGAATGAGCGGTACCGATAAATGGAATGTTCCGTACCTATTAATCGAATGTGCGGAACCGATCAATCGAATGTGCGGTACCGATCTATCGAATGTTGCGTAACCGATTTATCGAATGTTCGGTACCGATCATTCGAATGTGCGGTACCGATCAATCGATAATGCGGTACCGATCAATCGAACGTGCGGTATCGATCAATCGAATTTGCGGTACCGATCAATCTTATTTGCGTAACCGATTTTTCGAATGTGCGGTACCGATCTATCGAATGTTGCGTAAACGATTTATCGAATGTTCGGTACCGATCAATCGAATGTTCGGTACCGATCAATCGAATGTGCGGTACCGATCAATCGATAATGCGTTACCGATCAATCGAACGTGCGGTATCGATCAATCGAATGTGCGGTACCGATCAATCGAACTTGCGGTACCGATCAATCGAATGAGCGGTGACGATCAATCGAATGTGCGGTACCGATCAATCGAATGTGCGGTACCGATAAATCGAATGTGCGGTACCGATCAATCGATTGTGCGGTACCGATCAATCGAATGTGCGGTGTCGATCAATCGAATGTTGCGTAACCGATTTATCGAATGTTCGGTACCGATCAATCGAATATGCGGTACCTATCAATCGAATGTGCGGTACTGATCAATCGAATGTGCAGTACCGATTAATCGAATGTTCGATGCCAATCAATCGAAGGCGCGGTACAGATCTATCGAATATGCTTTACTGAACAATCGATTGTTCCGTATCGATAAATAGAATGTTTGGTACCGATCGATCGAATGTGCTGTACCGATCAATCGAATGTTCGATACCGATTAGTCGAAGGTGTGGTACCGATCAATCGAATGTTCCGTAATCTCCTGTCGTCTTTGGTGCTCATAGCATGAACATTAATGAGGTCACAGGGTCAAATGTGAAAATCTTCAACTTGTGTTAACTCAGCAACCGGATGTAGGATTGCATTCAAATTTGGTGTGATGATGGTGAGTGATAACAGGTACACGGTGGTGTATGTTTAATTCGTTCTCATGAATGTTTTCGAGGTTGTGCTGCAAGAAAGCTTGGTGGGGATCCCAGACAGAACTGGCATATTCCAATACTGGCAGGAGGAGACCTTTATACGCAGCCAATTTACATGTTTTCATGATGTGATTGGGGAATTCCAGTTGACAAGATTGCATAAAGGATGAATAGGATTAATCAGTGAAAGGTTATTTAGGCTTTTCTATGGAGGTGGTGGTGGCATAGGCGTACGAGGCGGGGGGGGGGCAGGGAAGCAGACTGCCCCCCCCCCAAATTTCCAGAGGACAAGAAATTCGGGCAAAAGTCCTGAAAAATTCGGGCAGCCTAAGAGGAGAAAAAATATATTTATATATATATATATTTTTCTCCTCTTAGGCTGCCCGAATTTTTCAGGACTTTTGCCTGAATTTCTTGTCCTCTGGAAATATATATATATAAATATGCAGTAGCTTGCCCGAATCTTTTTCAAATTTTTGCCCGACAATTCTATGATTTTCGTTACTAAGCATCATGATGCCCGAATATTTCCGTGTAACACCACCGTAAGCGCAGTTCATCTGGGCTACCACGCTTTTTGCACGATCATTTTTTTTTCTAACTAGTCAATTGTATAACCTGGACCAAGGGCGGCGGAACCGGGGGCACAGGGGGCACGTGCCCCCCCCACCCACTTTTCCTCAGGTTAAAAATGTGCCTTTTTTCTACATAAAAATTGAGGTGCCTCAAGTTAGCAAGAGGCCAGGGAACCAGAATGAACACTCGGGAAGGGCCGTTTCCGGCCATCTGAGGGGTTTGTAACATGAGTGTATATAAGAAACATTTTCCTTTTCATGGATGGTGGGGGGGGGGGGGAAGTGCCTACAAGCCTAGAAGTACAGGGTTATCATATTCTTTGTTATATTTTATACTTTTTTGTGAGACAAATTGCAGTCTCACCCGACACAGCGACATTATCCCGCCTACGTGTCGTTGAACAATGTATGTTTTTCTGGAGGTAGCTGAGTACTGTGTTAAAATAATAAATAAGGTAACTAAATAGGAGCTTAAAAAATATACTGTCCCATTTTCAGGCGCGTATCCAGGGGGGCGTTGGGGGCGCGCGCCCCCCGGGTAAGAAAAAGAGGAGAGAAAAAAAAGAGAAGAAAAAAGGAAAAAAGAGGGGGAAAAGGGAAAAACGAGGGGAAAAAAGAGGAGGAGGAGAGGAAGGAAGGGAAAAGAAAAAGAAGGAGAGAAAAAGGAGAAAAAGGAGGGAGTATAAGATAAACGCCAAGACACCGGGAAGAGAAAGAGGAACAGTGACATCATTACAGCGCTGAACCCTATTATATACACATGGCCGGGTAGCCAGTGACGGATTTCGGAAGGGGCGTGCGACTCACCCTACCCCTTACTCCGACAACTCCATTTTTGACGTTTCCATTTTTCCTCTCTCACTAATGTATCTATATATATATACTATATATGGTCTATCATAACGCGCGTGTGTGTGTATGGACGCCTTAAACAATTGTGCTATGAAACCAACTGTGGCTGGTCTCGAACTCGACCGAGTCGTCGAGGAACATGACGCATTTCGGGAATGGGGCGACCGCCGCCCCCCCCCCCCCCGAGCATATTTTTTTTTGTGATATCGCTAGTAAATTCAAAATAGAAAATGCTTAGATGCAACTTACAAGGCATGGGAAGTGTCATTTCCAGCGATCTGGGAGGCATTTTCGGCCAAAATTTTCTTGTACGCTTCGCGCCAACTCATGGTGGCGCTACGCTTAGATAGTTTGCCTACAGGCTTCGCCCCTCCCTTGGCAGATTATTCGCTACGCGCGTGTTCGAATTTGTAAAGCAAACAGCAGATATCACATCATATCAGTAAGCATGAAAATGGCGTTCCAGGCAGAACAGCCTCGAAACTGTCTATGTGTGTAGTCAAAGGCGAAGGAGCCCAATTTGATTTGGGGAGCTGTAACGACTTGCCCGAAAAATATAACCAACATTTTCGCGCGTTCCGCGCGCGTTCAACATGTTAATGTCAATACCATATAAGCAAGCATCGGTTATTACATCGCATGCCATTATGTACCGAACGGTCACTGAAAGTTGCGCAGTATACCGCGGGATGCTCATATAAACAACGAATTGTCCTATGTAGATGGAGAGAAGGCATGGAGGTCCAACTATGTCAAAATTCTCTTTTACATTAGTAATGGCGAATAAGTCGGCCAAGCTTAGAACTATATTTTAATTACCAAGGAGATAATTTTTAAACTATTCATTTCCTTTAGCTACATCATTGCAATGTATTTTTCTTTCAGTATAGGTGCCCGAACAATTCTCAGCATATTGCCCGAATTTTCAGAAAGAAATATTTCGTTAGCCCCCCCCCCCCCCCGCCTCCTTGACCTATGTGTGTAGTGTTCGGAGGTTTCAATACTTGTTCACAAATAAATTAACTGTGTCTGAATTTTCGAAAATTTCTTGACCAACATTCTTTTATCATACTTCCCTCTACTCGTGCAATTTTGACCAGTCTGTTAGGGGTTCAAGGAGGTTTTTCTATATTGGTTGTCCATAGATGAAAATTTTGGCAACATTATGGGTATGTTTTGAAGTGAGTTTAATCACGAGAAATGTGAATTTTGAAATTCTGAACAAAAAATGGGCTTAAAACCTTCAAAAGTGGGGCTGTCGGGTATTGAGGGCCGCGACGTAGAATCACCTACAAAAAGCAATGATCCACAGGAAATGCGATGAGGTCGAACATGATGTGTGACTGGTGACAATCTTCAAAAAGGTTATGGATGGGACAAAAGACTATTGGGAAATACTTGGTTCTCAGGCAAAAGTGTACATCTGGTTGGTCATTTTCAAGCCCGAGAAGTGTCATTTCCGGTGATCTAGTGTGGTTAACCCCCCCCCCCCCCCCCGCTTAAAAAAAGAAATAAAAAAATACCTGAAAATCAAGCTTGTAAAAAAAATGGAAAAGAAAGGTTTTAGGAGCTATTTAAAGCTTATTACCAAAACTTTTTGGATGAGGGTCTTAATACTATCCATGACCATTGTGGCAGCACTGCAGTTCGCAACGTCAGAGAGTGTTCAGCTACAGTGCAAGCTGTTTGCACCACCCCCCCCCCCCCCTTCACGATTTGTTTTATGCAGAGGCACGTGAATGCAGGCATTGTCACTGAGCATTCTAAAGATGTCTGAGTTTTGCCATTTGGAATCTTAACAACATTTTTGTATTGATTAGTTTATTTATTTATTTTTCGAAGTCATGACTGAGTACATACTACACACTGTTCCATCAACTGGAAGACAATGTATTACTTGACATCTGCGACGAATTTGATCTTTTCTGTCTGCACTATGTGTTAATCCCTGAGATCAATCACCGTCTTAATTCATTTAAAGAGACATACATACACCACAAGATCAGAACAGCTGGAAACAAGACCACCCTTCAACTATGGACAGCTGGAATGTGCAATGGGTCCCCAATTGATTTCATTAATGAGGTAATTAATACAGTTTTGTTCATGCCAACACTTGTAATTTGGATAATCCTTCATGGTATATTACAAATACAGATATCTAGCATACTTTACATTTACAAATTTTGCAGTATGCCATTGGAGGAGGATGTGATCATCCATATTTCATGCTATTGGCCTGCAATAATTGTCACATATTTGTGCAGGATATTGATGAATGAAATTGTGACAAAGTGGTCTTGTATGGGCAACCATATCAAATGATTTTTATGTCAAAGGTCCTTCAATAATTTGTGTCATCAATCAATGTCTACACTCAAAACCTCCTCCAATAGTAATGCTAGGAAGCAATTAAATGTGATGTTGAGCTAAAGATTTCCATTCCCTTGATCTGGGATCAATTGTCGCATACTGCTGTATGGTGTTGAGACCAACATATTACTCTGGATGGTAAGGGATCACAAAGACTGTTTAAGGTCAATAATCATTTGTAGTTAATGAGAAATTAAACCTAGTAAGCATACTTAACACATGGAACACATCTTTCATGTACATGTTGTTGGTTGAGGACTATTTGAATAGTAGTGGGAACATATATATTTAACAATTTTGTCACCAACTTTCGCGAGTTCCTGCTTGCGGAAAGATCACTATACATACATACATACAAGCATACATACATACATACATACATACATACATACATACATACATACATACATACATACATACACACACCCATACATACATACATACATACATACATACACACATATATACATACCATTTCACCACATCTTAATGCATTTGTATTGTGACCAAGTATGAAAGATCCATTTTTTTTGGCAATGTCAAAGCCTTTCATATATATGCCTCAATAGGCGCTATTAGTTGCTACAATCATACAAATATGGTCTAATTCTTTACAAATAAGGCAATTGAATTTATGGTATGAAAGCTCATGGAGGCTTTTAGTCATAACTAACCATGGAAAGCATTGCAAAACCTTTTGGTGAAAGGGTAATCTCAGGCCTCAAAACCCTGATAAGTGCTTTTAACTGTTTAATTGTGAATATTTCCATGTGTTATAATCTGACTGCAACCCATTTCATTAGTTTCATAATGTTAAAAATTTAATTAAATTGTTCATCTTGTAGGAGACAGCAGCTGATTATGGCATTGATCATCTTGATGAAGCAAATGAAGAAGATGATGTTGGTAAAGTCCACTTTTGCCTGGACTGTTATTATTGTTTTCTTTTATGTACTTACTTTGTTTATCTGTTTAACTCGTATATATATGTATAATTGTACAGTAAGCAAGTCCTCTAACCTATAAGGAGATAGTTTGTTTACGTGCTACTGTACGATTGCGAAATATCATATTGATATTTCGTCATGTTTGTTTTCCATCTACATGTTCCAATGCTGAAAACCTTCCAATAAGAAGCAGTGATTAAATAAACACTTTTATTGTTTTTGAAGCAAACTACAGTTACGTGTTTGACTATTTAATCTCTTCTGGAATCGTTTTATACTTCTTTTAATGCGACAAAGTTTCAGTCAACTAGTCGTTTTTGTTGTCTCTGCGTTCATCTCTGCCAATAGGTTATGGGCCCAGACTGCGTGTTAACGTGAGTACGTAGCGTATCAAACTAGTGTGACGGTTAACCATTGCTGTGTGCTATTTAAGTGGTTTCGCTGAACTGCTGTACTCCCTTTGTGAGTGAAGATGTCGTCAGACGTGAAATCTTCGATTGTAGTTGCGTTGAATGGGTCGAATTATGCGACTTGGAAGGTGCAGTGTAGAATGACCTTAATGAAGGATGGACTTTGGAATATTGTTAATGGTGATGAAAAAGCTCCCCCTGCGAGTGATGCTGTTAAACTTGCTAGCTTTACAGCTAGGGTGGATCGAGCATTGGCAATTATAGTTCTGTCCATCGAGCCATCATTGTTGTATTTGATTGGGGACCCAGTGGATCCAATTGCTGTCTGGGGGAAACTGGCGGAACAGTTCCAAAAAAAGTCATGGGCCAACAAATTGGAACTCCGACGAAAGCTCTATTCTCTGCGACTGAAGTCTGGTGGTTCAGTTAATGAACATATCAAGGCGATGACTGATATTTTTGAGTCACTCTCGATAATTGGTGACCCAATGTCTGAAGAGGACAGAGTTGTCCATATCCTTGCTAGTTTACCAGAATCATTTAACATGTTGGTGACCGCTTTCGAGGCCAATCCTGAAGTCCCCAAGATGGAAACTGTAACAGAGAGATTACTTCACGAGGAGCGTAAGATGCAAAATCGTGACCTGTCAAGCCCAAAGGCCGAGATGGAAGCAATGTTCGCTAAACAGCAATCAAGGCAGAACTATAAAGGTCCGAAGTGCTATAACTGCGGCAAATATGGGCACATTCAGCGTTACTGTAATAGTAATGATAAGGGTAAAACTCAAACGAGTAAAAAGAGTGGTAAATCCAGACCTAGAGGTGCTAAACATAAGGTTAATAATGTTAAGTCTAAGAAAAGAGAGAGTAGTAGCTCCGATAGTGAGAGTAGTAGCTCCAATAATGAGAGTGTGGGTCTTGTAGCCCGCCATGCACTCTCAGCTAGTGTCATGGGTTCACATGATAGCTGGATTGTGGACTCCGGAGCAACTTGTCACATGTGTAATGATGAGAAACTGTTCACTGCACTTAGTGGTTTAGAGCAGCTAGTGACAGTTTCATTGGGTGACAATCACTCTCTTAAAGCCCTTGGTCATGGAACAGTTATGCTTAAGATGAACCTGTCAAATGGCAAGACACAGATATGCAAATTGCATAATGTTTTGTATGTTCCTAAACTGTCATACAACTTGCTAAGCGTAGCTAAGGTATCAAAAGCTGGCAAAATGACCAGATTTAGTGAGGCAGGTTGTGAAATTCTTGATGAGGACCTGAAACTAATTGCTGAGGCACATAAGGTAGGGAACCTATACTATCTGAGTTGTCAAACTGCTCATGCAAAAGTTAATGCTGCTAAAGGTGTCAGTCGAGAATTTCAGGACATATGCCCAGACAATCATGCAAAGGTTAATGCTGCTGAAGGTGTCAATCAAGGGTCAACAGAAAATCTTTGGCATAGGCGCTTTGGTCATCTTGGTGTACAAAATCTAAAAAGGCTGGCCAAAGAAAGTATGGTTGATGGTTTTAACTATGGAGTGTCTAAGGGGGTTGATTTCTGTGAACCCTGTGTTCAAGGTAAACATCATCGTAGTCAGTTTCCAACCAGTAGCAACAGAAAGTCTAAGCAACCTCTTGAGTTAGTCCATAGTGATGTGTGTGGAAAAATGAATGCGCAATCACTTAGTGGGGCTGAATATCTGTTAACATTCATTGATGATTTTACACATTATGTTTGGGTGTGTGTCCTCAAATACAAGAGTGAAGTGTTCAGTAAGTTTCTTGAGTGGAAAGCCCTTGTTGAAAAATCCTCAGGGTACACCTTGAAAACCTTACGCACTGATAATGGTGGTGAATTTGTATCAACTGAGTTCGAAGATTATCTAAAGAAAGAAGGAGTTAAGCATCACCTAACTGTGGCAAAAACTCCAGAACAAAATGGGGTAGCAGAGAGAATGAATCGCACTCTTGTTGAAACTGTGCGATCAATGTTGTGTGATGCAAAACTTCCACAGCGCTATTGGGCGGAAGCTGTATCTACAGCAGTGTACCTACGTAATAGAAGTCCAACAAAGGTTGTCAAGGGAATGACACCCTTTGAGGCTTGGACTGGGGAGAAGCCAAATGTTTCCCATTTCCGATCATTTGGGTGTGTTGCATATGCTCATGTCCCAAAGGATGAACGCCAAAAACTTGACTCCAAAGCAAGAAAATGCATCTTCTTGGGATATGGTACTGAAACAAAGGGGTATCGACTTTACGATCAGAAACGTTCCAAAGTGTTCTTTAGTCGAGATGTTCAGTTTAATGAGCAGATGCATGGAGTTGAGAAGGAGTCCACTGACTCGCATGAGGATCGTCACATACTGATTGATAGTATGAGTAATGACAAGTTAGTTGCCGATGATGGAGCTCCAGAGGCACAACTTAGGCGATCAGAAAGAGATCGGAGACCTCCTGATCATTTTGGTGAATGGGTAAACTTTGTTGGAAGTAATCCAAAAGAGCCATTTACTGTAAGTGAAGCTCTAGGTAGATCTGATAAATCAAAATGGGTGGATGCCATGGAGAAAGAAGTTCAGTCTCTCCATGATAATAATGTTTGGGTCTTAACTGAGCTGCCAGAAGGTAGAAAAGCAGTTGGCAGCAAATGGGTGTTTAAGGTTAAGTCCTGTGCTGATGGGTCAGTCGAACGGTATAAAGCTCGACTGGTAGCCCAAGGTTTTTCTCAGAAGTTTGGTGTTGATTATGATGAGACGTTTTGTCCAGTCATACGTTTTGAGTCTGTACGAAATGTTTTGGCACTAAGTGTTCAAAATAACTTGAAAGTTCATCAGATGGATGTAGCAACGGCATTTCTTAATGGTAACCTCAACGAGGAAGTCTATATGAAACAACCAGAAGGTTTCGTTGTCGAAGGCAAAGAGCACCTTGTATGCGAACTCATGTATTGTCCAACCGAGGACATGGTGGCTGACTTGCTAACGAAAGGACTGAGTAAACAACGGTTTGAAAAACTAAGACAAATGTCTGGGTTAAAAGAAATGTTTTAAGTCCAACTGCAAGTGAGAAGGAGTGTTGGTAAAGTCCACTTTTGCCTGGACTGTTATTATTGTTTTCTTTTATGTACTTACTTTGTTTATCTGTTTAACTCGTATATATATGTATAATTGTACAGTAAGCAAGTCCTCTAACCTATAAGGAGATAGTTTGTTTACGTGCTACTGTACGATTGCGAAATATCATATTGATATTTCGTCATGTTTGTTTTCCATCTACATGTTCCAATGCTGAAAACCTTCCAATAAGAAGCAGTGATTAAATAAACACTTTTATTGTTTTTGAAGCAAACTACAGTTACGTGTTTGACTATTTAATCTCTTCTGGAATCGTTTTATACTTCTTTTAATGCGACAAAGTTTCAGTCAACTAGTCGTTTTTGTTGTCTCTGCGTTCATCTCTGCCAATAGATGATGCTATCATTGTCAACATACCAGAAACTAATGCTCTTTCTGGAAATCAGCTGCAAGAGCTAACTGCAAACCTAACCACACCTAACCAGAAATTAAGAGATGCTAATGAAGCATGTGAAAATTATAAAATTGTAAGAGACTTTTTAAAAGCACTACAATAAAAGTAGTTAATTTTTGCTTTTGATGAAAATTGTAATCTTTGCATTCAAGTTTGTGTGTGTGTATGTATGAGTGTGTGACGCATGCTGAGTAGGTGATGAGTGACACTGTTTATTCTTCCAAGAGCATAGCAGAATTGAAAATAAGCTACATGTCCATAAACCATATCATTCAGTCCTGTTTTTATAATAGTAGTGTACAATTCCATGGTGTAACTTATACCACAGCCATGTCCACAAATATTCTATAAGCAGAACAAAGTGTTGAATGGAAATAGTCAGCAAATCTTGCCCACAGCAATTCATGTTCCACAAGGACAGGGAGTGTTTAAAGTGATGGGAGGAGGAAGCAGTTATTGTAGAAAAGAGAGGATCAATTTAAACAAATTGTTGACAGACAGGATAGATGGATGGCAACATAAATAGATATATGATCTAGAAGGAATTGTGGGTGATCACAAAATAGCTCAACCAGCATAGCATACACACATACAAACACTCACACGCCATCATGATTGCATAGGTTTACGACTTCATCGAAACCAAAAATCTTAATGTACACTGAGGTTTCATACGTTTGTCTGAAATCAGGAGCTTTTCTTTGAAATTTATTTTAGGGCGCTCCAAAGCGCCTACTGAATTGTTTAGCATACTTCTTTCTGTGGCTGTACGTCCTTAGGTATTGAAGCGATTCTGGTCAGTGTGGTGAATACAAGTTTAGTTTCAACATTTACAGCTGTGTTGCCAGTTTGAGCTTTAACCGACCAAAACAGTGGTGAAACAGTCGCCCCACTCCCTTATTGGGGGTTTTACCAAAAATTGTACAACCTAAACATACATAAGGAGATGGAAATAATAGCCCATCTAGCATCTAAGCCACCATTTTCCATAGTGGACCCCTTCGCTTAGAACCCTCACCAGGACAACAATTTTTTAATAGCTGTGCCCCCCTTTTAAAAATCCTGAAAACAGCACTGTGTAGCTGTCAAAATTTGTCACTGATGAGGTAACCTCTTGAATCGTTAACTCCAGAAAAAGCCTTGGTTGTCCAAAGAGTAACTAACTGGTATATCAATAGCCATGCTGGGGCCCAGGACCCTCAGTGTAGGCTTCAGTTCCCAATGCTTCCCCATTTCTCAAACCAAAAACTGCCATTATCGTTGTGCTCCCTGTGTTATTATAGTGCATGCTGCACCCTTCAGACGTTGTGACCCCTCCCCATACCTTTTGACATGTTGCTACACCCCTACTAGACATCACTCATATTAAACAGGTTGCCTATTGCATGCTTTGAGCAGTTTGCACATAGTATACTACATATGCAGTGCAAAATTATGAAATGCAATTCTAAGCTCTTTTTTTTGTATATATCTTACAGTGCTTTTCATCTACACCGGCAGGTATCAAATGAATATATATTTTACTACTGCTGTTTAACATACTCATTCACATAATATAATCAAATCAGATTTTGTGTTTAGAATTAGTATATTTGCAAATAAAATATAGAAAATACAAAAGCAAAAGGCAAGAAGTAATGCTAGCCTTCAGCTGATAATATGAAAAAACATAATATGAAGGGTTTTTCTTATTAGATATGAAGATAAGATGAAAAGTACACATTTGCATGAAAGACTCATCTTAAACATATAAATATACTGCACTGAACATTCACTGGAGTAACTGGCAAGAATACAAATCTGTCTACCTGGAAGAAGTAAATGTATGCATAAATACTAGAATTGAAACTAAAACTAAGTGAAAACAAAAATAATAGTCTTATGGACAGATCTACTATGATGAAGGTATTAATATGTATGTTTGGTGTACTTAAAAATAAATAACAAGTTGTGAAGTTTCAAGGTGTAATGCTATCTTCTTATGGCAAGAGCTTGAATACCAGTCCCCCCACCCCCGCCTCCACATATACAAAGAATTAAGTGTGAACGTTCTTACTAATCCAAGTTAGCATCATCCGGATATGCTTAACTAGTGAGAATTTCCCAAGAGGTTTTGCTGTCCCAAAAGCCTCCTGAATACTTACGAGATGGAATAACAACATTTAATTTAGTACTTGATATTTTACAGAATGGAACTATGGGACAGACTATAACTAAGATCATTCAACATCTTCCATGCAACCAAGACAACATACCAACAATGACAATAAAAACTTTCAAAACCATCATTTCAAACTCACATGCAGCCCTACTCCCAAGTCAAACAGTTTTAGATTCTACGGATGCCCATAAGCTCATTACCAATTGCCAATAGCCTCCTATTCGTATGAGGCGTAACGCACATGTTATCTGATAGGCTGGTATGTGGGAGATACGGTAGCTAATAAAACAATGTTTCAACAATTTGGCATCTGGTGACTCCAACTGACATTTGACCTCAATAAAATCTTGTACTGAACGTGTACCAACTACATACTATATATGAGATTCGTCCAACCTTAATTCCCTTCTTGAGTAATCGTGTTTACAAGATTTTCACAATTTGACCTCTATAGTGACCCCAAATAGAATAGGACCTCCACCAAAAACAATAGGGATCTTGTACTCAATGTGGTACTCCTTCACAAGAAATGCGAGATTGATCCAAGCTTTTCTTCTTAAGATATCGTGTTTACAAGGTTTACTCACTTTGACCCCTGGTGACCCCAAATGACCTTTGATCTCCACAAAAAAAATAGGGACCTTCTACTCAGCGTGGTACTCATATACACTAGATATTAGATTGGTCTAAGCTTCCCTTCTTGAGATATCATGTTTACAAGCAAGGCGTCACACACTCTCCGCCTGCATGAATGCATAGTTTACGATTATCATCGAAACCAAAAACTAGAAATAAAGCCACAAAAAAAAAGTAATGGAAGGATGTACTATCATGAAAGTATATGTTTGGTGTACTTAAAAATAATAAATAACTTGTGAAGTTTCAAGGTGTAATGCTACCTACTTATGGCAAGAGCTTGAATACCAGCCCCCCCCACCCCTGCCTTCCCCAACACAAACATGGGTAGCGATCATGGGGGGACATGTCCCCCCAATATTTTAGGTGGGGGATATAGTATCTAATATCCCCCCAATATTTGGTGGCATAGTTTGTTGATCGTATTTTTGGTTTATGATATTGCTAGTAATTTCAAAATAGAAAATACTTAGATGCAACTTATAAGGACTTGGAAGTGCCATTTCCAGCGATCTGGGAGGCATTTTTGGCCAAAATTTTCTTTTACGCTTCGCGCCAACTTATGGTTGCGCTAAGCTTAGATAGTTTGCCTAAAAGCTTCGCCCCTCCCTTGTCAAATTCCTTGCAAGGCGCCTGTCTAAGACCGTGTCACAATTTGTTACTAAATATCACCATAAAATGTCACAGACTTTCACCTAAAGTAGTTTTTACCTTTTTTTTCCAAATTTCCTTTTTGCTTAAATTTCGTCGCCAATGATGGTGGTGCACGGCCTAAGTGACGTATAAGCTTCAGTTGTACATCACCATATAAATTCTTCTATCCGTCCTCCCTAAATTTACACACGTTCATTAATTGTTTAGATGCAACTTAAAGCCTATATGGGAGTTAATTTTACCGATCTAATGGCACCTTTTATCAAAAATTTTGACGCTCCTTGCCAACCAATGATGGCGCTCCGCTTAGATAGTGACGTATAACAAAAGTTGTACATCAACATCTGACCATATGTTGTACTATCAATCCTCTTCAAATTTTTAAACGATAATTGACTATCTAGATACAATTGCAGTTCATGCAGCTTAGAGCACTCGGGAAGTGCCGTTTTCAACCATCTGGAGGGTTTGCAAAGCCAAAAATAATTCTTGTATGCCCCGCGCCAACCGATGGTGGCGCTCCGCTTAGATAGTCTTGCTGGCAGGTTTGCCCCCCCCCCCACCTTTTACAACTCAAATCCTGCCCCTGGCGCAAACAATTTTTGGGATGAAAATTGCTACACGCCTGCACCAAAGCAAATGTCCCCCCCAATTTTTGAAACAGATTGCCGCCCCTGAACACACATATACAAAAATTAAGTGTGAATGTTTTTACAACTGTGCGATACATAACATAGATAGAGCTGACTCGTACTGCAGCTTTCTGGCAGAGTCAGGACGAGAGAAAAGGTCCTTTAAGCAAACCCAAAGCCAGGTGCCGACTGAATCCTAATTTCCATCTAAGTTTTGAACAACTCATATCTGGGATGCAACGGTATCTTCAAAACACATGAGCAGGTATGTGCCTTTGGAAATTTTGAACATTCCTGTTCACCCACATCCGGTTCGTGAATGAACTCCAGTCTGGGTGATGGATCAAATCCTGTTACTGGCACCTTATCTAGTCCAGTCGCAAAGACCAAGATATTTTCAAACGTGACTGAGGAGTTGTTTTCTGCAAAAGGACATACAGATCCCATTAAGATAGTTGTACAACTTGCATGAAACATGCTGTGTGATATTCATGTTGTTTAGCTGATAACCTAACCCGTGGATATAATTAAGTGGTATGTCAGTAGGGATGGCACAACATTTGCCCATTTGTCCATGGTGTAACGTAAACTTGCATAATAATTTTACATCACCATAAATTGACAAAGAAAAGCTGCACTGCCCACGCTCTCCGGCCTCACCCCTTAGAAGCAAGCCCTGACTGTCAGACCAGAATATCATACATATTAAAACCAGAACACAAAAATGCGATGAGGTATCGATGACACAACATCACATTTTATTGTTGTAAAGGTCATTAATAATTGGCATGTAATGTATCAAAATGACAGTCATAGTAATGAGTTCAAAAAGTAGATGGTTACATAATGATCATTGGTGACCACAGAAAGCAACAGGCTTCAAGTAGTTAATGTGGTTTAGATATTGTGTTTAAAGATTTTCAGGATGTCACACCTGCAGACCTTGTACCTAGCTACAAGAAAATGCTTCTTGTACACAATGTGGTACATCCAGTCATCCACCTACTAAATACAAAGATGTCTAGGTTTCCTTCATGTTTAACAGCAAGGCATCGCACACACCAACATGACTGCTGAGGTTAAGAACTATCATTGAAACTAAAAATCAATAACATTTTTACATGCTTACTGTCAAACACACATACACACACACATGCATGTGCAGTCAAGATTACATATGATTTCATACCTTGGATGTCCAACAAGAAATCAAGCCAAAAAGCAACTGCATTTTCTTCCATTGCCCTCTTGTTGCTACCCTCTGGGCTTAAATCATAAACAAAAATGTTTTCCATGATATCTGCAGTAATTTTTACGGCCTCTCCATGGAAACATGGCTCAAACACTTTTGGACTTTCATGGATTGCTCCAAGAAGGTTCATCGCTTTCATTCCTTCCAGAAAACTATGGAATGTAAATACAGACAATCATAGGTTGTTGGGTGTTATTGATATAGATTGTTGGGTGTTATTGATATAGGGTGGGATTCTTGTTATTGATTAGTCATTATTTCACTTTGATTGATATATATCACATAATAATCATATATTTTTTTTAATTCCTTGGAGTTTTATATTTATTCATGTTCAAGCACACAATTAAAGGAATATTCATTTCAGTAGGGATCTCATGGCATAAATAGTTATGATGGTGTTGGGATAGATTTACTTTTCATCAATGTCAAAAGCATGGTTTAATGCTTATTCAAGCAAGCTTTTGTCTCTTAGTCGGCTATTCGGTTCTAAGGCTATATCCGGAAAACCACAACCAAATCAACATACACATGTAAGGGGTCCACAAATGGACAGCTTGGTGGATGCACACATTCATTCAATCCTGAGTGTCAATGGTGATTTACCATTGAGGTGTCAATATTCACACACCCAACAGAGTAACATGGAAACCATTGCCACTTTCATCGCCAGTTGCATTAATAAACAAAACAGCAAACTAATTTATCTCATCTACACCCATTGTTGAGGGAGGGGGAATTTATACACTCAGTGTAAGCAATCATCTTTACCAAGAATGAGATTGATTGACCTGGTACTGATTAGGAAATATGGTTCCAAGCTCATTATTTCATGTACTTGTGAAATAACAAAGTGTCCCATATGTTTTTTTTCTTCTTTTGGCTTCATTACTTATGTCCATACCTCTCATAAGCTGATCTAACCCGGTTAACCAAATAAAACCTGGTCAAGTCGCACCCCAACCCAATTTGGTCAAGTAGGTGTTTGATCTGCCGGAAGCATCCAGCCATTGCTATCAACACTTTTGCTTTTGAGATAGCGTTCTCCAATTCCTCTTTAGATGTTGCCTTCAATATCTGCAGCAAAAAAAATACATATATTAAGGAATATAGTCAGATTTTCAGTGACATATGCACAACTCACATTTGCATAAAACAGTTACAAAAGTTGGACATTTCAAACTGTACATTTTGCATGTCGGTTCCTTCCAATGTGGCGGAAAAACTTTTATATATGAGATTAATTTTTTCTTAAGTTGCAGGGTCGTGTAAGGTCAAAAATCCATGCAGTTGTTTTACATTAGTGAATACTACCAGGGGCGTCAATCCGATTTGAAACGTGGGGGGACGTAATCGATTCGAGTATTCCAGCCGTAAGTACTATCGGTTGGCGCGCAACATACCAAGAAAATTTCAGATTTCAATACCTGCCAGATCGTTGGAGATGGCACTTGCCAGGCTGGATAGCAGCCATCTAGTTGCGTGATATCGGGTGAAAATTACAAATTCGTCACTTAGGAAATCTGCAAGAAAGTTCATGCGACCTTCATTTTTGGTGGATTATTTCTTTCATTAGTGATTCCAATTGACATGAACATTAGAACCCAGTGCAAGTTGACAAATGATCCGGCGAACTGAAACCCCAGCCCCATTTTGCCCTATGTTTTAGGATAGAATACCTCTCAATTGTTCGAACCCATGACAACTAACAATCTGTGAATAAATTTATCGTCAGACTTAGAATAGGTCCCATGTGAGTGGTGGCTAAAGTGATGAAGGCATCCAAATAAATCAGTGGTTGTTCGTTGGAGTCCTCACGCAAGTTACCTCGGTTGCTAGGTGGATCTGCATCTGGTAATCGGGTGAATTCTGGTCGGAGCGTACTATGTCACCACCGTGTAATCAGGAACGTAGCTAAGGCCTGATGATTGAGGGGGGGGGGGGGTGTAGTGGCTGAAAATCCAACTGGATGCATATGGTTTAAGCCAGAAAATTCCGACTGCTGCTTTGTACCCCACATCCCCCCCCCACCCTCGCGCTACTCGTCAACGATACGGTCAGTGTCAGTCAGACACCCAATCTTTCGCGACTGCACTTTTGTTCCGAACTTTTTTTCGATACATTTGTACCCACTGGCACTCATTTCACAAATTTATTAGCCCCCCCCTACCCCAACCAAATATTTTTGTGAAAATTCGGGCAAAATGCTGATAAATTTTCAGGCACCTACTGAAGGAAAGATAATTTGCAACAGGTGCGTAGCCAGGAATTTGCCAAGGGAGGGGCGAAACTGTAGATTCCGCATTGCAAACTATCTAAGCGTAGCGCCACCATGGTTGGCGCGAAGCGTACAAGAAAATTTTGGCAGATAATGCCTCTTCGAAGAAAGAGAGCTTCGAATTCACCAAACATAGCCCGTACCGCTGGATTCATCAACTTGAATATTTGTCTATACCCTTCAACTGACAACAACTGGAACTGGCCTCAAAAGAAAGGCAGACTAAGCTTAAGATTGTCGGAGAGCTCAGGGTACCAACTCATGAGATGTGGGTAGAATTCTCCATTCAGCAACATTGAGCGATATTCGATGATATGAATCCTGAGATGTGTAAGTCCTAACCAAATAGAGACACGACATTACTCTTTTCCAAATGTGTGGGGGGACATTTGATATTGTTTCCACCACCCATCGAAATGTGGGGGGACGTGTCCCCCGTCCCCCCCCTGGATTGACGCCCATGAATACTACACATATGCCGATCCATGATTTTTTAAATAAAAAAGATTTTTAAAAATGCATCCCACCCATTTATTTATTATTTTGAGGAAAATGAATAGTCCACCACAGCAATCAGGGGGGACATTAGGAGTTGCCCTATTGGGCATGGAATATCATTGCAAACTATGCCCATGAAAGTGTATCAAGTGATAAAAAGATGTAAGTTCTCTTAATAAACATGTTGTAGAATTAAGGGATATAAATGGAATCTTTTGGGGTTTTACATAAGCAAGTTAGTTGTTTCAGAGTTGCTCCAAGTTCATATGAGGTCAAACACAGAAAGATTGATAGGTGGTGGAATGATAGTTGAGGAATGTTGTACATTGACCACACATGTATGGGAAAATTTCCCTCTGGAGTCAGATAGGTTACAGAGTTATGAAAGGGCAAGGGCAGCGGAACCGGGGGGGCACAGGGGGCACGTGCCCCCCACTTTTCCTCCGGTTAAAAATGTGCCCTTTTTCTACCAAAAAATTTCTAAATAAAAAAAGAGTTAACAAAGCGAAACCCACGTCGAATGAAATATTTCGGGAATTTTTAAATGTTTACTACCACAGGCATAGGAGCCCAATTTGAATTGGGGAGGCTGTAACAGCTTGCCCGAAAAATATTACCAAAATTTTTCGAGCGCTACGTGCGCGTTCAACATGTTAATGTGCATATCATATAGGCATGCATTGGTTATTACATCGCATGCCAATAACATACAATCATTTGCCGTGTTATAACCCTTCCAAATTGGTTAGAATTATTGGGAAAGTCGTTACAATAATAATGATCATAATAATTTAACCATTGAAAAACACATTGAAAATTATTTTTCTTTCAGTATTTTGACATATTTCATTTCCTTTCATGCATGTATCGATCGCGTGTGCAGGGACTTGGACTTTATAATGATTTCACCTCATTTTGTCTTTTTCCTTGTTTCCCAATTTGCACATTAGATATTGCAGTGCTAATATGCATTGTTTCCTTGAGGGGGGGGGGGGGGGTGGTGGCATTGATGGAGTGATGTGTATACGCAAATAAGATAATACAATAATAGTTATAAAGGGTACTAAATATCAGGCTGCATCAGTCCAATGGAATTTCTGCTAAGTGCCCTTCGACGTTGGTGCCCCCCCCAGATTGAAAGTGCTTCCGCCGCCCTTGTGAAAGGGTCAGCAGAGGGCAAAGACAGTGTCCAAGCGACGTGATTAACATTCCTCTATGTTTTCAGTTTAAGAACTTTTCTGTAAAAGGGGTTATTCATATTGGGTTTTCAGCATGTTCAGCAAACAACATTGCATTCCGCCTTATGTACCACACACAGTATCTCAATCAGCTAACGTTTTCGACATGGCTCAATTAGAGTCTGTAAGTAATTTCTCTTTTTATATAGCTGATGGGGTATTGTTGTTTGACATTGTCTAGCAAATACATGTTATTTTAGATTATAGACATTTAGAATCTAAATTGTTTACCAAATTAAGAAGTAATTTTCCTTGAAATGCAAAGAGCACATAATATGTTATTTTTCAGATTTGTAGTGATTCCATAATCTTATCTATTTTGATAACAACATGAAATGTTAATTTAGATGTTTGGATTGAATTTAATCACTTTTGCTCCTGTTGAAGCTAGCATATTTGTATCCTTAAGCATCTACAATTGTGTTTGATGTGTTGCTACCATTGGTCATAATGATTTAGGCTAGTGCACACAATCTAATGTATTGTAAATTATGCCATTAATTATTCGTCTTAAGAAAAGTTAAGAGAACTAATTAATTAAATCCCTGAGTGACCAGACTCTCATTCGCTACACACAATGTAGTTATTCAGCAGAATTAATTGCATTGCAGTGACCTTCAGTTTGACTTTTTATGTTCAAAGTTCACCCGTTTAACAAGCCTAAATTTGTAGCATTGTATTATTATTATCAAGTTCATGATATCTTTTGTTTCAGTTTTACCACAAATACATGCGTGAGGGTTAGTCTCTTCTTCATCATTTCGCTGGTTAGCTAGCTGTCCATGTCGCACATATAGACACATATACGAGGGCAGCATACTGACCACAGAAAGCAATAGTTGTCAATTAGTTAATGTGGTTTATGTAGAAAGAAAAAAATATGATAGATGAAAAAGTTTCTGTCCTTCAATATCCTGTATACAAGGTTTCAGACTATGACCCTACTGATCTTTGGAATTCTGTAGTCAAACATCCATACACTAAATACAAGAGAAGTCAAAGCTTCATACCACTATAATTTGTGTTCAAAGATTTTCATCCTGTTACACCTGCTGACCTTTGACCTATGAGAAAATGCTTTTTGTACTCAGTATGGTACATCCACACACAAAATATGAAAGATGTCTGCATTCCCGTTTTAAAGGAGGATATCATGTTTGGAAAAACTGTTGATGAAAGCTAGAACATGTTAAACTGTTCCATCTTTTGCTCGTTTGATCCCACATGTTGTCACGTCTTGTATTAGACCAATTGATAGCTCTTTTTACATGTAAATTCCTCATTTGAAGGGAAGGTAGAGTCATGCAAGCAATCATCATTACTATTAAAGTGGACGTCCTAAAATTAAGGCAAAGTGGAATAAAGACTGACCTTTCTACTAAGATAGGAAATTTCAACACTATGCAGTTTTTAATAAACATTTCATCAGGGGGCATATGAATAGCTGATTTGGAACAAAACTGCACAGAGAGTTATTTTTCTGATACCATTTATGAAATAAGTAAGCAAAATATAGTTTCCCTGAATTTTATGCAAATTTCCCAATTATTTTTTTTTACCCATTTGAACAACGGCCATTTTGTTAATTTGAGGATTGAGGGCGCTTCAAAAGTGACGTAGCTAGCCACTTCGTAACATCAAAACAATGAAGCTTTGCACACGAGTTATAGTCTATTCACACTATGTTCGAGCATCTTGCTTCGCTTATTTCACCGGTTATAATGCCAAGCCTTTGGTTGTGTTAAATGAAGAGTGGAAGAGGGAGCAGAAAAAGGAAAAAGATATTTCGTTATTCCAGATGGAATAAAAAATCCGGAAAAGAGTGAACTTTCACTGAGGTGTACAGTACCTGTTCATTATGTTCTCAGCAGCCGTAGGAATAGGATTCTCCTTCTTGTACCTCAAGAAATTTACAAAACATTGTTCTAAATGAACTGGCTGCAAAAATATCTGGGAGAATTCAGGTCTGTTGGTCAGACATTCTCCTGCGTTCAACAAAGCTTTTTCCTCGAACAATCCATAGCAGCATACCTACCCCTTGTCACTTTCCAATGGCAAACAGAGTGCTCACAGACACCATTCTTCGCAGTGGCTCGCGGAACCGGTATTCATATCAGCAACGGAATTCGACCCAACATCACCAACAGTCGCAGACTGATTCTTTGCACAAACTCCTCCTCTCGATGTCTCAGTTCTTCCTCTGAATGTTCTGGTTCGAAAAGATACGATTCCAATCCAAAGGCTTCTATTTTCTTTTTTGGAGATATTTGCTCAACAGTAAATTGGAGTGCAATGATGGACGTAAGTAACGCTATCGCTAGGACTGAGTATGCGTGTTGAAAGCATTCTAAACATGTTAAAAATCAAATCCTTGAAAAGTTCCCAAAATATATATTTCTACTGATACTTGTTACAATAACAAATTTCACACACTTTTTAAGCATTTTTACAGATCAATAAAGACAAAAGATATTTTTGGATCGATATTTTATTCATTACTATTGTTGAAAGTACAATTCTAATTATTTTAGGGATTGGCAACTATTTTGTCTTGAAATACGCGAAGCAGCTCGCTTTCGTCACGTTACATCCGGGAACTGGCTCAATTCAAACAAAATGGCGCGACACATGAACTACATTCAAACCGTTTTTTCACCTCAAAGAAGGGATTTTTATGCTTTTCTTTTGCTTTTACTGGAAAGACCATCTGTCAAAACGTAAGAATGGATGCAAAAAAAAGTAGGGTTTATTTCTCCTTTAAGATATGGTGTGTACAAGATTTTCATCCTATCACACCTGCTGACATTTGACCTACAAGAAAATGCTTCTTGTAAGGGGAAAGATGTCTGGTTTCCATTTTAGGATATGGTGTTTACAATATTTTCAGACTTTCATACCTGTTTGACCCCGCAAAAAACAAAAGGCCACTTGTACTTTATAATATGGTACAAACAAAATATCAAATATGAAAAATGTCCAAGGTTCCCTTCTTCAGATATCATGTTTACAATGCAATTCTAATGCAATTAACAGAATTAATTTTGCAAAGAAAATCTCACCAGATGCATTGAGAGACAGGCTCAGTCTCTCCATGGACCCCTCAAAGATAGGGCTGTTTTGGAGTGCCTTTGCCAGGAGCCTGAGGAACTCCCTTCGTGGTCCACCTTCGTCCACTGCCCCTTCCATGCTACCCATTCTGTCAGTGAAATGCACAGAGAGGCACTTTGTTGGCTCAAAAGGCAAACGTTTGAAACCCCTGACAGCACACTCCCACACCTTGGCCCTGTTAACATTAAATCTTGATGAAGCCTGACTGTCAATGGCCTCAGCTAGAACCTTGAGAATTTCAGCAAGGGTCTTTCCAGTTTCCAGTTCTGCCCTGTTGTAGCAATGTAAATACAGAGACACAAATTCTGAAACATTATTTGTTGAAATGGGATTTAATTGCTATCAACAAAATATGACCGGAAAATCATCAGCTGTGAGATTCCTTGCATTTAAACATTTAGATCAACATGGCAAGCAAAAGACTGTTAGAATTTATATTAGATAAAACTGTATGCATTTTCAATATATAACAAATGCTCTACTTCTTTAACCTTCTATGTTCTCCTCCATCACCAACTGTGATGATGCACACATCATGAAGAACTTCGATACTAAGTTATCAAAGTTGAAGTTCTTTACATGGTTATCAGTCTTGAACAGCTGACCACATATAGAAATTTTCTGATCAATACGGACAACCTACTAGTATATGTCACCTATCACTTTAACTTTAAAGGTGGTTATAGGTTTCAGATATGATCTGTGACTTATACCAAATTCAATAGCATTCAAATGAGTTCTGACTGTCACCAAAATCCATGGGGATTAGGGACCATGAGTTATGAGAACTTACACACCAAGTTTCAAATAAATCACACATACACAGACATACAGACATGTACATGCCATCATAACTTAGATTCCTTGACTTGTCAGCAGTGAATCAAGAACTGATTGTTGGGATGTGCTAACACAAATGAACAGGTAGTTTGTATACATACCTGGTAGTCTGCAGGCTCTCTATAATGGCAGCGCTGAGAGCACCATCTTCATCATCTGATGACAAATCACCTCCAGATATACATTCTTGAACATATGACCTAGACCAAATGAGAAATGAGAGGTTTTCAGTCCATGATGCATAAAACAATTTATTGTATGGACTGCAATGTTCAGTTCACTGGACTGTATGGACTTGACTGAAATGACATCCAGGTTTCCAGATTGAGGTTGTTAAATAGCCTGCTTACAAAACTTTGTATCTTTCATCTATGTTACCCTTAGATGAACAGTGTGTAACTATGGTACGATGAATGGTTTAAGTGCTTGACTTCTGATGATTCTGAAGACCATTGGTCTTGGTATAATTGGAAACTGAGATACACAAAGAGTCTTTTGTAAATAAAAAGCATTCACAAACTCAATAACTTCTCTATAATGAGACTTACTGATTATATCATATGACAATGCATATAGACCAAAGTATTACTTTGTATAAAACAATAATTTAACTTACATGTATGGCATTACTGAATGTTGGTCAGTTCTTGAAAAAGTAGAGGGTTGATGGCTCCTTGATGAAGATGGCAAATCAGATCTGCCCCTATCATCTAAACTGTTTTCAAATGTGTTAGAACTGTAAATTATAAATATGAGATGATTAAATATATTGAAATAAATAGCATTGTTTCTGGTTGACTTGATCAAAATTAAGACACTTTTGATAAATTGAGGTATAGAATGTTTGGCATTTACTTTGAATTTCAAGCATGTCATCTACTCACATTCACTACTACTCACTGCATAAATTTCTTGGGCATTTAGCCAATGTATCAAAAGAAGGTATGCATTGGATCCAAATTTGTGGATCTGGCCGGGATCGGATTTGGCTGAAATTTAGCGAAGTGTTTGTAAATATGTGAATTCTTATCGGTTTTTAGATGCTCAGAAATCCGTGTAGAAAGGTGCCCATGGGTTTCCCCTATATATCAAGCATTACAGCTTGTGCAGATGAATTTATAGACCACATGAGATTTAAGGTATGATGGAATCATGTCTTTTACTACACACATATTTTGAACTTTAAAAACCAATAAGAATTCACATATTTACAAACACTTAGCTAAATTTCAGCCAAATCCGATCCCGGCCAGATCCACAAATTTGGATCCAATGCATACCTTCTTTTGATATGACCTTGTTGACTATCTAAGCGTAGCGCCACCATGAGTTGGCGCGAAGCGTACAAGAAAATTTTGGGATTAACAAACCCTCTAGATGGCCGGAAACGGCACTTCCCGAGGTTTCCAAGCGGCATATACCCAACTTTAAAATAGGGATGTCATGTCCGAAATATCTCATAATCAGGATCCAAAATACTTTTTTTTTTAATTTCGGGTGTTATTTTGGGAAAATTGCCCCTGTCAATCTTGTTTCAGGCGCAACGTTAGAATGTTCGAGAGCTCTGTTATATTATTCGATGAAGAAAATGGCCTCATGCAGGCTATTATAGGCCTATACACATGCAATACACAATTACACATAGTTACATTCCTAGGTACCGATTGCTAGGGCATCCAGGTGAAACGTGTATTAAGCATTACCCTGGTTACATGAGATTCTCAGCTGTTCGAGGGAACATGTACGTGTGTAGGCCTACTATAGGGCCTATATGAATACTATGAGGGTGCATATATGTACTATATCAATACCGTGGGCGCAATAATACATTTTGTTGTTATAGGGCCAATGAAGCCTACAGTCAACTATTTTTGCTTTATAAAGACGCTTTATTTGAAAAGATCGCACTGCGTTTATGGTAGGCGAGAAAGGAAGCTAAAAAAGAGCCGTACATTAACGAAGATGCATAAATGTAGGCATGAAAATATTCTTATCCCTGGCATTTGGTGGGAGGGGGGGATATGGTGCATTACATCCCCTCCACCCATTTTCATGGGGGGATATATCCCCCTCCACCCAGGATCGCCGCCCATGGCCATATGTGATCCATTTTTCGACCTTAATAATAAGCAACATTTCCAGTAAATATGGACACAAAATGCACAATTTAGTATGGCTGGCATGTCATTTAGTGTTTATAGTGATAATACAAACACAATTACCATCATGTTTCTAAAACTATTATGCCGCCGAACTTCGCAAGAACCTTTTTTTGGCAAACAAAAAATAAAGCATACAGGAGGGGGAGGGGGGGGGTTGAGCGATCACAGACATCTCACATAAAGGTCGTCATCAATTTTTTTTTTTTTTTGCTAAACTTCTTCTTTTTTTTTGGTGACGGCCAATAGGGGGGGCGCACGCCTGTTGCGCCCCCCCTGGATACGCCCCTGGGCTATGTGACAACAACTCATTCAAAATTATCGACTCAGCTCCCACTAAACTAGGCTTAGGCTAGGCTAGGCTAGGCTTGGGCTTAGGATCAAAGAAAGCCTACATATCAATTGGGATAAACCTAATCTTAACAAACAGCTTGACTGTCCAGGGGCGGATGCAGGATTTGTGACAGGGGGGTCTAACTGGTCCAGCCACACCTAAACGTAAGACTATCTAAGCGGAGCGCCACCATCGGTTGGCGCGGAGCGTACCAGAAAATTTTGGGCTTTACAAACCCCCCAGCTGGCCGGAACCGGCACTTCCCGAGTATTCTAAGCTGCATGTACCTAGCCTGAAAATATGGATCTCATGTCTGCAATTTCTCAATTGATGAGAAATATGGTAATACATATCAGATGAGTTGAGATGATACAAAAATCATAATGCCTTTAGCCCCCAATCCCCCTCCCGTTCCGTCACCACTGTTTGATGCAGGGCCGGATCCAGGATCCTGGAAGGGTGAGGGGTTTGGCCTCCAGTGATCCTAGGGTCTAAGGGGAGTGGGTTTCCCTCTATCCATTGTATTGGAAATTCTTTGATATTTAAGTACAACAGGGAACCCCCTTCAATTTAGCCATGCAAAGCATCTACAAAAACTCACTGCATCTGCATCAGTACGAGTTAGCTAGTTTTATTGATGATCTATTCATGGTAGATTTGAGAGAACAAACGCCGTGGATGTTTCTCAATGTACTTTCGGACCACTTCGTCAGTGATATCGTGACACAGAAATCTGTGATATCGTCATGCATATACTTGAAAACCAGATTTTACCGACAGATAATAAAATCTTAAAATGGCTCATGCTCCGCTATAGAGATGACATTCTATTGCTCTACTACGGTACACATCAGGAACTTGAACAACTAGTAAACATGTTGAATGAAATTCACCGCTTCTTAAAGTTTACGGTAGAAATATCACACACCGAGGTAACATACCTAGATTTGAAAATCTTCAAAGGTCCAAGGTTCGAAACCAATGGGTTATTAGACACCAAAGTCTACACCAAACCCACGGAAACCTTCCATATACCTCGACAGAAACTCTGCACACCCACTTGCCACTTTTAAAGGCTTCATTAAAGGGGAAATATTACGATACGCACGTCTCTGTAACAATGAGACTGATTTCTTACAGAAAAAGAACGTGTTCACAGAGAAACTGTTACTCCATAACTATAAGAAAGAGGAATTGCCTCATGCAGCCACGAAAGGCATAAAATTTGAAAATCGTGGGCAATACCTCACTACCAAACCTAAACAAAAGGAACCACCACTGGTGTTCAAGCTTACCTATACACCCCATATCAAAACCACGCATTTGAAAAAAGCACTTTTGAAACATTGGCACTTAATCTCGCAACACGCGGAATTATCCAAACTGTTACCAAAAGAACCGATTCTAGCCTACGAAAGGGCCCCAAATCTCAAAGATTTACTTGTTAACTCAAGGTTTCGTACTAACGAAGAATCAGCTAACTCTCAAGGTTCACACGAATCTTTTTTAGATGCTCTTATATCTGCACTATGAGTCCATAAAAACTTGTGCACAGAAAATAAATGCATTTTGAGAACGAGACGCCCAGGCTGAATATAAAATATTCAAAGGCTACTACTGATGAAGCTCCTCCTATAAAGTTTGAGGGCAGAAACCGGTCTAGTTGGTCATAAGAACCTATACGCTAGTCTCTCCTTCTAACAGTACACTCAATTCACCTAATAGGTGCAATTATGTTTCACCATGAGGAGCATGCTATAAGTTCATGTTCCTCGGGCCCACCCTTAAAAATACTTCAGGTTCTTGGCGACTACGTTGCGTTAGATAGTGTAACACCGCCTACACCCCCCTTTCACTTTCTTTTCACTCAGTCTCATGAAGAATTCGTTGGCGCATCCTATGCAGCCTACCGCTCTGCCACCTCACCGCCCAAAAAAAATCGAACACCACCTCAATTTTGAAACTTTTTGGTCTGAAAATTTAGATTTTTAGGCATTTTTGGCACGTGTAGCACGCCATTTGACGGAAAAGACACACCTGGCTGACTTGTAAGGATGACCGCCCTTCTGACGTCCTACATGTTTAAAATTGGCGTTTAATGTAATTATTTTTTTCTCTCTCTTTTTTTCTCTTTCTTTTTTTTGGCCAAGAGCAGGGGTGTCCGGACCCCCTGGACCCCCCTCTGGATCCGCGCCTGCTGTCCAGTGTTATCTTTGTTGAGTTAATCTACTTGTCCTTGTGTGTTATTGCTAGTGTACATTTGTTTGCTATTACTTGTTCATTTTGTGTCTGTAACCTGATGATGAAAGTCGCTACTTTTGAAACATGTCATTCTTTTTGTATGAATTTTGGTAAATAGATTTATAAGTTAAAGTCTGTGGTGTTTTCAATTTTTTTAATATCGAGATTTGTGCTAGGTAGACCATTTGGAAATATATATATCTATATATATATATATATATATATATATATATATATATATATATATATATATATATATATATATATATATATTTATATATATATATATATATATATATTTATATATATATATATATATATATATATATATATATAAATATATATATATACATATACATATATAAATCGAAACTACACAAGATATTCAACAGAAACACCGTGAAAGTCAGTTACAGCTGCATGCCCAACATCGCTAGCATCATCAAGGACACAACAAAAGCATATCAACCACCCACACAACGAAAGAAAAGGAAGCTTGCAACTGCCGACAAAAGGACACATGCCTAAGTGGAAACTGCCAGGCATCAAACATCATATACAAGGCCGAAGTAAAAACAACCGACAACTACAAGACTTACATAGGTCTAACGGAACCCCCTTTCAAGCTTAGATATACAACCACAAGATGTCGTTCAACCACCAAAAACACCAAAATGCAACAGAACTCCGAAGGCACATCTGGCAGCTGAAGCAGAACAACAAGCCAGTCACCATCGATTGGTCGATCGCCAGCAGAGCTAAAGCCTACAACAACGAAGCGATGCAACCTCTGTCTCACAGAAAAATTTACCATCATCAACGCAGACAAACAGACCCTCCTGAACAAACGCCCAGAACTCATGTCGAAGTGCCGCCACAAAAACAAGTTCCACATAAACAACTCCAGCCCAACCACCAACACCGACAAGGGAACCATACACAAGAAAGGAGTGAACTAATAAGAAGAAAGGCAAAAAAACCCACCAACAGAACGGACGCAAAAGAGCATACACCGACAGAGGAACAATACACCAATAACCCTATAATCCCCACGATGAGCCTATATATTCATGGAGCATAACTTGAAGCTATCAGTTGTCTGATGATCGCTCAACGCGTGAAACTCTGAGTAACAACTACTAGTGTTCCAATAGTCTCAACTAGTCTCAACATATATTTCGCTGTCCACCGGACATAGAGAACTCTGCGCCAAGAAAGACGCCAACCAACCAACTTTATATATATATATATGTATGTATATTATATATATATATATATGTATGTATATATATATATATATATAAATATATATATATATATATATATATATATATAATTATATTCAAAGCGCCAGGGGTGCACTCTGTACAATTATAACACTTGGGTAATACGCCCTTCATGACAGTTATTCAAAGCCAATTTAAACGCTTTAATCACTGTGGTCGAGTGGTACGGACTTTGGTTCGTGACACAAAGATCCGGGGTTCGATTCCTTCCTTCGCCTGATGAGTCCCAAAAGGCTGAAACCGGTCGGGAAGTGGAATTTTTCTGGTGTGTTATTCTTTATTGATTTACTATATATATAACTTTATAACTATATATATATATATATATATATAAATATATAAATATAAATATATAAATATATATATATACATATATATAAATATATATATACATATATATATATATTTGTATACATATATATATTTGTATTTGTATCAGGAATTGCATTTTAATTGTTATTGTTGTATGTAGGCCATGCATGATATTTGGGAAATGATACCACAACTGACAAAAAATTTCAATCATACTGACCACACACCCATGCATGAAATGGTCCAGAAGTGCCATCAATATAAGACATACCATGTAAAACATTCTTCATCTACTGCCCCTGCTCACATGTTACCCCAAACATGCAAAGCAAGCTATAAATATTATAAGTATATGTTTGTTGACATATCAACAGATACTGATATATTTATATTATTTCAATTTATATTTTAGTACATCATTTATAATACCCACATTTGTGATATATTCAAAAGATGTTGGAATTTATGACTTACATCTTGAAGATCTTCCCCAATGGCTGTTTTCAAGTCATCTTCCAATACAGGTAAAGTCACTTCAAAATCGTCACCACTGTCATGAGTTTGCTGGTGAATAGATATTAATGGGACACTGAAGTTCAAGGACTGCCTTGTAGTATGGGTGTTGTAAATATGAGTATTTTTTTTTTTTTACTGTGAAATACTGTTAAGTGAATGTGCACAGCAAACTTGATCTTTCTAGTACAGCAAAAAGGTCATAGGTGTCACTAACAATATACTGACACTGGCAGTTACTGACCTCAAGTGACCATCTTTTCAAGCTTCCCTGTCTTGAAATATCATGTTTACAGTTTTCATTTCTAACCCCAGGTGTTGAGAGGACCTTTAATATCATCAGCCGAGAAAATGCTTCTTGTTAATCAATGTTCTACACTGAGACCTGTACAAGCTTCTCTTCTAGCTCTGGTGTATACAAGGTGTTCAAAATTTAATCCCTGTTGAACTCAAATGAATTTTGACCATTACCAAAACAGTAATCAATATGGTAAACCTATATTACAAATATGAGATCTGCCAATGATTTAAGTATATACAGATACAATGAGATTAGTACACTTACATTGATTACAGAAAAAAGTACTCCAGGGGTACCATATGTTATCATCAAGTTTGTAAATGAGTTTGATGTGCCTGATGGGCCAGCTACCTGTGAAGCGTCATCTTCTCGAGGGTTTCCAGCTGTAGTTGGGTTTTTCTGGTTCCACCTACAGTGAAGTTAGTCTCAGAATCTGTTGGCACACTGGGAAAGTAAAACCATTTGGTTAGCTGCACAATTAACAAATGTTTTAAAAATGAACAACTTCCTAGGTATTTTCAGGCCAGTAGTCAGCTCCTTTTTCTTGCTAAATTTACGTTGAAAATAACATGCTAACTAAACTTTGTCTGATTTTAATGGTGTCTGTACAGTGTGCAAACTTCAATCAAAATCAACTCTGCCGTTGAGATTGAGTGCCAATCATACCAATCTATCACTGCTGTAGGACGTGGGCCTTTTTCCTGTGGACGCAGATTATGTTTGGCCTAGGGATGTAAGGATTCGGACTTGCCCTCGACTTGGGATCCCCTGGAATTGATTTGTGACCATGTAATAATAATATAATCATAATAAATGAGACTTATATAGCGCCAAATCAGTAAACAAAAGTTACTGCTCAAAGCGCTTTACAAAGAAAGTAAATTAATTTACAAAAGAACAAGTGAAAAAATGGGTCTTAAGTAGACTTTTGAAAGTAGAAAGTTTATAGCATGTTCGAATGTGATCTGGTAACTTGTTCCAGAGATAAGACCCAGAGTATTGGAAGCTGCTGTAACCATAGTTCTTCAATCGTGGTTTTGGAACAGTTAAATACAGTTTGTTGGAGGAACGAAGTGTGCGAGTTGGAATATATGGCAAGAGAAGTTGTGACAGGTACACAGGCCGTTCAAGATGATGAGCATAGAAGGTGAGAAGAAGTATTTTATACTGGATTCTGTAGCTGATAGGGAGCCAATGAAGTTCCTTCAGAAGTGGGGTGGTGCGGCACTTTCTTCCTTTCCTTTTCACAATACGGGCAGCGGTGTTTTGGATCTTTTGGAGTTTCTTGATGGTCGAATCAGGAAGGCCAAATAAAAGTGAATTTAGAAAATCAAGCTTTGATGTCACAAACGCATGGACCAGTATCTCGCAAGTTTTATTATCGAGGTAATTCCTCATCAAACTGATTTTCCTAAGTTGCCAATTTGCAGAACGACAGAGATTAGTAACATGATTTTCAAGTGACATGGTCTGGTCAAAATATGCACCAAGGTTAACAGTTGAGGAGATATTAATAGTCTTTACCAACAGTAAGTGGTGGAAAATTAGGTGTAACTTCAGAGAAACGTGATCGAAAACAATAAACTCTGTTTTATCACAGTTTAGTTTCAACTGATTAGTTGTAAGCCAAGTGTTTACAGCACTTATACAGGTTTCCATTTTATGAAAGCATTTGGCACATCATCCTTATCGAAAGCAAGAAGTAATTGAGTATTATCCACATAATGATGGAAATGAACACCATGGTGCCGAATAATATCACTCAACTCCGCAAGATATAAAGAAAAAAGAACAGGTCCAAGTATAGAGCCCTGTGGAACACCAGTAACTAAGGGACGAGGAGACGAGAGAACATCTTCAATTTTCACCTGTTGATAACGCTCAGTAATATAAGAATTGAACCAGGATAGAACTGTACCACCTAATCGATACTTGACTGCAGTCTTTCTAACAAAATGGAATGATTAACTGTATCAAAAGCTGATGATAAGTCTAAAAGAACTAAAAGGACAAAGCAGTCTTCATCAAGTTTGGATGTAATAAAATTATGAACTGTATTGAGGGCAGTTTCCGTACTGTGACCAGACTTATAAGCTGACTGGTATGGTTCGAGAAGATTCTCCTGTGTAAGATAATCCATTAAGCGAGATAAAACTGTCTTTTCCAAAACTTTTGAAACAAAACTCAAGTTCGAAATAGGGCGATAATTTTTTAAACAGTTTCTATCTAAGCTGGTCTTTTTAAGTACAGGAGTCACATGAGCAACCTTAAAGGAATCAGGTACGGTTCCTGTTGACATAGAAGTAATGACAATATTTGTGATGAGAAGAATGAGTTCTGTTGAACAACCTTTAGCTAACCATGTTGGCAGCGGATCAAGCATACACGATTTTGATGGAGAGTTTTGGATAATTTTAAGTATTTCATATCTTCAGTAGCTTCAGAGAAACTGTCGAACGAAGATGCAGGCGATGGCTCAGTCAAACAATTTGCAGAAAGATGAAGGCCTCGACGATTTAACATAGTACAAAGTTCCGAGATCTTCTTGGAAAAATAAAGGGAGAATCTCTCAGATAACTCTGTATGGCAGTCTTGAAAAGATCTTTAGGAGATGATGTATAGGCCTGTTTACTCGTGTTGTATCATAAGGATAGATCAAATCATTTCGCTATTTTTATTTGACTTATTGATTATAAATGTCTTCTGTGGTTAGTGATTGAGCTGCAAGTAGGTATAACACATTCTCAATCTTGTCCAAGAATGTCAGAATGTGTATGAACTAAAAAAGTTGTACATATGTGGAGCACCTTTGTTACATGTGTGGTTTCATACATATAACACTTCAAATGGTGATATACAACAGTGGCTTGATACTGATATCAGATTATGGCCAAATGTTAGAAGTAGTTGAGAAGCTGCTGTGTCAAAGCAAAGCCTGGAAATGCACAGAAAAGGTAGAAATGTACATGTAAAAATTAAACTGACATGTAAATTTGCTAGATGAGTATTATGCAAGTCAGATTAGAGTGGAATGCTAGGGGATGTGAATTGTTGTTAAACATGATGACAATATAAGTAAGGACAATTTCACTGACAGTAATGTTCACAAATGTACTGAAGCCTAGAATTTAAAATGTGAAAATAGAATAAAAAAGAACACTATGACTGGCAATAGTGTCCCAAAATGTACTACAGAAGAGAATATTTAATGTGAGGACACTATAAGTTTGGACTCTGTGACTGATAATAGTGACCGCACATGTACATAGGAAGAGCACCTAAAACATGAGGACAATACAAGTAGTATGCTATGACTGACAGTAGTGTTCTAGCTGATTTTAAAGCATACTGAATCTAATGATGTAAGTGTACATCCAAGTGAGTGAAGAGACTGTAAGCCACAAATAGAATATGAAACAGTAGACTAGATACAAAGATTTGACATATTATCAGATATATAAGTTATAAAACAATTGGACAGAAGAATACATGATTGAACTGGTAGCTGGATCATCCATATTGTTGGATGCTCCTTCAAGAACTCTGGGTACTATGATCTTATTGTGGTGACACCCATGGGTGGCGATCATGGGGGGACGGGGGGACATGTCTCTCCAATATTTTAGGAGGGGGATATAGTATCTAATATCTCCCCCAATATTTGGTGGCATAGTTTTTTGTTTTTTTTGTGGCTATAAATAGGAAATAATGTGTGAGATTATTTATCCAAATCATATTTGGCAGTGGCTTAAACATACTGCATGAGGTAAATGACTCTTCGTGGTCGTGGGCCTGTGACCTGTATGTTGTCACTCATGATTATGATCATAATGTCTGTACGTCTCTTGTGTATGAATGTAAGTACATACAATCATACATATGATCCAAATCGATATGGGTTCACTGGGTTTCCATTTTGCCTGTTTCCTATAAGATTTCCAACTGCAGGTGCGTAGCCAGGGGGGGCAAAGGGGCGACCACCCCCCTCCCCCCTCGAGCATATTTTTTTTATGATATCGCTAGTAATTTCAAAATAGAAAATGCTTAGATGCAACTTACAAGGCCTGGGAAGTGACATTTCCAGCGATCTGGAAGGCATTTTCGGCCAAAATTTTCTTTTTCGCTTCGCGCCAACCCATGGTGGCGCTATGCTTAGATAGTTCGCCTACAAGCCTACTCCCTTGGCAAATTCCTCGCTACGCACCTGTCTAACCTTATGCCATATGTCTACATATGTCTACATATGTCTACGTATGTATACATATGTCTACATATGTCTACATATGTATACATATCAGTGTATAAATTTAAGAAATTTGAAATGGTTGTCCCCAGGACAACCAGCTCACCAATTTTGGTTGTCCTGCTGAAACTTTGGTCGTCCTGTAAAGCTATAGTAATTTATCTTCAGAAAAAAAATACTTGTTTGGGACTCCTAAGGAACTGTGAATGTTGAGCGATTTCATGGATTCTAGATAAGTAGCAAATTCTGTGTTTCTTTCCGCGGCCTTGCTGGATTTTAGTAGTAACGCTGACTGTAGCAAAGATTGTGTACATTAGTTAGGTTCATGATGTTTTGCTGCAGAGCGTAACGATACAATAACCACGTGGTAAGCTGTAGGTGCATCATAGTACTGGCCAAGTGTTTCAGTAATGTTATTAACGAAAAAAAAGCCCCCGAAAAAGTTTGTGTCCCGTAAAAAAAGCTTGCGTCCCGATCGAACATACATTACGTTTATTGTATGACCTACTGTACTAATACTAGTGTAGTATCACTGCCTGTACTTTGTGAACGTTATACACAATATTATAGGGCAGATGGCTCAGTGTCTTAGCTTCGGTGTTTGACAGGGGCGGCCCGGCCCACTCCTCCTTTCGCCCACTCTGCCGTTTAAAAAATTACCCCCAGCCCCCTCCTTCATCCGCCCTTGTACTTCCCTACTCGCCAACTCAGTAGTAGCTCCATGCTTTGAACTTGCAGCGCTTCCAACAGCCAAACTGTTCAAAATCACTGTACCTACAGTGTGCATATCTCTCGCTAAATTCCACACAGTTCACTGTACTACTGCATTTACATAGGCCTGTTCGAACTTTATTTTCAACTACACATGCGCAAATCATCAAAACCTGATCCAACATTAATCCTGGGCTCTTTGCAAACAATCATCTGTGCAAATATTACAGTAGGCCTATGTGAATAGCTTTTTACGCAATGTCGATTAAAAAATCAAACTTCACTGTACTAAAGTACAGAAGTTTACACACGAATGTTGCTCCAAAATAAACTTTACTGAAGCACCATGGTCAATTGAACCGCGAAAAAGTTTGCAACAGAAACTACTGTGGTATGAATGCACATTTCACATTTGCAACTCTTATTGCAGAGAAAAGAAACATACTGTGAGATAAAATATCCTTTCAGGATCAGATATGTAAGCTTCCCACAAAATTCATAGATTGTCTCAACAAAAAACATTTTCTGATCAAAACAATGATTAAAATATTACGTGATAGTCTCAGAAACAATTCAAGTGCATCTTCGTACCACCAGTGATTGTTGTCAAAATGTACGTTACAAATATGAGACAAGGCCTAACGTTATAATATTTGAGTGCACACATATGATAGCCTTTACCACAAACTTTGTTATCTCTACACAGGGGAAATAAATGTTGCAAGTAATTGTTGTTAAAACAACTTACTTTGTGTTCATTGAGCACTGAAAATGCAAGAATGTTTGCAGACAATCGGTAGGGACTATTAGCCAATCAAATCACGGAAATCTTGGTAAAGCATCATTGTCTATTTTAAGCATGAAAATCTCTGTAATGAAGTTACGGTAACCCTGTACCTTGCAATTGATTGTTATGATATATTTATTTTCAAACAAATTCAATGAGCTGTAGGAGTAGGAGAACTTTTGGTTCTTGTCAGAAGAAGTTGTGGTTTTTTGAAAAGAAATAACAATGAAAGATGTTCATTCAAAATGTGTTTTGTTATGTTTTCCGTTGACCTAGTTGTGAGTGTGTACTTGGTGTTTGTTTCTCCCAAAAAATGTGGTGGATGGGCGGGGTCTTTGTCCGTGGGGGTAAACATGAACTCTGATTGGCCTTGTGGACTAACGGACGGAACAGAAAATACCATGAATCTTGGTCTGAGTGGTCCATGTCAATGTGAGGGCTTGGCCTTCCTCAGGCTAATAGAACGTGTGTATATGTCTACGTATATTATTTATTAGATGAAGGTGGAGTTTGGAATGAGTTTCTTCTTAATCTTATGTGAAATATCATTTTACGTTTTTTGTTTAATGCTTGTTTCCGTGTCTTTTAACGTTTGTTTCACGGAAAATTAACCAGCCTTTTCGAAAGTTTTTGGTTGTCCGCCGGGCAACCAGTACTTCACGATTTGACAAGTTTTGGTTGCCCCGCAGGTAATTTGGTCGTCTCGGACAACCGGACGACCACTAAATTTACACACTGCATATGTATACATGTATACATATATACATATGTATAATAATATATAATATATAAATAATATATAATATATATATATATATATATAATGAAAATCGTAATGAGAACAGTGAAAAAACTTCCAACCTCCACCGGGATTCGAACCCAGGCCTTTCGCTTTGTATGCGGACACCCTAACCAACTAGGCTATGGACGCTTATTGTATGTCCAGAGGTTTGAAACCGGTAAGGAAGGTGGTAATTTCACTGTAGGCTTTTGTCACCTGTATCGAACAATACTAGTTCTGTTTTTAGTGACATATTTTGCCTTACTCCAGAGATCAAACATGATGCTAACCAACTCGAAATCATTTGTGATTCCCAAAGCTGGATCTCGAAAGAGATACTTTGAACAGACTATATATATATGTATGTATGTATATATATATATGTATGTATATATATATATGTATGTATATATATATATATATATATATATATATATATATACATATATATATACAAATATATATATATATATGTATATACATATATACAAAATATCACGAAGTACGCAAACAATTTTGCGGATGAAATTTGCTACGTGCCTGCATCCAAGCAAATGTGCCCCCCCCCCCAATATTTTTTAAGCATATGGCCGTCCCTGGTGACACCCATAAAGGATGAATCCATTAACAGGTCACAGTGTCCTTATAGTGCAATGAATGACAGTGCACTATACTAATTTGTGAGTGGGGGTGGTTTACCTCAGCCATACAGTGTAATGAATGTTAAGATACAGTAGTATCAAAAGAAAAAGACAACATGCATGCTGGATTAAATATGTCACTTTAATATTACTTAATTGCAAATTGTCACATAGTGGAAGACAGCAACAATTATGGAACTCACTGAAATTTGATATTTTGCAGTAACTTCATAATTTTAACAAGTTTATAAATATGCCTTCTTTCAGTATGCAACTACACTTTCATTCACAAATTGTTGTTCTGAATGACGTCATTAGCTATAACAAAAATTGAGATATCACCAAAGTTGCTTGCAATTAAAACTTACCCATAACACATTTACTAGGCATCATGCCTCAAGTCCAATGTCTAGTAGGGTTTTGGATGCAAATTTCCTATCCGTATTTGATATCCCCTCATTATATTGATGGTGAAGTCTTCTGTAGCATCGTTTGATGATCCAATCCAGTTGACTAAGTCCTGAATAAAGAAAAACATTTTAACAAAAGAGTATATAAGGCATATATGTGGTAATTACACCCTGCAATTGATCACTCATGCCATCTGCTCTTTACTGACGTATATATAAAATCTTGCCATATCTTTTGACACTTAGATGCCATGTTCTTGGAGTGATGTATTATTAGAAATACCTCATATTGCAATTACTGATACATTTACTTACAGACACAGAATCCTCTTTTGTGAATTTTCTTTGAAGGATATCACCACTAGGGAGACGGCACTTTATTTTGAACCCATTCTCAGGTTCCACTATGTTGAATATTGGACGGTGGCGCATTTCTCTAACCTTCAAAATTAAGTGATGAAACAATACACAAAGTAAAATTTAAGACATGCTTATGACATGACAGAAACAGTCATCAAATGAAGGCAACATAGCTTATTCTTTTTTAATCAGTTTTTGTGTGGGAATGCACAAATGCCCTCACTGGAAATACATCATTCCATAAAGATGTTCTTTTGCATTTTGCCAGTTCTATTAGGTGCTTTCACACTAGATCCGGATCAGATCACTGTTGTAGCCTAAATGCAGTTCAAATACGGATCTGATCCTCCTATTTTGATGATGGCAGAGACTAGGATCTGATCCAGATGTCGAGATCAATTTGCAATGTAAACACTCTCACATCAACAGTGACCAGAGATATCCTGTGGCCTCAATAAGTCACAGGCATTCTCACGTGAAATTCCAGTCCTGTATCATGCATGTGCTAAATCCTATGTAGATTGGGTGCGTGTGGGCCGTGCATAGTCTAAGGCTATGCAACCATGACAACGACCATTTTTGAGTATACGTACTTGCGATCAGCAGCTGCGTATGATTTTTTTTACCAACATCTGGTGAATAGCTGGGGAGGATCAGAGTACAACTCAAGTGTAATGCGTCCAGATCAATGCATAAGTTTTCACCCCATGGAGAGATGATCATCTGATAACATCAGGGGATCTGATCAGGATCATTATGAATAAAAGATAAATGTATGATGAATGTTAAGTTTTTCAAGAACTTCTGGAAAGATTACTTTGTGGATCTCTGCAGTGATCCACTGTGGAAATAGAAATATGTAACTTTATTATCATGATAGAAACAGTGAGGAATATTGGGGTTTCACCAAGTTTTTATATCTTGCTAATGTCCCTTTGTCTACCACAGAAATATCCACTTTATAAGCAAACACATACCTGGGCTAGATGGCTGTTGTTCATGTAAGTGAAGAAAGTTGCAGCGGGTATAGTCATTTAAAGCGTTTTTACAATTTAACACATCTTTCAGTTGGTATATGTGCATTGTTGAATTGGTTATGACACTCCCCGTGCTTAGCATGGAAACGTACCCGTAGATTGCTCCGCAAAACTGCATACATGTATGTGCATATTGATGTTTCACCAGTTATTTTAAACAGTGTACATGTTGATCTTATAAGTGGAGAATGTACTGTACTTTATGTAAAGTACTGCCAAACTGTGGAAATATCCTCACAAAATGAAAGAACAATTACTGGAACTTGGGATAATCTGTCACTGTAGTATCCCATATATAAGGAAGCCACATCATAAGACATAATCAGCTTGACAAGGTTCAGTGACCTCTGTCTACAAACTTGCATGCACCCAACTGGCACATACTTATTATTGGACCTGTTCAATACCCACCAGGATATATGTAGATTTATTAAGTGCCATGAAAAGAATTTCAAGTTGGCACCAACAGCACATTGGTAAGAATTTAAATTAATTGTCTAATGAGATAATCATGAAATATAATTGGACCAAAATTGCAGTAAAACTTGTTGTTTGCATGACATTTATTTTATTCTATGGTTACTTGGGTAAAATGCGCAGCTAGGTTTGCTAGCCATCTGTAACAAAACATTTCTTCAGAGAGAAAACTCTTCATTTGTGTGGATGCATGTGCACACCTGTTAATGTGTGACACTGTTTATTTGTATCATTTATTTATTTATTATTTAGGTTTACAGTCTTGTTCAGGGCCAAAGCCCTCTCACACGACTTTACAACCCTGGTAATTGGTAACTTGACACACCTTCAACACCTTAACTTGACACGCAACAAACCAGCGCATGCAACTGTATTTACAAGTTACCTCGCAAGTCCCCATTTATACACCTGGCTGAAGAGAGGCAATGGAGATAAAGCGCCTTGCCCAAGGACACACCGCAATGATCTGGCCAGGGCTCAAACCTGTAATCCTTTGATCACAAGTCCACTGTCTTAACCACTTGACCACAACCACTCATTAAAGGTATTCTCTCAGCTAACCTTGTCTCAACGTATTCACCGATTTAAAAATAAAAGGAATGCCGCCCTCTGTTATAGCAGCAACAGAAACATTCCTTTAATGTTGCATTCTCATCCTTAGCTATAAACAGGATATGGATCTGGGCATTGTTACCGCATAGTTCTCAGGTGTCTGAAATTCCAATCCGTATCTCAGTTCTGCATACCCTATAGGCCTACTGTGTAATCATAGTGTGCGTTATGTGAGAGCAACCAGCCGCTGGTTCACAATGGTGCTAGTTGTACACAATTATTCTATTGGCTATGAAACATGCATTTGTCAGAATAAAACAAATCCTCCATTTGACGGGGGCAATTCCTTACTCCTGATTTTCGCTGGCATGTCGTACGACAGCTTCAGACCAAGGGATCTGCTGCACTTGAAATATTCGCATCGCTACTTTGTGATAAATTACTCTAATTCATTAAAGGTAACTTTTTGATAGATAAATAGTACTAAACTAAGGGTACACAATTTTTTAGTTTTGCTGCTGGCTAATCCACATGAAAAAAAGCAAACTAATAGTGATAAATGGCCCCAGCACAGTTTGGATTGGTCTAATTTACGGTAGCCAAAGAGATAGGCGCGTCATGTATTCAATTGTTTTGATGAGCAAGAAAACAACAATATTGATAGAACGACTTGCGCTAGGTAATGAATGAGGTCATACGAGAACTTCTCACATTAGTTCAGCTGAAGATATTTAGTCACACGACAACTTTTGACTCTTCAGGCTGTGCATTGGTATACATTTCTTCTCTTTTCAGTTAATTGAGGCTTCATATCATGGGATCTGTTTCTGTAGTAAGGGCTGATAAGATATGGGTAAGATCAGGGACTCCCTGTTAAGATTAAGGCCTGTGTGTGTTGGGGTGTGTGAGTGTGTAACCATTTTGCCAAAATGAGGCAGTGGGAGTACCAATCCGAGGGAAAGGTAAGGGAGAGAAAACCCAAAAAGATGAATGACGGGGGTAAACTGGACTCCTGCAGCTGCCTTTACCAACTTTTACTGCATTGCCAGGGGCGTATCCAGGATTTTCTAACCCGGGGGGCGTGAATTACTATCTAAGCGGAGCGCCACCAATTCCCCCCCCCCCCCCGGATACGCGCCTGATTGCTACAAACATATGGTGACTTCCACGGCAACTCTCAACCAGGTATGCTGTATTGGCCCCAAATATACCAGATCTTCAAATATGGTTACCTTTGGTCAAAGTTTGAAACTGTTTTATTACCACCATTTAGGAAATTTACCTCACTGAGACATTTAGGCATCTTGTACTTTCAATTTGAATGCCTAACTATAACAACAATTTGGAAAGTAAAGACCTCTAGGAACGTTCTTTTTGAAATCTTCTATCAATTATAGCATGCTAAATAGGGGCCAATACTACATAGCCTGCCTTTAAAATATCCTGTAACCTGCTCTGGATAAACACTATCAAATACGGAAGAAATGTTTTAGTAAAGTATGAATATCAAGGGCGTAGGAACTGGGGGGGCTGGGGGGCGCCAGCCCCCCCAGTGAAAAATGTGGAGGGGCGGAAGTATCATTCCGCCCCCCCACTTCGCAAGTCAAAAAACCCCTTTTTCATTTCCAAATGAGAAAAAAAATCTCATTTGGAGCACCAAATTGCATCTAAGGCCAGGTGAAAATACAAAATTAAGTTTACAAAATGGAGTGGGTGTTGAAGTGTGCTATATTGCACCAAATTGCATATGAGGCCACTTGGAAATGCAAAAAAATCCAAAGGGGAGGGGGACACCCCCTCCCCTTAGACCCCTCCCCCAGGCCGGCCATCAGTCTTCAGCCCCCCCACTCAAAAGTAACTTCCTACGCCACTGATGAATATGGTCACTTTAACATTAAAAAATTGCAAGTCAGATAGTGGTATGTTTTCACTGATCATGGTTATTGTAGTTGAACTCAATGTATAGAACTGTACAGGTGCAATCAATGTGTTAATAATAAAAACATGTTACAATACTGACAAACTTAACTTTAGAATAAGCTATACAAACAATAGTAGGGCAGTGTTCCAAATACGGAATGCAGGAACAGATATCCAAATAAGGCTAGGAGACGCCCTGCCTCTCTTGTGGACCTTTCCATGATAAGTATAGCAGCTTTACATCCAACAGAAACTTTGCCAAAACTTCAAACATCTCCATCTGCCACTATCTGTCACTGGGGTTATGAGAGCACTGAATAAAACTGTTTTATCACCTAATACTACAGGGGCTGCAAGTTAGAGTACCTCTTCAACACACCATGACATCACAATATCTTTATGTTAAATTTAAGGTGACCATATTTTCCTGACTGGAATCAGGGACATTTATTGCATGACTGATATGGGGGAGGGGTAACCCCCTCCCCTTTGGAAAATTTTCAAGTGAATAAGGTGCTTAGATGTAAAATGGTGATACTTAGAAGCACTTTTTAAATCAATTATATTTTTAAAAATGTAGCTTTTTCTTAGATGAAATATACTTACTTTACGAAAGAGTGCTAGGCTAGATCGATCTAGCATATTTTAACAGTGTTTCCACTTTACACTGGCCCACCTGAAATACTCGTTATTTTTACAATTATTTTACTAAGGGGACATTTTCGGGGACACTTGTTCAACAACACACTGTAATCGGGGACTGTCCCCGAAAATCGGGGACGTCTGGTCACCTTAGTTTAATTGATCTCACACAATACAAAATAAGGACAAATTATTCTGTGCCAACAGTAAATAACCCAACATCAATGTCACATTAGAACTACTGGTATGACTGAACAAACTACACTAATAAAACAGATCAGATATTGCTATCACTGAAAGCCACATGGTATACAATAAAGTATTCAGTGAAACCAATATTCAATCATTTAGTTTATTAATATGACACAGTTGTAACTTTGATGACATCAATTATGTACTTTACATTACACTATGAATGAACATGCAAATCAATGCTAAATACTACAGAAAGGAGTTAGATACATAACGCACTGAATGCAACAATCAATGTTTGACACCATAAAAACGATAAATTCTCATGATACATTGCACTAGCATAGTAACATTATTTCACTGAGACACCATGGTTGTTGTCCGTTACAGTACAGTTTGTTTAATTGTCTTGAAGGCTTGTGATATCTACATTCTGGATACTTGTTGCTTCCATTGTCCACTCTTGTGTCCTTGATGTATAGTATTTAAACAAGCTTATGGAACTGCTTTGACATCAGCTATTTCAAAATTGTCCTTATCCATTTTAACAACGTTCACTATGCAAATCCCTAGCTCTCACTGGAGAACAAGATAAATGACAATCATCTTACATAATAGAAGTAGAGAAGCACACGTTTATTAATGAAACAATCGAACACAAACACTTTCAGTTCCAACCCTTATATCTGCTTGTAAAACATGTCATAACACTACGCTGTGCTGTAACTGCTCCTCTAAAGGATGTACTGTACATCTGTAATGTGAAATGAAAAGGCAAAAAAGACATATTTAAGGCTTCGTGTGATTACAAAAGTGTTACAGATTGTTGAAGATTGAATTAAAATGATTTTCCAAGATATGATTCATTTGATTTTAATTGTAAAAGAGGCTCATAGCCAACTGGGTTGTAACTGGGTTGGAGCCAGCACAAATGTCATGTTTGTTTATTCACTGATATTGTAAACTTGCACTCATTGTAATGACTAAAAATTATTGTTCGAATCTGGGAGAAAATAGACCCCTAAATGATACCCCTCAAATGTTAAACTAGAAATATAGCTCACACTCAAAATTTGCCAAAAATGTCAATGTCTTTGCTGATATGAACTATATGCACATAACAACCTGATCAGATGACAACTACAGTATAGGCAGTTAAGAGTAACCATCTTTAGGCAGTGTAAGTATGTACAAATGATGCCACATCATCATGAAACAAAAACAAAACATAAGAAAAGAAAAGAATAAATGTGCAAGGTTTGAACACAAACTGCTTCAGACAGGTAGGTAGCAGTCTACACGATTGGTACATGTCTTTATTTTTCAGAGATAAGGAAAAATACTACTGTTATCATTAAACTGTGGAGTTTGAACATTTATGAGGGTTCCTTGCATTTACAGACCTCCAGTGGCTGTATTAGCACCATATTTAGCACTATATGTCTATGTCATTTAATATTACATAATACAATAAATGAATAAATGTGTCCAATGTTCTAAATCCGGTTAGTCATATTCAGTCCTACAATAGTAGACTGCAGAAGACCTAGTACATCAACAAATTACCTGTCTCCAATGGGGTACAGCTGCTGGAGTGCATTGCTGCATCAGCCTCTGTTGGGCATAGCCTTTTGTTGGGGAACTGGTGTTGTCTTTCTGGTAGATCAGTTTGCATACCAACCTCTCGAGTCTCTTAATTGGGCTCACCTTTTAAATGAAAAAGACAAATAATACCGGGATTTGCAAAGTTAATAATATATCAGAATGCATACTGTGCAAAAAGTGAAATATATAATTTACAACTTAAATAACTGAATACCACATTATGCCCTTTACTAAATAGTCAACAATTCACATCAATTTTTGCAAACACAGTACAGTAATTACACTACTAGTTACAGAACTTTGCTATTGGCAGCATAAATTCATCACATCTGCTTTATGATATACAGTATGTATAGTGTCAACTCTGCAACAATTCAAGAAAGGTTCATTTACTAATCTAGTGCAAACATAAAGTAGTGATGTGCAACAATTTCAATTATTTCTTTCATTTCTATGTAGTATACACCTGCAGCATTATAACTTATCTACTATTACCTTACATACACTAAATGTCATAACGTTTGATGATGATCAGGGATGCATATTCTCAGACGAATTTAAGGCAGGAAAACCCTGGAATATAAGCCAGGAAAAGCCTGGATCTAACCCAGGGAACTCCGGGGAAATTCCTGGGTCTGAAAATGGTAATTCGGACAGGAAAAGCCTGGTTTATATAACTTATTTAGACATAGGCGTAGGAGGCGGGGGGGCTGGGGGGGCTGCAGCCCCCCAACCAATTTTTTTGGTGAGAATTCGGGCAATATGCTTAGAATTTTTCGGGCACCAACTGGAAGAATAATAATTTGCAATGTGTTTTTCATTTTTTTTGGTGAAAATTTGGCAATATGCTGAGAATTATTCGGGCATCTACTGAAAGAATGATAATTTGCAATGTGTTTTTCAATATTTTGGTGAAAATTCGGGCAATATGCTGAGAATTTTTTCGGGCACCTACTGAAAGAATAATAATTTGCATTTTTTTCCAATTTTGTTTGGTGAAAATTTGGGCAATATGCTGAGAATTTTGCGTGCACCTACCAGTGGCGGAGCGTCCATATAGTCAAAGGGGGCGGATGCCCCCCTGACGGACTCAAATTGACTGCTGGCGCCCTTTCAGCTTTTTACCACTTTTTACTTATTCGCGATTATTGACTTTTTTATTGCGCTCTCAAATACCTATTGACATTTGTCACATTTTGTTGGTGCAATTTTCTGACAAATGGCGATGACACCTATTTATTCTTCGTTTATCTGCAAATTAGCAAGGCCCGGAAAGGGTCATTTCCGGCGATCTAGGGAGTAACTTTACTCAAAAAATTTATGTACGATCCGCGCCAACTTGTGGTGGCGCTCCGCTTAGATAGTGTCAAAAGCGCCCCTACAGACCATTCTCCCCCCCCCCCGACCAATGCCCCCTAGCTCCGCTACTGGCACCTAGTGAATGATGAAGAATTTGCAATGTGTTTTTCAATGGTTAAACTTATATTATTATTATTATCATTGTTGTAACGACTTCCCCAATAATTCTAACCAATATGGAAGGGTAATAACACGGAAAATGATTTAATGTTATTGGCAGGTGATGTAATAACTGAGGGATGCCTATATGATATGCACATTAACATGTGGAACGCGCGCGGAGCGCGCGAAAAAAAATTTGGTTTTATTTTTCGGGCAAGTCGTTACAGCCCCCCCAAATCAAATGAGGCTCCTACGCCTATGTATTTAGAGCCAGGTTAAGGCCGGACAAGGCTGGGATGGTTAACCCAGGTTTACCCCAGAAAAGCCAGGTCTCTAGTGTGTGAGTGAAGAGCCAGGAAAAACCAGGAAAAGCCTGGTATGCACACCCAGGATTACCCCAGAAAAGCCAGGTCCCTGTTTATGTCAGTGAGGAGCCAGGAAAAGCCAGGTATACATACCCAGGATTACCCTGGAAAAGCCAGGTGTCCATGCTTACCCTATATAAATTATCTTGCTGGCTTAGGTAGGCAGTAACTTTTAGCTTATAGGAGGTTAGTGTGTTTTTGGTATAGGAAATTTTCATAACTTTAAAATCATGAATTATATGTATCTGTTAGGGTGTTAGCGACTGAAAATAAATGTTTGTTCTTGATCAGAGAACTCTGGGTTTGGTGTGATGACCAAACACAGAACAAGACACATAAAAATGGAAAACTCAACTGGATTAGATCAAAATAAATTATAGTTATGAATAACAAACAATATACAGCTGATCTGGGCCCAGCCAAAGAATTAAATAAAACAACTTAGAGTCGTGAGGTGCACCCAAATGTTAAAGTAAATACACTTAATTTATAAATCTGTTCTGGTGAGTTGGCATGCTGGTGACATCAGGTACAGATCTTCCTCGACATCAGATCTTCCACGACATTAGTATAGTTGAACAGAATAAATTGTATGATAAATATCCGATCCCAACAAAATAGTATCCTTTAATTAATAAGCAATAGTGTCCCAGGGTATCCTTCAGTAAAATAATGTCGGTTATAACAAATGGTGTCCCCGAATATCCTTTATGGTAAAATAATATCCTCTAAGTAAATAATATCCTTTATAGTAAATTAGTAAATAATATCCTCTATAGTAAATAGCGTGCCAGACTGTCAGGTGAATATCACTCCTTCCATAAAATAATAAGGACTACAGTAACTTGATTTTGTAAATTAAAGTTTAAAACAAACTATCCAGCATTAAAACTATATTTCAGTTATAACAAATGGTGTCCAGGAATATCCTTTATGGTAAGATAATATCCTCTAACTAAATAATATCCTTTATAGTAAATACAGTAATGTCCTCTATAGTAAATAGCGTGCCAGACTGTCAGGTGAATATCACTCCTTCCATGATTTTGTAAATTAAGGTTTAAAAACAAACTATCCAGCATTAAACCTATATTTCAGTTATAACAAATGGTGTCCCGGAATATCCTTTATGGTAAGATAATATCCTCTAAGTAAATACTATCGCTTTATAGTAAATAATGTCCTCTATAGTAAATAGCGTGCCAGACTGTCAGGTGAATATCACTCCTTCCATAAAATAAGAAGGACTACAGTAACTTGATTTTGTAAATTAAGGTTTAAAACAAACTATCCAGCATTAAAACTATATTTCTCTTCTTTTGCAACTGTCTTGCTCCAGAACTCATGGCCAACTGCCTAACTCCCTACACCCTCACAAAACTCCTTTGTTCCTATAATATATATACACAGACCCCATTTCCTGTGAGGGCTAATTTCCAGGAAGAACAAAGATAGTTGCTTAGCAACCCAGAAGAGAGATGGCTTTATCCCCCTACCACAAGACAACATACAAATATACTGTACAAATGTATAGCCCTCTGCACAGTGCACTAATAAACAAGTAAAACTATGGTACAAAAGAAAACTTTATGTAAGAGCTGACCATCTTACAACTAGCTAATACTGGGTTAATTAAAGGCAAGCTTGGCTTTTCCTGCCTAGCCAGGACAGCATTCCACTCTTTTCCTGCCTATTGTGGACTTGTGAGGCTGGGTGAAGCCAGGAAAAGGCTGGACTTTCAAAATCCTGGCTTTTCCTGCCTAGCCAGGACAGCATTCCACTCTTTTCCTGCCTATTGTGGACTTGTGAGGCTGGGTGAAGCCAGGAAAAGGCTGGACTTTCAAAATCCTGGCTTTTCCTGCCTAACCAGGATAGCATTGCCCTCACTTTACCTGCCTAGTGTGGACTTGTGAGCCTAGATGAAGCCAGGAAAAGGCTGGACTTTCAAAATCCTGGCTACCTGAGGCAGGAATAAAGCTTGAATATCCAGGGAAACCCAGAGTTTTCTTGACTCTTGCTTAAAAGCCAGGAATTATTTTCGTCTGGGATTTGTTTTTAAAAATATAGCTAGACTTTGCTTATTTCCGAGACTAAAAATTACAGAATATTCTAAAGGTGTGCCCTGAACAATAAAGTTTCTAAAGATAACATAGAAACATGATATGGTATTTTGTGGGGACCATTCTAGTTCTCTCACAAATCAGTAGTATCACTTTCCCTTTGTACAATTTTTAGAACTGCATGATCAGATTTTGTGTAGAGCTATGAAGCCTATGATAATGTTATATTTTGGCAAATGTCTTTAATTTCTATATCATGATGAAATTATCAATTATTGTAACACGGACTCAACAACCCCCCCAGAATGGTGTGTCATGTCCGATGAATTGTGTAACTAAGGGGTCCTTCAAAGCATACATTTGATGCGTCATTACAACTACAATATGTGCGTCAGTGTGGGTCAATGTGCCATGAAGAGTCCATCATGGTCAGCAAACAATCAGTCTAAATGTTAATTTGGTGTATGTCAATGACATACAATGATGTGTCAATTTTACTATGATGCAGGGGTGAATCAATGTTCAAACTTAAGTTTAACTTAACCTATTCCAGGGGTCGGAGGGTGCGTCATAAAATTGCTAGACCTGTGCATTATTGGCATCTGCAATCCTGATAGTCCTTTTATAATCAAAATAGATTAAAAAATACAAAGGAGAAATAATGATTCACTCCTATTTGGAGTTAAACAGATAAGTCCATTAGAACGATCCATAATCTGTCAGTTCAACCAACACTGAGAATTGAGTAATCCACTAGACAATGTTTCTACTGCATTGTGCAATATTTGACTTAAATAGTACACACAATCACCATGGTAACCACATAAATTATTGGAACAATATGAGAAGAATATAATAGACCCAGCACACTTAATGGTAGATTAGTAGTTTAGTATTACATCTTAGGTTGAGTAGATTATAAGACTAATTGCAGAATACTGTACCATGTAACTAAATATCATGGTGTATCCTTTAAATTAAATGTGATAAATGTTGTCGAACATAAAATGGTGGCATTCATAATTATTGGTGACTTTGATTTGCTTATGTTGTCCTTGATTTTCTGATTAAACAACGATGATAGCAAACTATCATGTTATGAATGCATAAATATGTGAACAGTATTTACTATCCTTCACTAATTCAACAAAGGAGCCTGTAGAGCTAATGAAGCTTCTTTCTGAGAAGGCTTTTTAGTTTTGACTTCCATTTGGAAAACTTACTTATATCACTTTACACTACATTACCAGGAAATGAGGTAGCCGCTACCATTTTTAAAGTTACTACCAAGTTGGGGGTATTAGGCAATACTCTTTTTTGGGATAGAAAGAGTTTTAATGCCTACATTTTTTCTTTGCAAGTGAAGAATCATCCACAGCTAAAGTGGCTATACAGATTGACAAGCAATTGAAGCAAAGTAAAAACCCTAGCCTATGCATATTAGACTTTAAAAAGTAAAAAGAGCCCAGTGCCTTAGAACTTAATTCATCTTGGAGTAGCAAACAGTTACTTTAGGCTAGTTCTACTTTTGCTATTGCTCCGCTCATGAGAAGTTGCATTTGTTTCAAGTTTAATTTTTTATTTTCTTGTGGGTAGATCTCCCTACCAATCCATGTCCATATTATACTGATGTAGGCTAAGGCCTATTCATATTTGCAAAGCTACCGAATCATAAACCAAACACATATGATACCCCAGTGTTCCATACTGATAATGCTTACTAGGCGAATATATGTAGAAAAGCATAAATAATACTTCATAAAAATGTTCGAACTAGGCTAGGCTACAGTAAGTAGCCTAGCCTAGACTGCAGTACTACTAGCCCATGCCGGTGTATTAGTTGCCTTAGTTTGTCGGCCTAGCTACTCCTAAGTAGGTATAGCTAGCATGATCTATTGAACAATATAACAAGGAAGCCTACAGTAGACCAAACCCTTCAGCCGGTAAACAGTATACTTTAGCCTAAATAGTAACAAAACGTTAGTCGTAATAGCATAATTTGCTGCCAACCTTCTTGTACAAGTATGAACTGCCAGTAAATGCTCCGAGAAGGTAGCATTGGTCATTTTGTCGATCCCCAATCTCTCTTCCAGTAGATCGTCCACGTTGCACCAGCTCAAGTACACTTTTGATGCCTGCATTTCTCTGCCCCTTTTTCACTCACTTGCTTTTGGCATCTGGACTCACAATAAAGCAACTTGGGCCTTCCACCGGCCCGACCTGCATTTAGTGTCCGGATATGGCCGTTTCTTTGGAGAACCACAGAATACAAGATATACACTGTACAGTGGCAGTATATTATATATACCGTATCACGTGATCAAGTCAGAGGGTGGAGTAACGGTGTACCAGCGAAACCTTTGAAATTGGCCCGCCATCTAAAAATTTCCTAGCTGAGAGAATACTTTTAATTGATACTATGCAACCTTTGGGTTCCAAAAATTCTCTTTTACTACTGATTGGTAGTCAATAACCATGTTATCTTCTTGATGATTTCCTTCATTTCCAACAAAATTGCATTGTACATTGAAATGGTTTTGCAAATTAATCTAAAAGCTGACCACAATTAAAGAGTCTACATTCAGGGTTTAGGAACAATGAATCTGAATGTTGACATTCAACAACAAAAATTGGAACTGTTGCACCCTGGTCTAATGCTTTATGTCACCTCTGACCCTCCCCTATATTCTCAGGAAGTTAAAAATCTGCTGTATATCAGCCCAAAATTGATTTTGCTAACAGTGGAAAGTTTTTCAACAATGAACCAGTGGTCCAACAGCTCAAGGACACATTGCTAGTGCCAGTGTGTTACAAAAGTATCTCAGCAAACAGTGCAGGCTTATTTTTACACTGAAGTCATTTCATGACCATGGAAGATAGATTAAGAAATCAAAACCTAGTTTCTGTTTGCAGCAAAGGACTCATTAAATTCCTCATCTTGCTGGCCATCAAGCAATCTGCACCATTGAGGGTCCTTGATCATACCCAACAAATGGTCTATGATGGAAAAGTAACAGTGTCATTAAAACATACACAACTCAACAGACACAAATATGTAGTCACTAGAATACTATGGAAAGTCTGGTTCATGTGTATCAAGTACTACATACCAAAAGAGTATGGAATTTTAATGGTCATAAGTGCATGATCACTATAAATATCATGGTATTAGTATTGTCACTGTGTCATGTAAATAAGATTTGATAAAGTAATGATCATCTACGACAGGGTTCTATGAATCAAACAGGTTAAAAATTGAACCAGGGAACACCAGTTCCCACCACCACATTCATGTTCATGGAATTGTTCAACTATATTTTGGAACGTTGATAATTGGTTAGAACTTGAAGCATACTTACTTCTGAATATATGGATGGTACAGATATTGGCAGAACATATAACCAATGTCTGCTGCAATCTTTCATTTCTGCTGGGCAGGTGCTCCCCTCAGTAAGATCAATTAAGTCCCCCTTCGCATTGGCCCTTGTGAATGTAAGGTCCAACTCATTCCAGATGGAAACTGCCCCCACAGAAACTGTTTGAACTCATTGATATCCAGATGAGCTGGTATGGTGCATTCTCTTGGCAGATGGTCTGAAGATAATGTATCATTGAAATTTCTGTCATAGATGAAAGAAATAGAAAACTTTACATGGTGCCATTGGAGGAGGGCATTGGGGTTGAAGAAATAGCAAACTACATGATATTGGAAGAGGAAAAAAATAAAAAATAAGAAATGCATCAATATTGTACATTCATGTAAGGTTTCTACAGCAAGTTTCTGTCTATAATGGATTGAAAAGGTGCTGCGGTTTATACCTTTGAAAAGGTTTAGTATTTGTGAAAGAAGGTCACCTGTTTAGTTGTATAGAATATTCTGGTAAAGGTTACAATTTTGTTTTAATGAGCAAACCAGTTCATTATGACAGAACATGAAATGATATATCTTCTGGATAAGTCATTTTGAATTTGAAAGTAGACTAGTATTTCTCAAAGCTAAAGACATCATTATAACGTTATTTTGTTAAATACTTCCAATATTGATACCATACCAACTTTGAAGAAATTCCAACTTATGGTTGCTTAGTTACTATAATTTGAAAGTTTTAACTTTTGACCACAAGAACTAAATATAATGTTCTATCACTACCCACATTAAAACTGTTCACAACTGTTGTCCAAGTTGCATAGAATTCTGAAGATTAATTTTAACAAACCTAAGCCAGCATTGGACAACCATTCAGTGCTTACCATGAAGAAGGCTTTGTTGTTTCTTTGGGATCTGACAAAGCGACGATCTTCATTTTATACGCCTTTGCAGGGCGACCACGTTTAAGCCTCTTCGTGGGGTGCCTACGCCCTGGTGGTTGGGGGTCCTCCCCTGTCCTGTTTACATGAAACCTGGAAGTTAAAATATGGATTAAAACTGTTGGGCCAACAAGATGACATACTGTACTAGCTGTCATGGTTTGTTGAAATACAAATTCAAATACTCACAGATCCATGTTAGTCCAAAGTCACACTTAGTTTTAAGTTGTCATTTTTCAAAAAATTCACACCTGCTTAGACATTGTTACATGTGTAATCACATATATATTTATACATTTGGAGTGAAAAGACATCTAAGTTTAGAACTGTAGCATGGTTCGCTCATAACTGACGCAGTTAAGGATCTGATCAATCATTTGTCTATCAAGGAAAAATTAAATCACTCAACTTTATGCGTTTTTCATTTTTGTAGTTCCTCAGAAATCCAATGATTTCAAAATATTTATTGTTCTGTGCCTACACAATGTACAATTGAGCAAAATTTGACCACAAAATGTCTGCCGTGTCAAGTTCTTCCATACCCCTAAATTGTCACATTCGTTGATAAGCTAACTGTAGTGTAGGCCTTAGTACACATCCATTGACTTTGGATGCTGTTTGCTATGCTCTGAGCTTCTTAGCTCAGACAGGTCAGGTCCCAGAGAGTAGTGTTATCATATCGAGGTAATGTTGGTTATTGTGGGTGTAAGATTTCCAAATGCCCAAAAAACGTGCAAAACTGGGGAGAGGGTGTTAAAAGCTTTAAAAAAACACAATTTGGCCAACAAATAGCTGAAATGGATTTAAACTCATTAAAATGTATTTCTGCTTGACTGCAAAAAGTTTAGTTTGCCTGCTGTATCATCGCTAGAAATATTTGAAGGTGCTTCAATTATGAAGGTGCGTCAATTATGAAGCCATTACTATACTACTACTAGTACTAATTGTATTGGGCCTGACTTTAGAATCCGTACCATATTAATAGGAAAGCTTACTTCGAATCGGCAGAATAACAACTGTATAATCCGGCTGAACGTGTTCGTTCGCATCAGCTTGGTTTCTGTCAATAGCAGCCTCCCAAATCAATAGAATTACAGTCAGTGAATAGGTGCGCCGCGTGAATGATTCGCTTGAATGAATTAAGGGGTAGAGTTCCAAATGATATATATGAGCCAAATGAATTAAATGTGCTACTGTAAACTGAAGACTCGGAAACGGAATACAGGAACTGAATGAAATGGTCCTGACCTTCATGCTTTACTTTAGAATGCCACAAATGTTCTGCCAAGTAGCCATTCATATGTGAATGTTTTGTTCCATATGCTGGTCAACTTTTTTTAGCGTGCAGCCATTCATTCTCAATATGGTTCGTACAGGCTCCTGTTTCTGCGTTGACAAATTCAACAGAATGATTGACCTTCAGATGAGTATAGCCCTCTTTACTGAGGCAATCATAGGCCTTCCAGCAGTTGCTGTGGATGATTGAACCTGGCCTTATCCATTTTTTTATGAGTGTAAGAAGGGTGGTCTCATCCCTTTTCTCAACTGGCACCATAACATTTTGCCCTTCTTCCACCTCTCGGCCTGAGTGTAAGAAGGGTGGTCTCATCCCTTTTCTCAACTGGCACCATAACATTTTGCCCTTCTTCCACCTCTCGGCCTCCAAAAACCCACTGTCCGTCTTGGATTCTTCCCCTATTATACTTCCATTTCCAAACTTGCTTTCATCGATCTCTACATGTATGCCGCTTCCACCTATCTGTGAACTGGTGCTCATTGCTACGGCTTCGCAGACCTTTCTGGCAAAATAAGACCAGTCCACACATGTTGCAGAAGAAAACCCCAGCTCTTGCTCAAGGAAATCCTGGGGTACTTTGCGACTCCACCATTACGTGAATTGGAGCTCTTAAATAGTGAGGTTAGCCTTCTCGAACGAGGAGTTTTTTCTTATGGACATGGTGCATTGGTGCACCATTGGTTTACTGGAACGACATCTCCATCTATGTACGTGAAGAGAGATATTAACATAATTAAATAGAGGTTAGGAAGGTCTATAGGAGGCAAAGAATAGGGTTAGGGGTTAGGAATTACCGTTAGGAAGTAGGGAACAGGGTTAGGAAGTAGGGAATAGGGTTAGGGGTTAGGAAGTATGGTAAGGAAGTAGGAAACATGTTTAGGGGTTAGGAATTAGGGGTAGGAAGTAGGGATAGAAGAATGGGAGATGGAGATAGGGAGTGATTACATGAATGTGGGAGAGAGATAGTAAGCGGGATATGGATTAACAGAAGTAACTATCAAACTATTATTAATTCTTATCCATGCATCCCAGGTTCAATTACTGTTATGTGTTTCTCATGTTATTAATCATGTTCTCTCCTCTCTTCTCTTTTCTTCATAGATGTGTAGGTCTCATCCGAGCAAACTAGTGAGGAATACAGAGAGAATTAAGGTTGAAGGTGTGGGGGATGTGAAATGGGTACAATGAAGGGATTCAAGCACAGTCAGCTGAAGCTACTGTACTATTTTCATTAAAACTGACAAACACTTTGTCCCCCAAAATATCCAAGCCCCATTTAAAAACGCTCACCCCATCAAAAAGAGCACCATCTTTTAGCCTGTCGGATGGTACGGATTCTAAATTAGTACCTTGTATTGATTCTATACTACTAATTCACCGCAAAAGATCCTTTTCACTTTCTTAAGTTCTTAATCAGTTTGTATTCTCCTCTATCAAGACTGATATTCTAATTTTCTGCATGTTTACTTGAGGCTTTAATAGCCTTCTCAGGGAGGGGGGTTAAGTCTACTATAACCCTAGCAGTAGGCTACATGATTAACTAAGCCATGGAATTATTAATACTTCCACGGCTAGGCCCCAACGTTAATAACTATAGTACAGTAGTAGTAAGGCCTAGTACTGAAGTGGCTATGGAGCTAGACTATAGGCCTACAAATTTACACCTGCTTTCACTAATCATAAACAAAACTAAGGCAAAAGGTTGGAGTAATTGAAAATGACCATTGCCTACCGTTGAGCGAATGACGACACAAAGCTGCTTCGATTGAGTCCAATATCATCAAACGCTATATTAATATTATTCTGGGCACGTAAAATTGCTGGTAGCTCATCCATCTTATCAAACGTGTGATCCTTCCAGTTGTACATGTGCAGTCTCGTGTTTTAAACCCGCCACTGAAACATCTATCGCGGATGTGTGTACACAGATATGCGTATATATGCGTATTAATCTGTGCATATATTTGATTTAATCCCATATGTATTCGAAGGAATGCACAGATATGTTTGATTTAATGCATGTATATATTTGAATTAATGTATTAATTAATCCTCATATGTATTGGAATTAATACAAATATGTATTCGAATTAATGCGCGTATGCATATTAATATGCGGATATATTGTGCCGTGTTTGTCCCACATGGCTTGCCATAAAATAGTACTAGTTGTTAGCATTTTACTTGTATTTGGATGTATCCTTGTTGGCAGGCATGGCACCTAGATAGGCCGGTCAACCCCATTGGTTACAGATCATCATGATACTGCTCAAAATGCTCTGATATTCAAGTCAGCCATATGCTATCACACATTGTATGTATGCCTTTGTGTCTGAATGGGCCATTTCCTGGATCTTTAATTGATTTGGTAATCTCCCATGAGTTATAAGGAAATGCCATTGTGTATTTAGCTACTGTACATGCTTCATACTGTGCCTTGATTCCAACTTTACATACTGTGATGACAGAAATTTAAAACTTTATAAAAAATACAGGATGATGCGGTATGACTTTTTGAAGTTTATATTTGGTATTGCCTGCACTCTCAAAATAATTATTTTACCACTTATACATTCACTAATGTTCACTAATGCATTACTACAATAAGTTGGTGAAAGTAAAGTGGACTAGTATACAAGTAATGAATGGTTTCCATTCGTGCAATAGTGCAAATATTTCATGAGTTGAAAGATGGAATGTTCCATTCAACGAGGCGCAGCCGAGTTGAATGCAACAAATTACATCTTTCAACGAATGAAATATTTGCACTATTGCACGAATGGAAACCATTCAATATTTGTTTTATACAACACCTTCAAATTTGGATATAATTGGATGTAAAATGCACTCATGCAACAGATTGTTTTGAACAGACAGGTTTCTCTGCTCTCTTACCATTGAAAAAAGTGCTATCAAAAAAGTATAACGCATGGTTCTATCATCATAGCGTGCAATAGAGCGGATTTTGCATGCAATCGACGAGCATCTGACCAATCAAATGGCCGGAATATAAGTAGGTGTTGTATAATACTCTATGTTACACCCCTGGTAGTCAAATTGGGGTCACAACCCTTTTAATGGACACCAAATGTTTTTTGGGTGGCCAAATGTAAACAGTCAATTGGAAAAATGTCAGCCAGTGTTTTTAGTTACTAGGAATTCAAAACGCGCGTTCCAGGGACGCATCTGCCCGAAAAAGTTTGCATTCCGCAGATAAAAACTTATGTCCCCCAAGACAAACCTGTGTTAAAAGCACAAGCCAAGCTATGACCTTTACGTTCTTTGAAGTCAAGTATAACATCCCTAGATCACAATTGCTTGCACTTTGAGACTAAATAGTATGGTTGAGGCCTATATATACACACAAACCAATTAAAAAAGATAAAATTAGTTGCAGTACATTTCAAGAAAATGTACAAATTTGAATGTTCACCAAAGCTGATGTTTTTCCTGTTCTGGTAGACTTAGCCTAAGCTAAGTGTAACATGCACAGTACGACTTCCTTGAGTACTGTAGACAAAAAAAAAACTATATTTGGCAGTACTTTACATCGTGACTAACAGCAAAAAAGTCTTTGGATTGTTCTTTGCAAAACAACTTCTGTCATCCACCCCTACCCCCCCCCCCCAAGAAAAAAAAATAGAACGGCAACCTAAGTGTAATTGTTCTTCCTTCTGAGCACTGAACACGAGCCCTTCAATCTAATTATTCAGGTAACTCTTGCACCGTAGAATAAAGCGGTAAAGGTTTGACAAATTTCCAAAGAGATACGCAATGCCCTCTTGAGTCAAAAGTGAACGACAGCCATTAAGGCAGAAAGAAAGATGAGAGGCTTACCACAGCAAGTTACAACAAATACTTTTCAAATTGATTTAACCTACTGTACAATGAAGAATAACATTCAGATTACTATGAAATTCCTTACATATAGGAATGCTTGTTGAAATTATTGTTTCACAACAAAAAGGTCATAACATGACCTAACCTTATGGATTTTGTGTACAAACATATTGCAGCTTATAAATAGAATATAAACGATTGGTGTCTTTACACAGTAAAAAACAAAAACCACAAACAGCTCATTCACTTGAGCCTAAAATGACTGACTCTTCTAACTCATTGGGGTTAATTACATTCAAAATTTTGCCAATATTATGATAGGCAAACATATGAAAGGTGGTACATGTAAGCAAAAGTCTAGTATACCCATAGATATCGTTTTACATAGCCAGTGGTATTTTGAGAAAGTTGTCAGAGCTGGTAAATATTGGGTCTCCATGCAAGCAAAAAACCTGTGACTACCATACCATTTACTGTACTCATGTTACAGTACTTATATTATGCATCTCTTCGACTGGTGTGAACCATTCAATGAACACAATTAGTATATGTAAAAATTAAATAACTATCAATAGAGTTTGAAAATCAATTGTCAACAAGAATAACATTTTTCTGCATTGTACTGAATTCACAATTTTATTCATATAGTCATTTATATATCTACAGTGTTCCTGTTGTGTTAATTTCTTTCTTTCTCCAAACAATACTGATCAGAATCAGCTTTCAAATAAAAAGATTATGTTATACGTAACTTAAACAGGGCCCTCTGTTTCAATCACTTTCAATCAGATTGGGAACCTCAGCAATGTAACTAAATCCATGCACACACAAACAGCAACCAAAATCATACACAGAAATAAAATATCTTTGGTTGGGTGGTGCAACGTCAACATTAATATGTGTTAATTTATTGTTGGATACATCATCCTTCGTCAGAGAAATTGGCATTTTTTCCACGTTACACACAAGCGCTATATACCTGCTACTGCATAAACAAAACTTCTGCTTTACATCGTGACTCACAGCAAAGAAGTCTTTAGATTGTTCTTTGCCAAACAACTTGTTTTCCACCCCTACTCCCCCCTCCCCCCCAAGAAAAAAATAATAGAATGGCAACTTAAGTGTAACTGTTCTTCCTTCTGAGCACTGAACACGAGCCCTTCAATCTAAGTATTCAGGTAACTCTTGCGGAGAGTGAAGTTAAGAAAAGGTTCACTGTCTTACGAGAAATACGTGGAAAGTCCATTGTGATTGTGGTACACTCCGCACAATGACGTCACAGAGTGACCTGTACGTTCATGTGCATTTTGCACCACGTTTCTGGTCAGTTCGAATCTGCTACTGTAACTTTGACATCAAATAATGTCTCTTTGGACTAAACGGGAACCACGGTATTGTTTGTGTACTATTTACTACTAAAATACTTTAGACTAGTATGATCTAGCCCCCAAATTTTTTTTTCCCGCCTCCAGCTATGCATTTTAAGGGCAGTTCCATGCTCCTAACTTTAAAGAAGCTTAATTGTATACCTTGCACATGTAATTTTGGTGGACTAGGCTACAGGGCTAAGCCTAGGTATGGACCAAGACAGTAATAGTAATACAAATAAGATATACTGTAGCCTAGGCCTATTCAAAATATTACCCTACTAATAAAAAGTACTAGGTTTTCTGTAGGCAGCCTATAGCCTTACCAATACCACAGGCTGTATACCTTTTTGTTCATGGTGGGAAAAACATCCAGTTCCATCATAACTGAAGTAAAAAAAGTCATTTTAACAACCTTTCAGCTCCATTTCCTCCATTGCTTCCTTCTGTTGGGAGTTGAGTGGTACCAACGTTAGTAGTATTCAGACTAGTCGTAGAACTAGTACTAGCTGGGCTAACGGCAACACTAACATGAGTAGTGTCACTAATATTGGGCCTAACGTAAGGCATCTCATCACCATTGTCTAAATCGTCTAACTGAGATGAGCTTAGTCCCCACCGTGTGGTTCGTGGCACACATTTAAACGGGTTGCTTGTCCTGAAATAGTCTCTATATTTAGAAGGCATTGTAGGCCTCAATATTGATCGACAAAAGTTCCGGAATTTTCTTAGAGCATAGAAGTAACGTCGTCCGTACATACTCTAAAAGTATAAGGACAAGGTCTATACATATCGCGCGATATACGCACAGTAGCCTACAGTAGTAGGCCTAGTAGTAAGTTGAGTCTCGTGTATCCGACATGCTCAGTGATTAACCTCCGCCATGTATCACGATACATATATATATATACAGTATATAAATATATATATATGAAATGATTCACAGCTCCTACCCCCCCCCCCCCCCCAACAAAAATGGGGTGTATGTTAACCTCTATATATATATAGTGCTATCAGATATCGCACTTATGTTTGTAAGGTTTAAATCTGGTGTAAAAAAACATAATTATGCAATCGATATAGGTGGCAGCTCCCAATGTGCTTCTACATGGCAGTGGTGGTTGGGGCGGGTGGGGGGGGTTGGGAGTAAGGGTGGTGACTGGACACAAAGGGGCAAGTGGAGTGTTAAAACAGTACAGTATAGGCAAAGCTATTGTAGTGAAATTTCCTGGAATACTAACTTTGATGCAATGTACAGGTTACCCATAGACAATAGGTAGGGTAGGACACCATGTCACATTAACTGCATGCAAAACAAAGGGAAATTATTCACTGTCCTTACAAATGGGGTGTATGTTAACCTCTACAGATATATATGTATATATATAGTGTTAACAGATATGGCATTAATGTTTTAAAGGTATATATCTGGTGTAAAGGAAAGAAATGCAATAAGGGAGGCAGCTCCCAATAGTATTTTGCATTGCTTCACTGCACGCAATGGTTGGAGGAGGGGAGGTTAGGGTGGGGCTGGACACAAGGGAGAAAATGTATCAAAGTTGTGTAACATTATATATAGGCAAAGTTATTCTAGTGAGATATCCTACAATACTAACTTTGATGTAATGTCAGGTTACAAATAAACAAAAGGAAGGACAGCACCCCCCTCCCATTAACAGCATGAAAAAAATAAAGAACAATAATTCACAGCCCCCAAAACTGGGGTGTATGTTAACATCTACATACATTTAGCATTTGCAGTTATGGCATTAATGTTGTAGGCTGGTCTTTATCTGGTGTGAAGGAAACAAAATTATGCAATTATCTAGGGAAGAAGCCCCAATGTGTTTTTGCTTTGGTTCACTGCATGCTAGGGGGAGAGGATGGGTAAGGGTGGGCCCTGGACACAAAGGGGCAAGTGGAGTGTTAAAACAGTACAGTATAGGCAAAGCTATTGTAGTGAAATTTCCTGGAATACTAACTTTGATGCAATGTACAGGTTACCCATAGACAATAGGTAGGGTAGGACACCATGTCACATTAACTGCATGCAAAACAAAGGGAAATTATTCACTGTCCTTACAAATGGGGTGTATGTTAACCTCTACAGATATATATGTATATATATAGTGTTAACAGATATGGCATTAATGTTTTAAAGGTATATATCTGGTGTAAAGGAAAGAAATGCAATAGATAAGGGAGGCAGCTCCCAATAGTATTTTGCATTGCTTCACTGCACGCAATGGTTGGAGGAGGGGAGGTTAGGGTGGGGCTGGACACAAGGGAGAAAATGTATCAAAGTTGTGTAACATTATATATAGGCAAAGTTATTCTAGTGAGATATCCTACAATACTAACTTTGATGTAATGTCAGGTTACAAATAAACAAAAGGAAGGACAGCACCCCCCTCCCATTAACAGCATGAAAAAAATAAAGAACAATAATTCACAGCCCCCAAAACTGGGGTGTATGTTAACATCTACATACATTTAGCATTTGCAGTTATGGCATTAATGTTGTAGGCTGGTCTTTATCTGGTGTGAAGGAAACAAAATTATGCAATTATCTAGGGAAGAAGCCCCAATGTGTTTTTGCTTTGGTTCACTGCATGCTAGGGGGAGAGGATGGGTAAGGGTGGGCCCTGGACACAAAGGATAAAATGTTTTGGAGTGGTGTAAAATCATATATATAGGCAAAGTTATGTGTTAAATTATCCTGGAATACTAACTTTGTGCAGGTAACCCTTAGACGAAAGGAAAAGCAGGACACCCACTTCCCCTCAGTTGCATAAAAGACAAATGGAAATGATTCACAGCCCCCCCCCCCCACCAAAAAAGGGGTGTATATTAATCTCCACATATATTTAGTGTTATCAGATTTAGCACTTACGTTTTGAAGGTCTATATCTGGTGTGAAAGAAACAAAATTATGCAATCAATAAAGGAGGCAGCTCCCAATGTCATTTTGGATTGCTTCAGTGCATGCCGGGGATGTAGGGGTGGGGGTGGACACAAAGTGGAAAATGATTTTGAGTGGTGAAACATTATATATAGGCAAACTTGTTAGTTAATGCTTTAGGAATACTTACTTTTACGACAATGTACAGGTCATAGAAAAAAAGTAGGGCCAAAACCCCCTACGCCTAGTTGCATTAAAACAACAGGAAAGGCTTCACTGTCCAAAAAGTGGGGTGTATGTTAACCAGTATATTTATTGTCATCAGATATTGCATCAAAATTTTCAGGGTCTATTTCAGTTGTGAATTACAGTAACAAAACTATGCAATTAATACGGGAGGTAGCTCTCAATTTGAGTTTGCATTGGGTCTGCATAGCACGAGATGGAGAATGGGTAAGGGTGCAGATTGAAGAAACAGGGGATGGTGTCTTGGAGTTGGGTAACATAAGTAAATGAAATATCGAACACTGTTAATGAGTGGGCAGGCTTTGTACCTCCCCCTTTTTGCAAGACAGATACATTGATTCACTGCATACCAGGGGTGAAGGATGTGTAAGGGCAGCGATTAAGAGAAAGAGGAAGATGTTTTGGAGTAGGTTCATTTAGTTTACAAATGGTATAAGTGAAATATCCAGGACTGCTACTACCTTGACCTGAATGGACAGGTCAGCCACTGAAAAGGGAGGATGATACATAACACCTCATTAGGTACATAGCCAAGGTATATTGGACAGTTTTAACACCCCTCTCCTATAGTATAGGGTTCAATCATGGAAAACAAACAATGAAGCTGAAATTATTTGTTCCAAATGAGTGTTTGAAACTTTGAAGAAACACATTCCTCTCCAGTCTAAATGTAGAAAAAAGACAAGGATGGGGAAATGTACTGCAAAGTGAATTACTACATTTTCCATCTTGTTCCATCTGGTTGCCTAAATAATCTACAAAAGATTACAAAAGCACAAACACAAATGAAGACATACTTCATGCTTTTTTAATTGTCACATTTATTAACCTACACAAAGGGTTTTACTTGTGTTATGTAATCCCAAGAGGATTAAACTTATGCAAAGCACTTGGACTGGCAAGATGTTACATAATATTTCAATTGTGAGTTAACAAATATATTCAAAAGTAGGACAGGTGGATGAACCATTAATGAATGGGTCTATTATGCATATAGGACAATACCAATTTGTGACAGTTCACTTTAAACAATACCTGAAACAGAGGATTCCATCACTATGAAATGCTTAATTTAGGCAGAATTCTGGCCTTGAAATCTTATAGTACCGGTACTACAAAATAGCAGAATATGAGCCTAAGTTGTTTCCTTCTGTCTTTTATATAATTTTTTTTTATTTTATCTTTTACTTTCAAGCTTTCATGCTGCTTTCTTTAACCTGCAAACCTAAGGGTAAAATGTTTTATCAGCGAATCTGGCTCCACAAGACCACTTAGGCTCGACTACAATGCCTTTTGTCCTTCATAAATTGTGAATGTCTTTGAACATGGGATTGTCAGTGCAGGCCATAGAAGTCCTAGTGGGGTATGTGTGCTAGACTGAGTAGTACTCCAGCTACTTGGAATGATTAGACAACAATGCTTAAAGCGTAATTTTTCAGCCAGTTATTTCCATTTCAATTGTTAACTCTACTGTTAAAAGTGCATACATGATCCTTAACATACCAAGTATAAAGGCACTTTCAGTGTGCATTTAAATAAAAAAATTACATCTGAATGGTGGGACTATCTATATCATATTTTATAAAGTCATTCTCAATACTGACTTTCACAGTAGGTTTGGTGATTTCTTTTCATGCGAAGGTGATCAAAGATAGCTGCAATACATATGCATGAAATGAAGAATGCACCAGTATGCTATTTCTTTAACATTAAGTGAAGTACATGGTGGCTACAGCACAAAATGAATGAAATGAAGAATTCCAATGCTTGACACTATATGCTTGGTTATTTTATGCATAGGAGGTCAAAGATACAACACAGAATGCATTAGATAATTAATTTCAATGTGTGACAGTATATTAGGTGATTTTTTCATGCAAAATTATGTCAATTATGGCTACAACACTGAATGCAAATGTCATATATTTTTAGGAAAATCCTTGTTGAATAATTGAAGTCAACAATGCAAAAACAACTCCAGAGATCAAAATGATCCAATGAAAAATGAAGATTAAGATTAGGTCATTTCATTACAATAATTCAATACAATTCAATATAATATAATATAATAATTCAATTTATAGAATGAAGACAGTTATACTGGTGATAATTATCTTCAGTGACAAGAGTCTCAACATAACACATGCAGACACTTATGATTAACAAACAAGAGCCAAACTAAGTGTCATACAATAGGGTATCAATTATTATTGGTTTTATCGAATTGACAGATTTGGTTTCTCCCTGTTAATACAGCAAATTCCAATGAAACTTGTTTCAACCTGTTGTGACTTAAATGATAAATACAGCAGGAGCCACTACTGCTTTCTATTGTATAAACTTGTAAGTATCTTGTTGAACTTGTTGTGACTAATAACAGTCAATTGGTGTTGAACTTGCTAAACCTTTTTTTCTTTTTTATTTTTTTTTAAAGTCTCTTTTCTTATTCCAATGTGGCACATTGATTCCACTATTAAGAAGGGAAAATAAACAAAACTCTCTAAGAAAAATGTGTTGTGTGAATATTGTGTGTTGAAAAATAAGTAAACTTTGATAAATAATTTAGAAAATTGGCAATGAACAGTCACATAACAAAAAGAGAACAGCTAAAGTAGAAAGGATTTATGCTCTGCAAGAAGGAAGATTGTGCTGATGATCAGATATACACATTTTAATGAATCACCCATGGTACAATGTTTGTAATGTGCATCGTGTAACAACAATGTATCATGATGATATATTGATGAAAAACTAAGCTGAGTAAAGCCATGTGAAATTTACTTTAACTATTATTTAAGATTCATCCAAATGGGCATCACATTTACAGTAGACTGTCAATTTTGCTTTTATTAAACATGAAAGTTGTACTGATAAGAAATTAAATTTCACATTAATGAATCAATGGAGGTAAAGTGATAGAAATGAACAGTGTATCAAAGGTATGCTCTATTGGCCCCAAATATGCTATATAGTCAAATATGGTCACCTTTTGTCAAAATTCTTAATTGAAATGGTTCTTGATTTCTTTTTGTCGAGAAAGCTGAGATCCAGCCAAGGTCTTTGAACAAAATGGGCACTGTGACAATCTCTGTGGACATCCTTGCCTTTGCTGAAGCGGTTTATGAGCTGTAAATAAGAAGTAAAAGAAATGACAAATTGCACTTAAACCATGGTTGCAAATGCATTGGTAACACCCACGGTCACCACAAACTGCCCAATTACATTCACTGTACACAGAGCCAATCATTACTGATATCAACATTGATGTCTTCTTTAATTAAAAAGAAATATAGATTTCAATCAAATCAGATGAAGACACTTTCACAACTTTCACAAAGTGTTCCCAGTTCCATGCTTCTTTCATCAGGTTCTGGTGTAAATTTTCTTGTGGTATATAATATATATATGATAACAGCCTAAATGACTTATGAACTCTGGTTGGATTATTCATCAACATAGCCATATTGTGGTTCAGAATGATTTAAGGGACAAGGAGTTTTACAGTGTAGTTAGTCCAGTCTTGTCTTACAGTGTAGTTAGTCCACTCTTGTCCATTCTGTGTGTTTCACCACTTGATTTCACATTGCAATAAACCAATATTACATGTGAGTGACAGATTAGCAATGTTGTGTAGCAACGGTACATAACGATGAAGAGAATGAATAATACAGGCTTCTACATTTTAAAGGAAAAACAAAATACTTCATTTCTGTTTTACTACACTTAGCTGTTTCAAACTTTCATTCTGGCTGACAGAAAACAAACTATGACGGCAATTAAAGGGTGTGAAGACTCGCGCAAAAAGAACATCTAATGCCGTTAATCTGACCTAGTTTCGAATGAGGTGTAACAGAAGTGTTAGACACCACCATCGATGCCAGAAAATACACACACAGCTTGCTACTGTCGGTAATAAGACACTAGTGTACAGTCAGTACATACAGCTGCGGTCAATACCCATGGCACAGTGTATACACGATACAGCAATGGACATCTCAGGTCCAGCTAAAGATAACACAGTATCACGTTTCATTACTGTCGGCATTTTGAAGCGACACGAACAAAACTTCACTTGCAAGCAACAGAAAGTTAAGTTTTGCAGATGGCCGCACGCGGTTTGGGGCGAGTCTTCATTGCCTTAAATCTGAAGTAACATAGACATAAAAACTCTGGGCTATGAGCTTCCTGGTTGACTATGGTTTTACTTCTTGACATTTCCAAAAGCAAAGCAAGCTTTTTTCAGTCAATATGGTGCAAAAACACATGAGTTTAATCAAATTCAACTCTTGTATGAGACATAACTTGGAAGTTAAAGAGGGGATGAAATGGTGGATTTTCATGTCTTAGAAATATTTATCTACATTACTTCAACACCATGCATTCACTACTTCCCGTAAATGCAGCTGCCAAAGCCAGAAATTCGCTGTCGAAGTATTCCCTAGAGAACTCCCGAGCAGACACTTGTGAAAAAAACCTGCAGTTCATATGACGTCAGTAAAGGGACCATTTCAGCCAAAGCCGACTGCCCGATATTTACTGTTACGGCGTCATTCAGTTTACTACGTACAGGTAACTACAACACACTCTCCTCATCAACTGAAAAAGTCATCTCCCGAATCTTCCGATTCCGAGGAAATGGGCCTTTACCTCTCAGAACATTCAAAAGCATTGACAACAATTATTTTCTTGAGGAAGAAGAAGAGGAAATAGTTTTCGAGGGTGATGAAGATATTGGTGTTTTATCCTATCAATTGAGCCCCTTGCAGAAGAATTGTAATATGTTCCCGATGGCCGAGACGCGTTGCTGCCGATGGAAGTCCCCGAGCAGAATGGTTGGACTATCCTGAACCGAAATTGGACGGTTGAGCATAAACAAAACCACCATTATTAAGACCATAATATGAGTTAAATTTACTCGAATGTCGATGATCCTGCTACTTAACATAGTAGCAAATCTTCTAGAAATTGTGTTACTTACAGTGCAAGTGCAACCCTATAGTACTAGTAGTAGTAACATGGGTCTAGACCTAACTAATAGACGTTCTATAACAGGCTAGCCTGTGTAAGTTGTATCATCCAATTGTTACGTTAAAATCATAACACAACGCCAGTCACCTAATCTCAATTACTATAGAGCACTGCAACAGTGTAATGTTGTGTGTACTCAGAAGTTTAAGAATGTAAAAAAAGCGTCTCGGAAGTGAGCTGGGTTCCTCGACCATACAACAATTTTTTGGAAAGATTTTATTGCCCGAGAATTTTTGATTGTTTATTCCTGGAGGATGCAAGCTTTGTTTGACACAAATTGTGTATCATTGGAAAGCTACGAGTGTATATAAAATGATGATTCATAAATATGTCCATTTCACCCCCTCTTTAAGTGTCATGTATGCCTACAGATTGTGTCTTCTTGTCATTATGTAAATGAGTATTAATGGTTGACCAGCTTACTGTGATGAGGATGAATTTCCCCATGCTCTTTCTTCTCCTCATATCGGACATGCTTCAATGTGAATGCATGATTATAGTCTGACTAAATTTGTATATGAAAGGATGAATTCAGGCAAGTTTTTGAGTGGAATTCTTCTTTATAAATTGATCAATGTCTAAAGATAAAGAGTTAATATCTAAACAATGTACCCACTGCTACTTGAGGTTTTCAGACTTTGGCCTTGAATTTCAACTGAACCCTCTAGCCTTTAGATGAAAATGGTCCCTAAATAGCCTTAATTGTTGTTTCCAGTTTATTACCAAAGTAAGAAAAGTTTGTATTTCAGTATGTGTAAATGCTACATTGCAAAATCTGTTGTGTTGTGACCAATTATAGCACGCAATAGCTAGGAAAGTTTCGTAATTATGTTATCAACCTGCCACCTTCACTGATGGTCACCATCGAGGTAAATGAATCTGGAGGATTCATGTCAATTGGGCGCGCGCGTACCATGCATGGAGGGTCATGTGATGTGTTCCAGGGTGGTACCAAACTGATATTTCTGTGTAGCAGTTCGAGAATAGTGTTAGTGACTTCGTGAAAGATTTGTCGGTTCGGACATGGGAACTAACGGCATAAGAAGGTACTGGTACTTCAGGCCTACGAAATAGTGCTAATATGCTAACGTTAGACATGCTGGCACAGAACAAGTACAGATACATTGGGCTTGCAGCGGGAAATGTCGATGTCTGAATTGTATTATCAAGAACGATTTTTTGTCGAAAAGGATTGTTGAACTGGACGTGTTGCTGTGGGGAAATGTTTAGTTCAGTGCAACCATGGAATTCTCCATGGGACAGAGCCTAATGCTGCTCGACAGGAATATAGCTATCACGTTAGGCTACATGCACGGTTATTGCTAGGTAATGGGTGTCGTCTGCTGCTCTAAGCACGCGTACACATTTACGTACTAGTTGGGTGAAATCATCATGCGTAATGGGGAGAGTAATATATTAGTACCACCCTGGAACACATCACATGACCCTCCATGCATGGTACGCGCGTACGCGCGTATTTACTGTGTGATAGTTTCTCCAGATTCATTTACCTCGATGATGGTCACTATGAAGTAGTCTGCACAGCTTGACACGGTGAGGTTCTTCGTGTAGTAAACACTATGTAGTAATATATCGTTATATGTCGACAGTGTAGTTTACAAGACAGTGTCTATACACAAAGATTCTGATACAAGAAAAGATATGTGCCAGGCAGTGCAGGCTAACTGTTAAAATGAGGTCATTTTACGACCATGGCAGGTGGATTACATAATTGTAGGAAATTTTTTTTGGCGGTAGCATGCTATATTTGGGGCCAATACAGCAGTATGACCTATAAGATTATATCTTCAACAGTTGTTCTGTTCTAGTCATATACCTCACTTTTTTATATATGGTTTATTGTACAGTAACATAAAGATGACATAAAAGCAAGCAGAGTGCAGTTAGCTGGAAATTTACAAGGTACTACATTTAGTTAGCCGGCTAAGGACAATCCTGTGGAGAAACAGTCAAACTCACCATCCTCATCTGATTCAGAGACTGAATACTTTCCATCTGTCTTGTTGTTGCAGTCAGTTTGTGTGTGTTTCTGCAAAACAAATATCCAACACATCATAATTTTGGATGATCAGGAAGATTGAACATAACTAGCTGAATGAGATGAAATCATGTACAATTAAAATAGTATATGAAGTCAAAAGTCCTATATACAACATTTTAAAATCAAATGGTAGATTATTCAAAAACTATTTTACACCATATATGATTAGCTGTTATCAGCATGTTTCTATTCAATTGTGTGACATGTCAGGGTAATTGCTTACTCTACAGAGAGTCATTGCATTTTTTTTTGTACAGGAGAGTCAAATTCTTATAGCAAGAGAAAATAGGTGGGACATATACTATGTGGTATGTACATCCCTTCAGCTGAAGTGGAAGCCAAGAGATACAAATTTACAGCCCATTTGCCATCACCATTCCCCCTACCCTTCAATGGGGTGTATACTAAACCTATACAGGTTATAGCAAAAGTTTCAAGGTATACAATATTTTGTGTGAAAGTAACAAAATTACAAAGGGAGTTATCTCTCAATGTGATTTGGCATTGGTTCAATACATACCAGGAGTAGATGATGGTAAATGTAGGAATTGAACAGAAAGTGGGAGGGTTCTTTAACGCGGGTTAAAATAGTACATAAATGAAATACTACTATTGCTACCTTTAACCTCAAAGTACAGGATAGCCAAAGCAATGGAGGTCAAGGCAACTCCAACAAACCCCCCCCCAACATCCTTAGCTTCAAGACAGAACGGAAATGTTTCACAGCCCAGCCCCTACCAATGATTCTCCCATTGCAAACAGGGTAAAAAGGGTCTATGTTAAAGGTATGCTGTATTGACCCCAAATATGCAAAATTTTCAAATATGGTCCATTGCATATGGTCATAATTTTTATACTCTTCATATTACCACCCTGAAGGTAATTTACCTCACTGGGACATCCAGCCATCTTCTTTGCTTATTTAGCATTATGGGAAAAGTTTAGAGGGTAATGCCTTCAGGAAAAGTGCAGTTTGAAATCATATAGCAAGTATAGCATTTAGTTAGGGGCCTATACATCTTTAACCTCTATACATTAAGAGTGATCAAGAGAAATATATTGGGTTGGGATAACTTAAGTACATATAGGCAAAGGTATTAGTAAGTATATAGGAATACCACCTTTGAAATTAATTTATTAGCCAGGCAACAAAAAAGGAGGGCAGAGGATATACCCAGTAGCTTATCAAAAGGAAGGGGATCAAACGGGGATCAGGACCGCCAAGAAGTCATCCCTTAGCTTCCAGATGGAAGGTATAACAGAAGTTTTTTAAACAATACCGCTGACATTTGTTCATCCCTTAGGTAGAAAAGAACAGGGCAGGAATATGCCCAGTAGCTTGGACAAACAAGGGGGGGAGGCAAAGCATCCACAGGGAAGACTTAAAAACATAATCAGGACCACCAAGAAGTCTACCCTCAGCTTCCAGATGGAAGCCAGCTGGGGGTACACTTCAGAGCCCCAATGATCACCCCCCCCCCCTCCGATCCTTCCGTTGGAAACAGTTTAAAATAGGGTCTATGTTAACCTATACACATTGAGTATTGCAGTTATCAAAATTAGACAATCAATAAAGGAAGCACCTCTCAATTTGATTTTACATTGTTTCATGCATACAAGGGCATGGAGAATGGGTGAGGGTAGAGATTAAAGGAAAAATGTGACAAAGATATTTGGGAGTAGGTTAACATTATTACATATAGGCAAAGGTATATTGGGAAGTATATCTAAGAATACTACCGTGAAATTAAATCGGTTAGATAATAAAAAGAAGAATAGTAGGGTAGGGATATATCCTGTAGTTTAGCCAAACAAGGAGGGGAGGATAAGGGGGGGGGGGATAAATCAGGACCACCAAGAAATCTACCCTGAGCTTCCAGATGGTAGCCAGCTGGGGGAATATTTGATAGCCCACAATAAATCCCTGTGGCCCATTGCAAATATGGATAATTGGGGTCTATGTTTACCTCTTCATAATTGAAAGTTATCAATAACATAATAAGGCAATCTAAAAGGGAGGAAACTTTCAATGTTATCTTGCATTGGGTCTGCTTAACAGGTTTAGAGGAGGGGTAGGGTCGAGATCGAAGAGAAAGGGGGAGATGCTTTGGAGTGGGGCAACATTATTAAGTATGCTATATTAATAGTGAAATGTCTAGCACTGCTATTTTTGACCTTAATGTACGTACAGAGCAATACAGGACAAGAAATTCCCCATCCCCTTGCCATTTGTTGCAAAACAGAAGCCAAGTAATTTTTCACAGCCCCAATGTTTCTCCCCATTACAAACAGGGTCAAAAGGGGTCAATGTTAACCTCTGCACATGCAGTATTGCCTGCAGTAACAAAATTAGGCAATCAACAGAGGAGGCAACTCTCAATGTGGTTTTAGAGTGAGTATTCTAACTGGGCATACACAATTTCTTAAAGTTATTGAATGAATGAACAAACATTTACAGATACACAATGAACATGAAGTTTACCCACTAAAAATCCCAAATGCATAAATGGCAATAAGATGTATACAGATCAACCTCACTATAGTGCTTTAATACTGGATTCTATGCAGTACTCTTTTTGCCTTTTTCCAATTTATTTGGTATTGACTTGTCCGCTTTCTAGTGAATACTTTAGGATATATTATTCCTTTCAACATTTCATCATGGACTGGTTTAACTTTAAGTTATGAGTAGGGGATAATTGCTATCTGTATGGAATAACATATGAAGCAAGCATGAATGAGTTCTGACACATTATTACAATGTCAACATTAAGTTTATTTAAGGTGATCCTAGCAGGTTAGGGTCATGTACCATAGATCCTATTGCTCAATTGACACATGCTTTTGCAATTTGCTTTCTTGCATTGCAATTGCAAAGAGATATCTTATAGTTTTAACACATTGACATAGTCCTAGATTTATCCATTTTATTAAATGTTTTCTTTTAATGGGGTTGCAATAAAAATAGATATTTAAATAATCAAACATAACCAACTAATCAACCAAGTAAACAATCAATCAATACTGTAAAATAAAAGCAAGCCTTTGTCAAAGTTAATGTACAGTAAAGGCTGTTAAACAAACTACAGTATTGATTAGATGAGCATGATTTATATTGCTCTGTTTTACACAGCCTTAATTTCTATTGATGAAACTTTCTTAGATGATCAACAAAGCAGAAGGATTACCTTCAAAAGGCCACAAAAGGACATGTTTTCCAGGCTGGAACTGTCATTGGTCGCTGCCTGGAAGAAATTTCATTTTGTAGATTTGAATGAAGTATAATGAAAGAGTATTTTAAATAAAGGGCAACACTAAACAAAGTGTATTTTATATGAAATAGATTTGTGGTTTCAAACCAGTGTACTTAAACCAGCAGTCAGCCAACTTTTGACTGCAAGAACTTTTGACAGCAAGAAATTCAGGCACTCAGCCATGAACAAACTGATTACCAGCCAATCCCATGCTATCCCCCCTCCCCCCCCCCACACTCACACCTCCACAGAAATACAAAGTCTTAACTCTCCAGAGAAGGGCTTATCAGAGTATCACTTTTCTGTGTGGTAAAAAGAGCTAGTGCACAGGTGCAATCATATCCATAAATGTCTGCAACTTACCTGACTTATAAACAAATTTGTCCGAAACAACAGAATGGAAAACAAGTGCAACAAAAACTTACGGGTACTACAGAGTTATCTCTGACATCACTGTCTGTAGCTTCTTCCTCATTCTCTGGCTGCTAAAGAGAAACAAATACTGCTCAATTGATTTTAATATAAATGAAATTCAATGCACTTTAAAGAATTGATGTAAGTAGAGATATGAAGGAGAAGGGGGTGGGGGGGGGGGGAGTAAAGGCTGTTAAACGAACTACAGTATGATTAGATGAGCATGATTTATATTGCTCTGTTTTACACAGCCTTAATTTCTATTGATGAAACTTTCTTAGATGATCAACAAAGCAGAAGGATTACCTTCAAAAGGCCACAAAAGGACATGTTTTCCAGGCTGGAACTGTCATTGGTCGCTGCCTGGAAGAAATTTCATTTTAGTTTCAGGTACCTAACGGTACTGTGGTAACTTCTCTAGAATTACTGTAGAACATTACCAGACAGAACATAACATAAAGAAATCATAACAACTAAAAACTACTCCAATGTTGCTTTTTAACTTGGGAAGTTCGCACTTACTTGTGCATCAGTACTTTGAGCAAAAATATTGGCCATATTCCGAGGCCTGTCCTTATGTTACAACTGAACATTAGGCATAACATGTATCAATTCTAGAAGAATCAGACGTGTTTACTGATGAAATACAGTAGCAGCTTGTGACTATGGTGACTATGGATTCGAGTCGTATCAACATTTCTACAGTAACTGTAATTTATTTTTTGGGGGCATTGTGGCAAACATTAAACACAATGCGGCAATAGGTTTCCTGAACAAACTTATACATTTTGTACAAAAATATAACTTTACATTTTACGTCGGAACCGGGTAGTATGTTCGGAACCAGGTAGCAATCAGTTGGGTGGGTACTTGGGTTACTTGTGCAAACACTAGTTTATATCAATCTCATATCAAAGCTTTAAAGAGACTATTGCAGCCGGATCAAGACCTTTTCTGTATAATAACATGACACAAAATCTTAAAATTTTGCAAGAAAATTGGTATGTGTAGCAATTGAGATGTGAGACGTATACATCTCCCATGATCACAGAAACTGCAACAAATCAACTAATTGTAGCTTAAAGATCTGTACTTACTGGCCCCATATTAAGCATGCTATCACTTTAAAAGCTTATGAGATTACATTCTAGCTGTAGACTGTAGAAGTTAAAAAAAAAAGCTCTGACTTCAAATTAGCCTGGAAATATATACATCATTCTTCTTATGTTTTTCACTAGTATGTGTTCTTCTGGTACAGTTCAGTTTGCAAAGATGATGAAAAAATAAATGTTGTTAAACTGATTGATTCTGAGAGGTTCAGATCATGTCTAGCTTGGCTTGAGCATTATCTCTTGTAGAGTTGGCATGTTGAATGTTGGAACTTGGAATACAGCAAGCACACTTTAAGTTACATATAAACTCTGACAAAATGCTTTGTACTAAGTTTAACTGGAAAAGATACAAAATTTAACAATGTACTGTACCTATTTTGTCATCTATCCAACAAGATGTCAATGAAGTGTGATCTGTTTTCTCTTTGCAGTAGTTAATAGCTGCATGCAAATGGCTAGTTTTTCTTAATCTTGGACATAACTTCATCTACAGGTCTGAAATACAAAATAGGTGTAAGATGGATGGTCACAACTCTTCTAAGACTAAAGTAACAGTATAGGCCTAGGATATGTTATGTTACTCTATGAGTATTATACATAGATGTGACTGAGTTCAAAGACACCCTTCTCTAATCTGCACTATTTGAACAATTGTGTCTGGCCATAAATGAGTAAAAAATTCTAGACTAGTCAAGCATAGCAGGCTGGTGGGCTTTATCTCCAAAAGGTAGGTTGAAGCGTGAGCATTCTCATTATGTTCCCTGTTGATTGAATATACAATCTTATATGGACTAAATTGAAGTCAATCCACTTCCATAAGTCATGAAGATTTTGATTAAACAATTGTCCAGCCTAAGCTCAAATTTATTGACAGCCAAACCTTCCAATATTTCCCTATCAAAGCATTGTTCAATTGAAATTACACCATATCAATTCCTTCACCCCCCAAAACGACACTAAAAAGTACTGCAATATAAGCTCTTTGAAGGACTAAGTGTGACTCATCGCTCCCATACGTGAGCGCTGTGGATCAACGCGGTTAGGAAGATTGGACTGATCCATTCTGTTGCGGGTTTTTTTTATATTGCTGTGACGCAAACTATTGCATTGGCAATGTATATGGGAATTTGGGTGAAAAAAACTACCAATAAATGTGTTTTTAAACTAATTTTGAGAACAAATTTTAATACAATTACACATAAACGATTAAACAGTGCGTAGTTACAGTCCCCTATACTAGGCGCTACCACGCGGGCGTCTACAATAGCGTCTCTCGAGGTTGGGCTAGAAGGTCGATATTTTCTAACGAAGACTCTCATTTGTTACCCCTAGGTCCGATTGAAAACTTGAACCAATCACAATAATTTTTATATGTACAGAATCTGTCACTCATTTGTAATGCATATTCAATTTAGACAAAGAGGAGGGCCAGTGTTATAGTGACACAATTGAACTTTCAAAAATGGGAGTTTCAAAAGCCACACGACGCTACAAGTTGCCATGTGTGTTTTACGTGTGACTTTTGGTTTTCAAAAGTTACGTATTTTTACATTTTTAACCCCCAAAGTCCGATTGTGCCGTGATAAATAGAAACTAGGAAACAACAGAGATATGAAGAGATTTATTCCACCTTTCTAAAGATGTTTTAGACAAAGTGTAATGAAATGAGGAAAGAACTGTTATCAGTGGAGAAAAACATGGCCTAACAGTAAGTCAACGAGGGGTGTGGGTAGTAACTGTTGTGACTTTCCACCGCTGCACAAGGAAGAGCGCTAAGGAATTGATATGAATTCACATTGCACTAACAAATCAAAAACCAATTGCATTTCATCAGAAAAATATGATGATTGAGAACTCCTTGGGTCCTTTATTCAAAGAAAATGGCCCAATACCACGGTAGTACTTTATTGTTCAAATTGTTGAGTGGTAATGGCAGTGGTGACAGCTGCTTTGATTTGCCAGCATGATAAATGTGATACTTACTTTCTTAGTGAGGATGCATTGAATTAGTTGAATTTGCGATTGATTAGCCTACACGTAGTTTGTAAGTTGTAGGACTACCAGTACTGCAGTACCTAGTACTAGGTATCACCATTCAATACATTACACGTGCAGTAGTAACTCTGTAGTATAGTAAAGGCTTCATGATTGACGCACCCTCGTAATTGACACACCTTCAAATATTACTAGCAACGATACAGCAGGCCACCTAAACATTTTGCAGTGTAGCAGAATTACATATTTCATCAGCTTGAATCCATTTCAGCTATTTGCTGACCAAATTGTGGTTTTTCTTAAGCTTTTAACACCCTCCACCCAGTTTTGCACGTTTCTTGGTCAATTGGAATCTTACACCCTAAAAATAACCAACATTACCTCAATATGATACCACTTATCTCTGGGACCTGACCTGTCTGAGCTTAGAGGCTCAGAGCATAGCAAACTGCATACAAAGTCAATTGATGTATACTAAGGCCTCACTACACTACACTACAGTTAGCTTATCAACGAATGTGTCAATTTAGGGGTATGAAAGAACTTGACACGGCAGACATTTTGAGGTCAAATTCTGCTCAAATTCTGTACAGTGCATAAGCACAGAACCCTAAATATTTAGAGATCATTACATTTCTGAGGAACTACACATATGAAAAACACATACAGTTGAGTGATTTGGATTTTTCCTTGATATACAGTACATCGTTGATCAAATCCTATAGGCTTAAGTGCATCAATTATCCCACCATGATACTAGTAGTAGTAACACGTAAATTTAGGCTACAATTCTTTAGAACAGCAAGGAAGCCCCAAAGCCCCCTACTCATGACCTTCAAATATAAACAAGTAGCCTAATGAATGAGATAGGTATTTGTTCGGCTCGGCACACTCGATACCTCCTACCCTATAGTACCTAGCTTAGGCTTGCCTAAGGTACAGTATGCCATACAACCGGCTAATATGCACAATTTCCATCCAATAATACTGCTGTTATAAGTGGCGACAAGTTTCACATAAAGTATATTGGATATTCAGGCAATGCGTAAGCCTTGGTTTCAAGTGAGCACCTTATCGGTAGTCTTTCACCGATAAAATTACAGCTAAAATGAGATACTTACGTTGCTGGATGATATACAGAATGTGTACAACAGTCGTAGCCTACTTCGCGTACGTACGAACAGTGTATACCTCTGTGCTGTGTCTAAACAGTTGATGGCGCCATGTCGTTACAAGTCTCGTACTGCGATGGTCTAAAATTGCCAATTTTCGTTATTTTACATCCAGAATATTCCAAATTTCACCAAGAATAGCAATCATGTGTCTTTAATACAAATTCTGGATGTCGCTGATATATATATCCTAGTTTTCCCGTATATTGCGCGGAAAGTTGAGGTTAACATATATCCTACCTACACCGTATGCGAAAATAACGTTATATACACTGTTGAGTGAGGCTCAGATTTGCACTGAAAATGCTCTTTATAGCAAGAACATACAAACAATTCTAAGTTAATTTCTGATAAATACCATCATGTTGGCTACATACGAAGAGAAATTTGTTTACACAACGCACGATATTTGAATTGGTAATGCCTCAGACTTATGTTTACCAAGAAGTTGGTAAACAGATGCCCAAGGTACACATAGGCCCCAGCTACCATGCACGAATGTAAACATATGCCCGCATTAACTATATATATATATATATATATATATATATATATATATATATATATATATATATATATATATGTATATGTATATGTATATATATATATATGTATATGTATATATATATATATATATATATATATAGTGGAAAAATAGTAAAGTTTGCTAGTGCTAATGATAAAGAAAAGAAAAGAAACACGACGTTTCGGGTATAAACCCTTTAACAAGGTGAGCAAAAAGACTACTAAAACTGTAAACAGCGAACGAAGAAAGATAAAATGGTCCAATGCACACACATGAAAGAAGCGAAAAGTAGCAGGGTAAAAGGACTTACAACAAATCAAATTTAGAGTTTAAATCATAAGGGGATAAGGTGCCAAGTCCGAAAATTAGTCTATTTTCGGATTTAAGACGATCGATATCAGTGCCTCTGGGGAACAGAGCACACGTAACTGAAAAGTCAGTGATCTTACAGGGGGAGGGGGAATTGAAGTGAGAGGCAACAGGGTAACCAGGAAACTTGGATTTGATGGAGCGTAAGTGTTCGGTAATACAATCTGCCAGTCTTCGCTTGGTTTCACCTATGTAAAGTAAATTACAACGTTGACATATGATAACATAAATTACATTAGTGGAAATACAAGAAAAGTGATGTTTAATTATAAAAGAGTTTTTAGGGCCAGTGATACGAAGCACAATATTTGAGGTGACATATTTGCATGTATTACATCTACTACGGTTACAAGGGTAGGTGCCGGGAGTGTCGACAGGGATGGGCTGAGGATGCGATGCCCTCACCAAATGATCCGCCAGGTTGTTCAGTCGCTTGTAAGCTGTAATAGGCATCTCCGTGAAAACTTCCTTGGTGGTGGGGTCACGTGTGAGAGCTTTGAAGTTCCTGTATACGGTATGGCGAATGTGTTGTAATAAGGGATGGAAAGGAAGTGTGAGGGGAATGCGGTCGGTGTTAGTGACGTCGTTGGTGGGTTCCAGAGTCGATTCTCGGCTAATGAGGTTAATGCGTTGATTGGCGGTGGTTATAACTGAGGGAGGGTATCCCCGAGATCGGAAGAAACCATTGAACATAGAAGCTGCGTTGTCGAAGTCAGCTTCCTTGGAGCAGATTCGTTTTGCTCTCAAAAGTTGAGATGAAGGAATTGAGTTAATGCAACTAGGGGGATGGCTGGATGAATATAGCAAGTAGCTGTGTGAGTCTATTGGTTTGAAATGAATATTGGAAACGATGTTGCAATGCTCGATAGAGAGTTCCATGTCCAGGAAGGTCACCGAAGACTCGGAAATGGTATGTGTGAATTTTAAGCAAGGATGGAAATTACTAACAAAATCAATAAACTGTTCAAGGTCAACTTTCGAACAAACTGAAACTCCCACGATATCATCGATATAGCGTTTATAAAGAATAGGTACGGTGCCATGGAAACTAGATAAAACACATGAAACTATTACATGCTTGCAGATAAAACAGTAAGATATAAAAACGATACTATACAACAATAAGAGAACAAACAGTAGGACAAGTACATATATATATATATATATATACTATATACTATATACTATATATATATACTATATATACTATACATATATATATATATATATATATATATATATACATATACATATACATATACATATACATATACATATACATATACATATATATATATATATATTATATTATTATTAGGCAAAACCAGAGAACTACGATATGATTCATAATTGACAAATAGGGAGTAATGTTTTAGAAAATACTATATCCTATTTCCTAAAACACTACTCCTTATTTGTCAGTTATGAGTCATATCTTATTTCTCTGGTTTTCTCTAATAATATTTTTCTTTGGAGTAAACGTGGATTTTCTCTATAATAAATATCTGTAGCCTATATTAAGGTGACCAGACGTCCCCGATTTTTGGGGACAGTCCCCGATTACAGTGTGCTGTCCCCGATGAACAAGTGTCCCCGAAAATGTCCCCGATTCGTCAAAATGTTCAGGAATTTCGAAAATATCCCACATTATTAGTAATATAATTGATAAAACAAAAAATTTAGTCAAGTGAGCAGTCGCAGAACGGAATAGATGGGCCAGTGTAAAGTGGAAACACTGTTAAAATATGCTAGATCGATCTAGCCTAGCACTCTTTCGACCGTATAATTGGCAACTACAGTGACACAACGACACTTATAGTGTGAGCATGAGCAACTCACAAGCTCTCAAAGAACCACGTAAAGTAAGTGAATTTCATCTAAAAAAAGCTATATTTTTGAAAATAAAATTGATTTAAATAGTGCTTCTAAGTATCACCATTTTAACATCTAAGCACCTTAGGCACTTGAAAATTTTCCAAAGGGGAGGGGGACACCCCCTCCCCTTAGACCCCTCCCCCATATCAGTCACGCAATAAATGTCCCCGATTCCAGTCAGGAAAATATGGTCACCTTAGCCTATATATGTTTGTTTTTGTTCTTTTCAGATTTCTGTCATGGAATTGCCCCACGCCTTGATGCCTACAACAGTAGAATACCGGCTGCGAACAGCATGATTCATAGGGTCTGCAAGCAGCATGGGGTCACGTTTGTCAAGTGGTGTAGCGGGCGCATTTTCAGTGCAGACGGTACAATGCACCGGGAAATGTTTGCCATGTATGTACAAACTTTACAAAAAGTGTCAACTCTGATATATAATTGAGAAATACTGTAGCTTGTAAACATAATATCTGACATATACTGCATGTGGGGCTTGGGGAAATGTATGATCCCTATTGTTTTGGGTCATATGAATATTTACAAAATATGCCTTAATCTTGATATGCCAATATCTTTGCAAGTGTAAATGTAGAGTTTAATTAATATGAACTTTGTTTGTATGTGAGTTTATGTGAAGTAGATATTCCCTATTTGCCCTGGGAGGAGTTCACAGAAATTGATGAGTTGCATATGCTGTAAAAATCTTGAAAAGCCAGTGTTTGGCTTATAGGTACCTGCTAGAAAGTTTTCTACTCTGTTCTTAATTTGCTATTTGGCTCCACAAATTACCAAGCATATAGGAATAGTCAGCAATGGACCAAGTTAGTAATTTGTTTTATGTTTTACACCAAATTTAATGCTTTTAGAATGTTCACATATTTTTTATGTAGCCTAACTATATTAATGTTGCTGATGTTTTCTTTTTGCCTTAATTTTATGACAAATATATATTCTATATATGTGCCTTATAGCATACAGAGTGGCCATTCTGTGATGCAACATTCTGTAAGCTTCCAATCCATTCTTTAATTGGATAAACATTGCCAAATTTTATGACTTGATCAGTGTTTTGAGTATCCAGATCTTATCTTTCAACATGATTCATTCATTACTACCTTTACAACAGTATACTTGTGTACTATACTATAATACTATAACACTACACATCTATAGTGAGGAAAATGTAGTCACAATTAAGGGTGCCCAATGGGCATATGTAATGTTTTGATATACCATTTTTATTACACTTGTATAATTGCATTTAAGGTGCTTTCTTTCTTAGTTCATCTGCATTATATTTTTTATCAGCTATATATACCAGTTCATAATTATATCTACCGTTCATTATCTACATATGACCAACTCCTTATTTTTCAGTTTCGCATATACTTTTTTTAGCTTGCCAGGATAACTCTAATTTGCCTTTCTCACTACACTTGTTAGTATATGTTTTCAACATTAATAAAACTTTGATTTTCCATGTTCGGTGCTTTCAGTCCAGATTTTGCATTTCATCCTAATTGTTTCTTAACAAGTCTATTCTTCACATTTCTTGTAAGTAGTCTATTCTTAACCAGTATTTTATTTAATGTTACCTTATTTCTAAGCATTGCCTCATTTGTGAGACTTATTTTATGCATAAATTTGCAATCTTACTGCAGATCCTGCCAAAAACTTGTCACAATTCAATTCTTGGATTTTCACCGATTTTATACTCATCAGCAATATTAATACAAATACTATTAACACACAAATCAGTTGTCATCCATGTACAACCATGTAATTAGTATTTCAATAAATTAACTTTCAATGTAACATTCAATATTTGTTTCTAAAAGTGTGTCATTACATCAGAATTTAAAAACATGTTTACAGCATGTATTTGTCACACAAAGCAACCAAAACTATAATGTTTAAAAACATTTCCTCATGCATGCATTCATGGAATACTTTCATGCATGTATTTCCATGGAATACATGCATGTATAATTCCTTTGCATTAGTGCATGCAATGGATTTAAAAACATGCTTCAAGCATGAATTGTTTCAAATCCGACGCAAAAAACATGCTTTAAGCATGTACATGTATGAAACATTTCAAATACATGCTTCATGCATGCCATAGTGCATGTGAGGGCATTTTAATACATGTATTGTTTCAAACCCCGCACAAAAAACATGCTTTAAGCATGTACATGTATGAAACATTGAGTTATACATGCTTTAAGCATGTATTTGCTGGAGCATGTAATGTAGCTCATTTACATGCATGTATTTTTTCAAATACATGCTTCACGCATGCCATAGTGCATGTAAGGAGGGCATTTTCATACATGTATTGTTTCAAACCCCGCACAAAAAACATGCTCAAGAAATACGCATGCATGTAAAGGGTACTAGAAATTTGTGTAAGGGATAGGTTTAACTCGATTGATGTAAAGCTAAATCATATAACGTATATGCATTGCCTACACTACGATGGTTCGCAATACCAGTGTAGCCTACCTTACATTTGATTGCAACAGGGTCAGAAATAAGCGGGGCGACGGGTGATTCGCCCTAGCAAGTGCTAAAAAAAGCCCTCCGAAAGCACAATTGCGAGGGCGAAAAAGAAATACAAGAAAAACGGCCTCTTAATATCAGATGTCTGTGTAAATTTAATTGTGACATGCTTTTTGCTTTAGTTAGGGTTTGCAATAGCAGCGCGAATCGCACAAACAGTTCTCATAATCCCCGCATCACATTTGATCAAATTTGAAGCAGTGCGGGAGGGTCGTGCACAATCACCGGGAAATTCCCGCGCAATCACTGGCAAATTACGGCCTCTACTAAGCAATTTCAGTACCAGCGACAATAACCTCAAATCCCCAAAAATCTCCGACCACATGGTAGCCTAACTGCAAACTAAGTCAACATGGAACTCTAACCTAGCCATCTGTTTATTTGCTCAAGTTGTGTCCCAAATAAAAAATAAAAATATCCAAGAAAAACTGCGATCTCAGACAACATGTTAGCCTAACAACAACACTAAGTCAATGGGAAATGTAGCCTAACCGTCGGTTTGCAAAAAAATATAATAACAATACTTTGCGTAGCTTTGTTTTCATACTTTCCTTGCTGCTATTGTCGTGCAAGGTAGCCAAACACCACACGTATTCAACGGGAAAATCTAGCTTAAGCATCTCTTTATTCGCTGAAACTGTGATGCAGTTAGCTAGAACTAAAATATCCATGAAATACTGCAACCTTCGACCACATGTTAGCCTAACAACCACACTAAGTCAATGGGAAATGTAGCCTAACCATCGGTTGCAAAAAAAAAAAAAAATGCTGGAAATCGACAGTTGTTTGGAAGGTATGTGCTATGTCTTAGAGAAGGACTGTTGTATTTTACATACACCGCTGTGGCGATGAATTGAAGGTTTCAACTTCGATTACTTTTCAGCGGTAGCCTATAATGGTTTGGTATTTGGTGGTGGGTGATTTTATCAACACATGAAAAAATACATGATTAAAGGAAAGGGCACCTTCAGTTGAAGCATTGGCGTAGGAAGGTACTTTTGAGTGACTGATGGCCGGCCTGGGGGAGGGGTCTCAGGGGAGAGGGTGTCCCCTCCTCTTTGTTTTGTTTTTTGCATATCCAAGTGGCCTCTGATGCAATTTGGTGCAATATAGCACACTTCAACACCCACTCCATTTTGTAAATAATTTTGCATTTTCACCTTAGATGCAATTTGGTGCTCCAAATCAGATTTTTTTCTCATTTGGAAATGAAAAAGGGGTTTTCTGACTTGTGAAGCAGGGGATAGAATGATACTTCCGCCCCTCCATATTTTTTCACTAAGGGGCTGCCGCCCCCCCCCAGTCCCCCAGTTCCTACGCCCTTGAGTAGAAGTAAACCTGTGTTTTCTATTTCAGTTGATGGGTTATTGGGTTTTTGTCATATATTCAATGGATTGACGTTATTTGCTAAACGATCGCAAATTTTGGCAATTAAACTTTCAATGAATTTGCTATACGGTTGCAGCTAACTAGGAAGAGGGTAATTGTGCTTACTTGACTTGATGAAGCTCACAACCTTTTCCATAAACAGCATATTGAACTTTGGAAAAGAGCCCCTTAAACCTTAATAAAGCCCTCGTAAATACATTAAGGGGGGCGTTTTTAACTTTTCATTTTCCAAAACAGCCCCCCAAGCCAAATCTAAATTCCTACTCTGCATTGCAAATGGTGCACTATATTTGAGCCAAATTTAGCTTGTAAAAGTAAAGCGTAATATGCAACGAACTAATTTATTATTATTTAGCAATCATCGTTTAAATAAAGCTCAGGGTTCCATGCCTCAATTTAAAATCAGACATTTGATTGGCCGATGTTTAGTACACAGGGGCGTAGCCAGTATGTAGCACTTTAGGCCCGGGCCTACACTTTTTTGGCCAAGTTTTCCTATTTTGTAAAACACCCATAACTCAAATCCATAAGCTTGCTGGACGAGTTTTAGAGTATAGACAGGAAAACTATTGCAATGAACGTAGCAAGAATATGTCTAAATTAGGTGACCTATTCTTCTGTCATCTAGGCTGTCATTTCTATTGCGTGCCGTTTTAATCAACACTCTACCTGCTGAAAAAGACTAGGATCCGATCTTGTCAGTTTTTTAGCATCTAGTTAAGAACCCGTTTACGCATATTATATTTTAGTTGAGAAACATTCCACAGTCAAATAAGCCCATCGTTGATTAACAGACTTTATAGAGCTGCAGCACTTTGTTGCCTGTTGTTACTGGCTTACTCTGTACATGTACCTTGCATATGTTAAATACATTATGTAGTATTGAAATTAAGTACTTTTTTAACTCCTTTGTTTTTGGGTTTAAAAGTGATATTGTATGAGGTTATGAGGTGTCTCAAGTTACCAAGAGGCCAGGGAACCAAAATGCACTCGGGAAGGGCCGTTTCCGGCCATCTGGGGGGTTTGTAAAACCAAAAATTTTCTTGTACGCTCCTCGCCAACCGATGGTGGCGCTCCGCTCAGATAGTCGTGCCTACAACTTTGAAAATCCTGGCTACACCCCTGGTACTATACTATCGGCAAAAACATACGAAACATTGACCAATTGTGTTTTTGGTTCAATAAAATAATTTTCCCGGAATTTTACCCCGCTCCTTAGACCCCTCCCCCAGGACGGGGTGAGTCAAATATTCAGATTTTAGCCATTTTGACTCAATGAGAAATTTCTTAGAAGAAACACTGCTCACCATAGAGCTTTTGTACATGGCTGCAGTCATTATGCAAGCACACAATAGCTCACCTTTTTTAATAGCTTCTGAGGTGTCATTTATCATGTTTTGAGGTGAAGATGAAACTGTGGGCTGCTTTTCAATAGGGCTTAAATCCATGGGTTGTTTTCAAGACTAGGGAGTTCCCCACCTCTGGAAGTTAAACAGCCTTACATATAGGCTAGTAAGAACAAATGAAGTGCACCACATGCAGGGGCTGATGCAGGATTTATGACAGGGAGGGTCTCACTGGTCCAGACGTGCCTGAACGTAGGACTATCTAAGCGGAGAGCCACCATTGGTTGGCACGGAGCGTACCAGAAAATTTTTGACTTTACAAACCCCCCCAGATGGCCGGAAACGGCACTTCCCGTGTATTCTAAGCTGCATGTACCTAACCTGAAAATATTTTTTTTTTTTTTTGTGGCCAAGAGCAGGGGGGTCCGGACCCCCCTCTGGATCCGCACCTGACATGGCAATGTGGACAAGCAATAGCAACAGTATTCTTACACAAATGTAGGCAATGGAGAATCAACATCAGTGACCAAAATGGGCATCCCAGCAACATAATGCAAGGATGCAGTCAAAAGAGATCTTCAAAATAGGTAAAAGTGTACCAACCTTGTGATATGAGCATTTAGAAGAGTTATTTTGTCTAGGATCCTCAGTAAGGGCTATTTCAAGGCTAAAAGAATTAAATTAGTAAAGGTTTGCATTCATTCAAATTGGACTAGAGAGATGAGTAAACCTTCCCCCTGTGATAAGGAGGGAGGCTGTGTTTATTACAAAATAGCTGGCTTTGTTTTAATATCATAAAGACCTTGGATGAATCATCGTCTTTAAGACTATAAAGGTAAACAATTTGAAAATTTCAAAACCAAGCTAAAACACACCTGAGTTGCTGGTAGATGTCAATATTTTTGACATAATTCCATGTGGATTTGGAGACTGTCAACATAAAAACATGTGATGACAAAATATTACTAAAAAGATAAAAGGGTTGCCAATCCCTTCTCTATAAATGATGTTGGAATTAATTCATTTACTACTTTGCATATGCATGCAGTCATCATCCAAATAGATAAATTCATGAAGTTGGCCCATGATTCCTTTGTGATATATTAAAACTCGAAGACAGCTAAAATTGCCTGTAGTTGCAGGCAAATACATGTTGAAGCTTCGAGAGACAATTTTTGGAATTCTTATTTGGAAAATGCATGAAGATCTTGCCACTTGAGACACATACCGGACTGCATTACTTGACTACTCAGAAAACACTTGTTAATCAGTGGCGCACATCCGTTCCGAAGAATGGGGGGATGATATTAGTAGACTATCTAAGCGGAGCGCCACCATCGGTTGGCGCGGAGCGTACAAGAAAATTTTAGGCTTTACAAACCCCCCAGGCTGCATGGGTTCAGCTTTGAAAAATAAATTTCATGTATGCAATTCCTCAATTATTGAGAAAATATTCATTCTATGAAAAAAGTAATAAATGTCAGATGAGTTGAGATGGTACAATAATCATAATGAATTGTGCATCCTGTTTCATTTATTCTGTCTGCCATGCTCCCGTATTCACCTTCTGTATCTCTATTACCTTTGTCCATCACCCCATCCATAGCCCATAAATGTTCATTACTCAAGTGCCTCACCATCCATAGTCGGTGTTGTGGTCAATATAGACGGTTCTCTGTAACAATCCCTTCCTGGCGGCTAATGGCTATCAGTGCTCGTCGATTTGCAATCTTATACATACACTACAAACAGCAAAATGTAACCGATAATCTTCCGATATAGAACGCACCTGGGCGTCAAAGTCTTATTACAATAAAGAACAAGTGAAGTGGTTAAGTGTAATACCTTTTTGACATCTAATGCCCTTCTTAGAAACACCTAAGTTTTGAGCGCTTGAGGTGTATAGTGTTCAAATCCTGAACGCCTACTGTTCAAATGCTTTACACTACAGCGCTCAAATTGTGAACGCTGGCGTTCAAATTATGAACGCTAGCAAATATATGTAAGTGTTTAAAGAGGCATTTAGACGTCAACATGATGCAAGCTCTTCAAGTAGGCTAGGCATATCACTCCACAAGGGCGGCGGAACCGGGGGGCACAGGGGGGCACAGGGAGCACGTGCCCCCCCCCACTTTTCCTCAGGTTAAAAATGTGCCCTTTTTCTACATAAAAATTGAGGTGTCTCAAGTTAGCAAGAGGCCAAGGAACCAGAATGAACACTCGGGAAGGGCCGTTTCCGGCCATCTGAGGGGTTTGTAAAACCAAAAATTTTATAGTATACGCTCCGCGCCAACCGATGGTGGCGCTCCGCTCATCCTGGCTACGCCCCTGTCTTTTAATGAATTTCTGTGGGTCAATCTCAATGCTATTTCCAATGGAAAAAATTTGTTAAGATATTAGGAATATCTCTAATTCGGAAGATTCCTACATTAGCAACTAGCATGATTTCACCTCATTTTGTCTCAAAAGAAAACTTGTTCCTTGTTTCCCAATTTGCACATTGGACATTGAAGTGCTAGTATGCATATTTTCCTTGAGGGGGGGGGGCTTTGATGGAGTGATGTGTATCCGCAAATAAGATGATACAATAAGAGTTATAAAAGGTACCAAATATAAGGCTGCATCAGTCCAATCGAATTTCTGCAAAGTGCCCTTTGATGTCGGTGCCGCCCCAGATTTAAAGTGCTTTCGCCGCCCTTGTCACTCCATCCTCAACATGTTCTGACGCCCCGACTCGTTATATCATAGGCCTTTATTCGTTACATTTTGTTGTTGTTGTTCGCTTGCAGTGTATCCTGGAGTGAGAACAGCTTGCAAAAATACTGAGGTTGGAACCTCAGTATTTTGACCTAACCTAATTTAACTTAACTTTGAATTATTTTATTTTATTTTAATTTGAACTTTATTTTTTTTTATATCTGACTGGAAAGTGGGGGATGATTGTGTAGACCATCCCCCCTTGACCAAAAAGTGGGGGGATATATCCCCCCATCCCCCCCATCCCCCCGGGATGTGCGCCCCTGTTGTTAAGACAGTTTAATGTCTTCTCATTGTCAACACCAGCATGTCCATACGCAGTGGTAATAATCCAGCGCAATGCATGAAGATCACACCACACTGAGAGATATACTAGTCAACTGTATAGCAGTTCCTACATTTGCAATGACATGTAGTATCAATTGCAGGTGACTGCAAATTGATTCATATGCAGCACCGGCCAAGAAGACCAACCTGTATGTGTAAGTAATGCCAAGAATTGAATCTGAGTTCCACTCGGAAGCAATTAATTCAGTCATTAGACCCGCGACGTAGCCAGGAATTTGAAGGGGGGGGGGGGGGGAGCACCTTTTGCAATTGATCTGGATTTTCAAAGTTGTAGGCTCAACTATCTGAGCGGAGCGCCACCATTCGCGGAGCACACAATAACATTTTTGGTTTTATAAACCCCCAGATGGCTGGAAACAGCCCTTCCCCGAGTGTTCATTCTGGTTCCCTGGCATCTTGCTAACTTGAGACACCTCATTCAATATCACTTTTAAACCCAAAAACAAACAAGTTAAAATACTACATAATTCAATACTACATAATGTACTTAAAGTTAGCAAGGTACATGTACAGAGTAGTCTTACTGTTCAACTTCTGATACTTGTAAATAAAAAGATAGGCCGGAAATGTCTTTTGTACAACTATAGCCAGTAACTGTCTTTGATACAACTGTAAATGTTTAAGTTTAGCCTAATAAGAGAAGGCAAGAGCTATCCGACGATTGCCATCTGATGCAAATTTCTCAACTGTTTTCTCAACTGAAATAATATCTGCGTAAACAGGTTCGTAACTAGATGTTTAAAAACTGACAAGATCGGATCTAAGTCTTTTTCGGTGGGTAGAGTGTTGAATGAAACGGCACGCAATAGAAATGACAGCCTAGATGACAGAAGAATAGGTCACCTAATTTAGCCATATTCTTGCTACGTTCATTTCAATATTTTTTCCTGTCTAGACTCTTAAACTCGTCCAAGCAAGCCTATGGATTTGAATTAAGGGTGTTTTTAGAAAAAAAAGATAACTTGGCCAAAAAAGGTGTAGGTCCGGGCCTAAAGTGCTACATACTGGCTACGTCCCTGATCATATGATATCATATATATTCTCAGCAGATTTTGTTTCCTGTTTGAATTCCTTTACATTTTCTTTTACATAATATATTAGAAAGACAAACATAGTCCTCTTTTACAATTTTTCCAGTAGGATGATTCTTGTTTATTGTCCAATGTCTGGAATTTAATACATTTGACGAACTTAACTGATGGACAATATAAACTTTCATATTTTGTATAATAGCCAGATATGCAGTGGCCTAAAAAAACAAATATCGTTATCGCAGTGTATTAGCAGTGTAATAATTATTTATAGGAAGTGCGTGTCACGTACAATTGCTAGCTTAGCTTCATAACATGCTGTTCGTGCAACAACTTAGGACGAATCATAGAAAGGATGAGAACGAACGTTGTCGACGTTGTTTTGCATACATTTTGTGACATTCCATAGAGTGCGGTGAGGTAGGCAATATGTATTTTATGACGCAGTGGCCAACTGTAAGCTTGTAATAGGCTATAGGACTAAATTTAGCTAATTGCATCTGCCAAACTAAGTAAGTAGTTGAATCAGTAGGTGTGAATGTTACTACGATTATAATCGAGTTAACGGAGCTGACGAGTATTCAAGATTAAAAGAGCACTGACAAAATACCATGCTAAAAAACGACAGTTTTTAAACATTTTTTCGACACTGAAAGGGGGGAGCAGTCGCTCCCCCTGCTCCCCCCCCCTAGCTATGTCCCTGCATTAGACTGGAACCTGAATGCAACTTTAACATTTGTTCAAGTCTTTATATTGAGATAAATAGATTCACGTTCTAGAGAGTTTTGTTATTAAGATTACCTTACATCAACTGCTGTACATATATGGAGGGTTACTTTCCTCAATGAATTTCTCTTGAGAAAAGCTGCACCTGTAGCATTGATACAGAAAGCAATTATCACGAAAGAGGAAAAGGATGGTCTGGAAACTAACCTGCTTTCTTGTTGAAATTCTGTGGGCCAGAAAGATCCTGACAACTCCACTGCCTAATAGTGTCAGTAGAAACACTAACTATAGCGGTGATGAAATGGGGTAAAGGCAACAAACACCAAGCCAATATGAATTATTTAAATCACAACTCTCATGTGTAGCAAAGGGACTGGCAGTTACGCACAAGTTTGGGATAGCTTGTTGTCTGACGACTTATGACATGGCATAATACATCTTGATGCCAGATTGTATGTTAGCTATAGGACATATGTCCCTGTTATTATGGTCAGTGCTTATTCACAAAAAAACTGACAATGCAGACCCATAACAGTTTATTTGGGCAAGCGAACCGCAAAACATTTTATTCCTAACACTTACTCACATAAACCCCTTGGTTGAAACATGGCTATTACAATTTGAGTTGGGCATCATGCACAAGTGTTGGTGTTTACATATACCAAAACAAGGGGGAGGGGGTAGTGTATGGTCGAAACGCCAAATGAGGGCACAGCCCACAATTGCCATTTTTGAGCATTATTGAGGAACCTAATAAAAAAAGGCCCTGCACATGTGTATGTTTATGTATACATACAGAGTTTGTATGCCTCTTAGGTACATGCATTCATAAGAACTGCATTGCACTTTATTACACATCAAATAAAATGAAGCATTATAGAAACCATTGACAACAATTGCTTAATGAAAACCCAAAAAGTGACCATTCTGGTAAGCTCCTGTGAGCTTTGCTTACAGTGTCAAGCATTTATTGCATTGACATTTAAACTATTGTGCATCACAAAAATGTATAAATCTACCACACTCAAGTATATAAAGGTCAACACAAATTATATGTGGAAAATTACATTAAATAATATTATGATGGATTATTATCCTTCAATGTCCAAAGTATACCTTTCTCTAATCCCAAAATATAGAACAAATTGAATGAAGCAACTTACCTGGCATGAAAACTTATGGCCATATGCATGGAACACTGGAAGGGCAACATCATATCCAGATAAGTCAGGCATGGTTTTCTGTCAAGTGTAAATGAATGTTGGTACTACACACTGTACTCATTCCAAATGCTGCATATAGTTTGATTTACAATATCTCTCACAATTAGTTGTTGGGTTGACCAAAGTGAATTCTAAAATCTTTGGTCAATTTCAACATGCACTTATGATTTTTTTGTATTATACTGGCAGGTTATTGCATTTTGTCAGCCTTATGATGGTATAAATCTTCTAATGATGTCTTGTCAGCAGCACCTACAGATGAACTACTTTTAGTAAAGTAGTTCAAAGGAGTTTTGGTCACTGTTCTATCCAGGTTCACCGTGGTAAGTGAACAAAGAAGCTTCTGCTTTTTGGCTCTCTTGCATATTATCTGCGCCGGGAACAAATACATTTTCGTCATATTAATCAATATGGACACGCCAAAATGTCTGTAGGACCAGAAACTATGAAATCCTTTATGATTAAGTAAAGGGATATAGCAACAAATTAAGCAGATTATTAATTTCTTTAAGATAAGAGTAACTAAAATTTTGTCAAAATTCTTTTCTTCACTGAATCAAATCATGATGCATAGTATCACATATAGATGGGTGGTGTACAGCTGGGCAGTGGATTGCCAGGGTTACTTTCCAATTTGTCGTGCCCATAGGCGTACGAGGCGGGGCAGCCTAAGAGGAGAAAAAATATATATATATAGGCCTATATATTTTTTTTTTAGGCTGCCCGAATTTTTCAGGACTTTTGCCCGAATTTCTTGTCATCTGGAAATATATATATATATTAATATGCAGTACTTAGCTTGCCCAAATCTTTTTCAAATTTTTTGCCCGACAATTCCATGATTTTCTTTACCTCGACAAACAGGCAGTGGGCGCTAAAGGCAACACTCGCAGGATGAAGTGTAGCCTGCAGAGACTTTTCGTGGCAAAGTAGCTTAAATGCAAGTTCTGTATTTGTTGTACCATGATTGATATTGATAATTGTAGAGACAGAGCAAAGATATGAAACTAGGAATTGAAATTAGAACTTCCAGTATTGAGATACTGCGTCATTGATGCTCTTGTCTTTATTTAGCATCATGATGCCCGAATATTTCCGTGTAACACCACCGTAAGCGCAGTTCATCTGGGCTACCACGCTTTTTGCACGATCAATTTTTTTTCTAACTAATATTGTATACCTGGACCAAGGGCGGCGGAACCGGGGGACACAGGGGGGGCACAGGGGGCACGTGCCCCCCCCCACCCACTTTTCCTCAGGTTAAAAATGTGCCTTTTTCTACATAAAAATTGATTCATTAAAAATTCATTAAAAATTTTTATAGTATACGCTCCGCGCCAACCGATGGTGGCGCTCCGCTCAGATAGTCGTGCATACAACTTTGCAAATCCTGGCTAAGCCTGTGACTTTTAATGAATTTCTTTGGGTCAAACCCAAAGCTATTTCGAATGGAAAAATTTTGTTAAGATATTAACAAGAAAAATACTCTAATTCGGAAGATTCCTACATTAGCAAGTAGCATGATTTTACCTCATTTTGTCTCTGCTAGTATGCATATTTTCCTTTGGGGGGGGGGGCTTTGATGGAGTGATGTGTATACACAAATAAGATAATACAATAAGAGTTATAAAGGGTTCAAAATGTAAGGCTGCATTAGTCCAATCGAATTTCTGCAAAGTGCCCTTTGATGTCGGTGCCCCCCCCCCCTCAGATTAAAAGTGCTTCCACCGCCCTTGACCTGGACATCCCAGACATGAGTGTATATAAGAAACATTTTCTTTTTCATGCTGGGGGGGGTGCCTACAAGCCTAGAAGTACAGGTTTATCATATTCTTTGTTATATTTTATACTTCTTTGTGAGACAAATTGCAGTCTCACCCGACACAGCGACATCCTCCCGCCTACGTGTCGTTGAACAATGTATGTTTTTCTGGAGGTAGCTGAGTACTGTGTTAAAATAATAAATAAGGTATCTAAATAGGAGCTTAAAAAATATACTGTCCCATTTTTCCCCTTCAAAGTGATGTTACCATTTTTTCTTCTTCTAATTTACCAAATTTTTGGGGAAGTGTAAATTTCTAAAACATGAGATTATAACATAAAGAATGTTTAGATGCAACTTGCAAGGCCTCAGAAGTGCCGTTTCCGGCAATCTGAGAGGCATTGTATGCCAAAAATTTTCTTGTACGCTACGCGCCAACTGATGGTGGCGCTCCGCTTAGATAGTGCCACGGGAACTTTCGGGCACAAAAGTTCTGCCCCCCCCCAAACTGAAATGGTCCCGTACGCCTATGGTCGTGCCCAATTATTAAGTGCCCTGAGCTAATTCAAGTTTGATGCCTATAATTGGAAATTAAAATTGCTCCTTCCATACATTACTGGAGAAGGTATAATTTTGCTCGGAAATTTAATTGTCCAGTATCACCATGGAGGCTGTCAAATTTCAGAAATGTAAAAGAGTGCATGGGATATACAGTTAGGCTAACAACTAGGTGCTATGGCTTAACAAACTTGCATGGACAAAATAACAGTAACACTTCATGCATGTGGAAACAAATATCTGTTTTCCTTGTCCGGTGCCAATTATGCATGGTGACATACTTCATTAAGCAGTTAATCTGGACCTGCATATAAGATACGACTTAAAAATCCCCATAAGGAGTTTGAATGTACAATATATAAATATATATAATCATCTCCCTCAGTACTGATAGATAGTCCACAATTTCACTGAGTAACTTCTCATCTAGTTCCACATATCTTGGCAATAATTCAAATTATGAGGAAATATCTTCAAAATAATGAGAACAGCTGGTGTGTTTATATACAGTGCAGTGCTCATGCAGAGAATGTGCCAGTGGGCTTCAGCAAATGTACACAGGAATTGTATAGATCGAAATATCATTTGAACATGGTTTTGTTTGTAAACAGAGCTTGCTTCAGCTAGTTCAGTGCTAAACTTGCAAACAGCCAAGAAAGAATTATCAATAAGAAGGTGTGGTTGCAGGCACTGAGGTTTGTTTACACCAACTGCAGGATGGGGCTTTAAGTTGAATTTAATGCCAAGACCTAAAATATTGGTCAAAATTCTTGAATCAGTGTTTTAATTACCACCCTGGAGAAATTTACCTCGCTGGGACATTGTCATCTTGTGTGTTCATTAAGAACTTACACATTTAAAACTAAAGGCCTAATCCAGGTACTCAGTAGGCTACATTTTGAAGCCTACAATTTTTACCATGCTATAATTTGGGGCCAATGCATCAATCATTCTTAACTCACAGAATGCTGTTATACTTATATAGCCATTACAATATTGCTAGAAATGTTAATGCAATGACTATACCACTACCAGGTCTATTTTACTACATGGGCCAGTTACATAATCTAGCTGGCCTAAGAAATTGCAGTGAGTCTGCTTACATTTTTGTTCTACAGTATAGCTAGTTCTGGATGACCTACCTAAGGCTAATCCTAGGCTATATAGCCTACTGTATAACTTAGTGTGAATATTTTTACAATTATTCCATTTAGGCTACCCAATAATAACAATTTAATTTCTCATATATCATTACTACATGGGCCAGTTTACATAGTCTAGCTGGTCTAAGAAGTTGCAGTGAGCCTGCATATATTTTTGTTCTACAGTTGCGCTAGTTAAAGTTGACCTAGCTAAGGCTAATCCTACGCTATATAGCCTACTGTATAACTTAGTATGAATATTTTTACAAATATTCCATTAAGGCCTAGGCTACCCAATAATAAAAATGAAAATTCTCACATACCGGGTGTAGTTCTAACTTCGATTGAATATTAATTTTGATAAAAAGCAGAATCTCTCGGATTTGCCAGCAATACTACTGGAAGACGATGGACCTGCACGTTGACAGACGACAGAATTGCTTGATTACAAACGCATTTACTCCCGATAATTCTTTGACTTTAGTTATACAGCATGGGTCCAGTTACCTACCGTGTATCTCATAGAACATGCTGCGGAATTACGAGCACGAACGAGTTCTTACCGTGGTACAAAATGTAGAGATGTGTATCGGTTCCCCAGTGAGGTAACTACGGAAGCGTAGAAGTGACATTGCATTGACGAGCTACCAACTTGACAAATCGTCAATTTGCAGATAATTGTCGTTTTGTGAAGTCGGTAACTCGTCAATGCAATGTCCCTTCTACGCTTCCGTAGGTAACTTTCCTCCAGGGTGGTAAAAAAAAATAGTTTAAGGAGTTTGACCAAAGGTGACCATATATGAAAATATGGCATGTTTGGGGCCAATGCAGCATATCTTAAACATAGGCCTATGCAGGGTTGGAGTCAAAATATAATGCACTGGGCAAATGAAAAGTAATACATTTTTTATTGACAGAGTCACTTAGGAATATGACTGTTACAACGCTGTTTCGCATACGGTTTGTTGTTTAACTAGGCCTTTATTTTCTTTAATGAAAGTGATAGTAAACGCATCACACAACGGACGTACATGATTTGAAGGATAGTACATTTCAAATTTTCAGGGAATCAATACCTTACCTTCTTTCAACACTGCAGCTTCATAAACAAAAACTTCAATTGTTTGGGCCATATGTAGTACTCGTAGTAAAGGCGAGCTCAGGAGAAAAAGTTGTGTATGCCAAAAGCGATTTTACTGATTATTGATGTAGATTTATACACTTAATATGATTGTACTAGTGTTATGATGTCTGTGCATTCTATTCAAGGAATGTACATCTGTCGTACGTAGTTTAATTGTGTGCCTTTTGAATGAATTATAACATTTATACATTGTACGTAGCTATGTTTAATTTATTGTGTAAACCTTAAGAATGTGTTAATACAATGAAAGTGTTACGTAATCGCTACGCCGTGCTAGCTCCTCTTTGATAGTAACTGTGTTAATACAATTAAAGAGTTACGTAATCGCTAAGCCGTGCTAGATCCTCTTTGGCAGTAGCTGTGTTAATACAATTAAAGTATTACGTAATCGCTACGCCGTGCAAGCTCTTCTTTGGTAGTAGCTTTAACTGAATTGGTTCAGTTCAATTCACTCCTCCCAAGAAGGGTGTCTTCTCTTCACTACACATGTTGCCTATCTTTTCATTATCTGTCAACGCCGTTCTACTTTGCTAAATTTTACATTGCCGTTCTGCCCGTACCTGCTTCCACGTGGTTGTTATTGTATCATACGCTATGAATACATCTATGCTGATTCATCTCTCTCTCGCTAGTTGAACTTACTTTCCGTCAATCCATTTACCTGGAGAATACTCTTTCATTTTGATGTTCTCGATTTGGACTGTTGTGTATTACCTTTACCTGGAACCTTTTCAAGAGGACCTTTTATACAAAATATATATATTGGTCAATTTCAAAACCACGCTCTTCCGAAAACCTGACTAGCCAACTGTACAGAACAGCTTTCGCCGACCTACCAGGAACCACGCCCTGTTTTCAGCGACTTCATTCTATTGTAAGTAATTGAAATGAATTTGTTATGTGTTAACTTAATGTATGATTTAATGATATTTTAACAGAAAAAATTATCCTTTCCCGTCTTTTCTTTTATGTTCGTGACTAAGGGAACCAATACGTTAACCACTTTCAACACCAGCTTTGTAAAAATGTTAAATGTTTGAATGTCCCAGTGAGTTAAATTTCCTACAGAATGATAAGGAGAAAAATAGTTTAAGAAGATTGGCTAAAGGTGACCACAATAATTTGAAAATCTGGCATGTTTGGGGCCAATACAGCATACCTTTCAACATGTAAAATGTAAGTGTAAAACTAAATTGCACTGAGCTCATGAAAAGAAACGCTATTGATAGACGGATAGTACATTTTACATTCCCGGGTGACCAATACTTTCAACAAGTTTTCTAAAGAAATTCTTCAAAAGTTGTTTGCCCTTTCGAGTATTTATGGTAATGAAAAGCTTAAAAATACAAATTGTACATGTCAAATAGATATTGCCTGATTATTGATGTAGATTTTTACATTTATTATGTATGGGCCCCAGATTATATCATGCTGTAATTGCTACGAATTTTCAAAAGTACTTTGCTGGCGGTCTTCACTCTCCGAATTGTCTTCCGACGATTATAAAGAACAACAAAAGATGTTTAAATGTCCCAGTGAGGTAAATTTCCTCCTGGGTGATAACAAAAATAGTTTTGAATTTCGATTAAAGGTGACCACCATAATTTATCTGGCATGTTTGGGGCCAATACAGCATACATTTAAACATATAAAATAGTTTTTTCACGGGTTATCCGGGTTCCCGCCCCACGCGATACTACCCGGTTCCTAATTTGTTACCCAAATCCTACGCAAAGTGTTATTTATTTACTTTGGGGGGGGGGGCGCAAACATATGGCTAGGCTAGTTTATCCCATTGACTTAGTGTAGTGTTAGGCAACGATATGGTCGAACGTAAGAGCAATAATGAAAATAATCCATGGACATCTTATAACTGCGTCACAATTTCAGCGAATACAGAGATGGCTAGGCTAGTTTACCCCATTGACTTAGTGTAGTGTTAGGCAACCATGTGGTCGAACGTAGGAGCAATAATGAAAATAATCCATGGATATCTTATAACCGCGTCACAATTTCAGCGAATAAACAGATGGCTAGGCTAGTTTACCCCATTGACTTAGTGTAGTGTTAGTCAACCCTGTGGTCGAACGTAACAGCAATAATGAAAATATTCCATGGATATCTTATAACTGCGTCACAATTTTAGCTAATAAGCAGATGGCTAGGCTAGTTTACCCCATTCTAAGGTGAAGTGCTAAGCAACCATGTGGTCTAACCTAACAGCAATAATGAAAATATTCCATGGATATCATATTACTGCGTCACAATTTCAGCCAATAAACAGATGGCTAGGCTAGTTTACCCCATTGACTTACTGTAGTGTTAAGCAACCATGTGGTCGAACGTAACTGCAATAATGAAAATATTCCATGGATATCTTACAACTGCGTCACAATTTCAGCAAATAAACAGATGGCTAGGCTTGTTTACCCCATTGACTTAGTGTGGTGTTAGGCAACCATGTGGTCGAACGAAACAGCAATAACGGAAATATTCCATGGATATCTGCGTCACAATTTCAGCGAATAAATATATGGTTAGGCTTAGATTTCTCATTGACTTAGTGTGGTGTTAGGCTACCATGTGGAAGAAATTTATTATTTGCTATTTAGCTAGACCTTAAATTTATTTAATGAAAATGATATTTACAAGCATCACACAACATAGGTACATGATTGGAAGGATATTTTAGTTGGCATTCTTCTGAAACAATACGTTAACTGCTTTCAAAAGCAGCTTAGTCAAATGGTTTTCATTGTTGTTGTCCTATGGAGTACTCGAGTTAAGAACATTAGAACAAAAAAAGTCGTACATATCTTAAAGATATTGATGTAGATTTAAATATTTAATATAGCTGTTCTAGTGTGTAGGGAAGAGCTTAATTTTAATGATTTTGTAATATTTGAAGTAAAAAGTTAATACTGATGCTATTCCAGGTTTTTTCTATGGTTGTTTGCATTTTTCTTTACCCGATTGTCTGTAAATAGTTTGCTTTTCTAGTTTAATTTAACTATTCATAGTTATAGCCTTCAAGCAATTTCAGACATAGATATAAAAAATGTCCTCTTTATTCAATTTTGTACCCAAAGTTGATACCTCCTGGTTTGGTTGGGGGCGTGCTTCAAGGTCTCTGCAACTTCTATCTCTTCGAAAGACACACACGTACCATTGTGGAATCGTACACCAGCTTCTGCAAGAAATCATCCCGTGAATTGTTCGCAAGTATATTAATTTATTTACATTGTTTGAATTGATTTCCATCAAAAATGAGGGTAAACATTTTGCTTCAAATTCACTGGCTTACGTCAAAAAGATATTTTCAATTATTGATGGAGATTTATTCATTTACATATATATTGGCCCCAGATTATAATCTCGGGCATAGTATAATTACTACAAGTTTTCAATAAGTACTTTGCTGGAGGTCTTAACTCTCCAAATTGTTCTCCGACGATTCTAAATGAACACAAAAGATGTTTGAATGTCCCAGTAAGGTCAATTTCCGCCAGGATGATAGATAACAAAATTAGTTTAAGAAGTTTGACTAAAGGTGACCACCATATTTGAAAATCTGGCTTGTTTGGGGCTCATACAGCATACATTTAAACATATAAAGTAGTGTTTGAACGGGTTATCCGGGTACCCGGCCACACGATACTACCCGGTTCCTAATTTATTAACCGAATCCTACGCAAATAGTTATCTATTTATTTTGGTGTTTTGCAAACCAATGGTAAGGCAAATTTTCCATAGACTTAGTTTGGTGTGAGGCTACCATGTGGTCGAAAATAACAGCAATAACGAATGTATTCCATGGATATCTTATAACTACGTCACAATTTCAGCTAATAAGCAGAGAGCTAGGCTAGTTTACCCCATTGACTCAGTGTAGTGTTAGGCAACCATGTGGTCGAACGAAACAGCAATAATAGAAATATTCCATGGATATTTTATAATTGCGTCACAATTTCAGCGAATAAACAGATGGCTAGGCTAGTTTACCCCATTCTAAGGTGAAGTGTTAAGCAACCATGTGGTCGAACCTAACAGCAATAATGAAAATATTCCATGGATATCATATTACTGCGTCACAATTTCAGCCAATAAACAGATGGCTAGGCTAGTTTACCCCATTGACTTAGTGTAGTGTTAGGCAACCATGTGGTCGAAAGTAACAGCATTAATAAAATATTCCATGGATATCTTATAACTGCGTCACAATTTCAGCGAATAAACAGATGGCTAGGCTAGTTTACCCCCATTGACTTAGTGTGGTGTTAGGCAACCATGTGGTCGAGGATAAGAGCAATAGTGAGAATATACCATGGATATATTATAACTGCGTCACAATTTCAGCAAATAAACAGATGGCTAGGCTAGTTTACCCCATTGACTTAGTGTGGTGTTAAGCAACCATGTGGTCGAACGAAACAGCAATAACGGAAATATTCCATGGATATCTTATAACTGCGTCACAGTTTCAGCGAATAAATATATGGTTAGGCTTAGATTTCTCATTGACTTAGTGTGGTGTTAGGCTACCATGTGGAAGAAATTTATTATTTTGCTATTTAGCTAGACCTTAAATTTATTTAATGAAAATGATATTTAAAAGCATCACACAACATAGGTACATGATTGGAAGGCTATTTTAGTTGGCATTCTTCTGAAACAATACGTTAACTGCTTTCAAAAGCAGCTTAGTCAAATGGTTTTCATTGTTGTTGTCCTATGGAGTACTCGAGTTAAGAACATTAGAACAAAAAAAGTCGTACATATCTTAAAGATATTGATGTAGATTTAAATATTTAATATAGCTGTTCTAGTGTGTAGGGAAGAGCTTAATTTTAATGATTTTTTAATAATTGAAGTAAAAAGTTAATACTGATGCTTTTCCAGGTTTTTTCTATGGTTGTTTGCATCATTTTTCTTTACCCGATTGTCTGTAAATAGTTTGCTATTCTAGTTTAATTTAACTTTTCATAGAGTTATAGCCTTCAAGCAATTTCAGACATAGATATAAAAAATGTCCTCTTTATTCAATTTTGTACCCAAAGTTGATACCTCCTGGTTTGGTTGGGGGCGTGCTTCAAGGTCTCTGCAACTTCTATCTCTTCGAAAGACACACACGTACCATTGTGGGATCGTACACCAGCTTCTGCAAGAAATCATCCCGTGAATTGTTCGCAAGTATATTAATTTATTTACATTGTTTGAATTGATTTCCATCAAAAATGAGGGTAAACATTTTGCTTCAAATTCACTGGCTTACGTCAAAAAGGTATTTTCAATTATTGATGGAGATTTATTCATTTACATATATATTGGCCCCAGATTATAATCTCGGGCATAGTATAATTACTACAAGTTTTCAATAAGTACTTTGCTGGAGGTCTTAACTCTCCAAATTGTTCTCCGACGATTCTAAATGAACACAAAAGATGTTTGAATGTCCCAGTAAGGTCAATTTCCGCCAGGATGATAGATAACAAAATTAGTTTAAGAAGTTTGACTAAAGGTGACCACCATATTTGAAAATCTGGCTTGTTTGGGGCTCATACAGCATACATTTAAACATATAAAGTAGTGTTTGAACGGGTTATCCGGGTACCCGGCCACACGATACTACCCGGTTCCTAATTTATTAACCGAATCCTACGCAAATAGTTATCTATTTATTTTGGTGTTTTGCAAACCAATGGTAAGGCAAATTTTCCATAGACTTAGTTTGGTGTGAGGCTACCATGTGGTCGAAAATAACAGCAATAACGAATGTATTCAATGGATATCTTATAACTACGTCACAATTTCAGCTAATAAGCAGAGAGCTAGGCTAGTTTACCCCATTGACTCAGTGTAGTGTTAGGCAACCATGTGGTCGAACGTAACAGCAATAATGAAAATATTCCATCTTATAACTGCGTCACAATTTCAGCAAATAAACAGATGGCCAGGCTAGTTTACCCCATTTCTTAGTGTATTGTTAGGCAACCATGTGGTCGAGCGAAACAGCAATAATGAAAGTATTCCATGGATATCTTATAACTGCGTCACATTTTCAGCGAATAAATATATGGTTAGGCTTAGATTTCTCATTGACTTAGTGTGGTGTTAGGCTACCATGTGGAAGAAATTTATTATTTTGCTATTTAGCTAGACCTTAAATTTATTTAATGAAAATGATATTTAAAAGCATCACACAACATAGGAACATGATTGGAAGGATATTTTAGTTGGCATTCTACTGAAACAATACGTTAACTGCTTTCAAAAGCAGCTTAGTCAAATGGTTTTCATTGTGGTTGTCCTATGGAGTACTCGAGTTAAGAACATTAGAACAAAAAAAGTCGTATATATCTTAAAGATATTGATGTAGATTTAAACATTTAATATAGCTGTTCTAGTGTGTAGGGAAGAGCTTAATTTTAATGATTTTTTAATAATTGAAGTAAAAAGTTAATACTGATGCTATTCCAGGTTTTTTCTATGGGTGTTTGCATCATTTTTCTTTACCCGATTGTCTGTAAATAGTTTGCTATTCTAGTTTAATTTAACTATTCATAGAGTTATATCCTTCAAGCAATTTTCAGACATATATAGATATAAAAAATTGTCCTCTTTTTTCAATTTTGTACCCAAAGATTAACGTGACGTTGATACCTCCTGGTTTGGTTGGGGGCGTGCTTCAAGGTCTCTTGAACTTCTATCTCTTCGAAAGACACACACGTACGTACCCTTGTGGGATCGTACACCAGCTTCTGCAAGAAATCATCCCGTTTATTGTTCGGAAGTATATTCATTAAATTACATTGTTTGAATTGATTTCCATCAAAAATGAGGGTAAACATTTTGCTTCAAATGCACTGGCTTACGTCAAAAAGATATTTTCAATTATTGATGAAGATTTATTCTTTTAAATATATATAGGCCCCAGATTATAATCTCACGCATAGTATAATTGCTACAAGTTTTCAAAAATACTTTGCTGGAGGTCTTTACTCTCCAAATTTTTCTCCGACGATTCTAAATGAAGACAAAAGAGGTTTGTTTATCCCATAGACTTAGTGTAGTGTTAGGCAACCATGTGGTCGAACGTAACAGCAATAATGAAAATATTCCATGGATATCTTATAACTGCGTCACAATTTCAGTGAATAAACAGATGGCTAGGCTAGTTTACCCCTATTGACTTAGTGTGGTGTTAGGCAACCATGTGGTTGAGGGTAAGAGAAATAGTGAGAATATACCATGGATATATTATAACTGCTTCACAATTACAGCGAAGAAACATTTGGTTAGGCTTGGATTTCCATTGAATTAGTGTGGTGTTAGGCTACCATGTGGTCGAAAATAACAGCAATAATGAAAATATTCCATGGATATCTTATAACTGCGTCACAATTTCAGCTAATATGCAGATAGCTAGGCTAGTTTACCCCATTGACTCAGTGTAGTGTTAGGCAACCATGTGGTCGAACGTAACTGCAATAATGAAAATATTCCATGGATATCTTATAACTGCGTCACAATTTCAGCAAATAAACAGATGGCTAGGCTAGTTTACCCCATTGACTTAGTGTGGTGTTAGGCAACCATGTGGTCGAACGAAACAGCAATAACGGAAATATTCCATGGATATCTTATAACTGCGTCACAGTTTCAGCGAATAAATATATGGTTAGGCTTAGATTTCTCATTGACTTAGTGTGGTGTTAGGCTACCATGTGGAAGAAATTTATTATTTTGCTATTTAGCTAGACCTTAAATTTATTTAATGAAAATGATATTTAAAAGCATCACACAACATAGGAACATGATTGGAAGGATATTTTAGTTGGCATTCTACTGAAACAATACGTTAACTGCTTTCAAAAGCAGCTTAGTCAAATGGTTTTCATTGTTGTTGTCCTATGGAGTACTCGAGTTAAGAACATTAGAACAAAAAAAGTCGTACATATCTTAAAGATATTGATGTAGATTTAAATATTTAATATAGCTGTTCTAGTGTGTAGGGAAGAGCTTAATTTTAATGATTTTTTAATAATTGAAGTAAAAAGTTAATACTGATGCTATTCCAGGTTTTTTCTGTGGGTGTTTGCATCATTTTTCTTTACCCGATTGTCTGTAAATAGTTTGCTATTCTAGTTTAATTTAACTTTTCATAGTTATAGCCTTCAAGCAATTTCAGACATAGATATAAAAAATGTCCTCTTTATTCAATTTTGTACCCAAAGTTGATACCTCCTGGTTTGGTTGGGGGCGTGCTTCAAGGTCTCTGCAACTTCTATCTCTTCGAAAGACACACACGTACCATTGTGGAATCGTACACCAGCTTCTGCAAGAAATCATCCCGTGAATTGTTCGCAAGTATATCCATTCGCAAGTATATCCAAACATTGTTTGAATTGATTTCCATCAAAAATGAGGGTAAACATTTTGCTTCAAATTCACTGGCTTACGTCAAAAAGATATTTTCAATTATTGATGGAGATTTATTCATTTACATATATATTGGCCCCAGATTATAATCTCGGGCATAGTATAATTACTACAAGTTTTCAATAAGTACTTTGCTGGAGGTCTTAACTCTCCAAATTGTTCTCCGACGATTCTAAATGAACACAAAAGATGTTTGAATGTCCCAGTAAGGTCAATTTCCGCCAGGATGATAGATAACAAAATTAGTTTAAGAAGTTTGACTAAAGGTGACCACCATATTTGAAAATCTGGCTTGTTTGGGGCTCATACAGCATACATTTAAACATATAAAGTAGTGTTTGAACGGGTTATCCGGGTACCCGGCCACACGATACTACCCGGTTCCTAATTTATTAACCGAATCCTACGCAAATAGTTATCTATTTATTTTGGTGTTTTGCAAACCAATGGTAAGGCAAATTTTCCATAGACTTAGTTTGGTGTGAGGCTACCATGTGGTCGAAAATAACAGCAATAACGAATGTATTCAATGGATATCTTATAACTACGTCACAATTTCAGCTAATAAGCAGAGAGCTAGGCTAGTTTACCCCATTGACTCAGTGTAGTGTTAGGCAACCATGTGGTCGAACGTAACAGCAATAATGAAAATATTCCATCTTATAACTGCGTCACAATTTCAGCAAATAAACAGATGGCCAGGCTAGTTTACCCCATTTCTTAGTGTATTGTTAGGCAACCATGTGGTCGAGCGAAACAGCAATAATGAAAGTATTCCATGGATATCTTATAACTGCGTCACATTTTCAGCGAATAAATATATGGTTAGGCTTAGATTTCTCATTGACTTAGTGTGGTGTTAGGCTACCATGTGGAAGAAATTTATTATTTTGCTATTTAGCTAGACCTTAAATTTATTTAATGAAAATGATATTTAAAAGCATCACACAACATAGGAACATGATTGGAAGGATATTTTAGTTGGCATTCTACTGAAACAATACGTTAACTGCTTTCAAAAGCAGCTTAGTCAAATGGTTTTCATTGTGGTTGTCCTATGGAGTACTCGAGTTAAGAACATTAGAACAAAAAAAGTCGTATATATCTTAAAGATATTGATGTAGATTTAAACATTTAATATAGCTGTTCTAGTGTGTAGGGAAGAGCTTAATTTTAATGATTTTTTAATAATTGAAGTAAAAAGTTAATACTGATGCTATTCCAGGTTTTTTCTGTGGGTGTTTGCATCATTTTTCTTTACCCGATTGTCTGTAAATAGTTTGCTATTCTAGTTTAATTTAACTTTTCATAGAGTTAAGCCTTCAAGCAATTTCAGACATAGATATAAAAAATGTCCTCTTTATTCAATTTTGTACCCAAAGTTGATACCTCCTGGTTTGGTTGGGGGCGTGCTTCAAGGTCTCTGCAACTTCTATCTCTTCGAAAGACACACACGTACCATTGTGGAATCGTACACCAGCTTCTGCAAGAAATCATCCCGTGAATTGTTCGCAAGTATATCCATTCGCAAGTATATCCAAACATTGTTTGAATTGATTTCCATCAAAAATGAGGGTAAACATTTTGCTTCAAATTCACTGGCTTACGTCAAAAAGATATTTTCAATTATTGATGGAGATTTATTCATTTACATATATATTGGCCCCATATTATAATCTCGGGCATAGTATAAATACTACAAGTTTTCAATAAGTACTTTGCTGGAGGTCTTAACTCTCCAAATTGTTCTCCGACGATTCTAAATGAACACAAAAGATGTTTGAATGTCCCAGTAAGGTCAATTTCCGCCAGGATGATAGATAACAAAATTAGTTAAGAAGTTTGACTAAAGGTGACCACCATATTTGAAAATCTGGCATGTTTGGGGCTAATACAGCACACATTTAAACATATAAAATTGTGTTTGAACGGGTTATCCAGGTACCCGCCCACACGATACTACCCGGTTCCTAATTTATTAACCGAATCCTACGCAAATAGTTCTATTTATTTTGGTGTTTTGCAAACCAATGGTAAGGCAAATTTTCCATAGACTTAGTTTGGTGTAAGGCTACCATGTGGTCGAAAATAACAGCAATAACGAATGTATTCAATGGATATCTTATAACTACGTCACAATTTCAGCTAATAAGCAGAAAGCTAGGCTAGTTTACCCCATTGACTCAGTGTAGTGTTAGGCAACCATGTGGTCGAACGTAAGAGCAATAATGAAAATATTCCATGGATATCTACGTCACAATTTCAGCGATTAAACATCTTAGGCTTAGATTTCTCCATGACTTAGTGTGGTTAGGCTACCATGTTGAAGAAATTTATTATTTTGCTATTTAGCTAGAACTTAAATTTATTTAATGAAAGTGTTTAAAGCATCACACAACATACGAACATGATTTGAAGGATATTTTAGTTTGCATTCTAAGGGAAGCAATACATTAACTGCTTTCAACACCAGCTTAGACGAATGGTTTTCACTGTTGTTGTCCTTTGGAGTAACAGTTAAGAACGTTAGAACAAAAGACTCGTGCATGTCAAAAAGATATATTGATGTAGATTTAAACATTAATTATGGCTGTTCTAGTCTGTAGGGTCTGTCAAAGAAATATTATATAGTTATGAAGCCATTATATACTTTGTATCACCTTTTATTGTGGAGCATAAACACTTTTACATTTTTTTTCACAGAGTAGATTCTTCAGTGTTCACAGTGGTGGTTTTCTATCAGTTTATAGTACAGAACTATGGAATGTGTGGCAGAAACTTTCGGACGAGTTCATCTTACTAACTGCAATGTATGGTGAGAGACATTGGTTGAGGGAGTTTATACTACATAACTATGAAATGTATTGCAGAAACTTCTCGGACAATAACTACAGCTTACTCACTGCAGTGTTTAGTGATAGACATTATTTGAGGGAGTTTATACTACATAACTAAGAAATGTTTTGCAGAAATTCCTCGGACAATGATTGCAGCTTACTGACAGCAATGCAATGTGAGACATTTGTTGAGTGATTTTATACTACATATCTATAAAATGTATTGCAGAAGCTTCTCGAACAATGACTGCAGCTTACTCACTGCAGTGTATAGTGAGAGACATCATTTGGGGGAGTTTATACTACATAACTATGAATTGTATTGCAGTAACCTTTCGAACAATGACTGCAGCCTACTCACTGCAGTGTTTAGTGAGAGACATTATTTGAGAGAGTTTTAACTACATAACTATGAAATGTTTTGCAGAAACTCCTCGAACAATGATTGCAGCTAACTGACTGCAATGCAATGTGAAAGACATTTGTTGAGTGATTTTATACTACATTACTATTAAAATGTATTGCAGAAACTTCTCGAACAATGACTGCAGCTTACTCACTGCAGTGTATAGTGAGAGACATCATTTGAGGGAGTTTATACTACATAACTATGAAATGTTTTGCAGAAACTTCTCAGACAAAGATTGAAGCTTACCCACTGCAGTGTTTAGTGAGAGACGTTATTTGAGAGAGTTTTAACTACATAACTATGAAATGTTTTGCAGAAACTCCTCGAACAATGACTGCAGCTTACATGCTGCAGTGTTTAGTGAGAGACATAATTTGAGGGAGTTTTTGATACATAACCTAAGAAATGTTTTGCAGAAACTTCTCGGACAATGATTGCACCTTACTGACTGCAATGCAATGTGAGAGACATTTGTTGAGTGATTTAATACTACACAACAATGAAATGTATTGCAGAATCGTCTCGAACAATGATTGCAGCTTACTCGCTGCAGTGTATAGTGAGAGACATCATTTGAGGGAGTTTTTACTACATTACTATGAAATGTTTTGCAGAAACTTCTGGGACAATGATTGCAGCTTACTCACTGCAATGCAATGTGAGAGACATTTGTTGAGTGATTTAATACTACATAACAATTTAAATGTATTGCAGAAACGTCTCGAACAATGATTACAGCTTACTCGCTGCAGTGTATAGTGAGAGACATAATTTGGGAGAGTTTTTACTACATAACTATGTAATATTTTGCAGAAACTTCACAGACAATGATTGCAGCTTACTCACTGCAGTGTTAAGTGAGAGATATTATTTGAGGGAGTCTTTGATACATAACTAAGAAATGTTAACTTCTCGAACAATGACTGCAGCTTACTCGTTGCAGTGTTTAGTGAGAGACATTATTTGAGAGAGTTTTTACTACATAACTATGAAATGTTTTGCAGAAACTTCTCGGACAATGACTGCAGCTTACACTCTGCAGTGTTTAGTGAGAGACATCATTTGGGAGAGTTTTTACTACATCACTATGAAATGTTTTGCATAAACTCCTCGGACAATGATTGCACCTTACTGGCAGCAATGCAATGTGAGAGACATTTGTTGAGTGATTTTATACTACATATCTATAAATTGTATTGCAGAAACTTATCGAACAATGACTGCAGCTTACACGCTGCAGTGTATTGTGAGAGACATAATTTGGGAGAGTTTTTACTACATAACTATGAAATGTTTTGCAGAAACTTCTCGGACAATGATTGCACCTTACTGACTGCAATGCAATGTGAGAGACATTTGTTGAGTGATTTAATACTACACAACAATGAAATGTATTGCAGAAACTTCTCGAACAATGACTGCAGCTTACACGCTGCAGTGTATAGTGAGAGACATCATTTGGGAGAGTTTATACTACATAACTATGAAATGTTTTGCAGAAACGTCTCGGACAATGATTTCAGCTTACTGACTGCAATGCAATGTGAGAGACATTTGCTGAGTGATTTAATACTACACAACAATGAAATGTATTGCAGAAACTTCTCGAACAATGACTGCAGCTTACACGCTGCAGTGTATAGTGAGAGACATTTGGGAGAGTTTATACTACATAACCTAAGAAATGTTTTGCAGAAACGTCTCGGACAATGATTTCAGCTTACTGACTGCAATGCAATGTGAGAGACATTTGTTGAGTGATTTAATACTACACAACAATGAAATGTATTGCAGAAACTTCTCGAACAATGACTGCAGCTTACACGCTGCAGTGTATAGTGAGAGACATTTGTTGAGTGATTTTATACTACATAAATATGAAATGTTTTACAGAAACTTCTCGAACAATGACTGCAGCTTAACACGCTGCAGTGTATAGTGAGAGACATCATTTGGGAGAGATTTTACTACATAACTATGAAATGTTTTGCAGAAACTTCTCGGACAATGATTGCAGCTTACTGACTGCTATGCAATGTGAGAGACATTTGTTGAGTGATTTAATACTACACAACAATGAAATGTATTGCAGAAACTTCTCGAACAATGACTGCAGCTTACTCGCTGCACTGTATAGTGAGAGACCTTTGTTGAGTGATTTTACACTACATAACTATGAAATGTATTGCAGAAACTTCTCGAACAATGACTGCAGCTTACACGCTGCAGTGTATAGTGAGAGACATCATTTGGGAGAGTTTTTACTACATAACAATGAAATGTATTGCAGAAACGTCTCGAACAATGACTGCAGCTTACTCGCTGCAGTGTATAGTGAGAGACATTTGTTGAGTGATTTTATACTACATAAATATGAAATGTTTTGCAGAAACTTCTCGAACAATGACTGCAGCTTAACACGCTGCAGTGTATAGTGAGAGACATCATTTGGGAGTTTTTACTACAAAACTATGAAATGTTTTGCAGAAACGTCTCGAAACAATGATTGCAGCTTACTCGCTGCAGTGTATAGTGAGAGACTTTTGTTGAGTGATTTTATACTACATAACTATGAAATGTATTGCAGAAACTTCTCGAACAATGACTTCAGCTTACACGCTGCAGTGTATAGTGAGAGACATAATTCGCTGCAGTGTATAGTGAGAGACTTTTGTTGAGTGATTTTATTACTACATTACTATGAAATGTATTGCAGAAACTTCTCGAACAATGACTGCAGCTTACACGCTGCAGTGCATAGTGAGAGACATCATTTGGGAGAGTTTTTACTACATAACTATGAAATGTTTTGCAGAAACTTCTCGAACAATGACTGCAGCTTACACGCTGCAGTGTATAGGAGAGATACATTTGTTGAGTGATTTTATACTACACAACTATGAAATGTATTGCAGAAACTTCTCGAACAATGACTTCAGCTTACACGCTGCAGTGTATAGTGAGAGACATAATTTGGGAGAGTTTTTTCTACAAAACTATGAAATGTTTTGCAGAAACTCCTCGGACAATGATTGCAGCTTACTGACTGCAATAAAATGTGAGAGACATTTGTTGAGTGATTTAATACTACACAACAATGAAATGTATTGCAGAAACGTCTCGAACAATTATTTCAGCTTACTCGCTGCACTGTATAGTGAGAGACTTTTGTTGAGTGATTTTACACTACATAACTATGAAATGTATTGCAGAAACTTCTCGAACAATGACTGCAGCTTACACGCTGCAGTGCATAGTGAGTGACATTTGTTGAGTTATTTTATACTACATAAATATGAAATGTTTTGCAGAAACTTCTCGAACAATGACTTCAGCTTAACACGCTGCAGTGTTTAGTGAGAGACATAATTTGGGAGAGTTTTTTCTACAAAACTATGAAATGTTTTGCAGAAACTCCTCGGACAATGATTGCAGCTTACTGACTGCAATAAAATGTGAGAGACATTTGTTGAGTGATTTAATACTACACAACAATGAAATGTATTGCAGAAACGTCTCGAACAATTATTGCAGCTTACTCGCTGCACTGTATAGTGAGAGACTTTTGTTGAGTGATTTTACACTACATAACTATGAAATGTATTGCAGAAACTTCTCGAACAATGACTGCAGCTTACACGCTGCAGTGCATAGTGAGTGACATTTGTTGAGTTATTTTATACTACATAAATATGAAATGTTTTGCAGAAACTTCTCGAACAATGACTTCAGCTTAACACGCTGCAGTGTATAGTGAGAGACATAATTTGGGAGAGTTTTTTCTACAAAACTATGAAATGTTTTGCAGAAACTCCTCGGACAATGATTGCAGCTTACTGACTGCAATAAAATGTGAGAGACATTTGTTGAGTGATTTAATACTACACAACAATGAAATGTATTGCAGAAACGTCTCGAACAATTATTGCAGCTTACTCGCTGCACTGTATAGTGAGAGACTTTTGTTGAGTGATTTTACACTACATAACTATGAAATGTATTGCAGAAACTTCTCGAACAATGACTGCAGCTTACACGCTGCAGTGCATAGTGAGTGACATTTGTTGAGTTATTTTATACTACATAAATATGAAATGTTTTGCAGAAACTTCTCGAACAATGACTGCAGCTTAACACGCTGCAGTGTATAGTGAGAGACATCATTTGGGAGAGTTTTTACTGCATAACTATGAAATGTTTTGCAGAAACTTCTCGAATAATGACTGCAGCTTACACGCTGCAGTGTATAGGAGAGACTTTTGTTGAGTGATTTTACACTACATAACTATGAAATGTATTGCAGAAACTTCTCGAACAATGACTGCAGCTTACACGCTGCAGTGCATAGTGAGTGACATTTGTTGAGTGATTTTATACTACATAAATATGAAATGTATTGCAGAAACTTCTCGAACAATGACTGCAGCTTACACGCTGCAGTGTATAGTGAGAGACATAATTCGCTGCAGTGTATAGTGAGAGACTTTTGTTGAGTGATTTTATTACTACATAACTATGAAATGTATTGCAGAAACTTCTCGAACAATGACTGCAGCTTACACGCTGCAGTGCATAGTGAGAGACATCATTTGGGAGAGTTTTTACTACATAACTATGAAATGTATTGCAGAAACTTCTCGAACAATGACTGCAGCTTACACGCTGCAGTGCATAGTGAGTGACATTTGTTGAGTGATTTTATACTACATAAATATGAAATGTATTGCAGAAACTTCTCGAACAATGACTGCAGCTTACACGCTGCAGTGTATAGTGAGAGACATAATTTGGGAGAGTTTTTTCTACAAAACTATGAAATGTTTTGCAGAAACTCCTCGGACAATGATTGCAGCTTACTGACTGCAATAAAATGTGAGAGACATTTGTTGAGTGATTTTATACTACACAACAATGAAATGTATTGCAGAAACGTCTCGAACAATTATTGCAGCTTACTCGCTGCACTGTATAGTGAGAGACTTTTGTTGAGTGATTTTACACTACATAACTATGAAATGTATTGCAGAAACTTCTCGAACAATGACTGCAGCTAACACGCTGCAGTGCATAGTGAGAGACATTTGTTGAGTGATTTAATACTACACAACAATGAAATGTATTGCAGAAACGTCTCGAACAATTATTTCAGCTTACTCGCTGCACTGTATAGTGAGAGACTTTTGTTGAGTGATTTTACACTACATAACTATGAAATGTATTGCAGAAACTTCTCGAACAATGACTGCAGCTTACACGCTGCAGTGCATAGTGAGTGACATTTGTTGAGTTATTTTATACTACATAAATATGAAATGTTTTGCAGAAACTTCTCGAACAATGACTTCAGCTTAACACGCTGCAGTGTATAGTGAGAGACATCATTTGGGAGAGTTTTTACTACATAACTATGAAATGTTTTGCAGAAACTTCTCGAACAATGACTGCAGCTTACACGCTGCAGTGTATAGTGAGTGACATTTGTTGAGTTATTTTATACTACATAAATATGAAATGTTTTGCAGAAACTTCTCGAACAATGACTTCAGCTTAACACGCTGCAGTGTATAGTGAGAGACATCATTTGGGAGAGTTTTTACTACATAACTATGAAATGTTTTGCAGAAACTTCTCGAACAATGACTGCAGCTTACACGCTGCAGTGTATAGGAGAGATACATTTGTTGAGTGATTTTATACTACATAACTATGAAATGTATTGCAGAAACTTCTCGAACAATGACTGCAGCTTACACGCTGCAGTGTATAGTGAGAGACATAATTTGGGAGAGTTTTTACTACACAACAATGAAATGTATTGCAGAAACTCCTCGGACAATGATTGCAGCTTAACACGCTGCAGTGTATAGTGAGAGACATCATTTGGGAGAGTTTTTACTACATAACTATGAAATGTATTGCAGAAACGTCTCGAACAATGACTGCAGCTTACTCGCTGCAGTGTATAGGTGAGAGACATTTGTTGAGTGATTTTATACTACATAACTATGAAATGTATTGCAGAAACTTCTCGAACAATGACTGCAGCTTACACGCTGCAGTGTATAGTGAGAGACTTTTGTTGAGTGATTTTATACTACATAACTATGAAATGTTTTGCAGAAACGTCTCGAACAATGACTTCAGCTTACACGCTGCAGTGTATAGTGAGAGACATAATTTGGGAGAGTTTTTACTACAAAACTATGAAATGTTTTACAGAAACTCCTCGGACAATGATTGCAGCTTACTGACTGCAATGCAATGTGAGAGACATTTGTTGAGTGATTTAATACTACACAACTATGAAATGTATTGCAGAAACTCCTCGGACAATGATTGCAGCGTAATCGCTATAGTCATTGTTCGAAGCAGTCTTTGTTCATTGTTCAAGTTTCTGCAAAACATTTCATAGTTTTGTAGTATAAAATCACTCAACAAATGTCTCTCACATTGCTTTGCAGTCAGTAAGCTACAATCATTGTTCGATAAGTTTCTGCAATACATTTTATAGTTATGTAACATAAAGTCGCTCAACAAATGTTTCTCATTTATACACTGCAATGAGTATGCTGCTGTATTTTTTCGACTAGTTTCTGCAATTCATTTCATAGTTATGTAGCTTAAAATCACTCAACCAATGCAATGTGAGAACATTGCATTGCTGTCAGTAAACTGAAGCCATTGTTCGAGAAGTTTCTGCAAAACATTTCATAGTTATGTAGTATACACTCCCTCAAATAAAGTCTCTCACTATACACTGCAGTGAGTAAGCTGCAATCATTGTTCGATAAGTTTCTGCAAAACATTACATAGTTTTGTAGCATAAAATCACTGGCCAAATGTCTCTCACAATACATTGTAGTCAGTAGGCTGCAATCATTGTCTGAGAAGTTACTGCAAATCATTTCATAGTTATGTAAGTAAGAACTGCCTCAAATAATGTCTCTCACTATACACTGCAGTGAGTAAGCTGCAGTCATTGTTCGATAAGTTTCTGCATTACATTTCATAGTTATATAGTATAAAATCATCACTCAACAAATGTCTCTCACATTGCATTGCAGTCAGTAAGCTGCAATCAATTGTTCGATAAGTTTCTGCCAAACATTTCATAGTTTTGTAGTATAAAATCACTTAACAAATGTCTCTCACTATACACTACAGTGAGTAAGCTGCAGTCATTGTCCGAGAAGTTTCTGCAATACATTTCATAGTTATATACTTATAAACTGCCTCAAATAATGTCTCTCACTATGCACTACAGTGAGTAAGCTGCAGTCACTGTTCGATAAGTTTCTGCAATACATTTCATTGTTATGTAGTATAAACTGCCTCAAATAATGTCTCTCACTATACACTGCAGTGAGTAAGCTGCAGCCATTGTCCGAGAAGCTTTCTGCAATACATTTCATAGTTATGAAGTAAAAAATCACTCAACGAATGTCTCTCACTATACACTGCAGTGAGTAAGCTGCAGTCATTGTCGGAGAAGTTTCTGCAATGCATTTCATAGTTATGTAGTAAAAACTCTCTCAAATAATGTCTCTCACTATTGAATGCAGTGAGTAAGCTGCAGTCATTGTTCGAGAAGTTTCTGCAATACATTGTAATGTAGAACAAAATCACTGAACAAATGTCTCTCACAATACATTGTAGTCAGTAGGCTGCGATTACTGTCTGAAAAGTAACTGCAAATCATTCCATAGTTATGTAAGTAAGAACTGCCTCAAATAATGTCTCTCACTATACACTGCAGTGGGTAAGCTGCAGTCATTGTTCGATAAGTTTTTGCCAAACATTTCATAGTTTTGTAGTATAAAATCACTTAACAAATGTCTCTCACTATACACTGCAGCGTAATCGCTATAGTCATTGTTCGAAGCAGTCTTTGTTCATTGTTCAAGTTTCAGTCATTGTTAAGCTGCAGTCATTGTTCGATAAGTTTTTGCCAAACATTTCATTGTTATGTAGAACAAAATCACTGAACAAATGTCTCTCACAATACATTGTAGTCAGTAGGCTGCGATCACTGTCTGAAAAGTAACTGCAAATCATTTCATATTTATGTAAGTAAGAACTGCCTCAAATAATGTCTCTCACTATACACTGCAGTCAGTAAGCTGCAGTCATTGTTCGATAAGTTTTTGCAATACATTTCATAGTTATATAGTATAAAATCACTTCAACAAATGTCTCTCACATTGCATTGCAGTCAGTAAGCTGCAATCAATTGTTCGATAAGTTTCTGCAAAACATTTCATAGTTTTGTAGTATAAAATCACTTAACAAATGTCTCTCACTATTCACTGCAAGTGAGTAAGCTGCAATCATTGTCCGAGAAGCTTCTGCAATACATTTCATAGTTATGTAGTAAAAAATCACTCAACGAATGTGTCTCACTATACACTGCAGTGAGTAAGCTGCAGTCATTGTTCGAGAAGTTTCTGCAATACATTTCATTGTTATGTAGTATAAACTGCCTCAAATAATGTCTCTCACCATACATTGCAGTCAGTAGGCTGCAATCACTGTCTCAAAAGTTTCTGCAATACATTTCATAGTTATGTAGTAAAAAATCACTCAACGAATGTGTCTCACTATACACTGCAGTGAGTAAGCTGCAGTCCCTGTTCGATAGGTTTCTGCCATACATTTCATAGTTATATAGAATAAAATCACTCAACAAATGTCTCTCACATTGCATTGCAGCCAGTAAGTTGCAATCATTGTCTGAGAAGTTTCTGCAAAACATTTCATAGTTATGTTGAATAAAATCACTCAACAAATGTCTCTCACGATACATTGCAGTCAGTAGGCTGCAATCACTGTCTGAGAAGTTTCTGCAATGCATTTCATAGTTATGTAGTATAAACTGCCTCAAATAATGTCTCTCACTGTACACTGCACTGAGTAAGCTGCAGTCACTGTTCGATAAGTTTCTGCAATACATTTCATTGTTATGTAGTATAAACTGCCTCAAATAATGTCACTCACTATATACTGCAGTGAGTAAGCTGCAGTCATTGTTCGAGAGGTTTCTGCAATACATTTCATAGTTATGTAGAATCAAATCACTCAACAAATGTCTCTCACCATACAATGCAGTCAGTAGGCTGCAATCATGGTCTGAGAAGTTTCTGCAAAACATTTCATAGTTATGTAGTAAAAAATCACTCAAATGCAGTCTCTCACTATACACTGCATTGAGTAAGCTGCAGTCATTGATCGATAAGTTTTCTGCAATACATTTCATTCTTATGTAGTATAAAATCACTCAACAAATGTCTCTCACCATACATTGCAGTCAGTAAGCTGCAATCATTGTCCGAGAGGTTTCTGCAAAACATTTCATAGTTTTGTAGTATAAACTCCCTCAACAATGTCTCCCACATTGCTTTGCAGTCAGTAGGCTGCAGTTATTGTTCGAGAAGTTTCTGCAATACATTTCTTAGTTATGTAGTATTAACTCCCTCAACCAATGTGTCTCACCATACATTGCAATCAGTAGGCTCAATCATTGTCCGAGAAGTTTCTGCAAAACATTTCATAGTTATGTAGTATAAACTCCCTCAAATGATGTCTCTCACTATACACTGTGGTGAGTAAGCTGCAGTTATTGTCCGAGAAGTTTCTGCAATACATTTCATAGTTATGTAGTAAAAACTCACTGAACAAATGTCTCTCACAATACATTGCAGTCAGTAGGCTGCAATCACTGTCTGAGAAGTTTCTGCAAAGCATTTCATAGTTATGTAGTATAAACTGCCTCAAATAATGTCTCTCACTATACACTGCAGTGAGTAAGCTGCACTCATTGTCCGAGAAGCTTCTGCAATACATTTCATAGTTGTGAAGTAAAAAATCACTCAACGAATGTCTCTCACTATACACTGCAGTGAGTAAGCTGCAGTCATTGTCCGAGAAGTTTCTGCAATACGTTTCTTAGTTATGTAGTAAAAACTCTCTCAAATAATGTCTCTCATCATACATTGCAGTCAGTAAGCTGCAATCATTGTCCGAGAAGTTTCTGCAAAACATTTCATAGTTTTGTAGTATAAACTCCCTCAACAATGTCTCCCACATTGCTTTGCAGTCAGTAGGCTGCAGTTATTGTTCGAGAAGTTTCTGCAATACATTTCTTAGTTATGTAGTATTAACTCCCTCAACCAATGTCTCTCACGATACATTGCAGTCAGTAGGCTGCAATCACTGTCTGAGAAGTTTCTGCAATGCATTTCATAGTTATGTAGTATAAACTGCCTCAAATAATGTCTCTCACTGTACACTGCACTGAGTAAGCTGCAGTCACTGTTCGATAAGTTTCTGCAATACATTTCATTGTTATGTAGTATAAACTGCCTCAAATAATGTCACTCACTATATACTGCAGTGAGTAAGCTGCAGTCATTGTTCGAGAGGTTTCTGCAATACATTTCATAGTTATGTAGTAAAAACTCTCTCAAATAATGTCTCTCACTATACACTGCAGTCAGTAGGCTGCAGTCATTGTTCGAGAAATTTCTGCAATACATTTCATTGCTATGTAGTACAAACTCACTGAACAAATGTCTCTCACAATACATTGCAGTCAGTAGGCTGCAATCACTGTCTGAGAAGTTTCTGCAAAGCATTTCATAGTTATGTAGTATAAACTGCCTCAAATAATGTCTCTCACTATACACTGCAGTGAGTAAGCTGCAATCAATTGTTCGATAAGTTTCTGCAAAACATTTCATAGTTTTGTAGTATAAAATCACTTAACAAATGTCTCTCACATTGCTTTGCAGTAACTAAGCTGCAATCATTGTTCGAGAAGTTTCTGCAATACATTTTATAGTTATGTAGAATAAAATCACTCAACGAATGTGTCTCACTATTCACTGCAGTGAGTAAGCTGCAATCATTGTTCGAGAAGCTTCTGCAATACATTTCATAGTTAAATACTTATAAACTGCCTCAAATAATGTCTCTCACTATACACTGCAGTGAGTAAGCTGCAGTCACTGTTCGATAAGTTTCTGCAATACATTTCATTGTTATGAAGTAAAAAATCACTCAACGAATGTCTCTCACTATACACTGCAGTGAGTAAGCTGCAGTCATTGTTCGAGAAGTTTCTGCAATACATTTCATAGTTATGTAGAATAAAATCACTCAACAAATGTCTCTCACCATACATTGCAGTCAGTAGGCTGCAATCATTGTTCGAGAAGTTTTTGCAATAGATTTCATTGTAATGTAGAACAAAATCACTGAACAAATGTCTCTCACAATACATTGTAGTCAGTAGGCTGCAATCAATTGTTCGATAAGTTTCTGCAAAACATTTCATAGTTTTGTAGTATAAAATCACTTAACAAATGTCTCTCACATTGCTTTGCAGTAACTAAGCGGCAATCATTGTTCGAGAAGTTTCTGCAATACATTTTATAGTTATGTAGAATAAAATCACTCAACGAATGTGTCTCACTATTCACTGCAGTGAGTAAGCTGCAATCATTGTTCGAGAAGCTTCTGCAATACATTTCATAGTTAAATACTTATAAACTGCCTCAAATAATGTCTCTCACTATACACTGCAGTGAGTAAGCTGCACTCATTGTCCGAGAAGCTTCTGCAATACATTTCATAGTTGTGAAGTAAAAAATCACTCAACGAATGTCTCTCACTATACACTGCAGTGAGTAAGCTGCAGTCATTGTCCGAGAAGTTTCTGCAATACGTTTCTTAGTTATGTAGTAAAAACTCTCTCAAATAATGTCTCTCACTATACACTGAGGTAAGTAAGCTGCAGTCATTGTCGGAGAAGTTTCTGCAATGCATTTAATAGTAATGTAGTAAAAACTCTCTCAAATAATGTCTCTCACTATTGAATGCAGTGAGTAAGCTGCAGTCATTGTTCGATAAGTTTCTGCAAAACATTTCATAGTTTTGTAGTATAAAATCACTTAACAAATGTCTCTCACTATTCACTGCAGTGAGTAGGCTGCAATCATTGTCCGAGAAGCTTCTGCAATACATTTCATAGTTATGTAGTAAAAAATCACTCAACGAATGTGTCTCACTATACACTGCAGTGAGTAAGCTGCAGTCATTGTTCGAGAAGTTTCTGCAATACATTTCATTGTTATGTAGTATAAACTGCCTCAAATAATGTCTCTCACCATACATTGCAGTCAGTAAGCTGCAATCATTGTTCGATAAGTTTCTGCAAAACATTACATAGTTTTGTAGTATAAAAAAAATCACTGACCAAATGTCTCTCACAATACATTGTATAGTCAGTAGGCTGCAACCATTGTCTGAAAAGTTACTGCAAATCATTTCATAGTTATGTAAGTAAAAACTGCCTCAAATAATGTCTCTCACTATACACTGCAGTCAGTAAAGCTGCAATCATTGTTCGAGAAGTTTCTGCAAAACATTTCATAGTTTTGTAGTATAAACTCCCTCAACAATGTCTCCCACATTGCTTTGCAGTCAGTAGGCTGCAATCACTGTCTCAAAAGTTTCTGCAATACATTTCATAGTTATGTAGTATAAAATCACTTAACAAATGTCTCTCACATTACTTTGCAGTAACTAAGCTGCAATCATTGTTCGAGAAGTTTCTGCAAAACATTTCATAGTTTTGTAGTATAAAATCACTTAACAAATGTCTCTCACATTGCTTTGCAGTAACTAAGCTGCAATCATTGTTCGAGAAGTTTCTGCAATACATTTTATAGTTATGTAGAATAAAATCACTCAACGAATGTCTCTCACTATTCACTGCAGTGAGTAAGCTGCAATCATTGTTCGAGAAGTTTCTGCAATGCATTTAATAGTAATGTAGTAAAAACTCTCTCAAATAATGTCTCTCACTATTGAATACAGTTAGTAAGCTGCAGTCATTGTTCGAGTAGTTTCTGCAATACATTTCACTGTTATGTAGAACAAAATCACTGAACAAATGTCTCTCACAATACATTGTAGTCAGTAGGCTGCGATCACTGTCTGAAAAGTAACTGCAAATCATTTCATAGTTATGTAAGTAAGAACTGCCTCAAATAATGTCTCTCACTATACACTGCAGTGGGTAAGCTGCAGTCATTGTTCGATAAGTTTCTGCAATACATTTCATAGTTATATAGTATAAAATCACTTGAACAAATGTCTCTCACATTGCATTGCAGTCAGTAAGCTGCAATCAATTGTTCGATAAGTTTCTGCAAAACATTTCATACTTTTGTAGTATAAAATCACTTAACAAATGTCTCTCACATTGCTTTGCAGTAACTAAGCTGCAATCATTGTTCGAGAAGTTTCTGCAATACATTTTATAGTTATGTAGAATAAAATCACTCAACGAATGTGTCTCACTATTCACTGCAGTGAGTAAGCTGCAATCATTGTTCGAGAAGCTTCTGGAATACATTTCATAGTTAAATACTTATAAACTGCCTCAAATAATGTCTCTCACTATACACTGCAGTGAGTAAGCTGCAATCATTGTTCGAGAAGTTTCTGCAATACATTTTATAGTTATGTAGAATAAAATCACTCAACGAATGTCTCTCACTATTCACTGCAGTGAGTAAGCTGCAATCAATTGTTCGATAAGTTTCTGCAAAACATTTCATAGTTTTGTAGTATAAAATCACTTAACAAATGTCTCTCACATTGCTTTGCAGTAACTAAGCTGCAATCATTGTTCGAGAAGTTTCTGCAATACATTTTATAGTTATGTAGAATAAAATCACTCAACGAATGTCTCTCACTATTCACTGCAGTGAGTAAGCTGCAATCATTGTTCGAGAAGTTTCTGCAATGCATTTAATAGTAATGTAGTAAAAACTCTCTCAAATAATGTCTCTCACTATTGAATACAGTTAGTAAGCTGCAGTCATTGTTCGAGAAGTTTCTGCAATACATTTCACTGTTATGTAGAACAAAATCACTGAACAAATGTCTCTCACAATACATTGTAGTCAGTAGGCTGCAATCACTGTCTGAGAAGTTTCTGCAATGCATTTCATAGTTATGTAGTATAAACTGCCTCAAATAATGTCTCTCACTGTACACTGCACTGAGTAAGCTGCAGTCACTGTTCGATAAGTTTCTGCAATACATTTCATTGTTATGTAGTATAAACTGCCTCAAATAATGTCACTCACTATATACTGCAGTGAGTAAGCTGCAGTCATTGTTCGAGAGGTTTCTGCAATACATTTCATAGTTATGTAGAATCAAATCACTCAACAAATGTCTCTCACCATACAATGCAGTCAGTAGGCTGCAATCATGGTCTGAGAAGTTTCTGCAAAACATTTCATAGTTATGTAGTAAAAAATCACTCAAATGCAGTCTCTCACTATACACTGCATTGAGTAAGCTGCAGTCATTGATCGATAAGTTTTCTGCAATACATTTCATTCTTATGTAGTATAAAATCACTCAACAAATGTCTCTCACCATACATTGCAGTCAGTAAGCTGCAATCATTGTCCGAGAGGTTTCTGCAAAACATTTCATAGTTTTGTAGTATAAACTCCCTCAACAATGTCTCCCACATTGCTTTGCAGTCAGTAGGCTGCAGTTATTGTTCGAGAAGTTTCTGCAATACATTTCTTAGTTATGTAGTATTAACTCCCTCAACCAATGTGTCTCACCATACATTGCAATCAGTAGGCTCAATCATTGTCCGAGAAGTTTCTGCAAAACATTTCATAGTTATGTAGTATAAACTCCCTCAAATGATGTCTCTCACTATACACTGTGGTGAGTAAGCTGCAGTTATTGTCCGAGAAGTTTCTGCAATACATTTCATAGTTATGTAGTAAAAACTCACTGAACAAATGTCTCTCACAATACATTGCAGTCAGTAGGCTGCAATCACTGTCTGAGAAGTTTCTGCAAAGCATTTCATAGTTATGTAGTATAAACTGCCTCAAATAATGTCTCTCACTATACACTGCAGTGAGTAAGCTGCAGTCACTGTTCGATAAGTTTCTGCAATACATTTCATAGTTATGTAGTAAAAAATCACTCAAATGCAGTCTCTCATTATACACTGCATTGAGTAAGCTGCAGTCATTGATCGATAAGTTTTCTGCAATACATTTCATTCTTATGTAGTATAAAATCACTCAACAAATGTCTCTCACCATACATTGCAGTCAGTAAGCTGCAATCATTGTCCGAGAAGTTTCTGCAAAACATTTCATAGTTTTGTAGTATAAACTAGCTCAACAATGTCTCCCACATTGCTTTGCAGTCAGTAGGCTGCAATCACTGTCTGAGAAGTTTCTGCAATGCATTTCATAGTTATGTAGTATAAACTGCCTCAAATAATGTCTCTCACTGTACACTGCACTGAGTAAGCTGCAGTCACTGTTCGATAAGTTTCTGCAATACATTTCATTGTTATGTAGTATAAACTGCCTCAAATAATGTCACTCACTATATACTGCAGTGAGTAAGCTGCAGTCATTTTTCGAGAGGTTTCTGCAATACATTTCATAGTTATGTAGTAAAAACTCTCTCAAATAATGTCTCTCACTATACACTGCAGTCAGTAGGCTGCAGTCATTGTTCGAGAAGTTTCTGCAATACATTTCATTGCTATGTAGTACAAACTCACTGAACAAATGTCTCTCACAATACACTGCAGTCAGTAGGCTGCAATCACTGTCTGAGAAGTTTCTGCAAAGCATTTCATAGTTATGTAGTATAAACTGCCTCAAATAATGTCTCTCACTATACACTGCAGTGAGTAAGCTGCAGTCACTGTTCGATAAGTTTCTGCAATACATTTCATTGTTATGTAGTATATAAATTGCCTCAAATAATGTCACTCACTATACACTGCAGTGAGTAAGCTGCAGTCATTGTTCGAGAAGTTTCTGCAATACATTTCATAGTTATGTAGAATAAAATCACTCAACAAATGTCTCTCACCATACATTGTAGTCAGTAGGCTGCAATCATTGTTCGAGAAGTTTCTGCAAAACATTTCATAGTTATGTTGAATAAAATCACTCAACAAATGTCTCTCACAATACATTGCAGTCAGTAGGCTGCAATCACTGTCTGAGAAGTTTCTGCAAAACATTTCATAGTTATGTAGTATAAACTGCCTCAAATAATGTCTCTCACTATACACTGCACTGAGTAAGCTGCAGTCACTGTTCGATAAGTTTCTGCAATACATTTCATTGTTATGTAGTATAAACTGCCTCAAATAATGTCACTCACTATATACTGCAGTGAGTAAGCTGCAGTCATTGTTCGAGAGGTTTCTGCAATACATTTCATAGTTATGTAGTAAAAACTCTCTCAAATAATGTCTCTCACTATACACTGCAGTCAGTAGGCTGCAGTCATTGTTCGAGAAGTTTCTGCAATACATTTCATTGCTATGTAGTACAAACTCACTGAACAAATGTCTCTCACAATACATTGCAGTCGGTAGGCTGCAATCACTGTCTGAGAAGTTTCTGCAAAGCATTTCATAGTTATGTAGTATAAACTGCCTCAAATAATGTCTCTCACTATACACTGCACTGAGTAAGCTGCAGTCACTGTTCGATAAGTTTCTGCAATACATTTCATTGTTATGTAGTATATAAATTGCCTCAAATAATGTCACTCACTATACACTGCAGTGAGTAAGCTGCAGTCATTGTTCGAGAAGTTTCTGCAATACATTTCATAGTTATGTAGAATAAAATCACTCAACAAATGTCTCTCACCATACATTGCAGTCAGTAGGCTGCAATCATTGTTCGAGAAGTTTCTGCAAAACATTTCATAGTTATGTTGAATAAAATCACTCAACAAATGTCTCTCACAATACATTGCAGTCAGTAGGCTGCAATCACTGTCTGAGAAGTTTCTGCAAAACATTTCATAGTTATGTAGTATAAACTGCCTCAAATAATGTCTCTCACTATACACTGCACTGAGTAAGCTGCAGTCACTGTTCGATAAGTTTCTGCAATACATTTCACTGTTATGTAGTATAAACTGCCTCAAATAATGTCACTCACTATACACTGCAGTGAGTAAGCTGCAGCCATTGTTGGAGAAGTTTCTGCAATACATTTCATTGTTATGTGGTATAAAATCACTCAACAAATATCTCTCACATTGCATTGCAGTCAGTAAGCTGCAATCATTGTTCGAGAAGTTTCTGCAATACATTTCATAGTAATGTAGTATAAATTCCTTCAACCAATGTCTCTCACCATACATTGCAGTCAGTAGGCTGCAATCATTGTCGGAGAAGTTTATGCAATACATTTCATTGTTATGTAGTTAAAACTCTCTCAAATATTGTCTCTCACTATACACTGCAGTGAGTAAGCTGCAGTCATTGTTCGATGAGTTTCTGCAAAACATTTCATAGTTTTGTAGTATAAAATCACTTAACAAATGTCTCTCACATTGCTTTGCAGTAAGTAAGCTGCAATCATTGTTCGAGACGTTTCTGCAATACATTTCATTGTTGTGTAGTATTAAATCACTCAACAAATGTCTCTAACATTACATTGCAGTCAGTAAGCTTCAATCATTGTCCGAGAAGTTTCTGCAAAACATTTCTTAGGTTATGTATCAAAAACTCTCTCAAATAATATCTCTCACTTAACACTGCAGTGAGTAGGCTTCAATCATTGTCCGAGGAGTTTCTACAAAACATTCCATATTTATGTAGTATAAACTCCCTCAAATGATGTCTCTCACTAAACACTGCAGTGAGTAAACTGCAGTTCATTGTTCGAGTAGTTTCTGCAAAACACTTCATAGTTTTGTAGTATAAAATCCCTCAACAAATGTCTCTCACATTACTTTGCAGTAAGTAAGCTGCAATCATTGCTCAATAGGTTACTGCAAAACATTTCATAGTTATGTAGTATAAACTGCCTCAAATGATGTCTCTCACTAAACACTGCAGTGAGTAAGCTGCAGTCATTGTTCGAGAAGTTTCTGTAATACAATTTATAGATATGTAGTATATAATCATTCAACAAATGTCTCTCACATTGCAATTGCTGTCAGTAAGCTGCAATCATTGTCCGAGGAGTTTTTGCAAAACATTTCTTAGTTATGTAGTATAAACTCCCTCAAATGATGTCTCTCACTAAACACTGCAGTGAGTAAGCTGCTGTCATTGTTCGAGAGGTTACTGCAATACAATTCATAGTTATGTAGTATAAAATCACTCAACAAATGTCTCTCACATTGCATTGCATTTAGTAAGCTGCAATCCTTGTTCGATAAGTTTCTGCAATACATTTCATAGTAATGTAGTATTAACTCCCTCAACCAATGTCTCTCACCATACATTGCAATCAGTAGGCTCAATCATTGTCCGAGAAGTTTCTGCAAAACATTTCATAGTTATGTAGTATAAACTCCCTCAAATGATGTCTCTCACTAAACACTGCAGTGAGTAAGCTGCAGTCATTGTTCGAGAGGTTACTGCAATACAATTCATAGTTAAGTAGTATAAAATCACTCAACAAATGTCTCTCACATTGCAATTGCTGTCAGTAAGCTGCAGTCATTGTTCGAGAAGTTTCTGCAATACAAATTCATAGTTATGTAGTTAACTCTCTCAAATATTGTCTCTCACTAAACACTGCAGTGAGTAAGCTGCAGTCATTGTTCGAGAAGTTTCTGCAATACATTTTATAGATATGTAGTTTAAAATCACTCTACAAATATCTGTCATATTGCATTGCTGTCAGTAAGCTCAATCATTGTCCGAGGAGTTTCTGCAAAACATTTCTTAGTTATGTAGTATAAACTCCCTCAAATAATGTCTCTCATTAAACACTGCAGTGAGTAAAGCTGTAATCATTGTTCGAGAAGTTTCTGCAATACATTTTAATAGTAATTTAGTATAAAATCACTCAACAAATGTCTCTCACATTGCATTGCAGTTAGTAAGCTGCAATCCTTGTTCGAGGAATTTCTGCAATACATTTCATAGTAATGTAGTATTAACTCCATCAACAAATGTCTCTCACCATACATTGCAATCAGTATGCTCAATCATTGTCCGAGAAGTTTCTGCAAAACATTTCATAGTATTGTAGTATAAAATCACTCAACAAATGTCTCTCGCATTGCGATGCAGTTAGCAAGCTGCAGTCGTTGTTAGACGTGTTTCTGCAAAACATTCAATAGATCTATATTTATAACCTGCCTCAACCAATGTCTCTCACCAAGAGTACATTGCAGTGAGTAAGCTGCAGTCATTGTTCGAGAAGTTTCTGCAATACATTTCATAGTTATGTAGTATAAACTCCCTCAACCAATGTCTCTCACCTTACATTGCAGTTAGTAAGATGAACTCGTCCGAAAAGTTTCTGCCACACATTCCATAGTTCTGTACTATAAACTGATAGAAAACCACCACTGTGAACACTGAAGAATCTACTCTGTGAAACAAAATGTAAAAGTGTTTATGCTCCACAGTAAAAGGTGATACAAAGTATATAATGGCTTCATAACTATGTAATATTTCTTTGACAGACCCTATAGACTAGAACAGCCATAATTAATGTTTTAATCTACATCAATATATCTTTTTGACATGCACGAGTCTTTTGTTCTAACGTTCTTAACTGGAGTACTCCAAAGGACAACAACAGTGAAAACCATTCGTCTAAGCTGGTGTTGAAAGCAGTTATGTATTGCTTCCCTTAGAATGCAAAATAAAATATCCTTCAAATCATGTTCGTATGTTGTGTGATGCTTTAAACACTTTCATTAAATAAATTTAAGGTCTAGCTAAATAGCAAAATAATAAATTTCTTCACCATGGTAGCCTAACCACACTAAGTCATGGAGAAATCTAAGCCTAACCATATGTTTAATCGCTGAAATTGTGACGTAGATATCCTTGGAATACTTTCATTATTGCTGTTACGCTCGACCACATGGTTGCCTAACAATACACTAAGAAATGGGGTAAACTAGCCTGGCCATCTGTTTATTTGCTGAAATTGTGACGCAGTTATAAGATATCCATGGAATACATTCGTTATTGCTGTTATTTTCGACCACATGGTAGCCTTACACCAAACTAAGTCTATGGAAAATTTGCCTCACCATTGGTTTGCAAAACAACAAAATAAATAGATAACTATTTGCGTAGGATTCGGTTAATAAATTAGGAACCGGGTAGTATCGTGTGGGCGGGTACCCGGATAACACGTTCGAACACTATTTTATTTGTTTAAATGTATGCTGTTTTAGCCGCAAACATGCCAGATTTTCAAATATGGTGGTCACCTTTAGTCAAACTTTTTAACTTATTTTGTTATCTATCATCCTGGCGGAAATTGACCTTACTGGGACATTCAAACATCTTTTGTGTTTCATTTAGAATCGTCGAAGAACAATTTGGAGAGTTAAGACCTCCAGCAAAGTACTTATTGAAAACTTGTAGTAATTATACTATAAAAAACATGGATCGTCATTTATACTCAACTTATTTTAGAACCTCCTATATCTTTGAACATACATAGTCATCATTAATACTACAACTTTCGCATGCACTATACATAAGACATTATATTATTATCTATTTACTGACGAGGAAGATGTGAAATCTTCGAAAACGTTTGAATATACATTACTATGACTTTCATCAACTGTTTCGTTCTATTTTGTTCGTTTACCTGGTTCAACTAATTATCTGGTTCTACTAATTATCTGGTTCTACTAATTATACTATGCCCGAGATTATTATCTGGGTCCAATATATATGTAAATGAATAAATCTCCATCAATAATTGAAAATATCTTTTTGACGTAAGCCAGTGAATTTGAAGCAAAATGTTTACCCTCATTTTTGATGGAAATCAATTCAAACAATGTAAATAAATTAATATCCTTGCGAACAATTCACGGGATGATTTCTTGCAGAAGCTGGTGTACGATCCCACAATGGTACGTGTGTGTCTTTCGAATAGATAGAAGTTGCAGAGACCTTGAAGCACGCCCCCAACCAAACCAGGAGGTATCAACGTCACGTTAATCTTTGGGTACAAAATTGAATAAAGAGGACATTTTTTTATATCTATGTCTGAAATTGCTTGAAGGCTATAACTCTATGAAAAGTAAACTTAAACCAGAAAAGCAAACTATTTACAGACAATCGGGTAAAGAAAAATGATGCAAACAACCATAGAAAAAACCTGGAATAGCATCAGTATTAACTTTCTACTTCAATTAATAAAAAATCATTAAAATTAAGCACTTTCCTACAGACTAGAACAGCCATATTAAATGTTTAAATCTACATCAATATCTTTTAGTTATGTACGAGTTTTTTTTTGTTCTAATGTTCTTAACTGAGTACTCCATAGGACAACAACAATGAAAACCAATTGACTAAGCTGGTTTTGAAAGCAGTTAATGCATTGGTTCAGTTGCAAACTAAAATATCCTTCCAATCATGTTCCTATGTTGTGTGATGCTTTTAAATATCATTTTCATGAAATAAATTTAAGGTCTAGCTAAATAGCAAAATAATAAATTTCTTCCACATGGTTGCCTAACACTACACTAAGTCGATGGGGTAAACAAGCCTAGGCATCTGTTTATACGCTGAAATTGTGACGCAGTTATAAGATATCCATGGAATATTTTCATTATTGCTGTTAGGTTCGACAACATGGTTGCGTAACACTTCACCAAAGAATGGGGTAAACTAGCCTAGCCATCTGTTTATTCGCTGAAATTGTGACGCAATTATAAGATACCCATGGAATATTTCCATTATTGCTGTTTCGTTCGACCACATGGTTGCCTAACACTAAACTAAGTCAATGGGGGTAAACTAGCCTAGCCATCTGTTTATTTGCTGAAATTGTGACGCAGTTATAAGATATCCATGGAATATATCTGTTTATTGGCTAATATTGTGACGCAGTAATATGATATCCATGGAATATTTTCATTATTGCTGATACGTTCGACCACATGGTTGCCTAACACTACACTAAGTCAATTGGGTAAACTAGCCTAGCCATCTGTTTATTAGCTGAAATTGTGACGCAGTTATAAGATATCCTTGGAATACATTCGTTATTGCTGTTATTTTCGACCACATGGTAGCCTTACACCAAACTAAGTCTATGGAAAATTTGCCTCACCATTGGTTTGCAAAACAACAAAATAAATAGATAACTATTTGCGTAGGATTGGGTTAATAAATTAGGAACCGGGTAGTATCGTGTGGGCGGGTACCCGGATAACCCATTCAAACACTATTTTATTTGTTTAAATGTATGCTGTATTAGCCGCAAACATGCCAGATTTCAAATATGGTGGTCACCTTTAGTCAAACTTTTTAACTTATTTTGTTATCTATCATCCTGGCGGAAATTGACCTTACTGGGACATTCAAACATCTTTTGTGTTCATTTAGAATCGTCGGAGAACAATTTGGAGAGTTAAGACCTCCAGCAAAGTACTTATTGAAAACTTGTAGTAATTATACTATGCCCGAGATTATTATCTGGGGCCAATATATATGTAAATGAATAAATCTCCATCAATAATTGAAAATATCTTTTTGACGTAAGCCAGTGAATTTGAAGCAAAATGTTTACCCTCATTTTTGATGGAAATCAATTCAAACAATGTAAATAAATTAATATACTTGCGAACAATTCACGGGATGATTTCTTGCAGAAGCTGGTGTACGATCCCGCAATGGTACGTGTGTGTCTTTCGAATAGATAGAAGTTGCAGAGACCTTGAAGCACGCCCCCAACCAAACCAGGAGGTATCAACGTCACGTTAATCTTTGGGTACAAATTTGAATAAAGAGGACATTTTTTTATATCTATGTCTGAAATTGCTTGAAGGCTATAACTCTATTAAAAGTAAACTTAAACCAGAAAAGCAAACTATTTACAGACAATCGGGTAAAGAAAAATGATGCAAACAACCATAGAAAAAACCTGGAATAGCATCAGTATTAACTTTCTACTTCAATTAATAAAAAATCATTAAAATTAAGCACTTTCCTACAGACTAGAACAGCCATATTAAATGTTTAAATCTACATCAATATCTTTTAGTTTATGTACGAGTTTTTTTTTGTTCTAATGTTCTTAACTGAGTACTCCATAGGACAACAACAATGAAAACCAATTGACTAAGCTGGTTTTGAAAGCAGTTAATGTATTGGTTCAGTTGCAAACTAAAATATCCTTCCAATCATGTTCCTATGTTGTGTGATGCTTTTAAATATCATTTTCATTAAATAAATTTAAGGTCTAGCTAAATAGCAAAATAATAAATTTCTTCCACATGGTTGCCTAACACTACACTAAGTCAATTGGGTAAACTAGCCTAGCCATCTGTTTATTAGCTGAAATTGTGACGCAGTTATAAGATATCCATGGAATACATTCGTTATTGCTGTTATTTTCGACCACATGGTTGCCTTACACCAAACTAAGTCTATGGAAAATTTGCCTCACCATTGGTTTGCGTAGGATTGGGTTAATAAATTAGGAACCGGGTAGTATCGTGTGGGCGGGTACCCGGATAACCCGTTCAAACACTATTTTATTTGTTTAAATGTATGCTGTATTAGCCGCAAACATGCCAGATTTTCAAATATGGAGGTCACCTTTAGTCAAACTTTTTAACTTATTTTGTTATCTATCATCCTGGCGGAAATTGACCTTATTGGGACATTCAAACATCTTTTGTGTTCATTTAGAATCGTCGGAGAACAATTTGGAGAGTTAAGACCTCCAGCAAAGTACTTATTGAAAACTTGTAGTAATTATACTATGCCCGAGATTATTATCTGGGGCCAATATATATGTAAATGAATAAATCTCCATCAATAATTGAAAATATCTTTTTGACGTAAGCCAGTGAATTTGAAGCAAAATGTTTACCCTCATTTTTGATGGAAATCAATTCAAACAATGTAAATAAATTAATATACTTGCGAACAATTCACGGGATGATTTCTTGCAGAAGCTGGTGTACGATCCCGCAATGGTACGTGTGTGTCTTTCGAATAGATAGAAGTTGCAGAGACCTTGAAGCACGCCCCCAACCAAACCAGGAGGTATCAACGTCACGTTAATCTTTGGGTACAAATTTGAATAAAGAGGACATTTTTTTATATCTATGTCTGAAATTGCTTGAAGGCTATAACTCTATTAAAAGTAAACTTAAACCAGAAAAGCAAACTATTTACAGACAATCGGGTAAAGAAAAATGATGCAAACAACCATAGAAAAAACCTGGAATAGCATCAGTATTAACTTTCTACTTCAATTAATAAAAAATCATTAAAATTAAGCACTTTCCTACAGACTAGAACAGCCATATTAAATGTTTAAATCTACATCAATATCTTTTAGTTTATGTACGAGTTTTTTTTGTTCTAATGTTCTTAACTGAGTACTCCATAGGACAACAACAATGAAAACCAATTGACTAAGCTGGTTTTGAAAGCAGTTAATGTATTGGTTCAGTTGCAAACTAAAATATCCTTCCAATCATGTTCCTATGTTGTGTGATGCTTTTAAATATCATTTTCATTAAATAAATTTAAGGTCTAGCTAAATAGCAAAATAATAAATTTCTTCCACATGGTTGCCTAACACTACACTAAGTCAATTGGGTAAACTAGCCTAGCCATCTGTTTATTAGCTGAAATTGTGACGCAGTTATAAGATATCCATGGAATACATTCGTTATTGCTGTTATTTTCGACCACATGGTTGCCTTACACCAAACTAAGTCTATGGAAAATTTGCCTCACCATTGGTTTGCAAAACAACAAAATAAATAGATAACTATTTGCGTAGGATTGGGTTAATAAATTAGGAACCGGGTAGTATCGTGTGGGCGGGTACCCGGATAACCCGTTCAAACACTATTTTATTTGTTTAAATGTATGCTGTATTAGCCGCAAACATGCCAGATTTTCAAATATGGAGGTCACCTTTAGTCAAACTTTTTAACTTATTTTGTTATCTATCATCCTGGCGGAAATTGACCTTATTGGGACATTCAAACATCTTTTGTGTTCATTTAGAATCGTCGGAGAACAATTTGGAGAGTTAAGACCTCCAGCAAAGTACTTATTGAAAACTTGTAGTAATTATACTATGCCCGAGATTATTATCTGGGGCCAATATATATGTAAATGAATAAATCTCCATCAATAATTGAAAATATCTTTTTGACGTAAGCCAGTGAATTTGAAGCAAAATGTTTACCCTCATTTTTGATGGAAATCAATTCAAACAATGTAAATAAATTAATATACTTGCGAACAATTCACGGGATGATTTCTTGCAGAAGCTGGTGTACGATCCCGCAATGGTACGTGTGTGTCTTTCGAATAGATAGAAGTTGCAGAGACCTTGAAGCACGCCCCCAACCAAACCAGGAGGTATCAACGTCACGTTAATCTTTGGGTACAAATTTGAATAAAGAGGACATTTTTTTATATCTATGTCTGAAATTGCTTGAAGGCTATAACTCTATTAAAAGTAAACTTAAACCAGAAAAGCAAACTATTTACAGACAATCGGGTAAAGAAAAATGATGCAAACAACCATAGAAAAAACCTGGAATAGCATCAGTATTAACTTTCTACTTCAATTAATAAAAAATCATTAAAATTAAGCACTTTCCTACAGACTAGAACAGCCATATTAAATGTTTAAATCTACATCAATATCTTTTAGTTTATGTACGAGTTTTTTTTGTTCTAATGTTCTTAACTGAGTACTCCATAGGACAACAACAATGAAAACCAATTGACTAAGCTGGTTTTGAAAGCAGTTAATGTATTGGTTCAGTTGCAAACTAAAATATCCTTCCAATCATGTTCCTATGTTGTGTGATGCTTTTAAATATCATTTTCATTAAATAAATTTAAGGTCTAGCTAAATAGCAAAATAATAAATTTCTTCCACATGGTTGCCTAACACTACACTAAGTCAATGGTGTAAAGTAGCCTAGCCATCTGTTTATTTGCTGAAATTGTGACGCAGTTATAAGATATCCATGGAATATTTTCATTATTGCAGTTACGTTCGACCACATGGTTGCCTAACACTACACTAAGTCAATGAGAAATCTAAGGCTAGCCATCTGTTTATACGCTGAAATTGTGACGCAGTTATAAGATATCCATGGAATATTTTCATTATTGCTGTAACGTTCGACAACATGGTTGCGTAACACTTCACCAAAGAATGGGGTAAACTAGCCTAGCCATCTGTTTATTCGCTGAAATTGTGACGCAATTATAAGATACCCATGGAATATTTCCATTATTGCTGTTTCGTTCGACCACATGGTTGCCTAACACTAAACTAAGTCAATGGGGGTAAACTAGCCTAGCCATCTGTTTATTTGCTGAAATTGTGACGCAGTTATAAGATATCCATGGAATATATCTGTTTATTGGCTAATATTGTGACGCAGTAATATGATATCCATGGAATATTTTCATTATTGCTGATACGTTCGACCACATGGTTGCCTAACACTACACTAAGTCAATTGGGTAAACTAGCCTAGCCATCTGTTTATTAGCTGAAATTGTGACGCAGTTATAAGATATCCATGGAATACATCGTTATTGCTGTTATTTTCGACCACATGGTTGCCTTACACCAAACTAAGTCTATGGAAAATTTGCCTCACCATTGGTTTGCAAAACAACAAAATAAATAGATAACTATTTGCGTAGGATTGGGTTAATAAATTAGGAACCGGGTAGTATCGTGTGGGCGGGTACCCGGATAACCCGTCCAAACACTATTTTATTTGTTTAAATGTATGCTGTATTAGCCGCAAACATGCCAGATTTTCAAATATGGTGGTCACCTTTAGTCAAACTTTTTAACTTATTTTGTTATCTATCATCCTGGCGGAAATTGACCTTATTGGGACATTCAAACATCTTTTGTGTTCATTTAGAATCGTCGGAGAACAATTTGGAGAGTTAAGACCTCCAGCAAAGTACTTATTGAAAACTTGTAGTAATTATACTATGCCCGAAATTACAATCTGGGGCCAATATTTATATCTATGTCTGAAATTGCTCGAAGGCTATAACTCTATGAAAAGTTAAATTAAACTAGAAAAGCAAACTATTTACAGACAATCGGGTAAAGAAAATTGATGCAAACAACCATAGAAAAAACCTGGAATAGCATCAGTATTAACTTTCTACTTCAATTAATAAAAAATCATTAAAATTAAGCACTTTCCTACAGACTAGAACAGCCATATTAAATGTTTAAATCTACATCAATATCTTTTAGATATGTACGAGTTTTTTGTTTGTTCTAATGTTCTTAACTGAGTACTCCATAGGACAACAACAATGAAAACCAATTGACTAAGCTGCTTTTGAAAGCAGTTAATGTATTGGTTCAGTTGCAAACTAAAATATCCTACCAATCATGTTCCTATGTTGTGTGATGCTTTTAAATATCATTTTCATTAAATAAATTTAATGTCTAGCTAAATAGCAAAATAATAAATTTCTTCCACATGGTAGCCTATCACCACACTAAGTCAATGAGAAATCTAAGCCTAACCATATGTTTTTTCGCCGAAATTGTGATGCAGTTATAAGATATCCAGGGTATATTTTCATTATTGCAGTTACGTTCGATCACATGGTTGCCTAACACTACACTAAGTCAATGAGAAATCTAAGCCTAGCCATCTGTTTATACGCTGAAATTGTGACGCAGTTATAAGATATCCATAGAATATTGTCAATATTGCTGTTACGTTCGACCACATCGTTGCCTAACACTACACTAAGTCTATGGTGTAAACTAGCCTAGCCATCTGTTTATTCGCTGAAATTGTGACGCAGTTATAAGATATCCATGGAATACATTCGTTATTGCTGTTATTTTCGACCACATGGTAGCCTAACACCACACTAAGTCTATGGGAAATCTGCCTAAACATAATAAATAAATAACTATTTGCGTAGGATTCGGGTAATAAATTAGGAACCGGGTAGTATCGTGTGGGGCGGGTACCCGGATAACCCGTGCATTTACTATTTTATATGTTTAAATGTATGCCTTATCGGCCCCAAACATGCCAGATTTTCAAATTATGGTGGTCACCTTTTATCAAACTTCTAAAACTATTTTTGTTATCACCCAAGAGAAAATTTAAACATCTTTTGTTGTTTATTTATAATCGTCGGAAGACAATTTGGAGAGTAAAGACCTCCAGCATTTTGTGCGTTTTGTTTTTACTCTTACATTTTACATGTTTGATGAAGGTATGCTTTATTGGCCCCAGACATGCCAGATTTTTAAATTATGGTGGTCACCTTAATTCAAACTTCTTAATCTATTTTTGTTATCTATCATCAATTACTTAAAATTACAAAGCTAGCATTGAAAGTAGTTAACGTGTTTGTTCCCTTAGAATGTCAAAATTAATCAAAATTAAGCTTTTCACACAGACTAGTGTTACGAGACTGCTATCTATCTATAAGAGGGATTCAACCCCTCGAGATTAACCAGCAGTCACGACCATAAAAGAAGAGACGGGAAAGGAGAATTTGTTCTGTGAAACTATCATTAAAGCATACATTAAGTTAACACATATAACAAATACATTTCAATTACTTGCAAAAGAATGACGTCGCTGAGAGCAGGGCGTGGTTCCTGGTAGGTCGGCGAAAGTTGTTATGTATAGTTGGCCAGTCAGGTTTTCGGAAGAGCGTGTATTTCAAATTGAGCAATATATATATTTTGTAGAAAAAGTGCTCTTGAAAAGGTCCCAAATAAAAGTTATACACAACAGTCCAAATCGAAAACATCAAAATGAACGAGAGTATTCTCCTGGTAAATGAATTGACGGAAAGTAAATAGCGAGAGAGAGAATGGTGAATCAGCATAGATGTATTCATTGCGTATGATAAAGTAACAACCACGTAGAACGGCGTTGACAGATAATGAAAAGATAGGCAACATGTGTAGTGAAGACACACTTCTTGTTAGGAGGAGTGAATTGAACTGAACCAATTCTTTAAAGCTACCCCCAAAGATAAGCTTGCACGGCGTAGCGATTACGTAACACTCTCTTTGTATTAACACAGCAACTGCCAAAGAGGATCTAGCACGGCTTAGCGATTACGTAACTCTTTAATTGTAATAACACAGCTACTACCGAAGAGGAGCTAGCACGGCATAGTGATTACGTAACACTTTAATTGTATTATCACATTCCTAAGGTTTGCATAATCAATTAAACATAACTACGAACGATGTATTAATGAATTAATTCATTCACAAGGTAGACAATTAAACTACGTTCAACAGATGTACATTCCTTAAATATAATGCACAGACATCACAACACTAGTTCAACCACATTAAATGTATAAGGGAGTCTTCCCGTTAACCACGAGTACTCCATAGAGCCACAACAATTGATTTTTTTTATTTTTATAAAGCTGCAGTGTTGAAAGTTGTAAAGGTATTGGTTCCCTGACGAATGTAAAATGTACTATTCTTTCAATCATGTTTGTCTGTTGTGTGATGCGTTACTATCACTTTCGGATAGCGGAGTGTATAGCCTAGTGGTTAACGCCGGCGTCTCCCAGTCATGAGATCCCCGGTTCGATTCCCCGCCGACAGCAATGTGTGTCGTCTGGCAAGGGTGTTGTGCAATAACAACTTCCCGACATGGACGTTAAATGGATGTGTGCCGAGAGATTGGCTTCGGTCAGCTTGCGAGTCTATAAGCCTCCATGGCTTCTTTCGCGAGTTCCTGCTTGCGGGAAGATCACATATACATACATACATACATACATACATACATACATACATACATACATACATACATACATACATACATACATACATACATACATACATACATACATACATACATACATACATACATACATACATACATACATACATACATACATACATACATACATACATACATACATACATACATACATACATACATACATACATACATACATACATACATACATACATACATACATACATACTTTCATTAAAGAAAGTTAAGGCCTAGTTTGAATAGCAAAACGTATGCGAAACAGCGTAGTAAATTCCTATTCCTAAGAGACAGGTGGCACAGTAATTACTGCAAAGCTGTTACACGTTGAACTACGAGACCGAAAGGTGTAAAAGCGCGGCGGCTGGGTAACGAAGACTACTCCCTAGCCATACAATACGGAGTGCATGGTCGGCGCTGGCACAACACGTAATATAGCCGACACACTGCGGCGGCGGTTATTTAATACTGTATGCGAGATTCAGATGGAAGCCTTACTTTTCTCCAATCGTTTTAGTAAATCAACCTGATTTGAACATTCTTCACGGACAGGTGAGTGGGTTCAAGTCTCAAATAGAGGCAAAACAGATACACAAAATGGGACTTAAGGTGGGGGAGGGAGGGGGAACCTAGATTAGCCTTATGGGTAGTTCCACCTCTAAATTAGGCCTTGATATAGTAATACAATAGTTTACCAGCATAATGACTCGGCAGTGCTACTACTACATTACTACTACCAGTATACCCTGCATCGTGCGTTGGTTTTTTGCAAATGCGGGAGTGTTTGATGGTCAGAATTTAAAATAAGTCCCACTAGGTTATTAAAGTCGTGCAGTCTCTATACCAGGTACTTAAGGTTTTCCCTAACAAAAGTAAACTTATAGTAGTATTTAATCCGAATCTAGGTATAGTGCCATTCCGCCATAGCCTAGGTACATGCTGCCATACCTTTCCGCAATAGGATTCGGGCATTTCCGCCATGGCACCGCCTAGGGCGGAAACGTACATTTTAGGAAGGCCTTTACACTGGTGTACAGGAATGTACCGGTAAAACTTACTTAAAATCGCATGGAAGCAGAGGTACACCGTCTCCAAATGTTCAAATGTTGGTTGAGGTAATTGAATTAAAATAAAATTTGACAGATTCTAGATGTTGATTTAGAAATTAGAAGACCTACCTGGGGACAGACGGGCCTTAATTGGAAGTGTGAAGTGGAACAATTTACAGTGCATGTGTTGAACATTGAACAGTGCTTGAATCATATATTGCCCCAACAAAGCTTTACAATTAGATTATTCCTTACCTCGTAATTCTGGGAATTTCTTGAACTATAATGTACTCTTACCGCCATCATAGGAAAAGTGCTTTATCGCCATGGTGTAAACATGGCGAAAAGGCATGCACCTTTCTCTTGTGGTATAAAGTACCCCTTTTAACCCTAATTCCTAAAGGCGTATGTAGTTGTAGAAAGCATAGATATTTTTGTGACATTTACGTTAGGCCTAAACAGTCACTAAACTGACAGACAGGCATTCCTGGTGTTATACAATTTACACAGTAATATTTATATAGGCCTATATATGTACGAGAAGGAGAATCACTTTTAAGCAATGTAGCACAATTGTCCACCCTTGCCCTCAAAGGCATTGAAGACTCGCCCCAAACCGTGTGCGGTCATCTGAAAAAGTTAACTTTCCGTTGCTTGCAAGTGACGTTCTGTTTGTGTCGCTACAAAATGCAGACAGTACAGTAAAGAAATGTGATACCTTGTTATCTTTAGCTGGACCTGAGATGTCCAAAATGCAGACAGTACAGTAATGAAATGTGATACCTTGTTATCTTTAGCTGGACCTGAGATGTCCATCGCGCTGTATTGATTGAACACTGTGCTGTGCTTATTGACCGCAGCTGTATGTACTGACTATACACTAGTGTCTAATTACCGATGTTAGCAAGCTGTGTGTGTATTTTCGCCATCGATGGTGGTGTTTAACACTTCTGTTACACCTCATTCGAAACTAGGTCAGATTACCGGCATTAGACGTTTCTTTTTGCGCGAGTCTTCACACCCTTTTAGTCGCGGAAAAAACAGGTACTTTATGCAATCGTTCATACCTTGCACTGAAAATTGAATGCAATTTAGGCAGAGGAAATAGGATTTTTACTTTTGAGTCATATCAATTCCTTTCTTTCTAAAATGCACGCTAAACATCCTTCAAAATAGCCCTCTTACTGACCAACGCGTATGACTCATCACCTTGACCGAAAATCCTGTGGCTCTGTGCGGGCAAGTTGGTTGGACTATTCCATTCATCACGGGGGTCTTAAACGGTGTTTCTATATAACTAGGATTGCATTAGATAAATAAATTGGTACTTACTTGCCCCAACATTTAATGATGCATTTTCTACGGTAATTTTCTTGAAAATAATATTAAGTTCGATAAAATATGACGTTTTGAAAGCGAATCTCGGTTGTGGCGTTGTAGGTGAACACAAAGTACGGCTATCAAATGGTGATTTCTTCAGTATTTACTGGTCTGTGTGTTATCAATGAGGATTTTGAGTTCGATATTTATTAACTTTGCATCGTAAATCACCCGTCCGATGGAATTTTGAACTGTAATGTTAAGAAAATAACAGAACTTGAGAGACAACACATTTCTCTGTTTAGTGCCGTTTGAACTAATTTTTATTGGTATAAACTTTTCACGTTATGGCTGTAGGAAAATGGTCTATATGGTAAAGTCATAGGCTTAAAACTGCGACAGTCGAACTCAGTTCGCGTGCTGCACAGGGAATGGCGCTGAGGAATTGATATGCTGGTGCTAGATTGATGAGAAGCCATTCTCCTCGCATATAGGCATATATTTATATTAACCTACTGTGGAAATTGTATAATGCTAGGAAACAAAAATGGTCACTGTTTGTGATAAACCTAACTCAAAGCATGTCAAAGACATTAACGGTGTAGCACATTTGTTTTTTTAATTTCAAATGCCACTTATTCAGTCAAGGTGGTGCAGTTTTCAACACAAATCCTCATAATACTACCACAGACCTAGGCGTCCTTGAAGTATTGCTGTGTACGGTGTTTAATTCTTTCTACATTATCTAGTCTAATATTATTTAGTCTAACTTGCTAAGCCTAGGATAGGTCTTCTGTGCATTAGAAGGTGAAATTTGCCCCTTAAGAAATGTCTGCTCTAGCTAGTTATCAAAGCAGGCTCGTAGCCAGCGTGGGGCATGGGGGGCCGTGCCCCCCTGTGCAAGGGTCCATGCCCCCCTTGTAAAAAGATGGTAAGAAAAAAAATTACATGAAATTAAACAAATAAATTGGTTAAATTTTGTTGTTTTCATGAATTGCAATTTGTTGTTTAGTTTGAAGAATTTAATTTCGAGGAGTATAGTTTGCAGCCTCCCTTTCCCACTGCTCTGATCCCCACCCGCCCACTGTAGTATTTCTAAGCTGAAACTGCAAACTCTCAATAGAAGTCCTGTATAGGCTACTGTAATTTTCACCAGGTTCTTCATTCTACTGTAATACATGTAATGTATACAAATATTACGCGCGTTTCTACACCCCTTCACACACACGTGTTTCTACACCTCTTCACAATACAATCGAAAAGTTGCACAGTGATCATACACTCTGGACACATTGTTGTAAAGTTGTTTTAGTTGGATCTTTGCCTAATTACCTATAATATGGATCGCTTCCTTGTCAGGGGAAAGTCTTCAGCCCCGACTTCTTCCTCAGGATGCCCATCAGATCTGGGCAAAGATTTGCCAGAGAGACCAATTTTAGCATCATATCCGCCTACAAAATTTGGGGCAAGGCACAGATCATTCAATAAGGGGTGGTATGATCAATATACTCATGGATAGAGTATTCAATCTCAACGGACTGGGCTTTTTTGTTATACCTATACCATAGAAACTCTGCACCAATTAGATCATTAAAAGACAGAACATTCAACAAACAAGGATTTAATCAGTGGAAATCTGCAATGGAGAAGGGGAGGGTTACGTTAAGCACAATGGGTCAGCGACTCACATTCAGGCTATTAACTTGTGGAGAGAAAGAGATATCGGAAGTCATCAGGGAAGTGGGGTTCATCAGCAACTGTGAGAAGGACAACTGGAGAAAAATAGGTATTATCTTTGCAGTATCTTTGATGCAATTAAATTTCTTGCCATGAATGAAATGGCATTTCGGGGGAATAACGAAACTGTGGGGGAATTGCAAAAGCCGGACGATTTATAATCGGGGGGAAAGTTTAAGCAACTTTTGTTATTCACTGCAGAAAGTATGGCAAATGCTTTAATTGACGTGATTGAAAAGGCAGGACTGACTGAAAAGATTATTAGCTAACCATATGACGTAGCTAGTGTCATGTCAGGAAGATTGGGTAATTATATTCAATTTATTATATAAAAAAATGATAAAATGACAATAAAATTCCAGGATTTTCAAAAGAGAAGGGGCTGAAGAAAATCGTGGTAAATTTTGAGGATTTCGACCCTCTGGAAAAAAATGGATTTATATCCAGTGGCGTAGCTAGACTTTTTCCAGAGGGCGAAATTCTCAAAATTTCTGACTTTTCACCACGATTTTCCGAATTTTCTTCGAACTTTTTTTGCAGAGGGGGCAAGACATCCAGATTTTCTGATTTTTCTTCGAATTTTCAAGAAAAATGGGCCAAATTTGGTAAATTTTACCCCAGATTTTCCGATTTAAAAAAAAATTCCGCCAGGGGGGATTTCCCCCTGCCGCCTCTTTCCTACGCCACTGCTTATATCATAATTTATATTGAAAGAAACTAAGTATGCATCGGACCTTTTAAAATTGTGTATTACTCTCATTTAAATATAAAATCGTAGGTCCTACAGAAAAGTTTCATGAGGCACTCACTATAGAAAAGGTCTGTAGGGTCAAGCAAAAACCAAAAAAAATAGTGATTTGCTTTTATATTTAATGCTGAATCCGACTGTGAGTTGCTTAAGAATGCATATTCTGAATGCATCTCATATGCATGCATTGCATGTCTTTTTTTTACTATACGCATTTTTTTTCAGAGATAAAAATTTACTTTAGGAAGTTTCAACGATTAATTTTTGGCCAGGCTTGTGACAGTACAATAAAAAGTACAGTAGTACAATATTATAAACCATTTTTAATGCAATTATGCTTGCTGATATAAATACAAGAGCAATCGTTGCATGTGTATCTGTAACTGCATGATATTATATGCGACTCTTTCTCGAACACATGATGCGTTATATTTATTTTCTCATAAAGTTATTTGTGCCCCCCTTGATACTATGGTGCCCCGCCGTGTAAAAAATTCTTGCTACGGGCCTGTATCAAAGGGGTGATAAACTTCAGCTTCTCAATCTGTATGCAACTAAAATAATGTCACTGCTAGTTTCTTTACAGTATGCGTGATTATCACATTTGGTGATTACATTTAGTTTCTGGTAACCAGACAGTGTGTGTGCACGTACGATGCATAGAGAATCATATGACATATCCCATGGCGGCACATAGTTGTTATTTCCCAATATCCGACGGTGCAGTAATTGTAATGTACTTCAGTACAGTATAGGCCCACAAGAAGGGTTGTGCTGAAATGACATTTCAATGTCACATTGGTCCATGTACAACTATACTGCCATCTTCTTTTCATAAACAGTTTGTTCCCTGCTGCTGTATGACATTAGGCTTAGGTCAATTCCCTTCTATTACCACTATCTGAGAAATCTAACTGTTCCATGTTTGTCATGGCATCCTAGCTAATGTAGCAGTACTTAGTTGGAAAATGTTAGCTTTCCACCAATGGAAGACACCTGAGTAGCCTTATAATATTCAACAATCGTTTAGGTAGTATTTTAAGCTAGATGTTCATAACTATTGCTAGGGAACAGCATGTTGTCTGCTGTGGAATCCTGCCTGTAATTACACCAAAACTTAGTATGGATTTCACAAAGGGCAATGTTTATATAGCAGCGCTATTGTGGGTGTATTCAGGTATATATATTAAATACTTGGATTCTGGGTAACCCTGTACTGTTGGATATTAAATGTTCAGTTAAACAGCTAGTGAAGAAGCAGAAAATTATCATAAACATAGTTGACCAATGATGTAAAAGTGTTTGTTGATAGACTTATGACACCAAAGTTGAAAGAATTTAGTGAATGATACTGGTTTTCATATTTTGTCAAATGAGGAATATCGGGAGGGGGGGGGGTGAAGGGAAAGGTTGGTGAGAGGGATTACTAATCATTTGAATAATCTATTTAGATCATTTCCCCACTAATATCCCTTTTTTAATAAAATATTACACTTTCTCAATTGTTGAATAAGTTTGATACGGTAACTGATGTGCTTTTATTTGCACCATGGATCTTTTATCCATCCAGTTTGATAAACAAGACAAACCTATCACATGGTCTCAGAACTCAAGACTATTCAGAGACAGTAGACTGTTGTGGATATTGCAAGGATAATGCACAGGAATTTATGAGCACAGAGCATGATATCACATGAAGGAAACTTGGAGGCATATGCATAGGCGTACGAGGCGGGGGGGGCAGGGGGGCAGACTCCCCCCCAAATTTCCAGAGGACAAGAAATTCGGGCAAAAGTCCTGAAAAATTCGGGCAGCCTAAGAGGAGAAAAAAAAAATAATATAAATATGTAGTAGCTTGCCCCAATCTTTTTCATATTTTTGCCCGAAAATTCCATGGAGAGCGTTCTGTGTTATTTGTTTTGTGACATTAATATTAGTAAAGGCCTAATGAGTTTCTTTATTTAGCATCATGATGCCCAAATTTTTCCATGTAACACCACCGTAAGCGCAGCGCATCTTAGGCCATCAGCTGAAGGTCGAAATTCGCTTGTTTCGTTCCAGCAACTGCGGGTCTAAAATTTCTCTACAGCATTGAATACATAAATTAACTAAGATTAATGATCCAAAAGTTCTCCATGTACTTTCCTGCAGTTTTTTTGCAATTCCGCTCGAAAGATCGAACTATATTTTTTATTGCGTATGTTAAGAAACCTGCCGTTTTACGTTCAAAAGTTGTGCGCCAGTGAGATATCTGTACCATGTGATATGAATTGTCCAATGAGCCATGAGTTCTGTGTGCAATCTTTGTAGAAAACAACAAACATGGCGGCTCCCACGGGCGCTAGTCAGTCTCCGACACACGGAAATCTACAGTGCTCAGTGCACATTGAATCTGTAAAATTTGAAGCATTCAAGGCACTGACGAGTAAACAATGGAATAAAGTTACTTCCTGCGCTAAAGATTGGCTTAATCTCAGCGGCGGAGACAGTGATATCGCCGTACTACTGATTACTCCATGGCCTACTACGATCAAGCGTGTGTTCATCAGCATAGTATGATGGGGTTCCACGATAAGTGTTACAGGCGGTTCATTGATAGCAAGCACATTGGTGCAAGAAAACGGACAGTTCCAGAGGAGACCCCATATGATTTTAAACGAAGAATTGACGGAAAAGATCGAGGAAACCAAGCAGAAACTCTGGTGTATTGCCTGTTCAATTTATTATATGTGGGAAAAGAAACAATACATTACTAGGCGTTGCAAACGGGACAAGCTGCAGCAGGCAGAGACTTTCAATGGAGGTAAGCCTAAGCATACTACACGACTCTACTTGTACTTCTGTGGCATAGTTGAAGTGTTAAGAGAAGTTGCATAATGCAAGATCAGTAGCTCTTAAGGGATAGAATCCAAGTCAAAGGGCACAGTGTTGGACCTGAACATAATATAATTACTTAGTGGCATGGTCATCTGATTTGTTTTGTTATAAGGTGGTAGGAATGGAAATTTGTTTCAAATTCTCCATCTGGGGCACTAGCCTAAGTGTTAAATACAGGCTTCATAGTTTTCTTACTGTGGCCCTTTATTTGAATGATAGAGATATTATATTAGTTAGAAAAATAAGTGTAACAAAGGTGCAATAAGGTTAGGTTTGCAAGGTCTTATGGTCAGCCTGTCTAGCTTTACCAAAATGAACAAGTATCTGTCTCCTTTATTATTAGTAACAGATATAATCTACCATTGTATAATTTAAACCATAACATTAAGAGATAATGTACTGTACTGTCAAAAAAAAGCATGTTTTAATTCTTTTTTTGCATGGCACTGGTTTGCAAAATTTGAATGTGTCTTTGTTTGTCCATAGAAGATGAGCAGATCACATGGTATATAAATAAAATTGTCTTAGTTCTTATTTGTTCAAACTTACATTTTGATCAACAGAAAATGCAAAACAATTTGCTTTTTTTATTTCATTTGATTAAGGTATTGCTTCGACAAGCAGCAGAGCGGAAAAAAGATGAGCCCAGATTTTATGAATATTAGAGGAAAAGCCTGTGTTGCCATTGAAGTGAGGTACCACTCTCTATGTTGAAGAAACTAGATACAATTCTTGACAAGGAAGACATACAGATCTTGAAAGGTAAAGGACTCTCTTCAATGTGTGGTTCATTGAGTGTTCAGGGGTGGATCTAGGACTTTTGGAATATGGGGGTCCTCCCCCAAGGAAAATTAAAAAATTCTCTAAACGCTTTGAGATGCAATATCAGGTTAATCTTTCCATTGAAATTATTAAAGAAATTTGCAACATATTTCTAGCTGAATTGTAATTATATTGGTACCCCATCATAAAATGTGAGACTCAAAAATATCCAATTTCATGGTACAAGGTGTTCTGTTCATCTCCTCCTCAGAGCAGAGTTTACCACCAACAAAAGATGCTCTGATCCAGCATGTTAAGCGCTGCACCAACCAGGCTGCTATTCACAGTAGGGCATTGCAGCCAAGGATTGATGCACTCTCACCAGAGGGACATGGATGTAAACTTGAAAATGATGACCTTATAATCACTTGGATGACGAAGCCACCTGACCCAGATGTTTTGCTTCAGTGTGTCAGCAGTAGCTGTAGAGTCGGCAAATGTCTTAAAGGAAGATGTTCCTGAATGAATGCACAACTACCGTGTACAGACCTATGTAAATATAGAAATTGCAGCAACTTCCAAGAAGGTGTTGAGATTGTTGATGCAGGGGAAGATGATTTGGAGGATGAACTGTGATGGTGTTAAATCTCGATATCTTAGTCTGAAATTTTAAATCAAGTTTGAAGTTTGTGAAGAGGGTTAACTTTTTCAAAGTCATGTTGTCATTATTTTGTTCCCCAGAGTTTAAAGGAACCAGTAAACATGATCTTATTCATATATTCATTTTAGCTATTAGTAGTTTTACGTAGATTACCCTACCTACCAGACACCTTTGATAAATATCCACATTTTCTTCAAATCACACCTTTTTTTTTAGAGGGGATGGGAGGGGGGAGGAGGGTGTTATGGGCATGCTTTACCTCTTGCATATTCACAACTACATTTACTGATGACGCAAATACCGCGTCCTGAAACCAGGCAAAGGTTTATATACTGTTGTTGGGGAACCATCGCCCCTGACCCTGTTCCAATATCACGGTTCTTTATTGTTTGCCGTAACATTTCGTTACCTGTTTTATTCATATTGTTAATATGTTCTGTGCATCTGTTCAAGTTTTGACTGAAGGATATTCAAGTCTTTAGTGACTTTTATTTCATCTAATTATCTTCACCTCTACTACGGAATAGACTTTCCCTTTTCCATACCATATCTGACTTCCATGCAGTGAATTGAAGTGGATACTGTTAAGACTAGTACAACTGTCCTTGGATGAACTTTTAATCACTTATTAATTCCGCGCCGCGCCTTTTGATGAAGAACCTGTATCTTGAATCATCGCAAAGGCCCAGCTCTACTACACCATTGAGTGTATCGACCCAGTCTTAATAGATACATTATTGCTTTATATCTGGGGCTTAAGTTAACTGTCTTCGTTATTCACTTATTTGTACCATTCACCTTTATTATTCATATTATTTGTAGAATATAGAACTATTATTATTCAAAATACCATTCAAAACCTTGTCGACCTTTTCTTTTATGCGTTAACTCCCTTGGAAACTCTTTTTGCAGGAATACGAATTATAAACATGTCGTTTCAGTAACAAGGAGAAAGTACCTAGTTTTGCAGGAGACTGTAGAAAGAGTACTAAGGTACGGATATATACCGACTATAACTTTATTTCACATCTACGATATGCCATGACGTCTTAGTGTGCCAACTTATATATTGATTTATACAAAAGAAATAGCTCACTGGTCTTGGGGCATTGGTACATCTCATTGTAACTAGGGATTTAGCTACATGTAAAGTAGATGGGGAGGGGGTCGCATTTGTAAAACAGTTTGGATGGGGAGTGTAACAATTATGGAGAGGAACTTTTCATTATATGTGTATATTTACGCATACATGCACAGACGAAATGCATTCATAACATAGGGGGAAAATCTAAAAATATTTGATTTATTACAAAGCATTATATCTGAGTTTATTAAAAGTGGTACATTTTTATAATTAAAACCCTTAAGTTATAATGTGCAAAAATTGTATTTCATATTTCAAAGTTGAAAATGTGATTTTTTACCATTTTGGCGAAAATGTAGGGGGGGGGGGCACAACTTGTAATGCCTGAAAACAACCCTCACTGACCCTTAGACCAGAATCCTCTTCCACCATTCTTGTAACCCTGACCCAACTATTATACAAAAAAAATATATCAGTAGTAATTTAACATATAAGAAAAGAGTTGTATGTATGCACCACTATACCAAATCTAACGTTAGCACATGTGTTCCTAATACATAGCATCGTAGCACGTAATGTCTACATAACATACCCAATTTCAAGGGTTTCTTACAAAAATACTGCAGGAAATTTTTTGGAGAACTTTTGATATAATGTTTGTGATGCATTAAACTACCCAAAAATGCATTAAAAATCTAGACCCGGTGTTGCTGGAACGAAACTGATTTTACAGCCACATTTTGAGCTTCAGCTGATGGCCTATCTGGGCTACCACGCTTTTTGCACTATCGCCCAAAATTATTAACGCTGCTCACAATCGTGGTGACAAGCATGCATGGAGATTAGCAGTCTCTGAAGTGAAAAAACCACAGTAAATTTTTTTCTAACTAGTCAACTGTATATCTGGACATCCCAGACATGAGTGTATATAAGAAACATTTTCTTTTCATGGATGGTGCGGGGGGGGGTGCCTACAAGCCTGAAAGTACAGGTTTATCATATTCTTTGATATTTTTTATACTTTTTTGTGAGACAAATTGCAGTCTCACCCGACATTTTCCCGCCTACGTGTCGTTGAACAATGTATGTTTTTCTGGAGGTAGCTGAGTACTGTGTTAAAATAATAAATACTGTAACTAAATAGGAGTTAAAAAATAAAAATAAATTGTCCTAGATTTCCCCGTCAAAGTGATGTTACCATTTTTTCTTCTTCTAATTTACTAAATTTTTGGGGAAGTGTAAATTTCTAAACGTGAGGTTATAAAATAAAGAATGTTTAGATGCAACTTGTAAGGCTTCAGAAGTGCCATTTCCGGCAATCTGAGAGCCATATTTTGCCCAAAAAATTATTGTACGCTACGCGCCAACCGATGGTGGCGCTCTGCTTAGATAGTGTCACAGGAAATTTTGGGCGCAAAAGTTTCTGCCCCCCAAACCGAAATGGTCCTGTACGCCTATGGGCATATCTCATGTTTAGTAGTGTAGGGAAAGTGTTCCATACTGAGTACAAGTAGCCTTTTGCCTTTAATGGAGATCACAGGTCATTTGGGTAAAATAAATAAGTATATATGACCTCATGCGTACACAATATCTTAAAACCAGAAACAACCTCTGTTAATCATTGTTGTTAAAATTGGAAAGAATTCAAATGTATTGTGGTATTTTTTTTCTTGAAGGTTTCATGGAATTTATCTTTCCTGTGATGCATGTTTACTTAAACAAACCTAACGCAGTATCTGTAGTACTAATAGGCTTTCACCAACTTCTTGTATGAGCCCATTGCTATTTACTCAGTATTTTACCGGATATCAGTTGAAGTTTGAATGTGAAATGTGTATGTACATGACCATTGCATCATACATAGAAATGATCTTTTATATCTTGAAACTTAACCTAGGAAAAAATGTAGTTAAATGACTCACATATTTTCACTGCTGTTATATTGTGCAACAGAGGAGATTTCTCACATCAAATTTGTATAGAAAGTCCTGCTTACTCACCACTTCGATAAAATGTTACATTGGTTACTCAGCATCCCTCTGAACCTAGAAGTGACTCTAAAGCTCTCAAATAATGCCTTTGTTTTTTGCAAAATTGCAATAAGTCGTTCAAGCTTCCATGTGGCAATATAACCAAAGAAAAGTAAAACCAACTGCCAGACATGTACAGGATTGTAAAAAAAAACCTTTAAAAATACTGGTCATCATCTTTTCACAGAGTATCACGCCTCCAAAGCCACCAGTGGAAAAAAAGAAATTAAAGTTTTTCCATACAAAGGTAAACGACGACCTGACAAAGGCCCCGTTTGAGTATACAAGATGTAGTCAATAGAACAAGAGGAGTAGCCCTTTGACTAGGACATACCCTGAGAGCAGTTTATTTGCTGGGGAGACATACCCATATCCACCTGCTACCGAGGAGCTCCTTCAAGGTGATCCAAGCCCTCTCCAGTACTCAGTATTCACACTGTGTCAGCATCATCATCATCAGCTGCAAATGCCTGGCAGGCACTTCGTTCCAAGCTTACCAATGCTTTCATCGTATCAGTTGTCCCAAGCTCCAACATGTGTGATTCCTGCAACACTGTAACCAGTAATTGTGTGAGACTGCACCTCGAGACCTATCTTCTGTGGGAAGTGTGCGGTAGAAAGTCACAGAGAGAATGCACAGTTCCACCATTTAGTACAATTTAGGGTAAAAGCCATTAATGTGTTCAGAGTTACACCAGCCCTCCAGATTGAGGCAGCCAATGCTCTAGTTGAAGATTACCAAACTATACACAGGTAACTTCAAAACCATTTCTTATAATCACACAAAGTAAAAAAAAAAGAGAGAATATGTGACTTTATTCTTTAGCGCCATGTTTAGGGGTTGGCACTGCGATGCCAATATCTGAGATTGGATCACAATAAAGTAGATTGTTTTGGTCTGTGCGCTCTGATCTGTAAGTACTTACACATGTCCTGTCAAGTACGGGATATCATTATTTCATGCCCAAAATTATAACCTTATGGATATATATATAATTTGAGCCGTGACTAATTTTTCTGCATTGGCATTTGGCTCCAAGAGATAGCTGTTCTGAAAGAGATATTGAAACAGTAGGCATTTGACATTTGCTGAAAATTTCACAACATGGTTACTCTTGATTTCTTCTCGTACCTTTTAGTGAATGATCCCAAGGTGGGATTTACAGTATGGAAAAAACGGCTTTCACTGACAGTAGTTCCTCCTAGCTTTTAGTTTCTGAATAGGAACTTACAGTATATGCCACAGTTAAAAAACCATGATGTTATGTGAAGTTACTAAGATTAAACTGCAGGTTAGGACAATTGATTTTCATGCTTGTATCGATCATAATTACTTTATATGTAACCACTCTGTACTCTACTAGGCTGAGCTTTATGTAACACAATAACATGCAAGGGGGGGGGGGGGTTGGGGAGAGGGGCATTGAAGAGACCTCTTCGGTACTGGTTGATAATTTCTGGTAAATTTGGATTAATAACGACTAACTGTGTTAATTTAAACAGAAAAAGTTTAGTGTAGGCTGCCTTTAGATTGCAATGATATCCAACCTATTAATGTAAAATCATGTACAGGAGAGGAATATGACACCCACACCTGGTACACTGGGCCTTCCATTTTGATGGAGTCAAACTGTCTGCTTGGTGGCCTACAAATCTGGTGCCCTATATTCAGATAAAAAAGTATAATGGGCATGGCAGACAGAGACATTACTCTAAGATCCAAGATATTAAAAAGACATGTTATTTAATGCAACAGTCTGTGCAAGGCAACCTCTCTAGCTCAAGACACCTCCCATCTGCACCTCCCTCCACTTCAAAAAAACATGTAAAATGAATCTTGCACATATGGAGCTTTCATAAACTTTTACACCACCCTTGTAATACACTGAGAAATTATGGCATTCTTCAAAGTTGGGGTAATACACAAATTTTCAAGATTCTTTATTGAAACTACCTTCTGGAGAGATTAAAAGGACCCTGCTGCACAGTATTATGAAAATCTTTAAGAAATGAAAATTGCTTTTATATGGCAATTTTTTGACCTTCAAGTGATGAGCATAATGTAGTCTAGATAGCTATCTTTCTGCTTTTTATATTTATTTGCTCACAGAATGGATACTGCTCAACTTTTAGTTTCTGCAGAGAGCTCACTGCCTCACAACACAGCTGTAACAAGAAATATTTGAAGTCAATGAGGTTATTTGACAAACATGGTGAGAGTTACACACCATAGTGGAATATTTATGTAACGACTACTCGCCATGTACCTACGGCATAGGAGCAGCGGGGTTAGGGGTGTTTACAATGACGAAGTGACCTGCTTCCCTTTATTATCTTAAGGTAGGAGATATTGATTTATGGTAATATTAGCCCATGTGTTGAAACCAAAATGGTACGGTATGCTGAGATTACAAATTCTCTGAACTGTGTACAGAGGTTGTCCTGTTATGTGTTTTGTCAATGCCACATCAATTCAGTATGCAATAACTAACAGATAGGCTATACCCAGTTTACAGTGATGTTATGTGCACTAATGTTGTCTAATAATATCTATGCATGTTTCATTAAGCTTAATACTGTATGTGGGCTAGGAAAAGCAAAATGTCAAATTGCACAACGTTTGATGAAGAGCTCTGCACAATAATGCTAAAAACATTTATTTTATTTACATATTTTTTACATATTTCTGAAACTTCCAATAGTGCAGGGAGGGTAACCTAGTATTGCAATGAATTTGAATACATTCACTTTCTCAATCTTATCTTATTCCTTTTGATGACAGACAAAACAATGAAGCCAGAAAGGAGAAGATTGAACCACAAGGAAGTGGCAAAACAATTCATCAACCTGAAGAAAGATAGGCAAGGTGTTATAGTGAAAGAAATACCACCAAAAGGTAAGTTGAAATTATACAATACTTTTCAATGTGAGCAGTTAATGGCGTGATATACTGTAGGTATAGTAAGAAAAAGGGAGAAAGAATAAAGATATGCATCCTGCCTTTGCAAGTAAAAGTAAGCGCATGTCAATTATGTCAGTCCTGCAAAACATGTCATGTGCAGTGGCGTCACCAGACATTTCAATCTTGGGGGCACAGGGGAGGGGGACAGCACTAGGGGCACAATGTTTATTTGTGAATGCTGTCCTTTGAAAAATTTCTATTAAGTAAGGGTCCTTAGATGTGATCTGGTGCTATATTTTGCAACTTGAAGTAACTTTATGTTCAAGAATTTTGGGATCAGTCTGTCCGATGTTTATGTTTGTAATTGAGGCAGATAAAGTTTTTGTTTGAGTATTGTTTTTAGCACTTCAAATTGCATCTGGGGGGCACCTGGTAAGGCTCGACTCTTTTTGGGGAGGGCACATGCCCCCCCCGACTAGGCTACCCTGGCGACGCCACTGGTCATGTGACCCCTACCCTTTGATGTTCGAGGTGGAGACTACTACTAGAGAGCTGGCCCCTTAACAATAACCATAAACTGATTTTATTTACTGCAGGTAGAGGAGTCGTAACAGATCCCTTGTATGAAAAGGGGGAATTTCTCTTACGATTCAGTGGAAAGTGGCTTACGGCTACAGAAGGAGATCAGCTGGAAAATGAAAATTCATCTGGGTTCAGATTCTTCATCAAGTGCAAGGGCAAGGAATATTGGTAAGGCATTGGGTATTGTGAGAAGTGTATGTACAAGGTCATGTAAAGTCCAAGGTTATTTTTAGTTACTCTATTCCTAGCAATCCGTAGTTGTTGAAAGGTTAGCGTTGTTGCCCGTCTTTCTGCGTGCGTTATGTGCGTGACACGATATCATATTTGCATTCAGCTGTGCATGATCGATTGGCTTGTCCAATCAAGAGTTATTATTGTTGGTCTATATTGGAACTGAGTTTGAAATGTATGGCTTACTCTGTATTTGTTATAGCACAGGTATCCATTTATTGACCCTTAGTTTTGAAAAGTAATAAACTGCACCACCCATTGAAATAATGTTATCAATTCTGCATTTGTACCTTCTCTCCCTTCATTTATCCAGATAAACAATGTGTAATGTATATGACACTACTTGGTTTAACTAGGAGTTATTAAGGCTGCAATTGTTCATAATTATCTTTGTTTTCCTGCTATCTTTATTGATACATTGTTATTAACAAACAAGGCTTTTTCATTTATAGTATTGATGCAACTGAAGAACCAACGTCTGGTCCTAAATTAGGACGACTAGTAAACCATGGAGAGAAGATAAGTGAATGTCAAACTTTCTACTATTCAAGTGAGTGGTGACCCAGCATTGTGCCTGTTTGCATCACGGAATATTGAAAGGGGTGAAGAACTGCTATATAACTATGGTGTTGGAAACTTACCGTGGAAGAACTGCACCCAGGTTAGACCATTGTTTCTAACTCAATTCACAATTTGCTACTCTAGCAGTCTTTGACAACCAAAACAAACTATTTCCATCAGTAATCACTTGGGCAAACTCTAGAATCATGGAACTGGGACCACAACCACCAGTATCCTACATGGCTCCAGTTTAGGCTACATGGTAGGGGTTAAATTCCATCTTCTTTGTATCGTTTACTGTTGTCAAAGAATACATAATTCAAAGATCTCATAGCCATTCCATAGACCAGTCTGCTATATTACAATATATTGAAAGCCAAATGTCAAGTTCTTCATGAAATATGAAAACAAAAGTCAATATCTATTAATATGTTTTTTCTAACAGACAAAACAAGGCAGAGAAAGTCCTCAACCTCCATGTTGTGTGGCAGGAGATGTGTCTCCAAGAGTATCCGGGAAGTCTACTGATAAAGGTTAGTCAAAAAACTTACATTTTATCTTCAACACCTATTGTAAAATTTGAACAAAACTTAATTTGATGTTTATATTATTTGAGCAATTAAATTGACCAAGACAGTAGAGGTGACCCCAGTTCCCTTAAGTATAGCTTGGATGTATCCCCACTTTCAGTGTACAAGTTCATCAATGAGCATATATATTTGTAGGTGTGTGGCTTAGGCTTACAGAAGCCAAGGCTGTTATAAATCCACTAGACAGGGGATGTATATAATAAAATCAACTATGATAGATTGACTATTATATTTTCAATTGATATACATCTCAGTTGGAAATTGGATAGTAAAGTGGGGATGCACACTATTGTAAAACCAGTAGGCATAATTTAAAATATGACAGTTAAGAATTATTGTTTAGAATGACTACTGTATTGTGAATTGATATGAATGTCAGTTGATACTTGGGGAATGAAGAGAGGATACACACTGTTATAAAACCAATAGACTCTGTACATCTACAATAACATCAAATATGACAGTTAAGAATTATTGTTTAGAATGACTACTGTATTGTCAATTGATATGCATGTCAGTTGTAACCTGGGGAATGAAGAGATGATACACACTGTTATAAAACCAATAGACTCTGTACATCTACAATAACATCAAATATATATTTGATGTTATTGTAGAATAACTCTTAGCTGTCATATGACAGTTAAAGGCACTCTCTCAGCTAGGAAATTGCTAATCTTGTCTCAAGGTATTCCCCGATTTAAAAATAAAAACAACGCTGCCCTTTTCTCACAGCGGCAACATATTCATTCCTTAATGTGGCATTCTCATCCTTAGCTATAAACAGCATACGGATCTGGGTACTCTTACCGCAAAGTATCAGGTTTCTGAGATTCTAATCCGCCTCTCACAGTGTTGCGTAACCTATATGCATACGGTGTAATTGTACTGTGTGCAATGCGAGCAACTTTCCACTTGTTATGTACGCAATTTTTCGATTGGCTATATGGAACAGTGCATATTGTACTGCTGTGAAAACGCTATACCAGCTCGTAGGAGTCATATGGGATCTTGTGCTTCCGATTTTGGTTGGAGAAAATGCTAAAGAAATAAAAAGCGAATAGTTTCGTCGTGTGATTCTCTACAAATACAAACATGTGACTGAATATGTGCTGCTTATGAACTTTTATTTGACGAAACGACTTGCTTCTGGCCTAACGTTCTAAAATACTTGAGTTCAAAAAAAAAAAATTGGTAGCAAACTGCTTATCCACTAGAGAGCCTGTGTAGGAAAATGTGTGAAAGTAAGTTGGCCTGACGTTTCGATCCTAGCAGGATCTTCTTCAAAGGCTAAATGACAAGTGACAGTAACAGAAGGGACAAAAAACACGCACATAATACAGACAGTTTAATGAGCATGGTGAACACAAAGAGATAGATGTTAGGGGATTTAGTAGACATGGGATGGAGAGAAGAATGAAAGAAAGAAACCAACAGGGGAAGAGGAGAGGTAGGAGATAAACAGTGGAGGGACAAAGAGAGGATTATGGGAAGGGGGTAGGGAATAAACTGGAGAAGGACATAGACAGAAAGGTGTGGAGAAAAAAAGGGGTGGATGGGGGGGGGGGACAAGGGGAGAAGGAGGGAGAAAGAAGAAAAGTTAGTCATGTCCTTCCTGAATGTTGAGCCCATGAGGTTGAATGGTGCGAAGGCATAGCATCCACAACCTCTCTCTGCTGGTTTGTACTAGCTCAGGACGGCTACCTAAGGATTCAATCTCCTATAGAGACATGTCGTTAATGGTATGGTTGCATAGCTCCCAACTCTTGAGAAGGCAAATGCTGGTCCATGCCACGAATCATCCTCCTGGGGGAGGGGTATGTAGGGAGGGGAGGGGGACAACCCCTCCCCTTTTGAATTTTGTTTGGAATCCTGGTGATGCCTACATGTAAAATGGTGGCACTTAGAAAGGCTTTTGTCACCCAAAATTTTCTGAGAAATGTGCAATTTTTTGTGTGTAACATCAATAAATTGAATAGTAGGTGATAATTCATTCTTTCCCGTGGCATGAAAAGAAATATAGGCTTATTTGAGGTTCAAATGATGTTGTAAAGGATGCTGCTAAAGAAATGATGGTTGCTAAGTCAAAGTTTGATGCAATTTTTTTATGTATACTTGACAATCACAATGCAGGTTTTTCGGACGCTTTCGCGGGTCAGCGGGTTTGGGTATTAGAATGCGGGTCCAACCCGCGAATTGCAGGTCAGTTGGGAGCTCTGTGGTTGGGAAGGTTGAAGTGTTTTAAAAAAACCATTACTACAAACATATGGTGGCTTCCACGGCAACTCTTGACCAGAGTATGCTGTATTGGCCCCAAATATACAAGATATTCAAATATGGTTATCTTTGGTCAAAGTTTTGAAACTGGTTTTATTACCACCATCGAGAAAATTTACCTCACTGGGACATTCAGGCATCTTATGCTTTCAATTAGAATCAGTGGCGTCACCAAGGGGGGCCAGGGGGGGCACGTGCCCCCCCTGGAAAACCTAGTGCCCCCCGAGTGCCCCCCATCTGAGATTTGGGTTGGTAAAAAAAATATATATATATTTTGTTATATTCAACTCCCATCATCTGAGTTGGTTTTTCATAAGGACAAAGAAGCACAGTAATTCGTATTTTCTTCAAATGAGCTGCGAAAATATGGAAAAGTTTATCCTTGACCATCGGGTATCGAAGTCGTAACCCGCGCCATCACAACTCGTGAATTGGATGCCTGTGAAATGCCGAAAATCAGGACCTGCTGTGAGAAGGGAGGGTACTGCAGTATGTTGCCTTGGTCTGAGGTTGACAGGTTAGGAGCTGACGAAATGTGAGAATGTGAGGGTCCGCAGGCACCATACTTGCCTATATTTGTGGACCCATATATTAACCCTGTTGTGTAGGGGGTGCAGAGGTCATTTGAGGTCAGATGCGTGTAGGAACAAATGGCGAATGTTCACACCTGCATACTGAGCTATACTCGATGTGTGATCAAACTTTGGATTGCATGGTGAGATCCCTGATAGGAGCCAATAACGATGCTGGAACCTGTTACATCTTAATAGATAATGGGAGAAAACGAGAAGGACAAGAAAGGAGTCGGGGGTCATGCACACATTAATTCAACAAATGTAGGTTCTATTGATAGGGTTAGGCATAATATCGACAGCATGTGGTTCATATCCTCTGCAAAATTCTGCGCGTTGTTTAAATCATTACCTCAAAAATAGCAATTTCTGGAGATATCTTCAGATCGAATTTAGCATCAAATGTGGCACCATTTTGCATCTAGCCCATCCTCCGTATGCGAAAATTTTCCAAAGGGGAGGGGTCACCCCCTCCCCTTAGACCCCTCCCCCAGGACGGCGATCCGTATCCACCTAAGTGCCCCCCATCAAATGCTGGTGCCCCCCTGTGCCCCTCAGACTGAAAAGTCTGGTGACGCCACTGATTAGAATGCCTTAGAACAATTTGGAAAGTAAAGACCTCTTGGAACATTTTGTTTTTTTATATATTCTACCAATTATAGCATGCTAAATTGGGGCCAATACTACATAGCCTACCTTTAAAATATCCTGTAACCTACTCTGGATAAACACTATCTGATATGGAAGAAATGCTTTGGTTAAAGTTTTTTTTAAACAGATGCAATCAATGTGTTAAAAAAAAACATGTTACAATACTGACTTACCTAACTTTAGAATAAGCAATACAAACAATAGTAGGGCAGTGTTCCAAATACGGAATGCAAGAACATATACCCAAATAAGGCTAGGAGACGCCATGCCTCCATTGTGGAACTTTTCCATGATAAGTATAGCAGCTTTACATCCAAAAGAAACTTTGGCAACACTTCAAAAGACCCCATAATGTCCCTGCATTTCAAACATCTCCATCTGCCACTATCTCCATCTGCCACTGGGGTTATATTGAGAGCACTGAATGTACTGTTTTATCACTACTAGCTGCAAGTTAGAGTACCTCTTCAACACTCCATGACATCACAATCAGGCGCGTAGCAAGGAATTTGCCAAGGAGGGGCGAAACTGTAGATTGGGCACTATCTAAGCGTAGCTTAGATAGTTTTAAATTATGTAGTTTACATTACACTATGAATGAACATGCAAATCAATGCTAAATACTACAGAAAGGAGTTAGATACATAACGCACTGAATGCAACAATCAATGTTTGACACCATGAAGAAGATAAATTCTTATTAAACATTGCACTAGCTTAGTAACTTCATTTTACTGAGACACCATGTTTGTTGTTGTCTGTTATAGTACAGTTTGTTCAATTGTCTTGAAGGCTTGTGATATCTACATTCTGGATACTTGTTACTTCCATTGTCCACTCTTGTGTCCTTGATGTATGGTATTTAAACAAGCTGAGGAACTTCTTTGACATCAGCTATTTCAAAATTGTCCGTATCCATGTTAACAACGTTCACTATGCAAATCCATAGCTTTCACTGGAGAACAAGAAATATGACAATCATCTTACATAAAGTAGAGAAGCACACATTTATTAATGAAACAATCGAACACAAACACTTCCAGTTCCAACCCATATATCTGCTTGCAAAACATCCATCATGCCATAACGCTATGCTGTGCTGTACTGTTCCTCTAAAGGATGTTCTGTACATCTGTAATGTGAAATGAAAAGGGAAAAAAGACATATTGATGGCATTGTGTGAGGACAGAAGTGTCGCAAAGATATACCTGTTCAAATAATTTTCCAAGATATGATTCATTTGATTTTAATTGCAAAAGAGACATTCAGGTTCATAGCCAAGGTAACTGGGTTGGAGCCAGCACAAATGTTATGTTTGTTTATTCACTGAGATTGTAACTTGCACTCATTGTAATAACTAAATATTATTGTTCAAATCTGGGAGAAAGTAGACACCTTAATGATGCCCCTAACATGTTAAACTAGAAATATAGCTCACACTCAAAATTTGCAAATTTACAAATGATGCCACATCATCATGAAACATAAAAAGAAAACGTAAGAAAAGAATAATTGTGCAATTTTTGAACACAAACTGCTTCAGACAGGTAGGTATATGCACATTCTACAAGATTGGTAAATGTCTTTATTTTTCAGAGATAAGGAAAAATACTACTGTTATCGTTAACTTGTGGGGTTTGAACATTTTTGGGTCCCTCGCATTTACAGACCTCCAGTGGCTGTATTAGCACCATATTTAGAACTATATGTCTATGTCATTTAATATTGCATAATACAATAAATGAATAAATGTGTCCAATGTCCTAAATCCGGTTAGTCATATACAGTCCTACAGTAGTAGACTGCAGACCTAGTTAAAATGTAGACTTATTTACAGCATGGAATGGTTACAGTATGTACATCAAAAAATTACCAGTCTCCACTGGGGTACAGCTGCTGGAGTGCATTGCTGCATCAGCCTCTGTTGGGCATGGCCTTTTGTTGAGGAACTGGTGTTATCTTTTCTGGTGTATCATTTTGGATACCAACCTCTTGAGTTTTTTAATTGGGCACACACCTTCAACTGAAAAAGACAAATAATACCGGGATGTGCAAAGTTTAATATATCAGAATGCATACTGTACACATAGCAGGGAAGTGCTCATGAATATTTGAGTGCCGGGCAGATTGTGCGGTAGTGTGATCCACATCCTGGGAGAGGGATCTCATGGGTGGGGTACCCCCCCAAATGGACAAATTTTGCACATGAAGTATGCTTAGGTGGTGCTATTTTCCTATTCTGTGCCATATGTTCTCCCAGATTTTGGTTATGGTAAAATTTATTAAATTATCATCAAAAAGTGCTGGGCGAAAAAGGTTCAAATACTGTTTGTGCGAGGCGGCATTCAGAACTGCTGCACACATTCCAACTCACACGCATTTGGCGTGTGACACACGCATTTCCAGCCCTTCATAGGCTCACACGCTATGTGCACTTTATCACACGCAATCTACAAACAATCTCCGAAAAACCGTCCTGAAAGATGCTAAGAAGGCTACATACCTCTACAACCAAGGGCGTAGGAACCGGGGGGGCTGGGGGGTGCCAGCCCCCCCAGTGAAAAATGTGGAGGGGCGGAAGTATCATTCCGCCCCCCGGTTCGCAAGTCAGAAAACCCCTTTTTCATTTCCAAATGAGAAAAAAATCTCATTTGGAGCACCAAATTGCATCTAAGGCCAGGTGAAAATACAAAATTAAGTTTACAATATGGAGTGGGTTTTGAAGTGTGCTATATTGCACCAAATTGCATCTGAGGCCACCTGGAAATGCAAAAAAATTCCAAAGGGGAGGGGAACACCCCCTCCCCTTAAACCCCTCCCCCAGGCCGGCCATCAGTCTTCAGCCCCCCCACTCAAAAGTACCTTCCTACGCCACTGTCTACAACACAAAGCAACTTACACTTACAAGAGTAGTGCATTTGCCATGGTGGTGGAGGAAAATGCCGGTGGGAGAGGTGTTGGTACCAGAGATTGAGAAGTGTGCTTCAATTTCTGATATAAATGTTCAATTATGTTAGCAAGTGATTACTTTCATCGATTCAAGAAAAGTCTTTGTTGAGAAATGTATTGCTTGTTGAGTTCAATAATATATATATGATGATGACATTCTCAATATAAAATTACTCAGAGAAACTGAAAAAGAATGCACCATTTTGCATCTAGGCAGTCAAAAATATGAAAAATTATACAAAGGGGGAGGGGGACACCCGCTCCCCTTAGACCCTTACCCCACTGCCGCTGATCACACTCATAAATTTTCCTCAATGTTGGAAAGTATGCTGTTGGGCGCAGCCGCCCAGTGTGAGCACATCCCTGACATAGTGAATTATATAACTTCCAACATAAATTACTGAATACCACATTTTGCCCTTCACTAAATAGTCAACAATTCACATCAATTTTGCAAACACAGAACAGTAATTACACTACTAGTTACAGAACTTTGCTATTGGCAGCATAAATTCATCACATCTGCTTTATGATATACAGTATGTATAGTGTCAACTCTGCAAGTATTCAAGAATGTTCATTTACTAATCTAGTGCAAACCTAAACTAGTGATGTGCAACAATTTCTATTATATTTTTTATTTCTATGTTAGTAGTATACACCTGCAGTATTATAACTTATCTACTAATACCTTACATACACTAAATGTCATAACGTCTGATGTTACAATGGCAATGTCCCAGTAGGCTTGTTCATACACTAATATGTCACCAAATTTCATCATGTTGAGGGATGCATAATTGCTTTAAAAAAATATAGCTAGGCTTTGCTTATTTCCAAGACTAAAAATTACGGAATATTCTACAGGTGTGCCCTGAACAATGAAGTGTTTAAAAGATCACACAGAAACATGATATGGTATATTATGGGCGACCATTATAGTTCTCACACATCAGTAGTATCACTTTCATTTTGTACAATTTTTAGAACTGCATGATCAGATTATGTGTAGAGCTATGAAGCCTATGATATTGTTATATTTTGGCTAATGTCTTTAATTTCTATATCATGATGAAATTATCAATTATTGTAAGACGGACTCAGCGACCCCCTGGAATGGTGCGTCATGTCCGATGAATTGTGTGACTAAGGGGTCCGTCAAAGCGCACATTTGGTTCGTCATTAAAGCTACAATATGTGCATCAGTGTGCGTCAATGTGCCATGCAGGGTCCATCATGGTCAGCAAACGATCGGTCAAAACGTTAATTTGGTGTATGTCAAAGACATACAACAATGTGTCACTTTCACTATGATGCAGGGGTGCATCAATGTTCAAAATTCAATCAAAATTAACCTATTCCAGGGGTCTGAGGGTGTGTCATACGGAAGCAGGACACTTCGCCCAACAACCATTTCGCCCAGTTGCCATTTCGCCCAACCTTACCATTTCGCCCAACCAGCCTGGTCATTTTGCCCAACCAGCCTGGTCATTTCGCCCAACCAGCCAGGTCATTTCGCCCAACCGGCCTGGTCATTTCGTCCAACCAGCCTGGTCATTTCGCCCAACCTTGATTAAATATACTTCAAAAGGAAACGTTCGGGAATTGTTAACGTTACAGGATACGAACCGAATATTAAGGAAACTTGAGGATCGATCAGTGTGTTAGGGGTTAGGTTTGATAGTAAACGTTCGAATATTAAGGAATATTAAGGAAACTTGAAGTCCTTTACTTTGTATAACTTTAGTAAGGAAACGTTCGGGAATTTTTAACGTTACAGGATACGAACCGAATATTAAGGAATCTTGAGGATGGAGTCAGTGTTTTAGGGGTTAGGTTTGATAGGTTTGGTAGTAAACGTTTGGGAATTGTTAACGTTACGGGATACGAACCGAGTATTAAGGAAAGTTGAAGTCGGGGTTAAATTGATTACATATGTGATTACATATGTGGTTACATTGATAAAGTGGTTACATTGATTAAATATAGTACTTCAATATTACGGACGGGTTTTATATATTTTTTTTCAATTTAATAAGGAAACGTTCGGGAATTGTTAGTCAGTAGGATGGATCAGTGTTTTAGGGGTTAGGTTTAATAGGTTTTTATGAAGACCGATTCCCCTGTGTTTGTATAATAATATAACTTACATTGTATGCGTAAACGCTTAAAGTAGTGTAATCCTCCCATAATACCCGAAATAACTGCTCAGACTTTGATCCATATCGAGCGGACCTCACTTTTTTATTTACCTATTACGAAGTAACCTAACCCAAAATAAATCAAATTGAACTAGTGGATTAGAAAAAGTAATATTATTCTGACTGAATATTAGTAAAAATAAGGTTGGGCGAAATGACCAACACGGTTGGGCGAAACGACCATGCTGGTTGGGCGAAATGACTATGATGGTTGGGCAAAATGACCATGCTGGTTGGGCGAAATGACCAGGCTGGTTGGGCGAAATGACCAGACTGTTTGGGCGAAATGGCAGTTGGGCGAAATGGTTGTTGGGCGAAGTGACTAGAAAGCTGTCATACAATTGCTAGACCTGTGCATTATTGGCATCTGCAATTCTAATAGTCATTTTATAATCAAAATAGATTAAACATACCAAGGAGAAACAATAATTCACACCTATTTTGAGTTACACAGATAAGTCCATTAGAACGGTCAATAATGTGTTAGTTCAACCAACACTGAGATTTAAATAATCCACTAGACTATGTTTCGACTGCATTGTGCAATATGTGACTTAAATAGTACACACCATCACATGGTAACCACATAAATTATTGGAACAATAGAGAAGAATATAATGGACCCAGCACACTTTATAGTAGATTAGTATTTTAGCATTACATCTTCCATTGAGTAGATTATAAGACTACAGTAATTGCAGAATACTGTACCATGTAACTAAATATCATGGTGTATCCTTTAAATTAAATGTGATACATTTTGTCGAACATAAAATGGTGGCATTCACAATTATTGGTAACATTGATTTGTTTATGTTGTCCTTGATTTTCTGATTAAGCAACGATGATAACAAACTATCATGTTATGAATGTATAAATATGTGAACAGTATCCTTCACTAATTCAACAAAGGAGCCTGTAGAGCTAGTGTAGCTTCTTTCTGAGAAGGCTTTTGAGTTTTGAATTAATTTGGAAAACTTACTTATAGCACTTTACACTACAGTTACCAGGAAAAGAGGTAGCCCCTAGCGTTTTTTTAAAGTTACTACCAAGTTGGGAGTAATAGGCAATACTCTAATTTGGGATAGAAAGAGTTAACATTTTTGTGTAAATTTTTTTCTTTGCAAGTGGAGAATCATCCACAGCTAAAGTGGCTATGCGGATTGACAAGCAAGTGAAGCAAAGTAAATACCCTAGCCTATGCATATTAGACTTAAAAAGGTAAAAAGAACCCAATGCCTTAGTAACTTAATTCATCTTGGAGTTGCTCAGCAGATTCGAGGTTATTTCACCACTTGCTCCCATGCTCAGACAAAAAAAAAGACAAAAATGAAATGGCTACACAAATTAGTTTGTCTATAACTGAGAATGACCATGCATGCAAATATGCAGTAAATTTTCAAGTTGTCAGACGTACTACTTTATTTGTTGCAAGGAACTCTATAATTGTGCTGGTAAACTAGAGTAGGAAATGAAAACAGTTACTTTATTGAGTATAGGCCCCTGTCCCTCACTGCATACTAGACTTACAGTCAGGGCCGTCTTAACGCATGGGCCCACTGGGCCCTGGCCCAGGGCCCCGCGATGTCAGGGGCCCCGCAATCGTAGTAACCCATGTCGTAATATGGGAGGAAAACTTATTGAATAGGCCATTATGCCTGATTGAATCGATACTTGACAACTTGTGACGAGAGTTGGTGAAACAATTGAGAGTTTGACATTAAATATTCGAATCTGAGTTTGCAACCCTGGAATATACAATCCCCCGAAGGCCCACACAGAGAAACTGTTACTCCGTAACAATAAGAAAGAGGATATTGCCTCAGCCACGAAAGGCATAAAATTTGAAAACCCTGGAATATACAATCCCCCGAAGGCTTACACAGAGAAACTGTTACTCCGTAACAATAAGAAAGAGGATATTGCCTCAGCCACGAAAGGATAAAATTTGAAAACCCTGGAATATACAATCCCCTGAAGGCTTACACAGAGAAACTGTTACTCCGTAACAATAAGAAAGAGGATATTGCCTCAGCCACGAAAGGCATAAAATTTGAAAACCGTGGGAAATACCTCACTACCAAACCTAAACAAAAGGAGCCACCACTTGTGTTCAAGCTCACCTATACACCCCATATCAAAACCACGCATTTGAAAAAAACACTTTTTGAAACATTGGCACTTAAAGCAGCATTTTGCGTTAGGTCTCTGTTGTCTACTTTTTTGACATGTCCATCGAATTTTGTACATATTTCAATCACAAAACAGCAATCTAAGATATTAGCCAGTTTTTCCCTGCCAACAACGTTAATTGGCGAGTAATTAAGGATATTTGCAGATAATGAGCAAAGTGTCCACGACAAATTCCACATTTAAAATTAATCGCATACAGTTCCCCAAACCCACTAGTTTGAATTCAACCAATCAGAGATGCAGGTTTAGTTATGAGCCGTTGCTTAAAATTGATGCAAGACTTTGCGTTGGTACAACCAGGGAGTTGTTATGGAACTCCCTGGTATACAACTGCCATATAAACTGTACACAAATCAAGCATGGTGTTATATTACGTATTGGTCAAATCGTAGTGTTTAAATATTCATATTATGGGCAAGGTTTATTGGGATCCCAACGGAAAATATCTTGGAGAAAACAAAGTTTCAAAGTTGCAAATTTTTCGACTTTTATGCCACCATTCGAAGTAAGATTTAAATAGATAAGCTAGTTATGTATGTCGTTATGGCATATTGGAGTCAGTGAGGTTGAGAACAATCATAGAAAAGGACGCAAAATGCTGCTTTAATCTCGCAACACGCGGAATTATCCAAACTGTTTCCAAAAGAGCCGATTCTAGCCTACAAAAGGGCCCCAAATCTCAAAGATTTACTTGTTAACTCAAGGTTTTGTACTAACGAAGAATCAGCTGACTCTCAAGGTTCACACGAAGCTCTTTTAGATGCTCTTATAACTGCACTATGAGTCCATAAAAACTCGTGCACAGAAAATAGATGCATTTTGAGAACGAGACGCCCAGGCTGAATATAAAATATTGAAAGGCTACTACTGATGAAGCTCCTCCTATAAAGTTTGAGAGCAGAAACCGGTCTAGTTGGTCATAAGAACCTAAACTAGTCTTTCCTACTATTAAAAGTACACTCAATTCACCTAATAGGTGCAATTATGTTTCACCATGAGGAGCATGCTATAAGTTCATGTTCCTCGCACCCTCCCTTAAAAATACTTCATGTTCTTGGCGACCACGTTGCGTTAGATAGTGTAAAACCGCCTACAGCCCCCTTTCAGTTGAAAGACTCAACACAAGGGTGTTACAAATGGTGAGTCCAGTATTGTTAGGGAAGGGATGGAGGGCAACTGGAAGATTACTCTTCTATAATGTATTTCAGCTTTTAGATATATCACGTATGTTATTCAGCTAAAGTTTTATGCTTTATGCGCGACATAGGGAGGGGTGGTAAATGCAGGCATGTCTATGCTTGAGCGCTTGTCAAGGATGTCAATTTTTCACGCAAATTTTTTCGAACTCACTTGATTGAGGGGCTCGCTCTATTGCCGGGCCCAGGGCCCCGTGATCTCTTAAGACGGCCCTGCTTACAGTTACAAAATAAATATGCCCATATCAAAAAATGCTTAGACAGGAATAACCACCAAATTGAGGTAGGCCCTGCATATGGTGCATAATTTTATAAATCTGGGCCTGGAGCTAGGCTACAATAGTCCTACTTTGTTATTGCTCCGCTCATGAGAAGTTGCATTTCTTTCGAGTTTTATTTTCTTTTGGGGAGATCTCCCTACCAAATCCACATGTCCATATTACACTGATGTAGGCTAAGGCCTATTCATATTTGCAAAGCTACCGAATTATAAACCAAACACATATGATACCGCAGACTTTCATACTGATAATGCTTACTAGGCGAATATAAGTAGAAAAGCATAAATAACACTTCAAGAAATGTTCGGCCTAGGCTAGGCTACAGTTAGTACAGCAGCCTGCACTGCAGTAACATGGACATGAAAGCATGGAAGTTCGGACACCTAAGCCTTAAAACACCCCAATACTATATCTCATGGTATAAATCACCTGAAACTATACTTGATATGGTTGGGTCATTTTGGAGAAAATAACTGTAGCTTCGTAGTTTTTCGTGCAATTGGCTCTTGCTGTAGGTTGTCATGGGGAAATCGTGTATTTCTTAGGGGTGTCCGAACTTCGCAGTTTTCCAAACTTCGCAATACTGACTTTACTACTACTGTACTAGCCTATGCCTCTCGGTGTATTAGTTGCCTTAGTTTGTCGGCCTAGCTACTCCTAAGTAGGTATAGCTAGCATGATCTATTGAACAATATAACAAGGAAGCCTACAGTAAACCAAACACTTCGGCCAGAAAACAGTATACTGTAGCCTAAATAGTAAATATATAACGTTAGTTGTTAGCACAATTTGCTGCCTACCTTCTCGTATGATCTGCCATGCCAGTAAATGCTCCGCGAAGGTAGCATTGGTCATTTTGTCGATCCCCCGATCTCTGTTCCAGTAGATCGTTTTTGGAGACCCAGCACTTACACAAATTTCTAGTACCCTTTACATGCATGCGTATTTCTTGAGCATGTTTTTTGTGCGGGGTTTGAAACAATACATGTATGAAAATGCCCTCCTTACATGCACTATGGCATGCGTGAAGCATGTATTTGAAAAAATACATGCATGTAAATGAGCTACATTACATGCTCCAGCAAATATAATAATAATAATAATTTATAATTTTAGGTTTATAGTCTTGTTCAGGGCCAAGGCCCTCTCACACGACTTTACAACTTAACCCTGGTCATTGGTAACTTGTCACACCTACACATCAAAGTGTGCACAATTCAATCAATCTCTCCTGGGGCACCACAGTGCACCACAACCACGTGTCCCCCGAGGGACTTCCCATAGGGTGCAGCCACAAACCGGCGCAAACAACTATTTTTACAAGTTACCTTGCAAGTCCCCATTTATACACCTGGGTGAAGAGAGGCAATGGAGATAAAGCGCCTTGCCCAAGGACACAACATAATGATCTGGCCAGGGCTCGAACCTGTAATCCATAGATCACAAGTCCACTGCCTTAACCACTTGACCACTACGCCCTCAAATAATAGTAATACATGCTTAAAGCATGTATTACTCAATGTTTCATACATGTACATGCAAAAAGCATGTTTTTTTGTGCGGGGTTTGAAACAATACATGTATGAAAATGCCCTCACATGCACTATGGCATGCGTGAAGCATGTATTGGAAATGTTTCATACATGTACATGCTTGAAGCATGTTTTTAAATCCATTGCATGCACTAATGCAAAGGAAATATACATGCATGTATTCCATGGAAATACATGCATGAAAGTATTCCATGAATGCATGCATGAGGAAATGTTTTTAAACATTATAGTTTTGGTTGCTTTGTGTGACAAATACATGCTGTAAACATGTTTTTGAATTCTGATGTAATGACACACTTTTAGAAACAAATATTGAATGTTACATTGAAAGTTAATTTATTGAAATACTAATTACATCCATATAGACAACTGATTTGTGTGTTAATAGTATTCGTATTAATATTGCTGATGAGTATAAAATCGGTGAAAATCCAAGATCTGAATTGTGACAAGTTTTTGGCAGGATCTGCAGTAAGATTGCAAATTTATGCATAAAATAAGTCTCGCAAATGAGGCAATGCTTAGAAATAAGGTAACATTAAATAAAATACTGGTTAAGAATAGACTACTTACAAGAAGTGTGAAGATTAGACTTGTTAATTAGAAACAATTAGGATGAAATGCAAAATCTGGACTGAAAGCAATGAACATGCATGGAAAATCAGTTTTATTTATGTTGAAAACATATACTAATAGTCAGGTGGCTTAGCAACAATTTTCAGGCTTAACGTTACCGGCCGGACAAAAGTACCAAATTTGGCATGGAGTTTCTTTTCGACCTATCTATCGATTTTATCCGTGGAACCCACTTTATCGGTTCCGATTTTTCAAGATGGCGGCCAAAATCCAAGATGGCCGCCAGAAAAAAGGAAATGTCATATATCTGGCTGTAAAAATCGGAGATGAACAAATGAGGGGTCAATTCAGGTGTTTCCGGGGTCACTGAAACAGATGATGATCATGGCATGTTGCTTGAGTAACCCACTTCCAAGATGGCGGCCAAAATCCAAGATGGCTGCCAGAAAAAAGGGAAATGTCATATATCTGGCTGTAAAAATCGGAGATGAACAAATGAGGGGTCAATTAAGGTGTTTCCGAGCTCACTGAAACAGACAGGGGCGTATCCAGGGGGGGCGCAACAGGCACGCGCCCCCCCTATTGGCTGTCACCAAAAAAAAAAAATATTTAACAAAAAAAAAAAAAAAATTGATGACGACCTTTATGTGAGTTGTTGGTGATAGCTCAACCCCCCCCCCCCCTCCCGTATGCTTTATTTTTTGCTTGCCAAAAAAGGGTTCTGGCGAAGTTCGGCGGCATAATAGTTTTAGAAACATAGATGGTAATTGTGTTTGTATTATCGCGTAGCACAGGGCGTGTATAAGGCCTCTGGGCTGCCTGAGGGAAGCCCATAATAGCTCCGTGCATAACACGTGAGGTTACTCTATCGAGGCAAAAATTTTCCACCCCTGCCCTTAGACCCATCCCCCAGGACGGCGATCATTCATACCTGACGCCCCCCCCCAGTGGAAAATCCTGGATACGCCCCTGAACAGATGATGGTCATGGTATGTTGCTTGGGCCACCCACTTCCAAGATGGCGGCCAGAATCCAAGATGGTCTCCTGGAAAAAAGGAAATTTCATATATTCAATCCCCAGACCCCCTATGCCCTTTTCTGATCGGGACCATCAAACCTTCCGTCCTCAAACGTGTAAATGAAACCGGGCTAGCACCCTGACTATATGTTATGGCTAGTATTCTAATTGTGTCACTTTGGTTCAGGAAGCCACTTAGGACTTATTGGGGAACTTTGAGGTGTGATCGACCGTGGATAGACACTGACGCAAAGCTCGTTATTATATGGGAGTTACGAGTGTCATGTAAGACTGATTACATTGAGTCAACTATATAATAGGGTAACTTGAGGGAAAACCGACCAGATGTGAATACCGACTCATTGAGAGATTTTGTACGATTGTGCACCCTTCATAAACACAACGTCAATTGTGCGAACAACACACGCTAAGTCAGGTCACTAGTCATCTGAGGTATTTAGGTCGTTCTTTTCGAACCTGTACTCCAGGGCTGCTATTAGCGAGGATCTCCAGGAAGACTTGTTGTCTGGTATAGACAAACCTTCCCCCCCCTTCATAAACACAACGTCAATTCTGCGAACAACACACGCTAAGTCGGGTCACTAGTCATCTGAGGTCAACCAATAACACTAATAACCAAAACAACAATAATAACAACCAATAACACCAATAATGAAGGCGTGAAACCATCATTCCCACACCAACCGGACAAAGGGACACTCCAGCAAAAGGTGTTGCATAGTCCTGATGGCTTTACAGCCCAAACAGGGACAAATCCCATAACCTAATCGCCACCTGACTAGGTGAAAATGGTTAGTGATGAGGACCCCATGTGCAATCCTCCTCGCCAAGTCCCGGAGACGGCTATCTAGTGACTTGCAGCACACAGAACACCACACATCTGGAGAGATGGCGGTTTGGCAAGCCGAGGGGCCACGTTCAGCAGAACATCTGGCCCACCCTCCTCTTTGATTCTGCAAAGTGAATCACCAATCTGAGTATACACCCCCGAAGGGCGTGTCGCCTTTGGCCGGTTATTGGAAAAGGATCCGGGCTAGTAGTGGCGAAAAAGAAAACCACCCCAGAACCTAACAAAAAAGGCAAACGAGGGATTCTCAAACGCAACGAAAAAACCTTTCAAAAGGAGAAAGCGCAGTTGAGATGGTAGGTGGACCAAACCATGCCCACCCGCTCAAGGGGGTCTTTTACAGAACGGTCCTTTTGAGAAGGTTTGGTTTGCACGTTCCCCAAATGAAATAAAAAATGATCCTCTCCAATCGCACCAAGGCAGAATCTGGTGCAGCGATCACTGTACCAGGATACCAAAGGAGAGGAACAATAAAACGATTGACAACTGTAACCTTCCCAGGGAGGGAGAGTCACCTCCGATTGAATGTGTCGAGCCTTGCTTCCACCTGATCAGCCTTCTCGGCCCAAGTGGTGGCCTCTGGGGCACCATAACCTAGCCAGATGCCGATTACCCTGATCATGACATATGACCAAGTAGCATCGAACGGGAGGGATTGGCCACGCCAACCTCCTGAATGCAGCCCTTTGGTCTTGGACTTGTTAAGTCTGGCACCAGTAGCCTCTTGGAAGGTGGCCAAAACCTTCGATAAAGGCTTAAAGGAGACGAGGTCCGAGACAATACAAGTGACGTCATCGGCATATTGCACGCATTTAACTCTAGCCCCACCCGGTACATTGAAAGGTCAAAACCCCAAGGTACTGAGCGTTTCGCTGAAGAGAACATACAACAACGGGAAGAGGGGACAACCCTGACGGACTCCCCTTCGAACCGGGAAGGGACCAGAAGTAAATCCGTTAACAGTGACCATGCTCGTGACGTCCTTATATAGTAACGAGACCCAACGAATAAACACTGAGTTCAATCCGAAGGACTCGCACAGCGCAAGTCTGGAGAGGACCTACAATATCCGGCATCACATCCGCTAAGCGATTTCCTAATGCTTTGGCCAGGATTTTGTAGTCCAGATTTAACAGCGTTATTGTACGCCTATTAGGGTCCAAAGGGTCTCCCACTTTGGGAGGAGAACAATATTTCCAGCCCTCTGTGTTTGGCTCATATAATTCAACTGGAAAGCGGTAGCGAACACGTCTCTAACGTCCCCACCGAGAACCTCCCAGAAGGTCCTATAGAACTCAGCAGGGAGGCCATCGGGACCGGGGACTTTCCCTTCTTCATAGCTGCTACCGCTGTCCAGAGCTCACCAACGGAGAGATTCGAACCCAAGCTATCGTTTAACTATGAGGGGGGGGGGCCTTGTCTATACCAGACAACAAGTCTTCCTGGAGATTCTCGCTAACAGTAGCCCTGGGGTACAGGTTTGAAAAGAACGACTTAAATACCTCAGATGCCTAATGACCTGCTTAGCGTGTGTTGTTCCCACAATTGACGTTGTGTTTATGAAGGGTGCACAATCGTACAAAATCTCTCAATGAGTCGGTATTCACATCTGGTCGGTTTTCCCTCAAGTTACCCTATTATATAGTTGACTCAATGTAATCAGTCTTACATGACACTCGTAACTCCCATATAATAACGAGCTTTGCGTCAGTGTCTATCCACGGTCGATCACACCTCAAAGTTCCCCAATAAGTCCTAAGTGGCTTCCTGAACCAAAGTGACACAATTAGAATACCAGCCATAACTATAGTCAGGGTGCTAGCCCGGTTTCATTTACACGTTTGAGGACGGAAGGTTTGATGGTCCCGATCAGGAAAGGGCACGGGAGTTTGGGAATGAATATAGGCTATATGAAATTTCCTTTTTTTCCAGGGGGCCATCTTGGATTCTGGCCGCCATCTTGGAAGTGGGTGGCCCAAGCAACTTACCATGACCATCATCTGTTTAGGTGAGCTCGGAAACACCTGAATTGACCCCTCATTTGTTCATCTCCGATTTTTACAGCCAGATATATGACATTTCCTTTTTTTCTGGCGGCCATCTTGGATTTTGGCCGCCATCTTGGAAGTGGGTTACTCAAGCAACATGCCATGATCATCATCTGTTTCAGTGACCCCGGAAATACCTGAATTGACCCCTCATTTGTTCATCTCCGATTTTTACAGCCAGACATATGACATTTCCTTTTTTTCTGGCGGCCATCTTGGATTTTGGCCGCCATCTTGAAAAATCGGAACCGATAAAGTGGGTTCCACGGATAAAATCGATAGATAGGTCGAAAAGAAACTCCATGCCAAATTTGGTACTTTTGTCCGGCCGGTAACGTTAAAGTTGCTAAGCCACCTCACTATACTGTAACAAGTGTAGTGAGAAAGGCAAATTCCAGTTATCCTGGCAAGCTAAATAAAGTATATGCAAAACTAAAAAATAAGGAATTGGTCACATGTAGATAATGAACGGTAGATATAATTATGAACTGGTATATAGCTGATAAAAAATATAATGCAGATGAACTAAGAAAGAAAGCACCTTAAATGCAATTATACAAGTGTAATAAAAATGGTATATCAAAACATTACATATGCCCATTGGGCACCCTTAATTGTGACTACATTTTCCTCACTATAGATGTGTAGTGTTATAGTATTATAGTATAGTACACAAGTATACTGTTGTAAAGGTAGTAATGAATGAATCATGTTGAAAGATAAGATCTGGATACTCAAAACACTGATCAGGTCATAAAATTTGGCAATGTTTATCCAATTAAAGAATGGATTGGAAGCTTACAGAATGTTGCATCACAGAATGGCCACTCTGTATGCTATAAGGCACATATATAGAATATATATTTGTCATAAAATTAAGGCAAAAAGAAAACATGAGCAACATTAATATAGTTAAGCTACATCAAAAATATGTGAACATTCTAAAAGCATTAAATTTGGTGTAAAACATAAAACAAATTACTAACTTGGTCCATTGCTGACTTCTTTTCCTATAGGCTTGGTAAATTGTGGAGCCGAATAGCAAATTAAGAACAGAGAAGAAAAATTTCAAGCAGCCAAACACTAGCTTTTCACGATTTTTACAGCACATGCAACTCATCAATTTCTGTGAACTTCTCCCAGGGCAAATAGGGAATATCTACTTCACATAACTCACATACAAACAAAGTTCATTTTAATTAACCTCTACATTTACACTTGCAAAGATATTGGCATATCAAGATTAAGGCATATTTTGTAAATATTCATATGACCCAAAACAATAGGGATCATACATTTCCCCAAGCCCCACATGCAGTATATGTCAGATATTATGTTTACAAGCTACAGTATTTCTCAATTATCAGAGTTGACACTTTTTGTAAAGTTTGTACATACATGGCAAACATTTCCCGGTGCATTGTACCGTCTGCACTGAAAATGCGCCCGCTACACCACTTGACAAACGTGACCCCATGCTGCTTGCAGACCCTATGAATCATGCTGTTCGCAGCCGGTATTCTACTGTTGTAGGCATCAAGGCGTGGGGCAATTCCATGACAGAAATCTGAAAAGAACAGAAACAAACATATATATAGGCTATAGATATTTATTATAGAGAAAATCCATACAGAAAACCAGAGAAATAAGATATGACTCATAAATGACAAATAAGGAGTAGTGTTTTAGGAAATAGTATTTTCTAAAACATCTCTGGTTTTGTCTAATAATAATATTTTATATATAAATATGTATATATATATATATATATATATATATATATATATATATATATATCAGGGTTCTGCCCAGGGTGGATTGAGTGCCGGCAGGACTATCTGAGCGGAGCGCCACCATCGGTTGGCGCGGAGCGTACAAGAAAATTTTGGGTTTTGGAAACCCCCCAGATGGCCGGAAACGGCCCTTCCCGAGTATTCTGAGCCACATGTAGACAGCTTTGAAATGAGACCTCATGTCTGGAATTTTTCATAATTAATGAAAAAAAGTTAGGACAAATATCTGGAGCACCAGAGTACAGACCAGCCGGTGGTGCCTATTAAATAAATCATTCAGGCTGAGATAATAATTTTAGATGGACAGTGAGTGAGAGTCCACTCCCAAATAAAGACGAATCATAATGAATCATGTATTCTCTCTCATTTATTCAACATCGGGCATATGAAATCGGTCCATTGAAAGAATATCACATAATTACAGCAGTGACTGCCGACTCTGACCACTCAGCAGACGCAGTGTGTGAGTCTTCGATTCTTCTTCCTAGCCCAGAGTTGCACTGCCGGGACTGCCCTTCTGACAAGGAATTTATCCAGGGGAGGACCTTCTATCACAACCCTAAGAATAGCATCAAGTGTTTATTACTGCAGTGTTTAACCCTACCCAACTACCACGGTACATGTGCTGCGAATTTTCCCAGGTACCTTGCCAATCCGACTGTGAGCTCATCCCCTGTCTAACACCTGTTTGTTAACATTTTTTGGCACGTTGCCAGGGCACTTTTCATGGAGTAAACTTTTTTCGTTCCACTCTAGAATTAATTAGGTCAGTCAGTAAAGGATCGGTAAAGTTATGCGAAATGATATCTTAGACGTTCAAGAAAAGTAGGTAAAATATCCCCGTTACATTTAGGTAAGTAAAACACACCTCAAGCCAACTGACTCCTCCGCATGCACACCCCATGAAACACGAGGCACAGTCCATACCATACACGCATAGCACGATATCAAGGCCCCTTGCTATGGCCATCTTTATGAAAGTTACCCTTGTAATCACATGTTTTAGGCCACTTGGCATGATTAACTCAATGCTAAATATTGTTTCCATGTTCTTGTAGAAAACGTAAACTCCGCAAAATACAATTAGTTGTGATTTTGTAGTTACGTGAGATCCGTTATAACCGTTGAGGTGGTTAGGCTATTTGCTATACACTTAACTATGGTAGGATATTATTTTTTCGGTATTTTTGGAAATGCTAGAAAATACTTTCTTCCCCCCCCCCCTCACTTAACACCAGATGTGGTCTTACGGTATATTCATAAATGGATGCACTAGAGCCTTGTTTACATGACATTAGTTGCATTTAGTACGATATGCAAGTTTGGCGTGAATTTTTCGAAAGTGCTTTGCTCGATCTTTCGTAAAATTTGAAAGGTGTAGCCTACCACCTTTCCGTACACAATTGGTACAATTGATTTTCAGTTCTTTTTCTCTATACGGTCAAGTGAATAAGTTGTACATTGAGTATAAACTCATATATAATAATATAAAAATTATAAAAATAGATATAAATGAAACTATCAAAAGTACGATCGGGAGTTGGAAACGGAAAACAGTCATTGGTCTGGAATGCGGAACTCTGGTAATTTTTACTAAGTATGACACTGTGATGTGTTGGATATTTTGAACAGTTATGAACTGGATTTCCCCTAGTCTCAAACAGATTGTTTCTGTACGTTCGACCCTCCGGCTATGGAGCTGTTTTTTGGAGTTCCTATCGAAAATAAGTGCCGGTCGGAAAAGTCACTCAGGCAGATTGTGGCGGTCGGTAATTCAGCGTGCCGGTCGGGCCCGACCGGCGCCGACCAGCAGCGGCAGAACCCTGATATATATATATATATATATATATATATATATATATATATATATATATATAAATGCAAATCCTAATGAGTTGGAATATATATATATATATAAAACACAATGTGTCACTTCTGGTCGAAAAAGTGCTCGATACACAGGGTAGAATTGTATGTTTAAACATCAATTATGGACTTTTCGATGAACTTAAAATTCAACCATTTTGCATGTATGTATTCCTTAACTCATTCCAATTACATTGCTGCAATTAACTTTACCAATTACGGACGATAAATACGTGAAAAAAGGGCAGAAAAGTCAGCCTTTTAGGAAAACTATATCAGACATTCCTGAAACATTCCTCAGACATCAGGTGACCATGTGATGTCATTGTTGGTATACCCCCAATCAAAACAATGATTTGTCCCTCAGTTAGTGTGTAAAGTTGTATACTCGGCCACGAATGAGCTGCGAGAAACATCAACGATATTATACTCCTTTTTTCCCAAAATGTCACAATTCTGTTTAGTTGGAGGTTGTAGTAATACCTTAGCCTACAAAAGCATCAGCTTTTTTAGCTTTCCGAGTGAAATTGACCATTTAAGTGTGAAGCCTAAAATAACTCCTCGTAAACACTTCTTAGTTGCCCTGGGTGTCCTTACATATGTAAGGGTGTTAGCCACTGAAAATAATTGTTTGTTTCTTGATCAGAGAACCCTGGGTTTGGTGTGATGACCAAACACAGAGCAAGACGCATAAAAAATGGAAAACTCAACTGGATTGGATTAAATTAAATTATAATTACGAATAACAAACAATATACAGCTGATCTGGGCCCAGAATAAGAATTAAATAAAATGACTTACAGTTGTTAGGTGCGCACCCCAATAGTTAATGTTATTACAATATGTTTAATTTAAACGCTGATTCTGGTTGGCTGGCCCGCTGGTGTCATCAAGGGTGTCATCAGATCTTCCACGACATCAGTATAAATGGAGTCCTCCAATGGTCAAATAATATAAAAGGAAATAGTGTTCCAGCATAGCGTTCATCAAATTACAATATAAAAGGAAATAGTGTTTCAGCAAGCGTGTTACAGAATATCCATATATAACAAATACTGTATACCAGACAGCCAGATAAAACAGTGGATTGTAACAAACACTGTTCCGGACAGCCAGATAAAGCGGTGATAGTAACAAATATAGTGTTCAGGACAGCCAGATAAAGCGGTGATATAAGTAACAAATATAGTGTTCCAGACAGCCAGATAAAATAAAGAAGGATTACAGAGTTTTCCATTTAGAATTAAGATTTACTATAAAACAACTATCCAAAATGATTAATAATTAATAAGTCTCCTTTCTCTAGACTTTCCACGAAGAAGATGTACAATAAAACAAACTATCCAACATTAAAACTATACTTCTTCTCATTAGCAACTGTCTTGCTCCAATACTCAAGGCCAACTGCCTGACTCCCTATATCCTCACAAAACTCCTTTGTTCCTATAATATATATACACAGACCCCATTTCCTGTGATGCACTACAGTAGCATGCACTGTTAGTCCAGTGGGTATAGTGAGCTACCGCCCATGTTGGGTCACAGCAAGGGGAAGTAGTTATGTTAGGATTTCATCGCATTTATCCATTTGTTATATTCCAGTATCGTGTATTATATTGTCCATTTTGTTTGTTCCTGCATCTGCATGGTCCAAGGAGTGGAATAAAATCGGTACTATAGCGATTGGACGTTGTTATATTTTGTTAGTGACTGCATGTCTTTTGTGATTGTGTATGTAGTGGATGTTACTGGCCTAACTAGGCCTAACTGTATGGAATAACACATAGTCACGGTAGTATTTCGCCCAGGATTGAACGAGAAACATGGATTTGGAGTTGGGATATTCACAACAGAAATTTGGTTTACTGCTAGGATATTTTTTCCTGTGTATGTACTTTGGATATTAAAACGAGTAAGTTCAGCTGAAGCTTAGTCATGTATCCTTCCCTGGTCGAATCGGGCCTACCAAATTGAAATCGAAGCAAACTTGATTGTTTGCCCAATGGAGATGGGAATTAAATACCAATGCATACATGTGATGCATTTACATTATGAATGATTCAAATTTTGGCATAAATTTTTTTTTGTCAGTCAGTCAGTCAGTCAGTCAGTCAGTCAGTCAGTCAGTCAGTCAGTCAGTCAGTCAGTCAGTCAGTCAGTCAGTCAGTCAGTCAGTCAGTCAGTCAGTCAGTCAGTCAGTCAGTCAGTCAGTCAGTCAGTCAGTCAGTCAGTCAGTCAGTCAGTCAGTCAGTCAGTCAGTCAGTCAGTCAGTCAGTCAGTCAGTCAGTCAGTCAGTCAGTCAGTCAGTCAGTCAGTCAGTCAGTCAGTCAGTCAGTCAGTCAGTCAGTCAGTCAGTCAGTCAGTCAGTCAGTCAGTCAGTCAGTCAGTCAGTCAGTCAGTCAGTCAGTCAGTCAGTCAGTCAGTCAGTCAGTCAGTCAGTCAGTCAGTCAGTCAGTCAGTCAGTCAGTCAGTCAGTCAGTCAGTCAGTCAGTCAGTCAGTCAGTCAGTCAGTCAGTCAGTCAGTCAGTCAGTCAGTCAGTCAGTCAGTCAGTCAGTCAGTCAGTCAGTCAGTCAGTCAGTCAGTCAGTCAGTCAGTCAGTCAGTCAGTCAGTCAGTCAGTCAGTCAGTCAGTCAGTCAGTCAGTCAGTCAGTCAGTCAGTCAGTCAGTCAGTCAGTCAGTCAGTCAGTCAGTCAGTCAGTCAGTCAGTATTTCATCCCAAAAGGGAAAATACAAGCTCGCATATGTACATATAAGACAAATACAAGATGATAAAGAGTAAAAAGACATAAGAATGGCAAACAAGAGAGTATCAGAGAATTAAAGTATAAAAGTTTAAAGGCGTGATGATCAAACAAATGTAACACCCGTATAGATGGCAAGAACGGGAAGATAAAGCAGGTAACTATCGATTGAAACGAAAATTAAAGAGCTTAATGCACTGAGGGATAAAGGAAGATTTGTGTCGATTTGTTATTGCACTCGGAAGCCTCATCCGCCCACTGCGAGATATAATTGCACTGCTGAGATTTAGAAACAATGGGTGATTCTCGTCGGCAAGGATGGCGTCGAGCTTAGACTCTATAACATTATGATACATACACTCCATTGTGAGCTGGTCCCCACCCAGAATACGATTAGCCTGTCTGATAACAGAATCAATGCGACTCTTATCATAAGCAGTCACATTACCACCCCAGCATGTCATACAATATATCTCAACACGCTACAAATGACTGAGTTATAAAATATGGTGAGGATACGACTGTCAATGTCAAATTTACTCATTCTACGGAGACAGTATAATCTAGGGTTTACTCTCTTCACCAAATAATCAATATGCTCATGCCACGTCAGTTGATCATCAAAAACAACACCAAGATATTTATAGGATGAGACTTGTTCTACGGGATTTTCTTTAATCACAACCTCTCTCGGTTGACCCTTGACCCTTCTAAAATCAATATTCATTTCCTTTGTTTTTTTAACATTAAGCTCCAGGAAGTTCTTGTCACAATATTTAAAGATGACATGGTATATCAACATCACTTCCCAACACCTCTACTACTTTAAAGATGAACAATAGTGACATTTTACATTACTCTCTGTACAGTGGTTTATATTTGAATTTTCCTTAAAACTGGGACGTTGACTTTCAAACACAAACCGTTTCTTTCTGTTGATTAAAGAAATTTCTGGTTGAAATTGCTACTGATGAGGCAGCTTTTGGGAAATCTTTGCAGGATGCATATTTATATAGCTGATTTGAAAATTGAAGGGAAACGTACAGAAAGTTGTGTATCTCTCAACTACCTACCTATCCTCCTTTAAAAAATGCCTCTAAAAAATACTACAAAAATCTAACCTGTTTCTTGTTGCCAAGGGAGGCTTGTTGGCATTCCAAAGCACCTGTCAAGCATTTCAAGAAATGCAGTTCCTCACAAGTGACTGCTGTAAGGAAAGAGCAAAGGTTCTGTGAAATCTTCTTGACATAAATTGAAAATGTTTGTTAAAACTAGCTTTATTCTGTCAAAATATGTCCATATATCAAAGAAAACAAAGAAAACAATAGTAAGAGTAGACAGAACAGGTAGTAGACACAGCTGAAATGATGCGTGTAACCAGAACAACAAAATTGAAGGTAATTATCTTAATGCATCACAATATCAATGGAGCATTTGCAGTTCATATTTGGACCAAACAATTTCAGAAACAATATATTATCAATTTGACCTTCCGTGATGCATGATCCTTCCAATGAATGATGTAGCTTCTAATCTTACATTGCACGTCTTTTAGTTTTTCAGGATAAGTAAAAAAAAAAACCCATCACTTACATGGTAATTTTGGTTGGTGCATACGTTGATACCGTTGTAACTCTCTCCTGAGCTCGTCGTTCTTCGGTTAATATCTTCTTCGGTCCCCAGCAAGCTTCCAACATATTTGCACTTCTTCTCTTGCTGGTAAATGACTAACGTACTGAACCACGTACAATGCAAGTGGTAGGCTATAGTATAGGCTACTACAACATGACCGAAAAGTTGAAATTCGAAAAATGCACTCAACTAAATCACTGGAAATAATGAATCCAAACTGCTTTAAACACTAGATCCGTTGACAGAAACAATAAACCTTGATACTAGAGTGAACGCGACAGGAGGTGTTCACTAAAATGAGCAAAAAAACAAGCAAATTTCCGAAGAAAGATGATACCGACAACACACCACTGATGTCTTCCAATATCTATATACTGTAACTATCTTTGAAAGTGTATAAGTTTTACCGCCGAGATTGAGTCCCGAGTAATGTTCCTTGTAAATGTGAACTGTAATAAATTTAACACGAAACGAATCTATTTGGTTCGTGTTTTGTGGGTAAAACAGGACAGGTGTAATTAATTAAAATATATTTATTTAGAAATTGTGGGCTTTCTTTTTATTTTGGTATCGTTTTTCTCGGCTTAGAAGACCAGACAAAATAAAAAAATAATGAATAAACGTACCAGGCACGCCGTCTGCGGTTTAGTTCTGCGTCGGTACGGTCGGTCATTATGCATATTCATGTTGTCGACAGCAATGTTCAACTTAACTTCGACCAACGTAAAATAGTATACTGTACTGCACTAAACCAGTAGGAAGGCCTGTGACTACCTTGCCTGGAAAAATAAAGTCGCAATTTAAGGACGTTAATATTAACAATTTCGAAGAAGCAATAAACCTTGCGCAAGATCGTGATACATGGCGGAGGTTAATCACTGAGCATGTCGGATACACGAGACTCAACTTACTAATACTACTGTACTGTGCGCATATCGCGCGATATGTATAGACCTTACGTACCTTGTCCTTAGACTTTTAGAGTAAGTACGGACCACGTTACTTCTATGCTCTAAGAAAATTCCGGAACTTTTGTCGATCAATATTGAGGCCTACAATGCCTTCTAAATATAGAGACTATTTCAGGACAAACGACCCGTTTATATGTAACCACGAACCACACGGTGGCGACAAAGCTCATCTCAGTTAGACGATTTAGACAATGGTGATGAGATGCCTTACGTTAGGCCCAATATTATTGACACTACTCATGTTAGTGTTGCCTTAGCCCAGCTAGTACTAGTTCTACGACTAGTTTGAATACTACTAACGTTGGTGCCACTCAACTCCCAACAGAAGGAATCAATGAAGGAAATGGAGCTGAAAGGTTGTTAAAATGACTTTTTTTACTTCAGTTATGATGGAACTGGATGTTTTTCCCACCATGAACAAACAGGTATACAGCCTGTGGTATTGGTAAGGCTATAGCCCAGCCAGCAATCATAATTGGGTCCCAAATGGGGCCCAATCGGGCTGCCAAATGGGCCCCAATTGGGCTTCCCAATAGGGGCCCATTCAGATTTGTCATTCCGTTCCACACAGGGCCCAATTGGGCCAAACAGATTGGGGCCCACGAGTGGCCCAAATTGGTCCCAGTTGGGCCAGAGTGATTGGGCCCATACCAATCCCATACGGGGACCAACCGGGCCAGCTGTCTGGGGCCCACCTGGGCCCCATTCTGGGCCCCAATCGTTTTGGCCCACACAGAACCCATACTTTGCCCAATCAGGCTAACTGCATGGGGCCCAAATGGGACCCATTTCGGGCCCAGTTGACTGAGCTTGACCCAAGTGAAACCCACATTGGGCCCAACTGGGCCAACTGTGTGGTCCAAATTTTAAGCCCAGCTGGTTCACTGTGTCCCTTAAAATAGTTCAGTTATGTACAGGTTCACCACCTCTCAGCATTCAGGAAAGTGGCTGAAGGCCAAGTTTCAATCACGACCATGGGATGGGGACATAAAATAACAGTCCTGGGAGCATGCAGGAAGTGTTTGTAAAAGTTCTACGTTTGTCTCAGCGTGAAAGTGTAGTCGACCCTATCATCCAAAGGACGAGAGAAGAGCTGGATTTAGCTTGGTTGCACTTGTGTCCCACATATTATAGTAGGTTGTTGAATGGTGGTCAATAACACTTGAACCGTTCATGTACGTGGTACAGCAGAGATTAATTGCCTCAGAAATATATCTAAAATAAAAGCAAATGTATTCCTGTCTACATTCATTGAAATATATTTTTCAAGAAGACAACGATGAAAACTAAACAATAATTCATAAACTCCATAATTACATTTTATTTTAAAGAAAAATATGAAACTCTCAGAACTGAAACTATACAGTATGCATCCTAATTGGTGGGAACATTTTGGCATTTGGAGAAAGAATAAAATGTCCAGGCAAACCCTGCAAATGTTAACGATGAGGGCAAGATGCTATATATTGCACATACTTTTGCATTGCAATACAATGCGAATGTTGCTCAGGGCCAACAGTATGTATGCTAGATCATCCTCTGGATCAAATGGAATCATAAAAACATGAAGTCATTTAAAATCGTGACAGAAAGCTGAACTTTTACTTTTTCTGGCAAGGTGAGAATAAACATCTTCAATGTTTTATGACAAGATAATGGCATAGGTGATAAAAAATATTACTAAAGTAAATCTGGAAAACACAAAAATATAAATGGATGGATGTACTCTAGAATAATGAGCATTGATGAGCAAGAATTAAGGTGTATAATCATTTAATGTAGATACGACACAATGAAAAAGAATGGAATGGTTTTAGTACTAAGCATAAAAATTCACATTAAAGGGCAAGTGTACTCAAAATGTGATTTATGTATGTTATAGAGCTCTAAAAATCATGCCAGTAGCTATTTATCCCATCTCTATACAGGGACATAGCTAAGGCCTGATGATTGGGGTGGGGGGGGGGGTGTAGTGGCTGAAATTCCAACTGGATGGGTTTTGGACCCAGAAAATTCTGACTGCTGCCTTGTACCCCCCCTCCGCCCCCCTAACGTGTGCGTAGCGCGCTGAATCATTTTTCAATACATCTGTACCACTGGCCCTCACTTCAAAGTAAGCAACTGAGTGTAGTTATCTGCTTGAAGGCTACATAGACTACTGACTACAAAAGCTACGTTAATGTAACAAAGGGGAATTTTTTTTCTTTTCAACAAATTGTATTCGAAGACATAGTGAATTACCAAAAATTTTGCAGCAAAATTTCCAATTGACGAGATATGATAAGTTGTCAATTAAACATTTTGCAGAAAAATGTCCAATTGACGAGATATGATTAGTTGTCAATTAAACATTTTTCAGAAATTTTTCAATTGCTCAGTTAAAGCAACTGAGCAATCCAACATTTTTCTGGTATTTGATAGATTTTATCTTGTTATCTAAACAATTTACTGAAAAAAGTCAACTTATCGGGCAAAGTTTTTCATGTTGATGGCACTTTTAAGCTTCCATAGATTAGCATTGAGTGTCTCAATTGTATAAACCATAGAGCCAATGTATATCCTGAACTTACTTGAAGCTAGCGAACAGGGTCAACCCACCCAAAATTAATACATAAATTAACCGAATTGAAGCTGAACTTTGTACAGTAGTTCTAGGCATTTTTTTTAGAGTATTCAAAATCATACAAAGTTTTGTATAGTGTAGTGTAAGGATCTTGAGATACAATTTCTCAATATGACAAGGAAAATGTGGTAAATATGACTGATTAAAGGTCAATTTTAGGTCACTCAGAAATTATAAGAATATGTGTAAATTAGACTGCGACAGTCGGAAAAATTAGAGTGCGACAGTCGGAAATTCATGGAAGTTATAACCCTATCTGTTCTAAAATGTTAACATGTCAGCACTTGGGATTTAGATGATGGTTCCACAATATTATTTATTTCACATGTAAGGATCATGTGGAAACGTGCGTATATATTTCAAAGGGAAATATAACACTTTTAGTAATAGCCAGGTATTGACATGAAAAATATAGTGTGGCCATTCTACTCCTATTGAATAACAAACTGCAAACAGTCATACCTCAGTAACTTAAGATGCTATGAAGATGGAAATAGTGCTACCGACATGATTTTCAATGCTCTATCAGATAGGTGAACTACAGTTTGAATAAATGCCCCTTTAATCTAAAAAAATCGGTTTGAACATGAAAAATACATATTTACAAATGAAATTGTCATGCGGTTGATGATTGAAACAACGAATGAATAGGTTGACTGCGTCCAATTGATTGTCAAGATCGTGCTGACAGGCCTTGAGTTGTTCAGTAGTGAGTATTGGCAAAAACAGCTGCCGACTTTCCTGGAACTTAACAAAGGAGGCTGTAGGAATAGTAATAAGGGCAACAATAATTGGTGGGTGCTCTCGTTGAACAGCGTCCTTAAAATGTTGGAGATGTGAGATTAGCCAAGGAGCAGTAACTGGAGATCGACGGGGAACTCTGTGACCTGAAGAATTGCTGGCGAATTCCGTAAGGTTGTTAAATGCCTGCAGCACAGCAAAGAATGACCCAGTCGTTGGTAGGATAGCGACGTAGCTTATCTATGGTATACGGAAGTCTGCAACAGTGGCTCCTCTTCTAATTACAAAGTCTATGCTAAGTACAGGTCCTTCAGGCCTACGATAGCGATCGAAAGAATATGCCGTTGAATCAGTTACAAACAGAAAATTAATGCGTGGTGATCCACTACGAGACATGTGTATTGGAAAACGAACAAGGAGACTAATCTATGAAAAGTTTATAATGAAGACAAATAATACACCAACCGCGATTGCTCTGCAACTGTAAAAGGCTAAGTCAATGTAGACCGCAAGGATAGGCTGTCGCGAGTAATACACGAAATGACATGCCAACAGGTCTAGGCTAGTTGCCTGATAATGCACATAACTTAGGCCGATAGGGTGTTGTAAAACTCAAACCTCTGAAGTCTGATCTAATAATTCGGATCAGTCCGTCTAGTAAAATTAAATGAAAAGTGGTCGGTCCTCCAGTACACGAAAATACACACAGTACACCGTCGCTCAGTCCAAGCTTAGATCGGTGGCGTGAGAATCTTTACGCCAAGCCGTGGTTGGAACTTCCAGAAGGTGGCGCGAAGTAGTAGTAGTAGACTATAGGGCGCCTAGGCTTACTATCCTATGAACAGCAACCGTGCTAGGCTACGCTGATAAACACTAATCACCTGCGACGAGGACAGGAGGTGATCGTTAGGCCAAAAGCTCGCGGAGCAGTAAATAACACGAGCGGGCAATGTCCGAACAAATATAGATAATAAGGGTTGAAGTTCCCGAGGTAAAGATATGCGTGTAGAGCTGTAATTAAGTATATTAATATAGGTCAGCTGGTACTCCTAATAGTAATAATCAGGTGCGTATCCAGGGGGGGCGTTGGGGGCGCGCGCCCCCCGGGTAAGAAAAAGAGAAGAGAAAAAAGAGAAGAAAAAAGGAAAAAAAGGGGAAAAAAGAGGAGGAGGAGAGGAAGGAAGGGAAAAGAAAAAGAAGAAAGAGAGAAAAAGGAGAAAAAGAGGGAGTAAAAGCAAAACGCGAAGACACCGGGAAGAGAAAGAAGAACAGTGACATCATTACAGCGCTGAAGGGTAGCCAGTGACGGATCAATGATTTCGTAAAAGTGTGACTCACCCTACCCCTTACACCGACAACTCCATTTTTTGACGTTTCCATTTTCCTCTCTCACTAATGATCTATATATATACTATATATGGTCTATCATAACGCGTGTGTAGAATTGTGCTATGAAACCAACTGTGGCTGGTCTCGAACTCGACCGTGTCGTCGGGGAACATGATGCATTTTGGGATGGGGGCGACCGCCCGCCCCCCCCATTCAGCATTTTTTTAAATGATATTGCTAAGTAATTTCAAAATAGAAAGTGCTTAGAGGCAACTTACAAGGCCTGGGAAGTGTCATTTCCAGCGATCTGGGAACATTTTCGGCCAAAATTTGCTTGTACGCTTCGCGCCAACCTATGGTGGCGCTACGCTTAGATAATTTGCCTATAGGCTTCGCCCCTCCCTTGGCAAATTCCTCGCTACGCGCCTGTTCGAATTTGTAACGCAAACAGCAGATATAACATCATATCAGTGAGCATGAAAATGGCGTTCCAGGATGAAAAGCCTCAAAACTGTCCGACTTGCCTGAAAAAATAACCAAAAATTTTCAAGCGCTTCGCGCGCGTTCAACGTGTTCATGTCAATATCATATAAGCAAGCATCGGTTATTACATCGCATGCCATCATGTACCGTACGGTCCGTTAAAATTGCGCAGTATACCGCGGGATGCTAATGTAAACAACGACATGTCTCATGTAGATGTATAAAAAGCATGGAGGTCCAATTATGTCAAAACTCTCTTTTACATTAGTAATGGCGAATTAGGGCCTGCACCCCCGCCGCGCAGTGGCGGAGCGTCCATATGGTCAGGGGGGCGGATCCCCCCCTGACGGACTCAAATGGACTGCTGGCGCCTTTTTCAGCTCTTTACCACTTTTTACTTATTCTAGATTATTGACTTTTTTATTGCGCTCTCATCTACTTATTGACATTTGTCACATTTTGTTGGTGTAATTTGGCGATGACACCTTATTCTTTGTTTATCTGCAAGTTAGCCAGGCCCGGAAAGGGTCATTTCCGGCGATCTAGGGAGTATCTTTACTCAAAAATTTTCTGTACGCTACGCGCCAACCAGTGGTGGCGCTCCGCTTAGATAGTGTCGAAAGCACCACTTCAGACCATTCTCGCCACTCCTGACCAATACCCCTAGCTCCGCCACTGCCGCCGCGCCTCCTACGCCTATGTGTGTAGTGTTCGGTTTCGGAAATATCTGCTATTTTTTCATTTCCTTCAACCAAGTTTTATAATAGCCGTTATAACAGGTTTTAATATTTGTACACCAATAAATTAACTGTGTCTGAATTTTCGAAAATTTCTGACCAACATTCTACATCACACTTCCCTCTACTCGTGCAATTTTGACCGGTCTGTTAGGGGTTGAAGGAAGTTTTTTCTATATTGGTTGTCCATAGATGAAATTTTGTACAACATTATGGGTATGTTTTGAAGTGAGTTTATTCACGAGAAATGTGAATTTTCAAATTCTGAACAAATATGGGGCTTAAAACCTTGAAAAGTGGGGCTGACGGGTATTGTGGGCCGGGACGTAGAATCACCTACAAAAGCAAAGACCCACAGGAGATGCGATCAGGTCGAACATGATGTGTGCCGGGTTGACAATCTTCAAAAAGGTTATGGATGGAAAAAAAAACTATTAGGAAATCCTTGGTTCTCAGGCAGAAAGTGTACATCTGGTTGGTCATTTTCAAGCCCGAGAAGTGCCGTTTCCGGTGATCTGGGGGGTTTCAAAACAAGAAATTTTCTTGTACGCTGCGCGCCAACTGATGGTGGCGCTCCGCTTAGATAGTACTTCGCGCCCCCCGGGTTTGAAAATCCTGGATACGCGCCTGATAATCCACATGTCGCGGAGGTCCCAAGCTAAGATGACGCATGTATTCCTCTGGGGAGTCCCTTAAAGTATTTTCCAAACGAGGCAACCCGTCACAGAAAGTTTACACTTCCGGAGATGAGGGTGCAAGGAAATAAAACTTGCTACAAATTCACCCAAATGAGTCACACCCTCACAGAAAAAATTGTTCCAAAATACTCACCGAGTACCAACTCCTTTCGAGTGAGTGATTGAATTATCAATTATGAATTGACTTATTTCGATGGATTTCGTTGAATCATATCGGATTTCGGAAAGCGTTCTCTGTCATTTCTTTAGCTTTATCGCCGTAGAATGATCATGTGAGGACATGGAGCGCACGAGCGATACGTATTGGCGGCCAAAAAAACGCGCCTAATTCGGGAATCAGTGTTGCCAGTTGGCATTATCATAACGATAGTGCAGTGTGAAAATGAGATATATACATTGTAGGTCAGCAGAAAGAGTGAAACCCATGGGCGTATCGTACGGGGGGGGGGGGGGTGTTTGTGAGTTCGTCGTTAAAATCAAATATACTGATTACCTTAATCTTTTTTTCTTTTTTTTTTGCTTGTCAGTTTTTTCGGCTAACAATCTTACCGATTTAACATATTTTTCGCAGACTAGCCTCATTTTTTTCGAGCGAGATTGCAAACAATCAATTTTGGTTGGTAAATTTGGGTCCGTACACCCCCCCCCCACTCGAAACAGTCACAGAACGCCCCTGGTGAAACCGTCTTGCTCCCGAATGGGCCCGAAGTGGGCCATACATAAGGGCTAACCTGATCAAAAACCGAGTCTGTCCCAATTGGGCCACTACGTTAATGAATTAACTGTTGTCAAGGATTGGTGGCCTAGGGACGAACCTAACCTTTCCAAAGCAAAAAACAAGTATCTGTTGAACATCTCAATAATGTTTTGAAGTATGTTAACCAGAAGGGCCAAACTGTATTGTGCCCGAATGGGCACTGAGTGGGCTGGCCCTGGCCCAACCAGGCCCAATTCAACTGAGTGAAACCCAATTGGGCCCCAACTGGGCCTGCTGGCTGGGAGGCTGCCTACAGAAAACCTAGTACTTTTTATTAGTAGGGTAATATTGTGAATAGGCCTAGGCTATATCTTATTTGTATTACTATTACTGCCTTGGTCCATACCTAGGCTTAGCCCTGTAGCCTAGTCCACCAAACTTACATGTGCAGGGTATACAATTAAGCTTCTTTAAAGTTAGGAGCATGGAACTGCCCTTAAAATGCATAGCTGGAGGCGGATATTTTTTTTTTTTTTTGGCTAGATCATACTAGTCTAAAGTATTTTAGTAGTAAATAGTACACAAACAATACCGTGGTTCCAGTTTAGTCCAAAGAGACATTATTTGATGTCAAAGTTACAGTAGCAGATTCCAACTGACCAGAAACATGGTGCAAAAAGCTAATGAACGTACAGGTCTCTGTGTGACGTCATTGTGCGGAGTGTACCGCAATCACAATGGACTTTACACGTATTTCTCGTAAGCAGGGAACCTTTTCTTAACTTCACTCTCCGCAAGAGTTACCTGAATAATTAGATTGAAAGGCTCGTGTTCAGTGCTCAGATGGAAGAACAATTACACTTAGGTTGCCGTTCTATTATTTTTTTCTTGGGGGGAGGGGGGAGTAGGGGTGGATGACAGAAGTTGTTTTGCAAAGAACAATCTAAAGACTTCTTTGCTGTGAGTCACGATGTAAAGCAGAAGTTTTGTTTATGCAGTAGCAGGTATATAGCGCTTGTGTGTAACGTGGAAAAAATGCCAATTTCTCTGACGAAGGATGATGTATCCAACAATAAATTAACACATATTAATGTTGACGTTGCACCACCCAACCAAAGATATTTTATTTCTGTGTATGATTTTGGTTGCTGTTTGTGTGTGCATGGATTTAGTTACATTGCTGAGGTTCCCAATCTGATTGAAAGTGATTGAAACAGAGGGCCCATGTTTAAGTTACGTATAACATAATCTTTTCATTTGAAAGCTGATTCTGATCAGTATTGTTTGGAGAAAGAAAGAAATTAACACAACAGGAACACTGTAGATATATAAATGACTATATGAATAAAATTGTGAATTCAGTACAATGCAGAAAAACGTTATTCTTGTTCACAATTGATTTTCAAACTCTATTGATAGTTATTTAATTTTTATATATACTAATTGTGTTCATTGAACGGTACACACCAGTCGAAGAGATGCATAATATAAGTACTGTAACATGAGTACAGTAAATGGTATGGTAGTCAAAGGTTTTTTGCTTGCATGGAGGCCCAATATTTACCAGCTCTGACAACTTTCTCAAAATACCACTGGCTATGTAAAACGATATCTATGGGTATACTAGACTTTTGCTTACATGTACCACCTTTTATATGTTTGCCTATCATAATATTGGAAAATTTTGAATGTAATTAACCCCAATGAGTTAGATGAGTCAGTCATTTTAGGCTCAAGTGAATGAGCTGTTTGTGGTTTTTGTTTTTTACTGTGTAAAGACACCAATCGTTTATATTCTATTTATAAGCTGCAATATGTTTGTACACAAAATCCATAAGGTTAGGTCATGTTATGACCTTTTTGTTGTGAAACAATAATTTCAACAATAATTTCCTATATGTAAGGAATTTCATAGTAATCTGAATGTTATTCTTCATTGTACAGTAGGTTAAATCAATTTGAAAAGTATTTGTTGTAAAATTGCTGTGGTAAGCCTCTCATCTTTCTTTCTGTCTTAATGGCTGTCGTTCACTTTTGAATCAAGAGGGCATTGCGTATCTCTTTGGAAATTTGTCAAACCTTTACCGCTTTATTCTACGGCGCAAGAGTTACCTCTATAATTAGATTGAAGGGCTCGTGTTCAGTGCTCAGAAGGAAGAACAATTACACTGAGGTTGCCGTTCTATTATTTTTTTCTTGGGGGAGGGGGGGGGAGTAGGGGTGGATGACAGAAGTTGGTTTGCAAAGAACAATCCAAAGACTTTTTTGCTGTTAGTCACGATGTAAAGTAATGCCAAATATAGTTTTTTTTTTTGGCCTACAGTACTCAAGGAAGTCGTTCTGTGCATGTTACACTTAGCTTAGACTAAGTCTACCAGAACAGTAAAACATCAGCTTTGGTGAACATTCAAATTTGTACATTTTCTTGAAATGAACTGCAACTAATTTTATCTTTTTTAATTTGTTTGTGTGTATATATAGGCCTCAACCATACTATTTAATAATAATAATAATATTAACAGAGATTTATAATGCGCACATATCCACCCTGCAGGGTGCTCAAGGCGCAAGATTATTATTAACCCCTGGTCATTGGTAACTTGTCACACCCACACACCAAAGTGTGCACAATTCAATCAATCTCTCCTGGGGCACCACAGTGCACCACAACCACGTGTCCCCCGGGGGACTTCCCATGGGGTGCAGCCACAAACCGGCGCAAACAACTATATTTACAAGTTACCTCGCAGGTCCCCATTTATACACCTGGGTGAAGAGAGGCAATGGAGATAAAGCGCCTTGCCCAAGGACACAACGCAATGATCTGGCCAGGGCTCGAACCTGTAATCCTTAGATCACAAGTCCACTGCCTTAACCACTTGACCACAACGCCCTTAGTCTCAAAGTGCAAGCAATTGTGATCTAGGGATGTTATACTTGACTTCTAAAGAACGTAAAGGTCATGGCTTGGCTTGTGCTTTTAACACAGGTTTGTCTTGGGGGACATAAGTTTTTATCTGCAGGATGCAAACTTTTTCGGGCAGATGCGTCCCTGGAACGCGCGTTTTGAATTCCTAGTAACTAAAAACATTGGCTGACATTTTTCCAATTGACTGTTTACATTTGGCCACCCAAAAAACATTTGGTGTCCATAAAAAGGGTTGTGACCCCAATTTGACTACCAGGGGTGTAACATAGAGTACTAGTCCACTTTACTTTCACCAACTTATTGTAGTAATGCATTAGTGAACATTAGTGAATGTATAAGTGGTAAAATAAATATTTTGAGAGTGCAGGCTGTCATGTCCGGTGGTGGTTTCCGTAAACCGGTCATGATAATAATAACACGTGAAACAATTGGTTGCCATTTACAAGTCTGTTTATTTTAACAATATAGGTGGCGCTATCCCAATATGGGAATTCGACGGAACATAAAATAAGACAATACAGTACACTCCTCCCCTTGTCAACAAATAAAAAATATATGTCCTTTAATTTATGTCCTAAAAAGTACAACCTGTAATAAACATTATTTAAAAATCAAGAATCTTCTTCAGTTTCCTCATTCTATCTGACCTTCTGAGTAAAATTTGACTATCAACTGACTGTCTTGGAGAATCAGGTTTACCAGATTCCAACAAATGTGGTGAAGTTTTTTCCCTAACCTGACTCTCTGATGTGTCAGACTCATGATCTTCATCTGGCAACAACAGTCTGTCAAACATTTCTGAGTGAGTGGATTCCAAAGCTGTGGTGCTTTGAGATTCTTTCAAATCAGACTGTGTTTGAGCAGAAAATGACTTTGACCTTATCTGGTTCACATGTCTCTTCCAAGTTTGACCTTCTACTTGAATGAGATATGTCACAGGACCTAACACTTTGTAAACAACTCCAGTTACCCATTTACCATAATGCTTTCTGAAATCTAGGCCTGAGACAGAATCACCTACAGAAAATTGTCTCACTGAACCTTCCATGACTTCATGACTTTGACCTTTTGATAACTTGGTACTCAGAGACGGTGTAACAGGAAATTCCCCCCCCTGAAAATTTCCCCCCCGGGGGGAATTTTTCCTAGGATAAATCCCCCCACCCTGAAAATTTACCCCCCCACCATAAGCATGATCAATTTTCCTGCCAGCACCTGCAAGTCTTTAGCTTGCAATGAATTTCATAATATTCCTATATTCCAATAGGCGATATCTCAAATCTATCACTTCCTTCAGTCTCCATGGTGTAAATTGTAAAACAGTATGTATAATTGGCTTCAGTGCAGCAATCCCTTTGATGTTCACCCTCATAAGCCATGAATTAAGATAATCCCATTGAGCTTCACCACAGCTCATAATCAATAATCAATAAGTCAACCCCTTCCCAATAAACATTGAATCCTCCTGTGGAACCATCATACCAACACAATGTAATAGTTTCAATTTACAATGATTATACTTGACTACATCAGTAACATCAGAGCTAGTCCCATTCCATTCATGGCACTGCATTCATGGCCTAACCCTAACCCTAACCCAAGACATCTCCTCTGAATATCCTTATTGCAGGAATGATATATTCCAAGTTCATGCCCAAAAAATGTTAAAATCTCCTTATTATAGTTCCATGATGAGATATCCTTGATAGGTGTACAAAAATATAATTAACTAGAATTACATGAAGGTGGGGGGGAATTTTTCCAGGTTGGGGGGAATATTTCCTAGGAATAATGCCCACCCGGGGGGGAATATTTCCTAGGAAATCTCCACCCGGGGGGAAAATTTCCTAGGAAATATTCCCCCCGGGGGGAATATTTTCAGGGGGGAAAAAATCCTGTCACAACGGTTTCAAAGAACTCAAACGTGTTCTCAACTCACGCTTCAAAAACAACTTAGATGGTGTCTCTTTTGTTACCGAATGTGGAGTCACTCTCTATGACAATAAGAACCGGTCTAATTTCTGATGTAAATTACCAGAATCATTTTGAGATTTCTTCATGGACTGCTTAAAAGTCTGAACAAAACGTTCAACTTCTCCATTTGATGCTGGATGTTTGACTGCTGATTTTATGTGTTCCACATTATTTTTCTTCAAAAACTCTTTGAACTCATGTGCCACAAATTGAGGACCATTATTAGACACTACAGTATGAGGTAGTCCATACCTACTGACAGGGGCGGCGATCTGTTTCAAATATTGGGGGGGACATTTGCAGGCAAATTACTATCAAAGCGGAGCGCCACCATTGGTTGGCGCGCAGCGTACAAGAAAATTTATGGTTTTGATAGCCCCCAGATCACCGGAAATGGCACTTCTCGGGCTTGAAAATGACCAACCAGATGTACACTTTTGCCTGAGAACCAAGCTTTTCCTAATAGTTTTTTTTTTTTCATTCATTACCTTTTTCAAGATTGTCACCATTCACACATCATGTTCGACCTCATTGCATCTCCTGTAGATCATTGCTTTTGTAGGTAATTCTACGTAACGCCCCACAATACCCGTCAGCCCCACTTTTCAAGGTTTTAAGCCCAGTATTTGTTCAGAATTTGAATAATAAATTCACTTCAAAACATACCCATAATGTTGCACAAAATTTCATCTATGGACAACCAATATAGAAAGAAAAAAACCTCAACCCCTAACAGACCGGTCAAAATTGAACTCGTAGAGGGAAGTATGATAAAGAATGTTGGTCAAGGAATTTTCGAAAATTCAGACACAGTTAAATTATAGCTGTATTAAAACTTATACAAACTTAAACAAATATTAAAACCTCTTATAACGTCTACTATAAAACTTCGATATCATAGAAAATACCAAAAAATATGCTTGAGGGGGAGGGGCGGTCTCCACCCTTTGCCCCCCCCTCCCTTGGCTACGCACCTGCGGTTAGAAATCTTGTAGGAAACAGGCCAAATGGAAACCTAGTGAACCCATATCGATGTGGATCATATACTTATTATTGTACGTACTTATTTCATTACGGATGCTGTCCGTCTAGCTATTCATTTCGAAAAAAAGGAAAAACTACTTTCGGTCATATATAGTAACAAATTGTAATACGGTTAGACAGGCGCCTTGCGAGGAATTTGCCAAGGGAGGGGCAAAGCTTGTACCCAGACTTTCTAAGCGTAGCGCCACCATAGGTTGGCGCGAAGCGCAAAAGAAAATTTTGGCCGAAAATGCCCCCCAGATCGATGGAAATGGCACTTCCCAGGCCTTGTTAGTTGCATCTAAGCATTTTCTATTTTGAAATTACTAGCGATATCATAAAAAAATACAAAACATATGCTTAAAAAAAACTATGCCACCAAATATTGGGGGGGATATTAGATACTATATCCCCCCACCTAAAATATTGGGGGGACATGTCCCCCCGTCCCCCCCATGATCGCCGCCCATGCCTACTGAACATTTTTCGCATAACTGTTATTGTTTTTCAGCTGTAGTAGTTTTCATCGGTATGACTTCTGGCCATTTAGAGTGACTGTCTACGACAAGCAGAAACATAGATCCTAAAAATGGACCTGCGAAATCTACATGTATTCTTTGCCAAGGCTCTGTTGGCCATCTCCATGGGTTTACAGGCGCTTTGGGTGGCAAAGTTTGGTACTGTCGACAATCATCGCATGACCCTACTAACTCTTCTAGCTGCTGATCTAGTCTTGGCCAATAAACATGGCCCCTGGCTAGACTCTTCATCCTGACCATGCCAGGGTGACCTTCATGTAACTCCTGCAAAACATACTGACTCGGGCACAACTGCTCTAACCCCCCACAAAATACAACCACATTCAACTGTTAACTCGTTTCTTTTACGGTAGTACGGCTGAAATTTAACATTGACAGTCTCATTTGGCCATCCATTTAATATGAAGTACTTGACTCTTGACAAGACTTTATCTTTATCAGTTTCCTTCCTAAGTTTCTCACTGCTAACAGGCAACCTGTTAACTTGGACCTTGTTGACCTTTGACCCTTCATCAGTCCATAACACTGTGAACTGATCAGTACTCTCCCTACTTTTATTCTGGGTTTGCTGAGGCAATCTTGACAAACAGTCAGCATTTGCATTTAGTTTTGTTGTGCGATACTTTATATCATATTCATAACCTGCTAGCAATATGGCACAACGCTGCAATCTAGATGCTGCCAGAACTGGTATTCCTCGCTTTGGACCTAGGAGGTATGTCAGTGGTTTGTGGTCTGTCTCTAGGATAAAACGTTTGCCACATAAGTATTGGTGGAAATGCCGCACACCAAAAACTATTGCGAGAGCTTCTTTTTCCAGCTGTGAATAGTTTTGCTCTGCTTTTGTCAAGGTTCTAGATGCATACGCAATTGGTCGCTCCTCGCCCAAGATCTTATGTGAAATGACGGCGCCAATACCATGGGGACTTGCATCAACTGCTAATGTTACATCCTTATCAGGATCAAAATAGACAAGCACAGCCTCTGAGCTTAGGATTTCTTTCACTTTATCAAAAGCGTTTTGGCATTCCACTGTCCATTCAAACTTAGATTTGCTTTTGCTTTGCTCTATAGGACCTACTATGGTTGAAAGGTTTGGGATAAACTTTCTGTAATAGTTTATTAACCCTAGCAGTGACTGCACTTCATGCACTCTTTGGTTGTGGAGCAGACTTCAGTGATTCAACCTTACTTGGTGAAGGATGTAGCCCTACCTTGTCTGCAACATGCCCCAAGTACTCAATTTGATCTTGAAACAACACACACTTTTCCCTTTTAAGTTTTAATTAAACTGATTCAGCCTTTCCACATCTGCTAATAGATTCCTTTTGTGTTCTTCATCATCTTTTCCAGTGATAATGATATCTAGGTAACAGCCTACACCCTCCAGCCCATTCAATATCTTATCCATACTCTGTTGAAATATGGCTGGGGCTTAGTTTACACCAAAAGGAAGCCTTGTGTATTGGAATAACCCCAGGTGTGTATTAATGGTTACATATTTCCTTGATTGTTCATCAAGCTCTACCTGTTGGTATGCTGAAGTTAAATCTAACTTTGAGAACTTCTGCCCCCCATTCAATTTTGCATACAATTCCTCCAGCCTTGGGAGTGGGTACTCTGTGGTTTCGAATTCAGGATTAATTGTCACTTTATAATTACCACAAAGCCTTATTTTTCCATCAGGCTTTTTTACAGGGACTACAGGGGCTGCCCATTCTGAATATTCCACTTTTTCCAGGATCCCCTCTTTTACCAATCTGTTAATCTCCTCTGTAACTTGTTCTTTAACTGCAAATGGGATGGGGCGAGGTTTGAAAAATTTGGGTTTTGCTCCCGCTTTTGCTGCTACCGTTGTGAAAGTTCACGTCCGGATCGGAAATTCATTAATAACCGATGTCATAAACTTCATAGATCCCATCCTCGTTCGCCATCTGTCATGTCTGGTGGTGGTGGCCGTAAACCGGTCATGATAATAATAACACGTGAAACAATTGGTTGCCATTTACAAGTCTGTTTATTTTAACAATATAGGTGGCGCTATCCCAATATGGGAATTCGGCGGAACATAAAATAAGACAATACAGTACACAGGCAATACCAAATATAAACTTCAAAAAGTCATACCGCATCATCCTGTATATTTTATAAAGTTCTTAAATTTCTGTCATCACAGTATGTAAGTGTAAAATCAAGGCACAGCATGAAGCATGTACAGTAGCTAAATACACAATGGCATTTCCTTATAACTCATGGGAGAATACTAAATCAATGCTTTATATTTCAGGGTGCTCCATTTAATAACATATATCACCAATGCATGAGGTTACTTTAAACAACCAGCTAGCTGAAATTCGAAAAAATGAATGCTTGTTTGCATCTTAAGATGTCAAGAGCTCATCTGGAAAAGAAAAATAATCAAACTCTTCATTCATACCAAAACTTATTGTGATAAAATATGATATAATCATCCTATATACAGTATACCATAAAATTACATCCAAATTGACTAATTGCATGTGTGCAATTGTAAATTGATCAAAGTCCAAAATACATGCACTGTAAATTTGAATACATGCACTATGAATTTGAAAAAGTCACAAATACACGCTTCACAAGCATTCATAAAACAACTAAGTCCAAATACATGTTTGACAGTTTGGTTAAATGCATGCATACACCAAGTTACATGCCCAATGGACACTTATATTGCTGCGATACATGCTTAGTGTAAGGTTTAAACGCATGCATTCGAAATACATGCATGCATAAATACATGCTTGCTGGATGCATACATGTAAATTGTATGAAAACAGCATGTGTAGAGCATGTACATGCATGCAAATTGCATGTTTTAGCCTTTTCATACAAGATACATACAATTTACATGCAATTTACATGCAATTTGCATGCTCTAATTTGTATGAGGGAGTCCACGTACATATAGCACCAGCTCAAGTACACTTTTCATGCATGCAATTCTCTGTCCCTTTTTCGCTCACTGCTTTTGGCATCGGGACCCACAATAAAGCAACCTGTGCCTTCCACCTAAACAGCTCGGCGACGAGACCGCAATATACACGTTACGTGTGTTATGCTACCACTGCGTGAAACTGTGCTATACATTACATATATTTACATACAGGGTTTACACTGTACAGTGGCAGTATATTACAAATACCGTGTCACGTGAGTAACGGTGTACCAGCGAAACCTATGAAATTGGCCCGCCCTCTAAAAATTTCCTAGCTGAGAGAATGCCTTTAAGAGTTATTAATGTTAACACTACTTTATTGTGAATTGAAAACATGTCAGTCGGAGCATACAGAGTGAAGTGGGGATACACACTGTTATAAAATCAATAGACTGGGGATATCCACAATGACATCAAATATGACAGTTAAGAGTTGTTAATGTTCAGAATAACTGTTGTATATACTGTCAATGTAACTCTTTCACTTTACCTTTACTTTTCAAGTACCATTTCCCTGTAGGACATCTCATGTTACATTGTAGGAATTTGCAAGTGATATAAATTGGGTCTTAACACAAAGTGCACGATTATGATTGAGCTTAAATTGTTGGCCCAAATGTAGCTACACTAGACAAAGTTTTACTCAAGGGCTCACGTGATGTGACATGCTGCATAGTAACCATGACAGAAGTTATTTATAGCATGCTATGGGTAGGGCCAATACAGCAGATCTAATAGTGATGAGGTTTGCTTAGCAAATGAGGTTCTTGATATTGTGAGACGGTTAAAAGTTGGCTTAAACACACTAAATGCTTTGCATTGGCTCAAGTGGTAGAATAGGTCTTGGCAGACAATAAAGGGTTTGATATCAATTATTGTGCCAAGTTTTAAATCAAATAAATTGCCCAACGTGTTTCCCACTTATCAATCAGTCCTTTGCCAAGTTCTGATTATAGTAGTATTTGCCTCAATCAGGTAGTTGAAGGGTAACACCCAAAATTTCAATCGTAAGAGTCAGGTAGTCCATCTAACTGCATTCACCAGTGACTGTGATGCGATATATTTCACACAGGTTGTGGAGTATGCAGGTCCTTGTTCAACTGTTAAGCCAATTGCTAACCTTCCTCAATGCTAGCCATCAAAAGTGTTGATCCTTGTGTAACAGTGGTAACCCTTATCGATGGACTTGGCAAAAGGTGACGAGCGTCATTTATTTTACTTAAATACTTTTTTATGAGAATCATTTGTTACTACAACAACTTTTTGTGAATGGTCTGATCATCCTTTTTACGGAGCCATTCTTTTGCATAACAAGATCGTATTATATTCAGGGGTTTTATTTCTTATTGTTGTTTGTTTACCACTGAATAAACACCATAGCAACATGAACCTGTGTTTTGGTCATTACAAATTTGGCGTAGTCGGCAGGGTTAAGGAAAACCCCTGAATATTAGAGACCAAAACCCCTGAATATAATACAATGTCCGAAGTGGAAGAGTTGCGGCTTGAGCTGAAGTCCTTGCGGGATGCACTGGAAAGGGAGAAGCTGGTTTCGATGAAGGCTAAAGCTGACATCGAGGCACTCCAGAAGTTATCTGTTGGGTCTGAAGCTGACTCAGATAAGGAAGGTGATGAAGATGTCCATAGTACCAGTGAGGAGGGTGATAAGCAGCTGTCTGTGGTATACCTCTCACAGGGTCAACGAATTGATCGATTTTGTGACCGACCTACAAAGCCAGGAGATCTGTCTGTACAGGAATGGATCAGAGACGAAAGGAGTCAACTGGAGGTCCGATGACTAGGACCTAAGGACCAAGCCAGTCTTATTCTCAACCATCTAGGTGGGAAGGCGAGGAAGGAGATAGCAGGAAGAGGGGATGAAGTTCAGAGGGACCTCAGTAAGATTTTTGCTATTTTGAGTAAAGTCTTTGGTGGCGCGGTGACACTCTCTCACAACTACAACAACGTTTCTTCTCTTATAGACAGAGGGATGGTGAAGATCTTGTAGCTTGCTCCTTAGAACTGGTTGATCTCTTTGACCGTATTTGTCAATTAGACTCATCGTTTCAATCATGCAGGGAGAAAAGTTTAAGGGGAAGACTGGCAGAGGCGGCGAAAGATGAGGGGGTACAGAGAGAGTTACGAAGGCTGAACTTGGAGAATCCAAACATGACATTCTTCGATTCACGAGATCAAGTGATGGAGTGGATTGGGGTACCAAAGAGCCTGACACAAGGAAAATTCACTGTACATAAACTTGAGGCAGACAGTGAGTACCATCACCTAATTAAACAACAGGGCGACCAGATAAAGGCACAACAACAACAGATTGATGACCTAATTCAAGCTCTGAAGACTAATGCTGAGAAGTCCTCAAGACCCAATTACACTCATGGAGGAAAACCATCTGGTACTAGACGATGCTACCAGTGTGACTCTAAGTTTCATTTCAAGCGAGATTGTCCTGACAATCCTATGAATAGGCAACCACAGATTGGGGCAAGCACAGAATCAGTCTCTACAACCACCAAGGAACCTTTAAACTAGGGAAGCCTGTCGTTGGCAACCAGGAATCGACAGGTGTAGTTTTGAATAACCCTGGTCATGACACTCTTGTAACCAAAGCAGTAGGAGAATGCCCGAAGATTACAGTTCAGTCTGGATCACTGAGTATCAGGTGCCTTCTTGATACAGGTGCCGAGGTTTCTACGATCACTGAGCCGTTTTTCCTAGAGCACATTACCCAGAGTGGCGAGCTGGTAGAAGTAAGTGCTTTTCTGAAGATATCTGGTGCTACTGGTGTAAATGTCCCATACATTGGATATGTGGAGTTACCCATTACTGTGTTGGGTTGTGTGTTTCCAGGCATGGGTTTCTTGGTAGTCAAAGACTCTTGTGACCCCCAGTTTGTAGAAAAGAAGAAGATGGTGCCTGGTGTTCTGGGATGTAATATTTTCAGAGCAATGCAGAGGTTGCTGGAGAACAAATGGGGAAGTAATTTCCAAAATAAACTTGTTCTGGAATCTGGCACCATAGAAGACCAGCGGTTGGCTCATGTTATTGCTGCCTTTCAGGATAAGGAGGAAGATTTGAATAACCGAGGTGTGGATCATAGTATTGCTTGTGTATGTGCTGAAAAATTGGTACTGGTGGCAGCAAACACCATTACGTCCATAAAGGTATCAGTCCAACCATCGACTGATTCACGACCATATGTTGCCATTATTGCACAGTTGAATGCTGAGGACAGGACACACCTACCCACTGGCTTGCAGGTTGCACCAACACTTGTTTCCGTTGATCGAAGTGGTGTTGCTCCATTGCAGGTCGCTAATTTTTCGAATCATGACATTTATCTCTAACCAAGGGCTCCTGTTGGGATTGCTGCAGGTGCATCATTAGGGTCGATGGTCCAGGCTTGATGTCAATGAAATACAAGTGCAGACAGTTGATGCGAATGAACTCCAGACTGTATCAGAACCACTTGAACAAGTATCAACAAGGGCTATTCCACTGGAATCCAAGATGACTATTGGTGACAAGTTAAATGTATCTCAAAGGGAGGAGCTAAGAGCTCTGCTCCACAGGTATGATCATGTTTTCAGCCAGCGCGAGGACGACCTTGGCTTCTGTGATAAGGTGGAACACCGCATTATCCTACTGGATGATAAACCAGTTAAGGTACCACATAGGAGAATTCCACCTCACCGATGGAAGGAAGTTCATGACCACCTTCAACAACTTTTGTCTCGACAGATTATCAGAGAATCATCTAGCCCATATGCGTCACCAGTGGTGCTAGTTCGAAAGAAGGATAACAGCCTGAGAATGTGCGTAGACTACAGAGCTCAACGCAAAGACACACCGTGATGCTTACCCCATTCCCAGAATTGAAGAAGCCTTAGATGCATTTTAAGGAGCTAACTACTTCTGTAGTCTTGATTTAGCTCACGGTTACCACCAGGTCCCGGTTTCTGAGAGTGATATAGAAAAGACCGCTTTCCGAGTTGGTACAGGAGGTCTCTACAAGTTCACACGAATGCCGTTTGGACTAACAAACGCCCAGCGACATTCATGCGATTGATGGATAAAGTTTTTGGTGATGAGAACTTCCAAACAGTCCTAATCTATTTGGACGATATTTTAGTATTTGGGCGAACTTTCCAGGAAACACAACAACGTTTAGAGATGGTTCTGAGTAGGCTGCGATCATACAATCTGAAAGTCAAGCCAGAGAAGTGTTACTTGTATGAGGAACGATTGAGATACTTTGGCCATATTGTTAGCAAGGATGGTATTCTCCCTGATCCTGAGAAAACGAGAGCCATTCAGAATTGGAAAAGACCTGAAACTGAAAGAGAGTTGCGGAGCTTTATGGGGCTCGCAAGTTATTACCGACGTTTTGTTGCAAACTTTGCCAAGATAGCAGCACCACTCCATGCTCTGACAGGTGGCCAGAGATGTAAAGCAAAACGTCCTCACAACCCAACCAGATCAGTTGCAGACAGATGGGAGGCAAAACATGAGGAGGCTTGAGCTGAAATCAAAGCTTACCACAGCACCGCTATTAGGCTACCCTGACTTTCAGCGCCCATAAATTCTTGAAGTAGACGCAAGCTTACTTGGTTTCGGAGCAGTACTCTCCCAACAACAGGAGACTGGACGAGTTGTTATAGCTTATGCAAGCCGAGGACTGAAGCTCGATGAGAAGCAGATGAGTAACTACAGTAGTATGAAGCTTGAACTGATGGCACTTCACTGGGCCATCACAGTGAAGTTCAGAGATTTACTGCTGGGGGCAGAATTTGTCGTATACACTGACAATAACCCATTGAGCTATTTAAAGACATCTGCCAAGTTGGGGGCAGTGGAAACACGTTGGGCAGCTGAGTTGTCCCAGTTCCATTTTGACATTGCATACCGATCAGGGAAGTCCACTGTGAATGCTGCCTCATTGAGCAGAAAGGAATTCCATGGCGAAGAACCCGTCTTTGCTCAATTTGGGAAATTGTTGCTGTTGCTGGTGACCTTCACACAATGTCCACATTGGGCATAACTCTTCCAAATAAGGTGAAAGAAAGGATACAGGAACGTACCCAGGAGGTGTGGCAGCAAGAATTACATAGTCTGCCAGAGAGAGTTCAACCATCGTCCACCTTTCCTCTACCCTCCATGTCCACTGAAGGGATAGCTCGACTGCTGTCTACTGATCCAGTTGTAAGTAGATTACGACATTACTGGGATCTAAAACAGAAACCAACTATCTGTAAACTAATGGAGGAATCCAGAGAAGCACAAAAATTGCTTCGAGAATGGGAGTGTATATCAGAGAAAGATGGTTTACTGTACCGACCGTACAATCACTTTAAAGGGACAGAGGGTACAGCAGATTCCCCTACCATTGCAACTAAAAGATACCGTCCTCAACTGTGTTCACGACCAGACTGCATGGTCACCAGGGATCAGAGAAAACGTTCAAATTGGCAAGGTTAAGATATCATAGGATTGGCATGGCCAATGACATTGTGCCACGTGGAGTACTACAGGAGATGTCCGAGGTGTACACTTGCCAAAAGTGGACCAAAGATCAAGACATCCATGGGTTCAGTGGTTGCCAAAAGGCCACTGGAAATTGTAGCAATTGACTTTACAATGTTAGAGCCCAATTGTGGAGGTGTAGAAAATGTGCTAGTCCTTACAGATGTGTTTACAAAATTTACGCAGGCTGTTCCTACAAGAGATCAGAAAGCATCAACAGTAGCTCAGGTTCTATTCAGAGAGTGGTTCATCAAGTTTGGTATCCCAGAGAGAATCCACAGCGACCAAGGTCGGAACTTCGAGAGCCGATTAGTCCAGGAGTTGTGTTATTTATAAAACATCAAGGACACACACACCATCCCCTGCCACCCGGAGGGCAATGCACAATGCGAACGTTTTAACAGGACAATGCATGACCGCTTGAGGACATTGTCTATGGATAAGAAGAGAAAATGGCATAAGTATCTTCCTGAATTGGTCTATGCATATAATATTACACCACATACCACCACTGGATACTCCCCTCATTATCTATTTTTTGGAAGAGAACCAACATTACCCATTGATCATTTGTTGGGTATTGAGAGTGACGAGACGTGGATGGCAGATCACCATCAGAGGCTAAGGCCAGCTCTTGATATTGCTGCATCCAATATTGAGAAGGAAGCACAACGACGTCAGGAAAAACATGGCAAGGCAACTCCCAATACTAGTTTACCAATTGGTGCCAGAGTATATACCAGGAACAGGAAAGTAAAGGGTATAAAACAAGATACAAGATTTCTGGGACGATATCCCACATAAAGTTATATACCGTCCCTATCCTGATGGTAACGTGTATGTCATTGAACCCCTTAACGGAAATGGAACAACAAAGACATATTGCACCGAAGAGACATACTTGATTCAAAGGAATTGGTTCAAACTTTGGAACCTGCAGGGCCAAGTGAGGAAGTACCTGCTGTTGAAGCCCTAAGCCAGAACTCAGATGACGAAGTCATCAACTCAGCTTGGTGCGTAGAGAATGTCAACCCCGACGCCCAACAGCCTTGCAGCCGTGACGATAGCAATAAGTCAATTGAAATTGCTACAGCGCCTATGTCCGATGCTGATGAAGCTAACACTACAGCAGACGTAGACCATGAAGTTCCCAGTGACTCTGTTGATATGAACTCATACATAAACGAAAAGGATTTAGGGAACAACACCTTGAGGCGTTCATCCCGAAGTAATGCTGGTTTGCACTCGAACCCTAGTAAACTTCCCAGGTCTGCAATTCAGCAAGAGGTTCGAACTAGTTATGTTGACCCAACTGTTCTAGCTAATATATCTCAAACTCAGCTCCTGTTGGCACAGATGCTTGCCAAGTGTTGATTCCTACAATTATATGCTTTTGTGTGTTCGTTAGATATCTGGCCCAACCTAAATACACGTGTGTAGCAATATGTATAATTGCTGGTGTGTATAGATGTAACCATTGAGGTCATGCCAGATGGAGGACAGTGCAGCGAATTGGTTTGGAAAGAATTCTTTTCAATTTAATTTTATTGTTTATATGTTGTTGTCGCCACTCAAGCACTGTGTAGATGTTTTGGCAAATGTATATGTATTCAACCTTCCAGGTATTAAATGCCTATTGAGCAGAGCTTCGTCTATCACATTCCGCATGCAGCATTGTGCAAAATAGTTCATTTGGATTATGTATTATTGCCGGGATCTATTTCAAGATTTGCATGTAACTGTATTATCTCGATCAGTGGTATTCAGTCTATCTTGTCATTTTGTAACATTTGCTCATTGGTACTCAGTTTAAAAAAGGGTTAGCAATTGCAATTATGTATTTTGTCTTGAAATACTTGGTTAGAGTATATGAGAGTGTTGAAATGTAGAATGATATGTTACAACCAATCTTATAGTCTTAAGTCACACCGACTACCATAGGTATTGGACTTACTTGATGGCATCCCAAAGCAGGTTTGAAAGGCTTGCTTGTTTTTTGTAAATATGTTGAAGTTTTATTCTTCTGACTTGTTCTTCTGATTAATGTCAGGGACGACATTGTTTAAAGGAAGGGGAGATGTAACAGTGGTAACCCTCATCGATGGACTTGGCAAAAGGTGGCGAGCGTCATTTATTTTACTTAACTACTTTTTTATGAGAATCATTTGTTACTACAACAACTTTTTGTGAATGGTCTGATCATCCTTTTTACGGAGCCATTCTTTTGCATAACAAGATCGTATTATATTCAGGGGTTTTATTTCTTATTGTTGTTTGTTTACCACTGAATAAACACCATAGCAACATGAACCTGTGTTTTGGTCATTACACTTGTACATACTTATATGATTTTCTTTTTTCATGTACAGAAGTTGCAACAGAAGCTGACTATGAGCAAGAAGATTCTGATCAAGATGACTCTATTGAGCAGCCTGTTGATGACAGGGATATCAAGAAAGGACACTCTCTGAATGATGCTCAACAAACAGGTATAGAAATTCACTTGATTCAATATCTTTGAGCTCTGGTTTGAAGTTTATAAAAAAAAAGAAAAAAAGAAGAAGAGTAAGCTTTAATTGCAAACAAAATTGAAGGCTTTTTCCTGCTTTGTGGTCGGTTCAATATCTTCACAGCTTTGTAGATTACCAGTTGGCTTTATATCTAGAAAAGTAGAGCTTTAAAGAGCAAGTTGGAACAGTATGCTTATGGGATGGGGAGGATGAACAAAAATGTTTTGAAAGAGAAAGAAAACCGCCAATGCTTTGATTTACAGTACTCCTTAGTAGTCATGCTGTTTAAAACACAATACTTAACAAGCTGATATTTTTTATTTGAAAATGAGAATGTAAAAGTGCTCATATTGCTTTTAGATTTGTCTCTCATTGTAATTGTTGGAAAGTTAAAGTTTTGTTACATGAAAACTATTTGTTTGCCCAGCATATTTATAATCTCAGTACAGTGTTCTATTGTACGAAAGGGACAGAAAAACTTTGTACAAAAGTAAGGAGTTCATATGCAGATCTATTCATTTCAGACTGCAACCTGTAAAGAAGTTTTTATCAGTGATTTTGATGCAAAAGTTTTGGACACAAGTTCACTGAAATACGCTAAAGAGGGGTATTTATCATTTTTAATCATTGTTACTGAAAGATTAGTTACATTTTGAAACTTTAGGCACCAACCTCATCCAGTATGGTTTGTAACTGAATTTCACTGGTAGTTGAATAAACCTGAGGCTCCTTCTATTGAGCAATGGATTCACTGAACAAAAACTATTAATTGTCACTTGTTTCACATGATAGTTTGCCCAGGGATACATGACTGTTGTATTGAAATCAACTTCTCTGTGACCTTCTGTTTTTGTTTGAAGTAGTGTAATTCTTGTTCAGATGTAAACTTTTACTTGATTTTCCTTCGGGTTTTAAATTTTGTTGCTTTTTTCTAGTACACGAGAAGTAATATCTGCTCAAGTGCACAAAAATGAAAAAAGTGTTTTGTAGAACTTAAAAGGATTATCTGGTGGCCCAAAGAAGTTACCTTAAAGAATAGTAAATTTTCCAAACATGTTGTCAAAGTATGAGAACGCTAATGTTGCGTTTGACAGAGAAACGATTTTTTAATCGTTATGGATAGACATTTCAAATATGATTTGAACAGTACAATACGTGACGTCAGCTCTGCCATAGCAGATTGCGTCATAACCCACCCTCCGCACAGTACCTATACGGTAATCACAACAAAAACTCTGTTTGTATACAGATAAATTTCTTCCTTAATTTCCGGTGAAATTTCTTAAAAATTAGATATGTTGTCAAAAACTCCTTAAGCCGCCATGTACTTGATCGGTGGTTCCGTGGTCTTTGTGTAACACAAGGTAAATTTTAACAGCAGACTCTGAGTTGTTCAGGCTATACATCGCGCTATCCAGCTCCAACGCGAAAAATGTTCGCATGTAGGCTATACTCAAACGTTGACAATCGGACAGTTCTGCGAAGCCTAAGCTTCTCAGTGCTACATTCTGCTGTAACAACGATTCGATCAATTTCTTCAATAATTTCCGGTGAAATTTCTTATAATTTAGATATGATTTAAAAAACTCCTTAAGCCGCCATATATGTAGTAGAACGGTGGTTTCGTGGTCTTTTTGTAACACAAGATAAGTTTTAACAGCAGGCTCTTCGTTGTTTATACATCGCATCCAGCTCCAGCGCGAAGAATGTTCGCGTGTATAGGCTACTCTAATGTTTACAATCGGACAGTTCTGCGATGACATCGATTCCGCCAAGTTTCATCTTTCGGTTTAACGAATACTTTACAAGTTTCCTTTTACTGTTAATTTGATCCATGAATTTTATTTCAGCGATTTCGAAGAACAGTTAATGAACTGTGGTTTGAGTGTGAGTGTACTATGTGTAACGCTATACAAGTACACCAACTGAGCATCGTAGTATATACGTTCGCGAGTATGTACGTTATATATATGAGGCAATCCAATGTGCTTACACGTGAGTTTATTTGCTGCAGAATTGGGAGTGCTAACTTCAAGTCGCCTGTTTTGCCTATCTGCAAGCACTACGTCAATCACCATATTGAAGCGTTCGAACAAACGGTACTTTTGGTGAGAAACTGGTGAATTTGAAAACCAGATTTCTACAAGAAGAAAACATCGAATGGGGACAATTTTTACATGGTTAGAAAGAGAAAAATAATAACTACAAGGACAATGTATCAAAATCTTCCACCAGACAATTCCTTTAAGGAGTTTGTATTAATTTTAGCAAGGTCCTTCGATCTGGACTTCAACCTACCTGCAAAGAAGAAATTTTGTTGCCTTTTGTTTGTTTGATGTCATTTAAAACCGCTCAATGGCCTTTGAGTTTTTAACAAGTTCACTGAAGAAAGCTTACAAAGCAGTATTGTTAATTTTAAGGTATTGTTACAGAAGGATTAGTTACCTTTTGAAAACTGCCGGGACCGAGCCTTGGCAGATTACGTAGAAAGTCACTTAGTTAATAATTTGTGTCGAACAAGTTGGCAGGTTCCCTGTTCATAGTGGCATATACCTGAAGCTCCTCATATTGAGCAAAGCATTCACTGAACAGACAACAATCGTTTATTATGTGATATGTCATGTGATAGGTTGCCCAAGCAAAACTGACTCTTGCCAATATTGATATGAACTTTTTCTGTATGTTGTTTGAAATAGTTTTATTCTTGTTCAAAGGGAAAAGTTTACTTAGTATGCCTTTGGGCAAGACCAGCTACTGACATAACACTGTTCACCATTGCTTCCCTTTTTGTTGCCACGGCTCCCCTTAGAACATTTACAAATATTCATAAGGGCCTCAACATCTCGTCAGCAAGATTCCATCAACACAATCATATGATGATGGGAGATAAATTTTCTCTTTCATATGAACTTGAAAGGAAAATTGCATCGTTAAATTGATAGAAGAGGAAGCAAAGAGCTTTTCAGATTCCTCATTTGACACCCTCAGTAATCACATGCTTTCACGAATCCCACTTTCTAGAAGGGTCCGAAATACCAGGTTCAGTACCACTAGCGTAGATCTCTTGGAAAGCCAAAGTATCCTGTTACATCATCGAAACCACAATGCATTTTTGCATTCTGGCTGTTACATATTTCTCTTGGATGATTGACAGAAGCTTTAATGAAAGACTCCCATGTTGCAATGGAACACTGGTACTATCGTTTTGTGGAATTGAACATTCTCACCCAATCAAAGGAAAATAATCTAAGTAAAGTCACCTTGGGATCACAGGCGTACGAGGCGGGGGTGCAGGGGGGGGCAGTCTGCCCCCCAAATTTCCAGAGGACAAGAAATTCTGGCAAAAGTCCTGAAAAATTCGGGCAACCTAAGAGGAGAAAAAAAAAAAATAAATATATATATATATATATTTTTCTCCTCTTATATTTTTGTCTCCTCTTAGGCTGCCCGAATTTTTCAGGACTTTTGCCCGAATTTCTTGAAAAAAAACAACAAAAAAAAACAATATATATATTTTTGTCTCCTCTTAGGCTGCCCGAATTTTTCAGGACTTTTGCCCGAATTTCTTGTCCTCTGGAAATATATATATTATATATATATATATATATATATATATATATAAATATATATATATATATATATAAATATGCAGTAGTAGCTTGCCCGAATCTTTTTCAAATTTTTGCCCGACAATTCTATGATTTTCTTTATTTAGCAACATGATGCCCGAATATTTCCGTGTAACACCACCGTAAGCGCAGTTCATCTGGGCTACCACGCTTTTTGCACGATCAATTTTTTTCTAACTAGTCATTTGTTTACCTGGACCAAGGGTGGCGGAACCGGGGGGGGGCACAGGGGGCACGTGCCCCCCACTTTGCCTCAGGTTAAAAATGTGCCTTTTTTCTACATAAAAATTGAGGTGAATCAAGTAAGCAAGAGGCCAGGGAACCAGAATGAACACTCGGGAAGGGCCGTTTCCGGCCATCTGAGGGGTTTGTAAAACCAAAAATTTTATAGTACGCTCCGCGCCAACCGATGGTGGCGCTCCGCTCAGATAGTCGTGCATACAACTTTGCAAATCCTGGCTAAGCCCGTGACTTTTAATGAATTTCTGTGGGGCAAAATCAAAGCTATTTCGAATGGAAAAAATTGGTTAAGATATTAACAAGAAAAAAAATCTAATTCGGAAGATTCCTACATTAGCAACTAGCATGATTTCACCTCATTTTGTCTCAAAAGAAAACTTGTTCTTGGTTTCCCAATTTGCGCATTGGATATTGCAGTGCTAGTATGCATATTTTCCTTTGGGGGGGGGGGCGTTGATGGAGTGATGTGTATACACAAATATGATAATGCAATAAGAGTTATAAAGGGTACTAAATATAAGGCTGCATCAGTCCAATCGAATTTCTGCAAAGTGCCCTTTGATGTCGGTGCCCCCCCCCAGATTAAAAGTGCTTCCGCTGCCCTTGACCTGGACATCCCCAACATGAGTGTTTATAAGAAACATTTTCTTTTTCATGGATGGTGGGGGGGGGGGGGGAGTGCAGGTTTATCATATTCTTTGTTATATTTTATACTTTTTTTGTGAGACAAATTGCAGTTTCACCCGACACAGCGACATCCTCCCGCCTACGTGTCGTTGAACAATGTATGTTTTCCTGGAGGTAGCTGAGTACTGTGTTAAAATAATAAATAAGGTAACTAAATAGGAGCTTAAAAAATATACTGTCCCATTTTTCCCCTTCAAAGTGATGTTACCTGTTTTTCTTCTTCTAATTTACCAAATTTTTGGGGAAGTGTAAATTTCTAAAACGTGAGATTATAAAATAAAAAATGTTTAGATGCAACTTGCAAGGCCTCAGAAGTGCCGTTTCCGGCAATCTGAGGCATTGTTTAGCAAAAATTTTCTTGTAAGTTACGCGCCAACCGATGGTGGCGCTCCGCTTATATAATGTCACAGGAACTTTCGGGCACAAAAAGTTCTGCCCCCCAAACCGAAATGGTCCCGCACGCCTATGCTTGGGATATGTCATATTATTCCTTGCAGTTACATTGGGGATATATATGTATCAGGCACGTATCCAGGGGGGGGGCATTGGGGGCGCGCGCCCCCCAGGTAAGAAAAAGAGGAGAGAAAAAAAGAGAAGAAAAAAGGAAAAAGGAGGGGGAAAAAAGAAAAAAGGGTGAAAAAAGGGTGAAAAAAGGAGGAGAGGAAGGAAGGGAAAAGAAAAAGAAAAAGGAGAGAAAAGGGAGAAAAGGAGGGAGCACAATATAAAGACACCGGGAAGAGAAAGAGGAACAGTGACATCATTACAGTGCTGAACCCTATTATAAACACATGGCCAGGTAGCCAGTGACGGATCGTGGATTTCGGAAGGGGCGTGTGCCTCACCCTACCCCTTACACCGACAACTCCATTTTGTGTGTGTATGGACGCCTTAAACAATTGTGCTATGAATGGGGCGAACGCCGCCCCCCCACCCCCCGGGAGCATATTTTTTGTTATCATATCGCTAGTAAAATTCAAAAGAGAAAATGCTTAGTTGCACTTACAAGGCATGGGAAGTGTCATTTCCAGCGATCTGGGAGGCATTTTTGGCCAAAATTTTCTTGTACGCTTCGCGCCAACCCAAGGTGGCGCTACGCTTAGATAGTTTGCCTACAGGCTTCGCCCCTCCCTTGGCAAATTGTTTGCTAGGCGCCTGTTTGAATTTCTAAAGCAAACAGCAGATATTACATCATATCAGTGAGCATGAAAATGGCGTTCCAAGCAGAACAGCCTCAAAACTGTCTATGTGTGTAGTCAAAGGCGAAGGAGCCTAATTTGATTTGGGGAGCTGTAACGACTTGCTCGAAAATTATAACCAACATTTCGCGCGGTCCGCGCGTTCAACATGTTAATGTCAATATCATATAAGCAAGCATCGGTTATTACATCGCATGCCATCATGTACCGTACGGTCACTGAAAGTTGCACAGTATACCGCGGGATGCTTATATAAACAACGAATTTTCCTATGTAGATGGAGAAAAAGAATGGAGGTCTAATTATGTCAAAACTCTCTTTTACATTAGTAATGGCGAATTAGTCGGCCAAGCTAAGAACTATATTTTAATTACCAAGGAGATAATTTTTAAACTATTCATTTCCTTTAGCTACATCATTGCAATGTATTTTTCTTTCAGTATAGGTGCCCGAAAAATTCTCAGCATGTTGCCCGATTTTTCAGAGAGAAATATTTCGTTCGGCCCCCCCCCCTCCTTGACCTATGTGTGTAGTGTTCGGTTTCGGAAATATGTGGGTTTTTTTTTCATTTCCTTCAACGAAGTTTTATAATAGTCGTTATAGGAGGTTTCAATATTTGTACACCAATAAATTAACTGTGTCTGAATTTGCAAAAATTTCCTGACCAACATTCTTCATCATACTTCCGGCCTCTACTCGTGCAATTTTGACCAGTCTGTTAGGGGTTCAAGGAGGTTTTTCTACATTGGTTGTCCGTAGATGAAATTTTTGGCAACATTATGGGTATGTTTTGGAATGAGTTTAAACACGAGAAATAAGAATTTTAAAATTCTGAACAAAAAATGGGCTTAAAACCTTCAAAAGTGGGGCTGTCGGGTATTGTGGGCAGCGACATAGAATCACCTACAAAAAGCAATGATCCAGAGGAGATGCGATGAGGTCGAACATGATGTGTGACTGCTGACAATCTTCAAAAAGGTTATGGATCGGGAAAAAAATTATTGGGAAATACTTGGTTCTCAGGCAAAAGTGTACATCTGGTTGGTCATTTTCAAGCCCGAGAAGTGTCATTTCCGGTGATCTGGAGGGTATCAAAACCAAATATTTTCTTGTACGCTGCGCGCCAACGGATGGTGGCGCTCCGCTTAGATAGTAATTTGCGCCCCCTGAGTTAGAAAATCCTGGATACGTCCTTGTGTATATCCCCAGTCCCATGTCAAACACAAAAAATTGTGTCATCCCCACTTTGCACGTACAGGTTCAAAACAAGAAAACAAAGCTTTTCTTCCTTCTCAATATGATAACATGCAATGCCAGCCTGTATTCGTCATAAAACGCGAAAAACATCATTCAAAAGTTGCTCAGAACAGAAGTTCCCAGTTTGCATTAATACAACTTGCTTCCCCAATAGGCGCCGTAAACGCGTACGGTTGTGTGTGTGACGCCTGGCCTTCTAAACATGGTATCTCAAGTAGGGAAGCTTGGACCAATCTAATATTTGGTGTATATGAGTACCACATTGAGTAGATGTGCCCTATTTTTTTGATGCCTGTGAAGGTCACCAAACTGTTGGAGGCCAAAAACCAAAATATTAAAACAACCAATAACTCCCATTGACAGGGTCCGACATGGTTGATATTTTGGGACTAGTTGTGAATGGGGTAAGGGATCATTTCAAAACATAACGGTCCTGTGATCCAAGGTCAAAAAAGTCAATTAGGGGTCAAAAACTAGTATTTTTGCAATAACTTGAGAACCAAATGTCCATCAAGGTTGGGAGTTACGCTATTGTAATACAATAGTCGACCTGCATTTGGGTGACCTTTGACCTCAGGTTGACAATAACGGCATAAACACAAACTAGTTTCATAGGAATTTCTTAAAGGTGGAGAGACCAGAATTTGAACCTTTCACCATTCTTCACAAAAAGTGAATGTTAGCTGTTTGAATTGAAGCTTTTTTACACTTGACTTAAATATGTAGGCTATTGCCAAAACAAATAGGACATACAACAACACATCTTAACAACAACTGTGTCATTAATGAAACTAGAAGACACAATTTTAGGATCAAAGCTGAAATACTAGCAGCTGATGTGGGGGACTATCATTTCATCAGGGATTTACCATATAACCGGGCCCCTTTATGCCTCTGCCATCAATCAATACAAGGTACTGTATGAAGTCAGTCAACCATTATTCTACATAATAATGATGACAGTACCAATTGTTCATTTTCCATCTACTCATGGCTAACTGGAACATTGTTCTTATTGCTCTATAAATATTTTCAAATGTTTGACAGGTACCTTATCTAACATTCTGTATACAGGGCAGTTACAACATAAGCCTATAGTTTGTTTTCAATCACCTCTTCCTCAATCAATGAATTGATATTCTTTTAACTGTTCTTAAAGGAGTAGAGGTTTTCTTTTAGCTGTTACCAGGCCTGTTGATTAGTGCTGTAGAAACGGGGTACACCCCTCAGTCCGACAAGTTTTCAGTCCGACAAGTTTTCAGTCCGAAAATGAAATACACGTTTTCAGTCGGAAAATGAAATACACGTTTTCAGTCCGAAAATAAAATACATGTTTTCAGTCCGAAAATGAAATCCACGTTTTCAGTCCGAAAATGTTTACAGTTGGGGAATGAAAGCAGTTTTAATGCCATAATATCACCAATAAACTGTGACAGCCCTAACTGATAGTAAAGAAATCGATTGAATCTTTCGTATACACTCATAATTGACAAATAATTAGCAAAGTTTTAGAAAATATATTGGAATTTTCGGTCCCCCTGGGACCTTCGTCAGCAATATTGGCAGTCGAATGAAAAGTACAAAATGTAACACAATGAAAGTATGACGCTAGGTGTAAAGTGTAAATTGCATTGATGGAATTAGAACCAAACAAACCATGACTATACAGGAAGCTGATTAAGGAGCGAAGAACGGATTACATATGTTTGTAGAACTGATAGTTGTTAAGGGGTCCCAAGTCTTTGTTGAGGCCGGTGATATGAGACTTAATACAAAAGATTCAATCGATTTTTTTACTATCAGTTTGGGCTGTCAAATTATTGGTGATATTATGACATTAAAACTGCTTTCATTCCCTAACTGAAAACGTGTATCTCATTTTCGGACTGAAAACGTGTATTTCATTTTCGGACTGAAAACGTGTCGGACTGAAAACTCGTTTTTTCGGACTGAGAACGTGTATTTTATTTTCGGACTGAAAACGTGTCGGACTGAAAACTCGTTTTTTCGGACTGAGAACGTGTATTTTATTTTCGGACTGAAAACGTGTCGGACTGACAACGTGTACCCGTAGAAACTAAGTGTTTCTGAAATAAATTATAAATTCCACTGCAATTTGTTACTGCATCCTGTCCTTGGAATTTATCTCAGCTTGAGGAGATTTTGAAGTTAAATTTATGGCATTAATCCTCAGCAGCAGCTGTGATGATAACCTTCTAAGAGATCAAAATGTCATGCCATATATTCCCCATTGACAAATTCCAGAAGAATCAACTGAGGTAGCATATAACCTTGAAGTCACTTGTAAAAACAAAAAAGTGAGGACAAGCTTTAATGCATAATGCAGGTGTAGCAGTACAAAGTGTCGCAAATATTCCATATTCAGTATAAACTGTCCCGGTCCCACAGGACAGTTTATACTGGATTTACCAGTACGTTTGGTCTCCCCGGACCTATTGTACAAGGCCAGTTGGTACAGACTGTCTCCCCAGACAGAATATGCTATGGTTACACGGAGGGGGACATTATTTGACGGTCATATATTTTGTTGTAAATTGTGTCCCCCTGAACACAATGTCCGCCGTAGCATGTACGTTCGAGTAGCAAAAATTTAATTAGTAATGGACTCTGGCAGTATCCGTATTATTAGCAAATTGTCGCATTTCGGCTTCCGTATATTCAGCAGTAAAGTCGTGCGACAACTAAAACGGAAAAGCTAGCAGAAAACGTGAGACAAATTGCGGATATTCTAAGAGATGAGAGCTATCCAAGTGGGTTTACAAGAATAAAACAGAGAAGAATCTTACGGAGACAAAGTCAGTCTTTCAGACTGGCTGAAAATGGAACTCTTGCGTACCGAAATTGAAGGAAAGTGTTGCTATCTAGGGCTACTCAACTCGCCCAAATCGAAGCAGCTCACACTGACTAGTGACATCTATAAGGTAATGTCTGTAACTTACAGTATAGGATACACAATATGCCTTTGGTTGTTAAATGGCGAACGGCCATTCCACAGTTAAACTATAACCAGGCCTCTAGGACCTTTTTGGTGAACAAATCATGATATTCTTTTACCACGTTTGGTTAGTTGTAAAAACTCATTCGCAAAAGTCAAGCAATTGCTTGTGCAACATTATAATCAGTTGTATGCTTGAGCAAAGTTATTAGGGCCTATTTCTTTTCGTTTTGTTTACCCAATTGTTTACCCAAACAAATTTACCCAAACAAATTTTTGTGACAATTATTATAAATTTCCACCTTTAATCGCCCTGCCTATCATAAAAGATAACAACAGATTACTAAAGCTTAGAGAGCTAGTCTGGTTTGCATGCATGGGACACTATAAAATGCAATTATTGGACTATAGCATATAGCCAAGCCTACTTCTAGAGGAAAGTGGCACTAATACTGTACATAATAAATTCACGTTCATTAATTTTGGTTTGTAAGAACAGATATTGAAGGCCTGATAGTACTTTTTTTAGGTGTGGCATATTCTCTTCATGCCAAACCTCACTGCAGAAGAAAACTTCTTAAATATCTATAGACCCCAATTGTGGCCAAGCAATGTGTACAATAATGGGAATATTCCATTTCAAATACTGATATAGAGTTGTAATTCAATTTTGAGGCACTTCAGCTAGAACTACCAATTCTGCAGCCCATATATTTGTGTGTGTTTGTTTGTTTGTGGGTTTTTTTTGGGGGGGGGGGGGCAAAAAAACATGATATCTCCTTTGATCATGAATTTTCTTATATCTTTTTTAAGGTGTTCATCTTTGCATAGATAAACCAGACAACAGACTATGTCTATTGTCTAGATTCTATTGGAAAACTATCAACGTTGAGGAAACAAGTTATGTTCAACAGGATGTCAAAGCGTCATTGTCATGTAGACCTACGAACAAGTCTCCATAGCATTCCTGTAACTGGATTATGGAAACAGGTAAATATTCAATCTGTTTTAATTGCACAGGATGTCCGCAGTATGCAGTGAAGGTTTAGTTTAGTTAATGTCACTCTTTCTGGACAAATTAAACATTTACAAGTTTAACGGTAGTCTGTATTGGCCCTAAATTTTGGCCACTTTAGTTGCTAGAAGTTTTCAAAAAGTACTTTTCTGGGGGTTATAACCCTTTAAATTGTGCTCAGACATTCTAAATGATGACACGAGATGATTGAATGTCCCAGTGAGGTAAATTTCCTTCAGGGATATAAACATACTTACAGAATTTTGTCCAAAGTGAAAATTTGGCATATTTAGGGCCTATACAGCAAACCTTTAAGCCACACTCTGGCCTAACTGCAGAGCAACCATCAATATAGGCATGTAATTGTAAGTTGCAAAAAGTGGCGTATCATTTTACTGGTTTAGTGGTTGAAGCGATTGTAAATATATGGTACAGAATGGTGTAAGTTATATTTTCATATTTGCAAGGTAAAAATAATTGGCCTAAATCCACCAACACCCTGTTTCGATCAGATATCCCACTGTTTTTATCTAGATCTGTGTACAGCATGAAGCAATGGAATAGAACAACAGTCAAGGCAAAGCCTGCAACTTGTAAAAAAAATTAAATTAGCACCTAAATGCTGTCTTCTTTCTTAACAGGTTGGTGTTGATCTTATTGGTCCTCTACCAGGGACAGCTGCCAATCGACTGTACATGACACTGTCTGACTATTCAAAGTGGCCTGAGACTAAGGCAGTGCCTGACAAGACTGCAGCATCAACTTCTTATTTCATTACTGATGTGATGATGAGGTAAGCATGTCTTAAAAAGTGAACAATTTTCTGTAGTTAGTAACTAGTTCCAATATGAATGGCATCATATTTGTTATTTGTACCATGCAAATAACTTGTAGTGCATGGCAGAATTCTGTGTTTGAGTGTAACTCATTTCCAAATAGGTATTAAGCATACGGGTCATTCCATATCAAATCACCAGATTTTGGGGTATGTTGTAGTTCGACATTTTTCAAAAATTCCCAAATTTATTGCATGAGTGGACCACCATAAAATAAGCATATTCTGAAAATTTCAGTTGCATTGCTTTACAATTGGCCGATTTAAAATTCTTTGAAATTCCGCAATTTGTCGCCACCATGGCAATTTGGCATTTTCTTGAGTTTTGAGGTCTCATTTCTCAGCAATTACACATTCTACTACCTTTCTATTACAGATGCCTATAGAGTCTAACCCATAGAACAGAAAAATAAAAAATTAGGCTACAAAAATATTGTCTTGTGGAGTTAGGTCAACTTAAAAGTGTCACCCTCCTGAAATTTTTTGTACAAACAGGGTGGTACTATATCTCTTCAAGAAAAAATTATCAATTTTTTTTAATTTGACGCGTTTTGAGTTATTGGCCGTCAAAAACGACCTCTTTTGTACATCGGAGCAACTTAACAACTTCATAAATTAATATTGAGAACAGCTAGAACCCTGAAATTTGTTAATGTGTAAGAACTTTATACTTATTAATAAAGTATAAACCCTGACACCTCTAACATGGTTACTTTGGTAAAAAATTGGCATCAAAACCCCTACCTCATGCTGAATCGCAGCATGAAATAGCAACTTTAGAGTTGCACAACTTGCAAACATAGTCTAGGAAAGCATTGTAATCATTATTTTGTAATATTTGTACTAGACATAATAACCTCTGAAAGAATCAAGTACCCTGAAGCAATGGTTAAGAGCAATTCATCACTAAAAATAGCACATTTTTTAGTGAAAAGTACAAAAATCAAATATTTTGACACTTTTAAGTTGACCTAACTCCACAAGACAATATTTTTGTAGCCTAATTTTTTATTTTCCTGTTCTATGGGATAGACTCTTTAGGCATCTGTATTAGAAAGGTAGTAGAATGTTCAATTGCTGAGAAATGAGACCTCAAAAGTCAAGAAAATTCCAAAATGCCATGGTGGCGACAAATTGCGGAATTTCAAAGTGTGATAAATCGGCCAATTGTAAAGCAATGCAACTGAAATTTTCAGAATATGCTTATTTTATGGTGGTCCAATCATACAATAAATTTGGGAATTTTTGGAAAGGGTGCAGCAACAGCCATCCGTGATTTGACACGGAATGACCCATACAGAAAGGTCACAAAGGTAGGTGAGAACCGAGAAAGTGTACTGTAAATCTTTGCAGGTTAAGTCCCCATTAACAAGTTTATATGTAAGTAGTTTTTGTTCCTATATTTACTTGCAAAGGTTCCACCTCTGGTTTTTAAGTAGCATATAGCCTGACAATTGTCGTCATTTAATTAACATCCCCAAAAAGTGATTTTGGCTGGACATGTTTCACTGCAGCAGACACAGTTTATTTGTTCAAACAAATGATGAGTAAATAATTAAGACCACATTCCACAGCTAGACACCACCTTTTGTGTGTTGTTTTTCAAAAAGGTGTTGGACAGTTTGATATTGTAACCACAGGGAACTTTTCTGTTTAGAAAGTGTGAACTTATTACTAATTGGCTGTTTTGACAGGAACTTCGACAAGATAAGAGAGATAATGTATCACCTGAGTTTTGGTACCATTTCTCTGTTAGGTCCGTTGTGGAAAATTGCTAAATGTGTTTGTGTGTGTGGTGTGGGGATATTTCCTGAAACCTGGGAGAGGGACCCTCTTTTTTGGCAAAATAGGGCAATGTTTAGGTCTCTTGATGCAAAATGATGTATAATAGTACATTTTACCATAATAATGGTTAGCTAGCATTATTTGGTTTTGCATTTGGGTCATAGAGAGGGTGTTTTGAACCCCCATGGATCCTGATTCAGGACAATTAATGTTTGATCGGCATTAAACAGTCATACCATGCACACATACATCAATAGAGCACCAAAAGGCATCAAACTTCTGTTGTATCCTAGCTTAAGCTAATTTGATAAATTTCTGATATTAAATTTCATTAATATGTCACAAATGTTGTATTGGCTCATGTGGTTAAAACTTTTCAGGTTTGGTAGTGAACTGTACAATATAGCGCCAAAATTATGACATGCAATCTCCAATTAAAAAAATGGACCCAGTATTCCCATAAACATGTAAGTGTCACAATAAAAGATCATCCAATTAACTCAATGCCTAAGCATAGTTCAGTTGTACACTATACAGTCTACACTTAACCAATATGGTGAATGTTAATTATCTTTGTAGTGGAGCTTACACATAACCTTTCAAGATGATAATTTATTTTATATATGACTTACAGTGTGGCATTCACAACTCATAATATTGCTTTCAACTTTTGTTTTGCACAGATTTGGTTGTACTGATATCTCATATCTGACCACCAATGGAGGGAGTATGTATGAAGTTAACAGAAGACATGTCTAGACGATTTTCTTAGCAGTTAACTTGTTACCGACAATAATCTTGTCTTTCACTCTAACATATCATGAGAGAAAACTTCGTCGTCTGCTATATGTTTAAGCAAGAGAGGCCATTGACTTTTCACTGCCAGTCGTTCGGTGGAAATCCATATATTTGCAGTTCAAGTTGAAGGGTTGTGACGCTCGAAATTCTTTATCACCTCATTACTTCATTAAATAACAAATACGAAGGCGTGTTTCTTGGTTCTGGAAATTGTGTTCAAGATAAGTTCTCATAGTAAAACATATAACCGACCATATTCTGCTTCCTGTTGTAACTTTTGCTGTTATGGATTTATGTGTAAGTCTTAACGAAAAACCCGTTGGATACATGAGAATCAGCTATTTTATTTTGTAATTTACAATCAAGATTTAACTTTTGACGGTATCAAGTTGCACATTAAAGCATTTTATAGGTAATCCTACTGTTTGTGGAAAGCAGTCCAAGGGGGGGATTCTAATAGGGAAACTTCTGCATGGTTTTATTGAGGTCTTTACCAAACTCTAAAGAGGATGTTCTTCATGTGGATTATGAGAGTTTCAAGTACATATTGTTTGAAGAAGAGTGACAGTAGTATATCATTCTAACCAAGCAATACCTCCCTGCTTGAAGGCTGCTCTAGAAAGCATGGATTATCTTTAGTTGCATCAGAGCTACAAAGGGAGAGTCATCATTCCAGTTAAATTTCCCCATGCAGGGGGTAGGAAGTGAGGGTGGGCACACAACATCAGAGGGACATTTTCTCATTCCACAACCACCACTCGTTATGCTATAAACCAACACACACCGGCCATATCACTTAAAAAGACATGATGTGTTAGTATGCTATCAATACTATTTATTGAGATTGTTTATTGTTAACCTTGCTATAAAAAGATATGGGATGCCATTTTAAAAATAGTATGTACAGACAGTGCCCCCCCCCCCGGCTCCTGGCTCCCTGATCCCATGTATAATCATTTTTTCACTCTTTGCCCAGTCTGATATAGATTCAGAATATTGTGTTTGTGCATGACACTGATCCAATTTCATGTTTTGATTTTTACTATATTAACTTTCTTTAAACAAACTTTTCTCTACAAGAATGACATATTTAAAGTGTGAGTAACATGATGAGACAATAAATCTAGCATATTGCATCCTGCTCTGTCCTATTTGCTTTATTCTTTCCCTTGTTTGGCTTTGTTTTGTTTCCTGTATGTTTTGCAGCTCTTTTGAAGAGAATATTGTCGCATACATCTTTTCTAATTTGAACCACTTTTGTCCAATAAGAAACCTTCATAATAAGAAACAACGAACCTTTATCACTGGAATTGCCTGGAATGCCATTTGTCTATACAAATGAAGATTTGCTTCGTGCATGGCCATCACAACAGGCTTAGGGGGCAGGGGTGGGGGAATGGCCTTCCACCCTGTTGAGAGGGAGAAAACCATGACTCGACGATTGAGTGACAAAAATAAGGAATGGTTAAAAAGTAAACAATAAAGTAGTAATGAAAGTCAATAAATAGGTGTCAAGCCCATACGGAGGGTTGGGGCAGTGTTGACATTTTCAAGGTCAGAGAAGTATCTTCCAGCTAATTCACGGTTGTTATTAGCAAACAAAAATATTTTGGAACTCATCAAAGATAGGTCACAGACTTAAGAAGACCCCTCCCCAGGACACAAATTCGATAACTTACCACCCCAACTCCCCCCCCCTTATCCTTGCACTCAAAATTATGTGTCTGGGCCTGAGCTTTGTATACAGCATTGCCGATTTCATTTAGGATGTAACTTGAAAACACTCTCGGTAACTTCCCGTCCTATAATGAGCTTTACGCACGGATGAAATTTCATATTGGCTAGGCAACTCTCGTAGACCCATGAAATACAGTTACCATACTTTCCAAAACTTACCCACTGTGTGTTAGGGAAATACGGAAAAAAAGAAGTTTGGACTCCTAAAGTCGTAATATTTTACCTCTGCAATTATCATATTTTGTTGTAGCTGTTGCATTCCCTATCCCGTACCCGCCCTCCGTTGGGGAGGAAGTTAGGTTTATACTATCTCTCCCTCTGTAAAGATGACTATGAACGCAATGTAGTTGCCGAATACAAAATGCAACGTATACGGAGGATAACATAGCAGCAATCACAACAAAAACATGATTAACATCTTCTACAGATGGAAGACTTGTTTCTTTTTTTTTCCCCCGTTCTATTTTTTGTTTTGCAGCAACGCACAACGTCTCATTTATTTCCTGTAACATTTAACTCTGACGTATGCATCTGCTCTAATTATTGATATAATGAACTCAATTGCCTTTTGAATATCGAAATGCTTGCGGGACAAAATATGCTATGAAGTATTTGCGGACATTCTGTACCAGGACATTTCGTCCGGTGGGACTATATTTGCTGTGAGGGTGGGACACAATTTTCAGCAGATAATGTCCGACCGGACTAAATATGCTGGTACAAAGTGTCCGCGGAGACACTTTGTACAGGGGGACACTCTGTACTGTCACACAGGCCTGGAAAGACCTGGGCACCTTGCATGCTCACCTGAATATTGCCAAGTAAGGACATGCAGAAATGGTAAATTTCCTCTAGATTGGTAATAAAAAGATTAAAGAATTTTGTCTAAAGGCGACCATATTTGAAAATCTAGCATATAGGGCCAAATACAGCAAACCTTCAATGTTGTTAAGTCCATTATAAATTTGCTGGTACATGAAATATTTGATCACAAACTATCTACAAACAGAAAGAATGGAAGATGAGTTGGTTTAATTAAAAGTATTTAAGTATTATTTGAAATATTACTACATGTTGCTAAATAGGCTTCTTGTGAATTAAATAAAGAATTTACTTTACTTACTTTTCTGTTTCTTTTGTAGGAATTCACTAATTGCTGATGAGAGTAAACTACTTGAGGAATATTGGTGTAATGGGCTGCAGAGTTATGGGAGCAGTTTGAACAAGAAAAAGATATTGGAGTTAACAAAACAAACTTCATTAAGTGCCAGAAGAATAAAGGTCAGTTTAAAATTTATTATTTTGCTCAAATTTGAACAATGAGTTAATTTTCTGTCACTGCTGTTTCGTTTCCTATGAAATTGATATTTTGAGAGCTTAACCCGGGCGTGATGTTAGAAAGCCCACTCGAATGTACTCTAAGGTCACCTTGATCCAGCGCAGTAGTTAAACTACATTTTTTTTATCTTAGTTGCAAGTTACCTTCTGATTCTTCTGAAAGGGGTCCTATGTCTGAACCCAATTAGGCTATGCCTGCTTAATTTTTACTGAGGAATGGCCGGAATCTGATCTGGATCAGCTGCAGGTACTCTGTGCTATTCTGTAGAAGGCCTTATGTAGACACTAACACACAGCTATAAAACGTTCCTCGCAACCAATGACAAAAGGCACAGTAAAGCTTCTTGTAGTCTCTAACTTTAATCTAAAGATAATGCAACAACTGTCAATTGGAAGCAAACTACTCAATCTCTGTAAGACATGACAGATTACTGAATACCGAGGTAAATTTTACTGAGCATGTTGAGACATACCCAAGATATTGCATTACAAACGGAATGTCCCCATAATGGGGGGAAAAGAAAAAAATTATATGTTACAGCATTTTCTGGAAAAAAGAAAGCATCCAATGAATTAAAGCAGTTTTCTATTATGACTCTCTGATTGAAGGCAGTTATTGGGTACAAAAAATATGCATGTCTTCACAGGGGCGGCAATCTGTTTCAAATATTGGGGGGGGGGACATTTGCTTTGGTGCAGGTGTGACAGTACAGAGTGTCCCCCTGTACAAAGTGTCCGCGGAGACACTCTGTACCAGCACATTTAGTCAGGTCGGACATTATCTGCTGAAAATTGTGTCCCCACCTCACAGCAAATATAGTCCCGCCGGACGAAATGTCCTGGTACAGAATGTCCACAAATACTTCATAGCATATTCTATCCCGCATAAAATTTAGGCATTTCGACATTTAAAAGGCAATTTAGTTCATTATATCAATAATTAGAGCAGATGCATACATAGTTAGCTGTTACAGGAAATAAATGTGACATTGTGCGTTGTTGCAAAACATAAATAGAAGGGGAAAAAAGAAGAAAAGTAATAAGTCTTCCATCTGTAAAAGATGTTAATCATGTTTTCGTTGTGATTGCTGCTATTTTATCCTCCGCGTTCATAGTCATCTTCAGGGCCGTCTTAAGAGGACACCGGGCCCTGGGCCCGGCAATGGAGCGGGGCCCCTCAATCAAGTGAGTTCGATAAAAGTTGCTATATCCTTTAAAAAAAAATGAAAAAAATACCCACCAGCGTAGAAATCCATAAGGAATCGAATGATATATAATTGGATATGGTATCCTGGGGGAGAGTCTTGAGAATTTTTTTTCAAAGTCTTGGACCAAAAATGACACAAATTTTTGGGAAAACAGGGTTTCTGTGATTTATTTTAGCAATAACTCCCTAATCCGAAACTAAATGCAGCTGTAGGTCTCTGTACAGAATCAGTACATATTGGGAGGTCTTAGAAAGCAAATATTTTTTTTTTTTTTTTTTTTTTTTTTTGTGGGAGTTAGATTTTTCTTGACCTGGGGTCAAAATCGGGGTCAAATGAGGTCAAATGAAATGTAAACAAATTTTCGAGAAAAATAATTAACAATTTCTCCCCCCCCCTAAAAACTATTTTAAATTGAAAGCCATGACTGTTCTCTTTCAAATAAGCCATGTTTCCCTTCAGGGGGGTGTTGGGTTATGGAATTAAAAATTTTTCTCCAATGTATGACACACTCATACATTGGGACGTAAAGGGTTGTCTAGACATCGCGCATAGCATAGGAGCAGTTCACTTCTACTACTAGGACATCATGGACATGCCTATAAAGAGCTCACAAAGAAATTACAGTAGATAAGATTTAGGATCAATTCCACCTGATCATTGATGTGCCGAAAGGCTCATTTAATCAGTGGCGTAGGAAGGTACTTTTGAGTGGGGGGGGGCTGAAGACTGATGGCCGGTCTGGGGGAGGGGTCTAAGGGGAGGGGGACACAAGCTCCCCTTGTGGCCTCAGATGCAATTTGGTGCAATATAGCACACTTCAACACCCACTCCATTTTGTAAATAATTTTGCATTTTCACCTGACCTTAGATGCAATTTGGTGCTCCAAATGAGATTTTTTTCTCATTTGGAAATGAAAAAGGGGTTTTCTGACTTGCGGAGCGGAGAGGGGGGGCGGAATGATACTTCCGCCCCCCATATTTTTCACTGGGGGGCTGGCGCCCCCCAGCACCCCCGGTTCCTACGCCCTTGCATTTAATTATGACCATATACAGTATGACGGTAATCGATTTTAAGTGATGGAAAATGAATATCAACTTACCGGATATATTCTCCTGGGTGAGAATTGCACTGAAAAAAATGACTGGTGCTCGGACCGCGGACCCGAGTTGTCTGGTGTTGTAAGCCTTCGGGGCATTGTATATTCCAGGGTTGCCAACTCAGATTCGAATATTTAATGTCAAACTCTCAAGTGTTTCACCAACTCTCGTCACAAGTTATCAAGTATCGAATTCAATCAGGCATAATGGCCTATTAAATAAGTTTTCCTCCCATATTAAGACATGGGGTTACTACGATTGCGGGACCCCTGACATCGCGGGCCCCTGGGCCAGGGCCCAAGGGCCCATGCGTTAAGACGGCCCTGGTCATCTTTACAGAAGGAGAGATCGCATAAACCTAACTTCCTCCCCAACTTCCTCTGGAAACGGGATAGGGCAGGCAACAGCTACAACAAAAAATGATAATTGCAGAGGTAAAATATTACAAACTTAAAGGAATTTAAAGTTTCATTGTAGCCCTATGTCCCCAACACACAATGGGTAAGGTTTGGCAATTATGGTAACTGTACTTCATAGGTCTACAAGAGTTGCTTAGCCAATATGAAATTTCATCCGTGCATGAAGCTCATTATTGGACGGGAACCAAAGGTTTTTTCAAGTTACATCCTAAACGAAATCGGCAATGCTGTATACAACATACAGGCCAAAACACATAATTTTGAGTCCAAGGATGGGGGGGGGGGAGGAGTTGGGATGGTAAGATATTGATTTGTGACCTGGGGAGGGGTCTTCTTAAGTCCGTGACCTATCTGTGAAGAGTTCCAAAATATTTTGTTGTTGTTGCTAATAGCAACCCTGAAGTAGATGGAAGATACTTCTCTGACCTTCAAATATCATCACTGCCCCAACCCTCTCCGTACGGGCCTGACACCTATTTATTACTACTTCATTGTTTACTTTTTTACACTGCCTTATTTTTTATCACTCAATCGTCGAGTCAAGGTTTTCTCCCTTTCAACAAGATGGAGGGCCATCCCCACGCACCCTAAACCCCGTTGTGATGGCCATGCAAGAAGCAAATTTTCATTTGTATATACAAATGACATTCCAGGCAATTCCAGTGATAAAGGTTTGTTGTTTCTTATTATGAATTTTTCTTATTGGACAAAAGTGGTTCAAATTAGAAAAGATATATTAGAACGATATCCTCTTCAAAAGAGCTGCAAACATACAAAAACAAAGCCAAACAAGGGAAAGAATAAAAATCAAAACATAAAATTGGATGATAGTCATGCACAAACACAATATTCCAAATCTATATCAGACTGGGCAAAGAGTGTAAAAATGATTATAGATGGGATCAGGGGGTAGGAGCCGGGGGGGGGGGCACTGTCTGTACATGCTAGTTTTAAAATGGCATCCCATATCTTTTTGTAGCACGGTTAACAATAAACAATCTCAATAAATAGTATTGATAGCATACTAACACATCATATATGTGCCCTTTTGATGAAGAACTGTCTTTTGTATATCTTAAGCCTTTGTTAAGTTTAATATTTTATTTTAATTATTCATATGCACCATAATAGTAATGATAGCATACTAACGCATCATATGTCTTTAAGTGATATGGCCGGTGTGTATCGGTTTATAGCATCCCAGTTTCCGTTTGCAAAGTGGGGCAACGTCGATTCAGACGTCCAATTTTCGTTGGTCCAACGTTTGGCCGACTCTTCGGTATACCGTTCAAACGACGTTCATTGGACGTCTTTCCAACAATTAATGTTGACGTCAATTCAACGTCGGTGAAACCGTCCAATATTCGTTGATCCGACGTTTGGCCGACTCCTCGGTATACGTTGAAACGACTTTTATTGGACGTCTTTCCAACATTTAATGTCAACGTTGATTCGACGTAGATGAAACCGTCCAATAATCGTCGGTCCGACGTTTGGCCGACTCTACGTTATACAGTTAAAACAACGTTCATTTGACGTCTTTCCAACATTTAATGTTGACGTCGAATCGATGTCGATGATACCGTCCAATATTCGTTGGTCCGACGTTTGGCCGACTCCTCGGTATACGTTGAAACGACGTTCATTTGACGTCTTTCCAACATTTAATGTCGACGTCGAATCGACGTCGATGAAACCGTCCATTATTCGTTGGTCCGACGTTTGGCCGACTCTTCGATATACCGTTCAAACGACGTTAAGTGGACGTTAAGTGGACGTCTTTGTAACACATCATTTTAACGTCGGATTGACTCTGGCTTTGGGTCGGGGTAAAAAGTCGGTTCGACTATTTTCCGACTATTCGATAGACTGTTGCAAATCCACGCGACGTCGATTCCATGTCGATAAAGACGTCCATATTGCGCCGGTAAGACGTTTATCCGACTATATTGAAACGACGTTAATTAGACTTCTTTCCAATATAAAATATGTACTCCTTTTGGTCGTAGAAAAGTCGTACTGACGTTCCCAACGGATAGTCCGACGCAAATCTGACTCTCACAGTACAACTCTGACCTTATTATTGATTGTTGTTGCGAGTGCCTTATAGTTTACTAACAAATTACACAATGTATGGTAAGTTTGTTTTAAATTGAAAAATGAAAAACAGGAGTTGACTGAAATATTTCGTTTAAAAGAAAACGGCCCTTTTATATTTGATTACAATAATATGATAAAGTCACAAGAAATGTCTACTATAAAGTTAATAGAGGTAAAATGCGCTACATAGCATAGACTATATGTTACTACAGCTGCATGTTTATTAGTTTCCAGTTAAAAGGCAATAGAAGTTGTTGACTGTTGTTCCAAACTTGTCAACATAAACCGTTGTGGTAAAAAGGAGCGTTCTACATGTACATTGTCGTACGAGTTACACCCCACCGCCGATGAAATGCCATATGTTAAAGTCCCATTCAGAGTTTCCTCATGAATTTCAGAAAACAAACTTCTGAATTTGATTCCAACGTTTCTTAACCTAAATACACTCTGACCAGGTGGGTTTTATGGAGAAAAGCTGTCGCAATCGAAAGAAAAAAAATTTCTGTCGCCCAATATGGCGGTAACGATTTACCGTAATATCACTGCAACCGACTACGGTTCATTACACAAATGTAAAGAAAATAGTCCATGCAGTCCTATTGGTATTGCATTTTACAAGTAGAATAGGTTTGACACCGCTAGGTCACGGTACTAATCTCCCACCAAAATATGCCTTCTCGCATTCACTACACTAGAGGTAGGGAATATCCCGAAAACACTCGAGAAGTACAAAAAGGAAAATTACCAACAAAATAAAACAATGTAAAAAATAAATATTGAAAACCACGAGCATTTTCCCATAACAGCAATCCAAAACAAGTAGTGATTGCCTCTGTAATACAACTGAAATTTCGAAATCTATATGTTTTTACATCAGTTCTGGAGTCGTTACTAGACACACGTAGATTGAAAATGTCGGTGCCTTTGTGCATATACCACATTCTGTGTATCTACAAGATGTAAGGTTATTAACCTCGTTGCACTTTTGACATTCCCTTGGTTCCCACGATCCCTTATAAAGAAAAACATAAGAAATTGCTTGACCTGCTATTTCAGACGTCTATGGGAGGGCGTTGTGGTCGAGTGGTTAAGGCAGTGGACTTGTGATCTAAGGATTACAGGTTCGAGCCCTGGCCAGATCACTGCGTTGTGTCCTTGGGCAAGGCGCTTTATCTCCATTGCCTCTCTTCACCCAGGTGTATAAATGGGGACCTGCGAGGTAACTTGTAAATATAGTTGCGTGCGCCGGTTTGTGGCTGCACCCTATGGGAAGTCCCCCGGGGGACACGTGGTTGTGGTGCACTGTGGTGCCCCAGGAGAGATTGATTGAATTGTGCACACTTTGGTGTGTGGGTGTGACAAGTTACCAATGACCAGGGGTTAAGTTGTAAAGTCGTGTGAGGAGGCATTAGCCTCATACAAGACTGTAAACCTTCAACTTTAACTTTAACTTTAGTCAATTCAGAAAAAAACAATAAACAGATAAACAGCACATGAAGTTTCTTTCTCACTCTTGGTTGGTCCTTGCAGTGACAGATTTGATGAATTAGGTAACATTGAACCAATCAGTGACCAGATGCCCGAACATGAGTGAGCCCAAGTGCGGAGTTGTTATTTCAGAGGCATGTCAGTAGGGAAAAATTAGTCAAAACAACCGCTCTTAGTGATCGTTGTTTGCGGACGTACAGGCTATTTAAGTAAACATGGTTTCTTATCAGTATCTTGAAGTAACTTAACAACGATAATTGAACTTTAATTTAGAGACAGGGAGAGGTAATCTTATAATCAACGGAATATTTGACTCATTTACTTGAGCAAGGGCGAGAAATCGAGATACCAGTTACACCAAGCTCACAAGGCGTCGTGCACACTCACAGTAGTAAACCGCCTCATAACACTTGTTATGGATCTTCATTCCAGCCTAATAACTTTTTTCCAATTAATACGAGAATATACGCAATAATATAGATATCGTGCTACCAAAAACACGGAATGAGCAGTATCGATAGAGTTGATAGGTAAGTACATATTTATCCCATCAGTTGTTTAATCATCATGTTACTCGTTCTCAGTTGCTTAGTCAATACCAGAGTAGAAATAAGATTCCGAGTTGATCATGCCCTGGATAACACTACAGCCTGTACAGGAAGGGCATATGCCGTGGACCTATCAAGTATCAACCGATGTTTTCAATAGCAGTTGGTATATAGTTGCAGTACAATATTTGTATATACTATTTTTATTTGTAGCTTATTTGGCTAATGCCTGAATCCCAACACCCTCTAACTTAGATTAAAGTTCAGGCCAGGATTTCCTTTGTAAGAATTTGTTGTTGTTGTTGTAAAGTCGGTCTGCGTATCGACCAGCATGTAGCAGTGCTTATTAATGGTATGCAGTATTTCCGCGAAATATGCCAGAAATTTAAATATGGTCACCTTTGGTCATAATTCTTAAATTGTTTTTATTACCGCCTTGGAAGAAATTTACCCCACTGAGAAATTCTTTCATCTTGGGTGTTCATTAAGAAAATGTCTGAGAACACTTTGGAGAATAACGACCTCCAGGAAAATACTTTTTGAAAATGTCTAGCAATTATAAAGTGCTATAAGTTGGGGCCTATACAGACTACCTTTAAACTGGGGGTGGTAACTTGATAATAGTCACCAAAAATATGGTGGGATAAGAAAATTGCCAGAATGGCTTCTGGTCACTACCAATCTTAATATAATAACTCACCATTTTGTATTTAAGCACTCTTAATTTGTAAAAAAAGTAGCACCATCCTCTGGGAAAGGCACTGGAAGAGCCAGGAAGCAAACAGAATATCACCAGCATGTAGTTTATAGGTCATGCAGGCACTTTGGGCTGATATGAGGCTAATTAAGACTACTTTGAATTGTAATAAAAAATCTTTCACTAGGAGAATGGAATTGCATTTGATGCAAGGATGTAGACCCTGCAAGAATTTTTTACTGATTACTTTTACTGCTGTAGTCTTCAAAATGTGTTAGAAGACTATAATATAGCCAGTACTATTTACAAGGCATGTTAAGTGAAAGGAACAGTTTAATGACAGTTCAAAAGTGTCACACTAAAGTTAAATAATGTGAAAGCAGTCTTGATATTGATAATGGAAAGATGATCTAGTTAGGGTATCAATTAGAAATCACAATGCAAATAGATATATTCAAGGATTTATGTTGAAGTTAAAGTAATTGACTTCAATCAAGCTGACAATCTGGCTGTTGTGCCTGCCTGTCCTTGCGGGCACCAGTCCGGTCTGCAGGATGTTTTAGCCATAATTTAATGACTGCTTCCACCTGTGACTGGGTTGCTGTTTTTGTCAAAGGGTTTCTTGAGATGGCCCCTAGGGACAATAGGAAAATACGAAGAGCAATTATAAGTATAATCACATGAATAAACCAAGAGAAAATGTAATCTAATGACTGACCACATGGCATAATTGATTCTATGTTGTTTATTTCAGGCAAGTCTCATCCCAAATGATTGGAGGGCATTGATGATACTTATCAACTTGGTCCAATTTTACTGCTCTGCTGAGCGCTTTGCAAAGATGAGTACATTATCTTATATGAATTACAGTCACACATTGCAGTCTGACAAAACCATTAAATCTACACAAAGTTGCTTGATGGTTAAAATATGGGCCTTGGCCTTTTGGGAAAGATGTATACAGTGCATAATGTTTGTGTGTAGTTCAGTGTGAAGCTTTTCTACATGTTACATGATGCAACATTGAAGCACTGTTAGTTTGGCACAGTATATATACCATTTGAACAACTGGGATGATTTTGTAATTATAGGCATTTGTATACTTACTAAAAATCAAATCTTTCAGAAGAAGGGTAGAAAAGGCTTTCTTTTCGGCACTCCCCCTGCCTATAACCAGTTGAATTTTGTGGCCAAGGCACTGCTCATTAGGAAGGATAGAATCCTTCTCACACTACTATCCAAGTTGGTCCCACCTATCATAGACAGCTTCTGGACCTATATAAGGAGGTGATGGCGAAAAAAGATGAAATTTATTATGGAACAAAGTTTACATTATCCAGTTGTAATAAGTTATGAATTGTTTACTTGTTATTTACCACCACACTACTATTAGTATTATATTAGTTGCAATTAATTTATTTGCTAAAAATATGTATTTGGTAAACATTACTACAAGAAGTATAATTAAAAAGTAATATATTTCAAAATGTATGTATTTAACAGAGATACAATTTTTTCAAAAAAATAATCAATGCCAAATATATCTCAGATGGAGGTTTGACTTATGACATACCACGTATGACAGGAGTGGGGTCACTGGGTGCATAAGTATCTAAGAGTTTGGCAAGATTTTTTAAAAACTGTAAGACTCCTACGTACCACTCCCAGTTAAAAAAAAGTGTGCAATTTTTAAAGCAATATGCAATTATGAGGCTCATAGAGCAAATTTTAAACTGTACCATCTACACATATAACTTGGGTTGAAATATGAGACTTATAGACCACATAGCATCATATGTCTATTTAATATGGCTGTGAAAAGGTTTTCATTAACTTTATATTACAAATTAATGGAGCACAAAATTACAGCAAGTTACATTTAGTCTAAAACTCAATCATAGAACGCTTACACTATTGGTTTCTTTAAAACGTGCAATCAAAAACACACAAAAAACATTTCTTACCAGTTTTTTCCTTGATCCTGTGTCATTTTTAAGTTTTTCCTCCAAAGAAGTTATACCTTCAAGGGACTTTAGAGGAAATTCATTTAGCCAAACGTCTTCTTCGCTATCTGGTAGGACGTTTGCCTCAGTTAGTGTTTTCAGCAACTCCTTGTTGTGCTGAACCTCCGCCTTAATCTCAGTCAGCATCGAGATAACCCTTTTTTCAAAATCTAATAAAAGTTGACAACAACAAAATAAACTTAGTTAAATTCCTATAAACTCCATGTGTCATGGTAAAACTGTGTTCCCTTAAAAATTATACTGTACATTAGGTCTTTTATTTTTTGTTGTTGCATATTTAGCATCAATTTAATAATAAATAACAATTCACAAGAATATAAATAAATAATATTAAATAGTAACAAATATGTATACCTTAGCATTTTTTTAAATTAAACAATTTAATGAAGCTGAAAATTCTGTAAACCAATAGAGCTAGTGTACAATGCTTATAAACAATTGAAAAGAGTTAAAAGAAAATTACCAGGGAAATGGAAAGAAGAGGCTGCACTATTGTCCAAAGTTTGGTTTGGGAAGCAAGGTGGGGTTGGAGAGTGTGGTGGGGCAGGAGATAGAGCAAGCAGAGTTACTGGTGTTGAAGTTGATGGAAATGATGGTGGTCTGGGTCGCTTTGGTGAGGCAGGACACTCCTCATCGCTCGAGCTTTCAATCATATAACGTTGATTAGGTCTGCAATTAAAAAATAATAATACAAAAAATTAAATTACCAAAGTACAATAATGATAACCTAAAATCTATCTTACTTTGACCACTTTTATGCTAACAAATCACCCTCCCACCCCAGTTGAAAAGAGAAACCTGGTGATAATTATACTTTGGTGCTTCACTGCTTTGTATACATGTGTGACTCTATCAGTCTTTTTGCTGTGTTGGGACTTACTTTCGTTTTCTTCCTATGGTTACTTCCTCATCTCCTGTCTGCAGGTCTGACTCATCTTCAGCCTGCCTTAGTTTGGAAACTGCCTTGTCATATGAATCTGTATGGAATAATATAAAATATGCCCCATGTATTTGAATACCTTTATTTTGAATTTGTGAAGTTACATTTTTATTTTATTCCTTGGTAAATTGAAAAATATCAGGAAACAGTTGGATAACCCAGCCAAAATGAGAAGGATAAACAAAGTGCATGAGACAGGGTGGGGGGGGGGGGTCCTTATAGATTAGGTAACCAATGGACAGAGCACTTATGAGTTCATAGCCCATCGTGGTGAAACATTGTGTTCAATGGTGGTTACTACATTAATTTATTTACTGTTCTCCAACATTTTATCTCAAACTTCTGGGCTGGGCTGTGTAGCATATTAGCAACAAGTATTAAACCAGCACTTAGAAATGGGGGCAAATAGAGAGTATGAAGACACACACTTCAATTATATTTAACATAATTTTTACTTACTTGTTGCATATAGTTTTCTTATTTTAAAAGCCTTCCAAGTTGTCTTGGGCTCTGTGGTAGTCTTCAGAGCTTTTGCCAAACTTGCTGAAGATTTGAAGGGGGGGCCACAAACAAGTACCCTCAGAAACCATCCATTTCTCATTGATGGTGGCTATCTCCTTAGAGTCCGTAAACTCCACAATGTGATACAATGGGTCCATGCTAAGATTGAGTAATATAATTTTTCTAATTTATGTTAAAGTGATGATCATATATGCAAGTACATGAAGTGTAAAAATGTATAACATTAAACTTAAACTAACAGTAACTGGCCTCAAGTCTCCTTAATATAAACTTGCTCTTTAATGTAGGATAGGCATAGCAATGAACCAATTTCCATGCGTTAAAAGTACATATTTTTTTAAAATTTCCTTCGAATGTGATACCTGTAGATTTTCACTTATATTGTCAACTTGTAAAATTCCTATACACATTGATTCACAAGGATAGCTAAAATAATTGTCCTTGTGAGTGAATGATCGATAAACCACATACAAATCATCATTGCAGGTAACAAAAAAGTTTTGCACTAGGCACACATCATTCCCTATTTGAACACAATTGTCCCCAGTGCAAAGAGTTATATGGATATTCAAATCTTTGTGATAAAAGTAGGCATACTGTGACATAGCTAAATGTCCTTCTGGCACTGGCCCATTTGAATGTTCTTGTTTGAGGATAGTGCGCTCATTGTTCTTCATGCTTTTCTGAATTTCCCCCTTTCTCAACAGATGCCCAACTACTTGCCGCAGTGGCAGTGATGGCTTTTTCACCATTTTCTTCAATGTGCCCAAATAACTTTCAAATGGAAATGCAGAAACATTAATGGACCATATTTACGTGCATCATCAGCAAGATGAAGCAAACAATGTACATTGTACACTACCATTTCCTTGCCATACAATTTGGAGAAATGTGCAACAAACAGTTTTAATAATTCTTCAGAATAATCAATCAATGATGATTGGTTACAAAGCATTGGTGACAACAGAATTTGAACTGCAACAGAAAGCAGCAGGAAGTTGTGGTAAAGGTTCATTGGTATTTGGCTAGAAAGGACTAATGGACCAGTGTAGACTAAGAATTGACGGAACTCCGTAGCCTTCCATCTATCAACTTCTCGGAGTGATCTAGGTTTTCTTGAAAACTCTCTTGGCATGAACTCTCTAAGTGAAATCATCTTCTCAGAAATTGCATTGATCACTCTGGTTGGCATTCTAGTTTTGAGCGGACCTTTCATCCACAAACCCAGCAGTTTACGAGTAACACCCAAACACACCAGATGCATGTAATCTAATGGAAATTGGGAAACTATAATCCTATAGAAGATGAAAATGGAGATTGTCCAAGGTGGTGATCTTCGTCAAGCATTTGTTGGAAACTTTCGTCAGTTCTTAAGCTATCTGTAATTTCTTTGTACACCATTTTTCCCATCCAAGTTCCAGTTTGTATGCACCGATCACAGCCTTTGTAGGAGGAATGCCCTTTTACACGCTTTATTAAGGCACGAGCTGGGGCATCACAAATAACAGCAGATATTGAAAATTGGTATTTTGCCCCACAATGCTCAATACCATGTTCTTCGAGACTTGTAACTTTGATAATTAATGGTTTTAAGAATTCATTAACTGGAGATGGTTTCGACATTCCAGAAAATATTCCAATTGGAAATGGTGTACTGTCAAAAATTTGATCAGTGATCCCCAAAATTGGCCAGAACTGCATATTTGAACTGCGAAACAGGGGTAGACCATCAATGTTAATTTTAATTGAGGTAGATTCTTTACATGGCTGTGATAATTAACTGCAGTTTTGATTTAATGTAGTTAGCAATGCCAAAGTGATAGTACTTGCCCCCTGCTTTGTTTTCAAAAGAAATGTCTTTAATGGGCTTTAGAAGTGATCTTGGATCCTTTTGGCAAATCTATATGGTATGGTTTTAAAATGTTTAACAAACTAGATACTGCTGTTTGAGATATGTTGTTTGATGTAGCTCATTCCCCCAACTGATCAGAGAGGCCCATTTCATCAACATCTGACTGGCTACTAGAACATGGTGAAAGCTCTTCAAATTCACTTTCAGAATTACTACTAGGCCTGCGGGTAACTCCAGGATTGTTTAATGTATTGTTGAAGAGGTGTTTGCTTTCAGAAGGCCTAGTGCTAAGCCTAACATTGTCATGGCCTGTTTGTGATACTGTGGGGCTAGAAGTAAAATTTAGTGCAGTATTTGTGACTGGAATGTCTAAGTTGCTGGGCTCTTGAACCTGTTTATAACTTTACTCTTATCTATTTTGAGATAGGGGTGGTGCTTTAGTTGAAATTGTACATTACGTCTTGTTTTCCAATACGATATTGGTTTTACATAAGCCATAACAAAGAAGAAATGTTGAAAATTCGAGACTTAAGCTACGGGCAGTTCTGCTCAACTGGCATAAAATTTCCTCTTAGTCTCAGAGTATTCAGGAGAGGTGTGGGGACTTTGTCTTTCCTAAACTGTTACCGTTAAATTAATATCCCAGTGTCCCTGGGCATTCTCTTCTTTGGGATTGTGAACTAGCCTCTAGTCTAGGATAGTATCGAATATGGTAAAAACCACTTTTGGTGCCTTTTTTGGTAATGTTTAAGAATAAGATATAGGAGGGAGGGGGGTGATCCTAGCTTGGGGCAGTTTGAAACTGGGAGTGGGACGAAAATTGTAGCTACCCAAGCTCAATTATTTACCTTTATTGTTATACCGGTCGAAGAATAGGCCTATAGCCTTTTAATGTTTGAAAACATAAAATTGACCTCCTAAGTCCTAGGCCTTTGCAATTGTCCGACTTCATGAGGAACACAATGAGGACGTTATCATTTCAGTTTCTGCCATACTCCAGTATAGGTTATAACTTAATTCGAGGAATCAAACAAAAAACAGACAAGGCCTAGGCTATAACATATCCTACCGCCTGTGCAGTATATACAACAGCATACACTAGGTTGGCCCATAAATAAATCTGAGCCTATACATAGTATAACAATATAAGTATATAGAGCAAGGTCCTTATTTCCACAAATTATATCGACTCCTTGTCTTTTTGAGACCGCTGCCACTAGTTTTGCATTTATTATATAAAAACCTTGTACTCCGAAAAATCTTGTAACCGCAAATCCCTGTTTGATGCTGATCAATTTGTTATAGCTATAACGGCCGGTTAATGTATGTTAGACGTGGAATGTTTGTCATATATACAATGTATAATCCATGTCTCGCAAGCTGCGAGATCAAACACGTGCATGTAAAACGTGTATGAGTACAGCAACTTATCATACTTGTACGTACGTACGATTCGACCAGCCGGTCATTGTGTAGGAGAGTGATTATATTTATGTTAATATTTACGCGGGAAAATTTACGCGGGAAATGTTGAACATGTGAGGGCGTGTGTTTGCACTAAAGGGAATATATGACTTATCTCACGTGTGGGATTCATATCAGTTATACGGGCAAGGGATGATACATGTAGCATATTTGGTCCCCGTTTCCGGAAACTGAATAACTTAGAATTAACTAAAGATCTGATACTGATCCAAATATTATACAAGTAGTCTGTTTGTAAAATGGAAAGTTGCAGGTGTGAAATATTGTCGAATGAAACCTTTTGTTTGACTTTTTGCTTGCACACATTTTGCAAGTCGAAGAGGCACTCCCCCCATGTAATCGCTATACTTCCCCCCCCCACCCCGCAAAGGAAAATTTAATTTGCCCCCTAGTTGCCTAAAGTACTCAACAGTAACAGCTCTACAGAATCGTGCTATTAAGGCTAAGATCTTTATCAAATTTTAGTGTGATATAGCTCACACTATTTGCACAAGAAATATTTGGAAGTACTTTATTCTATTTTAGTTTGGATCCTTTTGTCAACAGCGTTTAATTCACCGAATGTCCGAACGTTATATGTAGGCTTTATTTTGCATGTTTACAGTTTTGTACTGACGTACTTTGTGCTAAGAAAATGTAATCTTTTGTATTTTCAATTGTCTGAATGGTTGACTCATTAGAAGACCGTTTTGAACGAGAATTCAATTTTGTTTCTATTTCTTAAGCCATGTTCGGCATTTGCACGATCGTATTTAAGAATAAAATATGGTAGTGTTTTATAACCGCGAAAATAGATCACATTCTGGTGCAGGAGCTATGTTTGATCTACCTAAGTTAGCAAATAACCAGTAGCTATAAAGGAGGTCCCACACTCTAGAAGTTTCAGCCTTGGCAACACTTAAAAGATGGGCCTGACCTGTACTAAAGCATTAAAAACTTGACCCTTTGTTTATTTGCACGTGATTATTGGGCCTATATGACCAATTATCATGGGTCATGGCCAATCATACATTACATGACCCAGCCTATACATGAGATTTAATGCAGAGTTTTGGGGAGGGTGGTGGTAGTCTGCTGTGCTGTGAGAATATAAACGGTATGAAAGAGTCGTACTGTTTTTATGTTGTTTACATTAATTCCAGTTTAAAATTGAGTTGCCGTGGCAACAGCCCTAGCGCCCACACCAAATTAACAAACAAATAGATTGTGACTGGTTAATGGTGGATGAAACTCCCTATAGATGAGTGTTTCTGTGTGTGTGTGGGGGGGGGGGGGGGGACTACATGGCTATACAGTGGCCCAGAGTCTACCTAGAATTAAACCAATGGTATATGCATTTTGGCAGACATGTCAAGAAAGCGTCAGTATCTCGACAGAACTACGATTTTTGTCAAGAAGTTGAGTTATTTTTATAATGTGTGAGACATGTCCCCTTATGACCACTGTAAAAGTGTCGTGTTGCACAATTACAACTCGTAAATATTATTAAAAAACGAACAAGCAACAACACTGAATTCCACTATGGAGCAACCAAAATTCAACGCAATTATATAACGCTATGTTAATTAATCCGTTGACGAGATCCGTCGGTTGTACGGTCAAAACAGCAATTTCTAGGATCACGTTACCATCTCAACATTTTTCAGATATTTGTAGTTTTGTTAAAGTCGGTAACCCGCCAATGCAATTTGCAGAAACTTGAAGGAGATACTTTATCTCGTCAACATTTTCCGATTTCTGTCATTTAACAACATTCAATACCAAGTTTGTGAATTTTATCACGTTATCGTCTTGTCAACTCCACAATTTACCGTTGTTTGTGGTTTAGAAAAGTCGGTAACTTTTCAATGCAATGTCCCTTCTGCGCTTCCATAGTCTTGCACAGCACATAAAAAGAAAACTGACATTCCTCTTTCACATTCGCTCAGCAAAAGATGAAAGCGCTGCCGACGCACATTTGTCTACGGAAGTGTTATAAATGCGTAGTCAGGGATGTGGTTGTGTTTGTGAGGATATGGGGTGGGGGTATAACAAGTATGCTCTCGTGCATCAAAAGATTACTTGATTCATAATTGTTATATGGAGCTGCCATGACCGAATCAATTATTTAAGTTAAACGTTACCTTAATATTACTGCACCAGATATCAGTGGCGTAGGAAGGTACTTTTGAGTGGGGGGCTGAAGACTGATGGCAGGCCTGGGGGAGGGGTCTTAGGAAATTTTGCATTTGGAATTTTTTGCATTTCCAGGTGGCCTCAGATGCAATTTGGTGCAATATAGCACACTTCAACACCCACTCCATTTTGTAAACTTAATTTTGTATTTTCACCTGGCCTTAGATGCAATTTGGTGCTCCAAATGAGATTTTTTTCTCATTTGGAAATGAAGAAGGGGTTTTCTGACTTGCGAAGTGGGGGGCGGAATGATACTTCCGCCCCTCCACATTTTTCACTGGGGGGCTGGTGCCCCCCCCAGCCCCCCCGGTTCCTACGCCCATGCCAGATATTGCTGTGCGATATTTAATGTATGGTTCTTTCTTTCACTCGCAGTGCAAGTGTTATGGAAGAAAACGAGTGTCGATTTGCAATATACTTGTTAACATGTTTAACATTGCTCTATAGCTTCATTTTACTGAAAATATGTCTCCTTTTATTGGATTCATTTAAGTTTTACTTACCTTAATAACAGCATGATAAGCGAGAAGTTGTTGTATATACTGACGGTACTTTCAAAGCTTTCTTCTGAGTGGCATATGATTGCCAGTGTTAAGTTGGATGTCACGGATACACGTATTTCGAAATGTTTAGTTTACGTTATATTAATAAACTGTATTAAACGTCGAAGGTATACGTATTCACGTAAGCGCCCGCTGTTCAAAATTGATTCAACATCGATCCAACTAACTGTTTATGATATAGTATATTTCTAGATAGTCATTTGAGCGTATAAAGAGGGAAGCTTATATACTTCTACCGCCAATGCCGTTCCAACACCGAACTAGTTCAGCCGACGTCGATCCAACGAATCGTTTATGATTAGTCTATTTTGAACTGTTGTTTTAACGTCTTTTTTAACGTCTCTTGTCGACACTTCATTCGACGTCGATCAAACCAACTATATCAATGATTAAGTCGGAGAGACATTTACCGTGCGACGTCGCCTGTCCGTAGTTGAACGGACGTCGATCCAACGAACCGTTTATGATTAGTCTATTCTGTCTAGTCGTTTGACTGGTCTGACTGGTCTATTGAGCGTCGGAGGGACGTTCTCATTACGACGTCGCCTGTCCGTAGTTCATCCGACGTCGATCCAACGAACCTTTTATTATAGGTCTATCATAATAGGTCATTTCGGCGTCGGATGGACCATTGAAACGCGACGTGTGTTAAAGGGCTGTCATCCGACGTCGGAAAGACTACCTTTATATAACTACGATATTAACAAACGTCCATCCGCCGTCGTTAGGACGTCTAAAAGTGAAAGGATTAATTTGTGACGTCAATCCGACGTCTGAACTACTACTTATGTTGGACACCGACGTTTAACCGACCATCTGGACCTAAACCCGACGTCGATCCGACGTCAAAATGTTTACTGGGATATTGAGTGGTGGTTATGGCATTAGAAAGTGCCCCTCTGACGTTGTGTGCCCACCCCCACTTTCTACTCCCTGCATGGGATAATTCATGAGGAAATTTAACTGGAATGATGACTCTCCCTTTGTAGCTCTGATGCAACTAAAGATAATTGATGCTTTCTAGAGCATTCTTCAGGCAGGGAGGTGTTTCTTAATTAGAATGAGATGCAACTATCACTCTTCTTCAAACCTTATGTACTTGAAACTCTTACAATCCACATGAAGAACATCCACTTTGGAGTTTGGTAAAGACCTCAATAAAACCATGCAGAAATTTCCCTGTAGAATTCCCCCCTTGAACTGCTTTCCACAAACAGTAGGATTACCTATATAACGTTTTAATGTGCAGCTTGATACCGTCAAAAGTTTAATCTTGATTGAAAATTACAAATAAAATGGCTGATTCTCATGTATTTGGGTGTGCACCTCACTACTGTAAGTTGTTTTATTTAATTCTTTGACTGGGCCCAGGTCATCTGTACTGTATATTGTTTGTTATTCATAAATATAATTTCTTTTGATCCAATCCAGTTGAGTTTTCTATTTTTTATGTGTCTTGCTCTGTGTTTGGTCCCCACACCAAACCCAGAGTTCTCTGATCAAGAAAAACATTTATTTTCAGTGGCAAACACCCTTACATATTTTTAGCCTGGTGAGTTATCATGTCAAGGGTCAAGTGTAAATATTGTAAATAAAGTTTCTTTTCCATCCATACAGATCCATGCAGTTTTACTCTGTGCATGTTATCACTGATACTGATGTTTTCTGAGAGTTATATTACATGAACCGAAGGATAATTGTTATGGTGATATTTAGAAACTTAGAAGAGAGTTGAACTAGAAAGTGTGAAGCATTTATATTATTTGTTTTACATACTAATGAGGTCATATTTGCATATATTCATATCATTTTAAGTTTTTAAGTGTTTTAAGTGTTGATTATGTTTTATTTTCTCATCTTATGATTTGTTCTGTATGTTGTTTTACAGAGGCTGTTTTATTGTAAGAATAGAGTGAGTCAACCGCAGCTACTGGTGTCTTGTGTCATTCATTTGACTGTTCACTCCTTCTCTATATAAGCCTTTCGGGTCCATTTCACATTTATCAAATTAGTGTAAGCTAGGATACAACAGAAGTTTGATGCCTTTTGGTGCTCTATTTATGTGTGTGTGCATGGTCTGACTGTTTAATGCCGATCAAACATTAATTGTCCTGAATCAGGATCCATGGGGGTTCAAAACACCCTCTGTATGACCCAAATGCCAAAACAGATAATGCTAGCTAACCATTATTATAGTAATATGTACTAATATACATCATTTTTCATCAAGAAACCAAAAATTGCCTTATTTTGCCAAAGAAAAGGGGTCCCTCCCCCAGGTTTCAGGAAATATCCCCCCACCAATACACACACAAACACATTTAGCGATTTTCCACAAGGGACCTAACAGAGAAATGGTACCAAAACTCAGTTGATACATTATCTTGTTGAAGCAGGACTGTCAAAACGGGGTACACCCCTCAGTACGACAAGTTTTCAGTCCGAAAATAAAATACACGTTTTCAGTCCGAAAATGAAATACACGTTTTCAGTCAGAAAATAAAATACACGTTTTCAGTCCGAAAATGAAATACACGTTTTCAGTCCGAAATGAGATACACGTTTTCAGTCCGAAAATGTTTTCAGTTGGGGAATGAAAGCAGTTTTAATGCCATAATATCACCAATAAACTGTGACAGCCCGAACTGATAGTAAAGAAATCGATTGAATCTTTCGTATTAAGTCTCATATATACATATATATATATATATATATATATATATATATGTATATATATGTTTATATATATATATATATATATATATGTTTATATATCTATATATATATATATATATATATATATATATATATATATAAACATATTATTATTAAGTATTAAGTCTCATATATATATACATATATATATATATATATATATATATAATATATATATATATTTCCAGAAGACAAGAAATTCGGGCAAAAGTCCTGAAAAATTCGGGCAGCCTAAGAGGGGAAAAAAATATATATATATATATATTTTTTTTGCAAGAAATTCGGGCAAAAGTCCTGAAAAATTCGGGCAGCCTAAGAGGAGAAAATAAAAAAAATATATATATATATAAATATTTTTTTTCTCCTCTTAGGCTGCCCAAATTTTTCAGGACTTTTGCCCGAATTTCTTGTCCTCTGGAAATTTGGGGGGGCAGTCTGCCCCCCCGCCTCGTACGCCTATGTTCACAACCATGCCGACACTCTTCTCCTCTTCTCCACTGACACTGACTCATAATTGACAAATAAGGAATAAAGTTTTAGAAAATATATTGGAATTTTCGGTCCCCCTGACGCTACGTATAAGAGTAAATTGCATTGATGGAATTAGAACCAAATAAACCATGACAATACAGGGAGCGGATTTAGGAGCAAAGAACGGATTACATGTGTTTGTAGAACTGATAGTTGTTAATGGGTCCCAAATCTTTGTTGAGGCCGGTGATGTGAGACTTAATACGAAAGATTCAATCGATTTCTTTGCTATCAGTTCGGGCTATCACTTTATTGGTGATATTATGGCATTAAAACTGCATGCTTTCATTCCCCAACTGAAAACGTTTATTTCATTTTCGGACTGAAAACGTGTATTTCATTTCGGACTGAAAACGTGTATTTTATTTTCGGACTGAAAACTTGTCGGACTGAAAACTTGTCGGATTGAGGGGTGTACACCATCAGGATATCTCAGAGCTCAGGTGATGAAATCATCATATCAGCTACCAGTATGTATATAGAAAGCTGGGGGCCTTGCAAGGCTTAAATGTGTTTGCTCTGTGGTGCTCTACATTAAGCAAAGCAAGTCTAGCAGCGTGGCAAGTTCTTTTCAAATTATACCTACATCTCCCATCATTACCTTATAACGAAGTGTACAGTACTTTGACTTCAATCTTCTTATACTTTAATTCATTGGCAACATAATGTGCTACAACAGCATATTTTTAGGCCTGTCTGGATTTTGTATGGATTACACTGTTTACCAATTGTAACTTACACTTGCATCAGTGATTATTCATTCAATGCTTGCCATGCATGGCATCGCCATTTGTTACCATGTTTATAAGCCAAATGTTGGTAAGCTGAGTTGACCAAATCTGTCGTATTAATCTGACGATGAAAAATTGCATTATATTTAATGCAATTTTTGAGAAGGTTGAGAAGGTTGAAAGACAAACATGAAGATATGTTCCAGGAATGTATAGTACGTATCTCTAGGCCACTGCCATCACTAAATTGAATTTAGCTTCTTCTGACTTGATCATACTTTATTGGATTGTTTGTAATTGTTTGAATGACACTTGACATACCTTTTGTTTTTATATATCTCATTAGAACTGGATTGACAACACAAAAACAAAGCAAGTCAGAAGAAAATTTGGCAGCCGCAGCAAAGCACCTTCACTAAACCCAGGATAAAGAATGCCTATAGCTGCTTCATGGCAGAGCATATTTCAGAACATGGTGGGTATAGACAGTGGCGTAGGAAGGTACTTTTGAGTGGGGGGGGGGCTGAAGGTGTTGAAGGTGGTGTTGAAGGAGGTACCTCCTTCAACACCACCATAAAGAATGCCACTAATAAAGCTGGTGGCTTGCACCCCCCCCCTGTATCCTTCCCGAGATCACTTTCCTTGATTAGCTGTGACATAGATTGTTAGCATACATGCCATGAAATTTCAAAGAAAAAAACTAAGAAAATGTGATACTTAAGTACTGATCATAATGGTGGTACTACACCCAGCTGTTTGCTCTTTCTGACTGGGCGTTAGGAGTCCACAGTCTAAAATCCAACACAGGACTAACAAAATGTAGGGTGATGTGTGAGTTACTAAATTGCCATAAAAAGAGAAAGTGGTGAGCTTGTAATGATTTCTTTACCATAAGTCAGCTCATACACAGCTCAACATGACAATGTTCACCTATATGCAACCAAGGTAAGGATATCATGTCTGTCTGACATAAGTCTATCTGTCTGTCAGCCTGTCTCTGTGTCCAAATTTGGAAAGATTCTTCTTTTCACTCAGTGTCCAATGTAACTGGATAAAATTTGATGAAGTTGGATGGTTTGGTATCTGTGTTGTTCATGAGCTTGTGATCAAGGTCATGCATGGCAGATGATGTGTCATAGATATGCCTGGGATATTTAAAATTTGAATGGGAGCCTACTTCTAGAGCGGATTATTAACATGTGATTATATTTAGTTTGCAATGCCTGATCAAGATTCATATTGTTCTCTAGTCCTGATAGTTTGTGAGAATTTAATTACTTGAGGCCTGATCAAAAGTCGTGTAGGGGTTCCCTCAAAGTCATTTTGTGTTCAAAATATCGTGCTTCTATGTAAGCATGCATGTTTTGTAGGATATGGGTTTGTCTCCTGCACATGCACAAATGAGTACAATAGATCTGCATGCAAGTAGTCAAGTAATACTGTGTAACATTGTCTGGAGTGGTCTATATATGCTACACTCAGTACTTTCATTGCATGAAACAAGTTCTCTGTCTGAATTCCAAGTAATTAACCACCTTTAGGGATGCAGCTATCTGGATAAAATACTGACATTGAGCTGCCTTTATAACCATTGCCTAAATGAGTTAATCTTCTGTTCTTCTTTGTTTTGCACGCAACATCACCTGAGAACCAGGGTACAACCCTTTACAAAGCCATTAAAGCATGGAAGAAAGTCAAGGGTACACCAGAAGTCAGCAGATACAAAGAGCAAGCAGATGACAAAAATAGGATGGAAGCCGAAGGTGCTACAATCAGGAAGGAGCATAAGACTGAACATTTGACTGAGACATTTTGACTGAAATCAAGAAAATGGTAAAAAACTGAAATAGCAGTTACCAAAGGCTATCATTTGCAGTGAGAGTGTTTCATGGTATGTCAGTTATATACTGCAGAAATTTCAGTGGAAGACTGATGAATATAACAATCTGTATGCAAATAGAAAAAACTTAGAGCTGCATATTGTTTCACTCCCATCTGTAGGTATGACATATTGCAGGTGTTATCATGGCTGCTAATTAAATAGTGTTTCACTTATGTTTTTATTGCATGAGTAGGACTCCAATGACTATGTAAAATTATGTTTCTCTATATTTCATCACCATTGAAAATACTCTAAAGCAACATTCCCATGCAAGAAGAATTAAGGCGCAAACTCTAACAATTTCCCCCATATGATAGAACTTGCATGGAACCGCTACATACCTCCACATTTTTTACTATAGAAAAATAAAAGTGGAAATATTAGTGTGATATCATTGCAATTAACACAGAGGAAAAATCTTCACTGTGCCTATTCTTTTTATTAATATCCAACTAGGAAGCTAGAGTGATGTGATTTCAGTAGTAGTGGGTGAGGGAACTTTCTGCTTCTGTACTGAAGAACAGCAAAGTCATCTTTCAAAGTATTAAACAAGAAAACAACAATCACAATCAAATTTACCACAAAAGTCATAACCAGTGAAGCAGATTGACTCTGTGATGTTGCATGTAAATTCCAGTTTCTGTATTCTTTCATCAGTAGATGTTACAAGCATGTCCGCTATGATATCATTGACTCAAATAACTAGCAATTCAATAATGCACCTGAAAATTGCAATGAATTATCATTGGGGTATTGTGGTGGAAAACAAAAAGGGATTACATCTTTTTTTGTGCACATCTGTTTGTGTGTGTGTTAGATTGTTGAGGGTGCTTTAATGTTTGTTCGTACTACTGGGAATAATATAATTGTTATTCATTTCTTTCCAGTGTTTTCATCTTCAAGAGTTGGACTATGAAGCAATTATATGTTCGTTGCCATATACCGAGCAAAATCTCCATAGTTCAGGAACTACTGAAGGCCAAAAGTTTTTAGATAAAGATCGAGGTAGAAATCTTACGAAAATTTGGACTGAGTGTTATAGGTATGCAAAAACAATTTCCAGTGTTGAATTACTATTCATTGCAGTTATTTATTAGTCAAGTTTTGTGGCATAGAGACCTTAAATGCCTGGAAGTCGGATTGCTTCGACTCCATCCCTCTTACCGACCAACATCCCTTTCAAATTGTAGCAAACCAAGAAAATTAAGAAGAAGAGTTGCTGATGTAAATTTGAAGTAGTAAGGAGAATTTCAACACCACAGCAGTAATATGAATGGGATTTTCAGTAGAAGTCAAATCTGTTAAGTGGTGTAATGTACAGTAGCATAATTATCCAACAATAATCAACTGCATATGAGGAAGTATTTAAAGGTCATACATTCATTTTGAAGGTAGATTAAACTTGTGATTGTTTTTTCTTTCTGTTTCATTCAATAGGGGGTAATGCTGATGGTCCTGTTAAAGAAACAACCTGTACAACACTATGTACCCGCGTGCAGGAGCTCTTAACGAAAAATTCTGTAAGTAAAAATGACTAACTCACGTTCATCGATTGCATCTTGGGACAGAAATATTAGTGTTGTCTCATTGTAAGTGATCACTTACTCATTAGCAATGAACAGGAATTTTTTTTATATGATAAAGTGGTGCCAAGTCAAATTCCATTCTTTAATTGCTGAGTGAAATACGAACAACTGGAACATCAGTCAATCAGTTTCCCAATTGTTCACAGTGCTACTTACATTAGCTGCCTAATATTGATTGTTCATTATTATGAGCTGCAGACATTAAAATGCTATATTCCATTTTTTCGGCTCATAGTAAAGTATTTACTACACAAACAATACTGTGGTTTCCGGTTAGTTGAAAAAGAAAGTAATTTAGAGAAATTTGATGTCAAAGTTAAAAGATTCTCACTGACCAGAAAAGTGATGCGTACAAGCTAATGAACGTACAGGTCACTGTGTCGTTATAGTCTGCAGAGTGTACCGCTAACGCAAAACAATAACAATGGACTTTCTTCGTACTTCTCTTAAGAAAGTGAGCCATTTATTAACTTCAGTCTTGCAATAAACATGCAGTTACAAGAGAAAGAAATGGTTGTTAGAATTGTTCACACATGGCTACTTAAACTCATTTTGGTTGGCAGTTCTTCAATTACAAGTAAATGATGGTTACAAACCTGCCTCAATGACTGATCATATTTTGTAAAATTCGTTGCCATTATAGGTCACTTTACATAGTGTGCGGTATGATATTGGGGTCTTGCCGCAATTCCAATGCCTACCTTGTGAAAAAATATCAACATTTCAGATATTTCTTCATTTGTTGTTGCAATTAATCGTGTTTGCAGTTAGTTTGTCAGTCAGTGGATGCAGTAATAATTGAATCCAAGAAATACAAAGCTCTGCTGGGTATATGTCTCAGTCTTGCTGCCATAAAGTATAAGGCTTTCAGTAAGTCACAACTCCACAAAAGCAGATACACAAGCAATTGGAACATCTCAGAAAACATGACTAATGGATTCCTTGTTACACATTTTAAGAGTTTCAAAAGAGAAAAATGTGATAACTTTTACCGTCTCAGTAAAATATATACATACTCACAATGCAAATCGTCCATACATGTTGTTATAGCTGGTGTCGTTTGTTTTGCTAAAGAGAACTACATCACACAGGACCTTCTTGTGTAGCAGCGTACAACTATCTTTTGTAACATGATCTTTTCTTACTGCACTTATGGGATAAATCACAGCTGAAGCTAAACAATTGAGTATGCACATTAGAATAACAATTAGGCAATCGTGGCTAATGAGTTTAAGCATACTGTATATCAAAATTAGGGAGACAACCTTTAGAGGGCCTCTGCGTAGACACTGACCTTGACGTGTTTTTGTAGACAGATTAACGAGAGTGGGCTACAGGGAGGTGTGGGGGACGGCATTCAAGCACAATTGGCAGGGATAATTTCAAATGGTATAGCAAACATGCCAAATATTCAAAGCATACTTCCAGCCTACCAATAAGGATGACTATCTCCATTAACATAAGGCCCAACAATGGAAGTAATCAGACTGTGCAAGAAGTATCGATCTAGTATAGCCCATTATTCTTCCTAAGGTAAATAAAAAAAGCTTAAACTCTTCACTGGTTGAATAGGTCATATTTTCTCTCATCCCCATTGTCTATAACCCGTCCGTATAAACCTGGATTTACCTAGATATGACTAAGTGACATGAAAACAACGGTCAGCCTGGCATATGAAAGATATTGCTTATATCACCCACAGACTGAAATATGACGGTAATTATGACCAGGGTAAAAAAATTGATGTACAAAATGTAAAGATTCTGAGTTTAGAAGTAAACATCTAACATAACGCCAATTCTTCCCAAGGAAACTATTCGGAAGAATGTATCCTCTGTCCCAGTCATCATTTCTGAAGTGTGCTGAACATATTTTTGCCTGTTGTGGAGACTCGTACAAAATAAGACAAACAAGCAAAATTTATCTTCTGTCGGGTTCAAGAATAACACTGGGTTAAATGGCCAGTGAGTTCTAAGAAATCAATGTAAAGCATAAAAATAAAGTAAAGGTACAGTAAAGTAAAGGGCGGTGGAGCAAACAGCTACAGTGTGAAACGGTGTTCACTCTAAAAGAAAAAAGGAAAACATTTATAAATATGATGAAACATGAAAATATGTTTATACATTCAAAAGGATTATCATATCATAGTAAAATACTGAATGAAACTGAAATTCAAGGAAATAAGCAATTAGGTAGAGATATTTAAGAGCTCAAACCAAATCCAAAAGTTCCTAGAAATAAGCCATAGTGAACAGCTTATGTACCTGTAATTCTATTGCTGACTTTACATGCATGCAACGAACTATAATCAATAATACGGCAAAGGAACTATTTTCAGAAAATGAGTTATTGGAGATACAATAGTTATATAAACCATTAATCTTGTGACTGACATGTGATTCATTTACACTAAACGATAATTGACAGAAATCAAGCCTCAAACTAGAACATGTTTAGTGATCAAATTTGGACAAAGGAGTGTCGAAATCAGTCTCTATCACTAAATCTGATTATGAATGTCTCAAAGTTTAAGTAAACAGGCAATTTTCTAAACACAATTACAATAATTAAAGATTGACATTCTTATATGTACCAAACTAATAATGCAATATACAAATGAAGCCTAAGTAGACCATTGTCCCTAGCATGCTGTGTAAGGCTTCGGCCCACTCAATAACATACGAAAATTGCTCTGAAAACCATTATTAAAAGATCAGATTCGACAAGATAGAAAACTATATGTAAGTTACATCTCAACATTATGGTGATGAGTTATACCTCAAAGAGTACTAAAATCAATGTGACACAAAGTTTGACTTACGAACAGAAGAGAAAATATAATATAGATGACTAGATAACTAACTGGAATAACTAAATTATGTCATGACAATACTTCCAACAGTGGAGGTTAATTCCCAGAATTACACACTGTTTATTATAAATGATACTCGTAATCCATCGTAACAATTGCTCAACTATCAAATTACAGTAGCGTGGTAGGTTACCATTCCTACAAGATAAGTTTATTATAGCCTAGCTTTTACGCGATGGAGGCGGCCATTTTGAGAAGAGGGCGCCCAGACTAAATATGCAAATCTCTACGTCACTACAAACCTAATGCAGAAACTGTACTGAGCTAATGGTGTACACATACATAGCATAATAAACACTGTACTAAACTTAGATAGGCCTTACGAGCGATCATGACTGTGAATTAACTTAATGAAATATCAACTTAAAATTAATTACAAGTTTACAAAAAGTGATTAAGAATGAAGAGGAATATTCACCTCACATCTCGATGACTATTACAGATCGAGATATTACTTAAGTCTCGGTTAAAATTATGTTGAAAACAGCATGGAGAAACGCATCGACCCTTCCTGTCTGCAGATTCGATAGCAAGTGGCGTGCGTTTGTGGTAATTAAAGGTAATAAAAGTTACGCAATAACGTTATGCAAGAGGTAGAACACTACTACTAGGCGTGATCTGTAAACAATGGAGATCTTTCATTACCAATCCAGTCCCTGCGTAGCATCAAGCTAAGAAATCATGAATATTCAAAAGGGTGAAAGTCAAGACTTTCGTAAAACAAAGGAAATAATTTACTAGGTCCAGGGGCGTCAATCCGATTTGAAACGTGGGGGGGACGTAATCGATTCGACTAGTCCGGCCGTAAGTACTATCTAAGCGGAGCGCCACCATCGGTTGGCGCGCAGCATACAAAGAAAATTTCAGATTTCAATACCTGCCAGATCGCTGGAGATGGCACTTGCCAGGCTATATAGCAGCCATCTAGTTGTGGGATTTTGGGAGAAAAATACAAATTCGTCACTGAGGAAGTCTGCAATAAATTTCATGCGGCCTTAATTTTTGGTGCATTATTTCTTTATTAGTGATTCCAATTGACATGAACATTAGAACCCAGTGCAAGATGACACATGATGCGGCGAACTGGACACCCCAGCCCCATTTTGATCTATGTTTCAGGATAGGATACCCCTCATTTGTTCGAACCAATGACAACTAGCAATCTGTGAATAAATTTACTTCGGCACATTATATTGCACCAAGTCGTTCAAGGAATGACCCAGGCCTCAGATATAGGCCTATAGGAACGATGTCGCAAAATGTCCCCGGAAATATAGGCAAAGCAAGCTATCCGCCGCGACTGCATGTGAGTTTCTCAACTTGCCGTTGTGGGAGCCATACCACAAAATGGTGCATTTCTTTATACCCCATAATGGATAATTCAAATAAATAACTAATTAGGCAAAGTACGTATAGTGAGCTTAGCGCAAATTTGGCCAAAAGTCGTCATACGCCAGCATGTTAAACCACCAATGAATTGTAATGCCACCCGTGACACACTTCCAATGTGTCTGTGTCAGTTTAAATGTTTTGCTAGGTCTACGAGAATACATTTCTATGAAATTTGAAACAAGGATGGCAAGACAAACCACTTTAATCATATTTTCAGGACCTCACACATGCGCATGTATTGTCAGACTTAGAATAGGTCCCATGTGAGTGGTGGCTAAAGTGATGAAGGCATCAAAATAAATCAGTGGTTGTTCGTTGGAGTCCTCACGCAAGTTACCTCGGTTGCTAGGTGGATCTGCATCTAGTAATCGGGTGAATTCTGGTCGGAGCGTACCTTGTAACCACCGTGTTCCCAGTGTTCTCACTTTGGAGTAAACTCCGGTATCACTCAACAACAAGGTAACATGGGATGCACTGCCACGGAATATGCTCCCTATTTCATTTCCCAATATTAGTGAACGAGCACCGTCTTTGGAACACCATCTACAACTAAGCAACAACTATGTACAGGCTTTGGCTCTAGCTATGAAGTGCCGTCTCTGAGGATCATGGTGGAGCGCAGTAGTATTCTACAGGAACCGCCCGAAGATGCGGGGTCTGGAATCCGAGGAACCAACGAACTTCTCTGCTAACTCCTCAGGCTTCAACTGGGCCAGACGTTCGCGGTGAAAAAGGCACACCATCACATGGTTCAGCCTCTGTTGAGTCATGGTGCTCCGTAGCCATGTCTTCAAACGCCTCATAGCACTAAAAGATCTCTCGGCTTCCGTCGAACTGGCAGGGGAGACGAGGAGCAACCGCAAGAGAGCTTCGACCTCGCCAAACATAGCCCGTACCGCTGGATTCATCGACTTGAATATTTGTCGATACCCTTCAACCGACGACGAGTGGAACTGGTCTCGAAAGAAAGGCAGACTAATCTTAAGATTGTCGGAGAGCTCAGGGTACCAACTCACGAGATCTGCGTGGAATTCTCCATTAAGTAACATTGACGCCAACTTGTTTTGTAGGTCTATGTCCGTAGACGCGAAGTAATGATCTAGATTGGTAGCAGCGCTGTCTAGTACCTTGTAATACTCACTGCGGAACTTTTCTTCAGTGGACTGCACAAGTTGCTCGCCATCACCAGCATACTTTGCAGGGATTCTTCGCTGTCGTATTTCTAGAGGGTCCAGGTGCCATTTCGCTGCCTTCTCGTGTGCGTCGTCGAAAATACTCTTGAAACATTCCTCAGAACGAAGCCGCTGAAGTTCCCTTCCCACTACTCCTGCGGATTCGATCATACCTGATATGGTGACTTTGGAGCTTTGCAGGGCCCGGTTGAATTTCTCGAGGCATTGAATGATTGGCAGAGCAGCCAGCAATCCGAGAATGCAACTTACAGATGAGACACACTTCATCACTCCCGTGGCTCTGGATGCTACGTTGGTGCCGAACTCAGCTGATGCTGTACCCAATGCTTTTATGACATCTTCGTAATTGTCCAGAAAGGCTCTAATAGAAGCTGAGTGCGTTAGCCACCGGGTTGGACAGATGGGTTTCAATCGACCTGGAGATGCATGATCAACAACGTCATCGTGCAAGTCTAGATACAGGTTTTTGAACTTCCCTGAACTCTTGTATAACTTGCCCAGCTCCTGAAGATGATCTAGGGCGTTTCTGATGAACGCTGCACTCTGGACAGCTTTTGACACAATCAGATGCGACACATGTGCCCCGCAGTGAGTGTATAACGCAAGTGGCTGGAGTTTCTTTACTTCGGCCTGGCAACCTCGATATTTGCCAGCCATGTTGCTCGCGCCGTCATATGTCTGTGCTCGTAGATTCTCGATCGGCAGTTGGTATCTAATCAAAACGTCTTTCAACATGCTGCACAGCGTGGATCCCGTTGTTGAGGATAGCTCATAGAGACCCAAGAACTCTTCTCTGACGTCGAAATTGCCATCGACATACCTGATACATATTGATTCCTGCTCCCTCCCTGTGCAGTCTTGGGTACCATCGATGATTACACCGAAGACACTGCAATCACTGCTGCTCTTGATGTCGTAGCATATATTTCTCAATATCTCATGGCTCGTTAGCTGTAGCATCTCGTTCTGATGAGCCCCAGAAGTATAAGACGTCTTTCTTTCGAGCCACGTTTTAAGGTTGTCATCATCGGATCCCCGTAGCTGCAGTAGGGCGTTGAAGTTCCCGCTGATCGTTTCTTTTCCTCGAATCGCTAGTCCCTGCTGAGCTAGATACTGAAGAGATGATAATATCTTCACCAACGCTTTCTGGGCCGACAATTGAGACTCATGGTTTTGTTTGCTCAGCTGAAGATCCACACCAAGTGATTTCTTACGCGAAATCAGATTTGATATGGAAATCCGGTGCGCATCAGACTTTTCATGCTTCTGGCATTTCTCGATGGCCTTTTTCCAGTTCTTGAAACCCGTTGATATGAAAGTGTCTTCTTGATATTTCGCCATCCCCGTGAGATTTTGCAATGTTGCATCTACACAGGTGAAGCACAACACGCCACCGAGTTCTGAAGAAACATGAACCCATGGGAATTTCTCATACCACGTCGTTTGGAACTTTAGTGTCCTATTGCCCAGCATTTGCGATGGCAGACAGGTTACATCCTTGGGCTGGTGTGGCTTGTCATGAAGTGGCACGGTTAGTTTCGTGGCCTCGACAGAGCTTGTGGTACAATTAGGTGGTATTTGAAAAGCTGAACCGGGTGGTGAACCAGGAGATTCAGGAAAGGTCGGTGTTGCTGACGAGCAAGTTGCTTCACCCCCAGGTGTTGAGACGGAGACGTCGGATTCAAAGCTACATTGACTTTTGTCCTGTTCGTCTACAGAAGTTGATGGAGGAACTGGTGAGCTATGGTGTTGAGGGAGGCAAGGGAGCCGATTCTGTAGATTCCGTATTAGGACTACTGTGTGCACTTTTTGTCGCGGTCGCGGGAGTAGGCGACGTACTTGGTGTCACCGTTAAAGGTCTAGGTGGTGTATCAGCCAATGTAGATTTTGATTCCAATGTCTTGGGTTCCTGTGATGCCAGTCTGAAAGGAAAGCGGAACAACATATTCATTAGGATTTGAAAAGTATACTCTATTAAAAGTAAATTCGTTGATCCGTCGCCCAAAATTATATGGCATGATTCTCACAACACCTGCCTTGGGTGAGAATAATATTTGACGATGTTCTGGCTTGATCTATAGAATCCGCTAGAATTACATGAAATGGTCAATATTGCACACACAAGGTTGCAACTATTGTAAACAATGACAAGGCCCAAGGGCACTTACTTCCATTTGCCCGATCATTATGGGAACAGTTAGGGAACTCACTGTACTTGTGTTTTCAATTAGTAGAGCGATTATATGCACTTTTTCACCATATGAGGATGCAGGTCTGAACACTGCACTATAGTCAGCTACAAGCCTTCACCTGGCACATTGAGGCAATGCCACTGTAGCAAGACCTCAATGTGGAGATGTGGTTATTTACCCAGCATACGGCAACTTACCAATTGCCCACCCTTCGTTCAGGAGCGGCCCCAGGCATTTTTATTTTTCTCTATTTTTTCTTAAATAAATACAAACTCTGGAGAGGGTTGTTAAACTGTTAGTATAAATGGTCATCTCACTGAATCAGACGCTTCAGTTACTTATGCAGCGACCGGCCCCCACTGAGATAGGGTCGAACATTCCTGATAAATACACTGGAAATGTAGGCTAAGGCTACCGTGGCACTGAATATATTATCTGCGTCACACAAGCACACCAACGCACTTTTCAAGCTTACGAGGAATTCGTTCTCCAAGCTGAACAAGCTTTGCTAATTGACCAGGTTCCGTTGGTGATAAAATTTTCTGGGAGTGCGGAATTATTCGTTTCTTCAAGGGACATTTGAGGGAATTCATAAGAATTACATCTCCTACTGTAGCATATACTACAATTGTCTTGTTTATAGAAAGAAGGGAGTAGGGATAGTCTAGACTAACTTCACCCTACACTTAATTAGGCATTAAAACATATTGAAATAAAGAGACAAGGCCATTTCTCAGCTTTAGTATAGAAATTTACGCTTGTTAAAGGTTGCAAATAGATGAACTGTCGGGCAACCGGCCCTAGTCAGGGTGTGCACATTTTTGCGTACCTACCTGCAATCGTCTAGGTTTTAAACCCTTATGCATGTGCTTGGATAATCACCTTGTTGCGCTTTAAGAGGCAACACAACAATTCACCAATATCCTATAGGAATCTTGGAAAATACCTCAATGGCAGTCTCACCTTTTTGGGGTAGACCGACCGAAGAACGAATGTATTGTACTTTGCTTCTCTATCCTCTTCGTAGGTCTAGCGAAAGTTTCTCGTGAATCTGCCGTATTGGATAATAAGAAAAATATAATAAGATCAATCTATTTTTGAATAACAAATTGCAGGAAAGAACTGAAAACTTTTATAAAACATGAAGTGTCTTGCAAAATCGCTCTTTGTGCAACATGTTCTGTTGCCCTGGTCAAAATTCATTAATAACGGGGTTTTAACGAATGAAGGTGATATAATTATTCCTTGGATATAATGTACTAACCTCGCACACGCTGTAAATTATACCCTTCTAGACAATAGTCAGCATTGACCAAACTCCTCTAAGATTGTTAAAGGACCGCGGTAATACCCTGTCACAAGAGGCATCTAAAGGGTAGTATTTGTGACTACCCCCCCCCTTCGGCAGTTAGCCATTTTTAGTTAATATAAATTATCAAACACAAATTTTACTTCCAAAGATGACAACTTTAGCACCAGATAGCATGTAAGGACACTGAATTATTCAAAAATTTTCTCACAGGGGAGGGGACAACCCTTAGCCAGTGTTCTCCACTAGCCGTTTTGTCCTGGAACGTCAGGAATTCTTCGGTATAGGCTCCTATTCTGCCCATGGAACAGAGCGTTTGGATGGGTAATTTCTCTGACACGTGCTTCTCAGATTTAGGATCGTAATCATGAAAAATATTGCTTATTTTTCGCATACATATATCAAAAGGATGTAAGTCATTTCAGTGGAGTATAGACTGGGAGCTATTTTCACATCAAAATAATATTTCCGAAAGGACTCAGTAGAGGCATACGCAGTAATTGATGGGCATGCTTAGATGTCAGTGTTTTCTTCTCAGGCCTGTTCATACTGGCTCCGCGCCGTATATTTGGAGAGACAAATTGACTACATACACTTTCCAGATTATCGTGTGCATTTTTTCTATACATTTTTTTGCGATCAATTGTACTGAAATATCACACCTGTATCCTCAATAACCACTCAAGACTATCCACCATATTTTGGTTCAAACGTACAACCTATAGGGGAAGGATTTCTGAGTCTTGAGTGTACAGCAGTAACCCTCGTCTGCATGATTGTTATTATACTATACATACAATCAACTATAAATTCTCACCTGCCGAAGACATTGCTGGTGAGGGAGCTCCAATGTCTTTGGTGGGGTATTGTTCTTGATTGTCATCTGGTTCTGAAAAGTGGAATAGTTATCGGTATTATGATAAGGGTTATGAGCCTATACCTATTCGTTTCAGGGATACATAGTGCTGATTTATTATAAACTTGTAATTCTGAATGTGCACAAGAGAGGCCAGGCTTATTTCAGAGAATCAAAAGAGATGAGCGAGTCTTTCTGGTATGAAATGTCCTACAGCGAGCGCCTCCTCCCTAATAGTGAAAAACATCTTGATTTGGTGACATAAACTATGTTCTACCTACCGAGGCTGACATAGTGGTTCTCATGGATATGTCCCAAGTACAAAGTTTCGGTAGCGTTCTTCTCTTGGAAGTGATGCATGTAAAATCCGTTCGTTGTACTCCCTGCTGCACTTGTGACTACTTTCATATTCACTCCATATTTTTTCATGGTGGCGACTATTTCCGGTTCTCCAGCCCACTCGTGGTTTTGTCGCATGTTGGATATATACTCCGCAGAGACATGATGTTCCATTTCTGGAATTGCCTGAGAGGAATGAAGTACAAATCACATCCTCAGATAACTTGTTCATTTTTCTCGAGTTACTATTTCCTGCATAAACTTGAAATTATATGGTGGTTTGCACTATTTGACAGTATTTGAGATGGCTTGATGCCAACCTAGAACCTTTACACAGGAGTGCGAACCTGTATAGCCTTACCATACCCAGAATGCATTCGATACCGTTAGTAAAATGAGTAATCATGATAAATCGTGCACCTTTCGAACAGACATTGTAAGCTTATGGTTTCCTTTTTATTCTCATTTCATTTGAAGGCTACCGTACACTACACTGATTCACTGCGGCTTCGTGTTTTGATCGCGTAAGTGCGGTTTGCGGCAAATGTTTGTTTGCAACCCCACTCACTGGCAACAATTTTGTCCCGTTTTAAGGGAATCGATAGTACTAAACATGTTTCATATTCGTCACGAGCAACGACTGATCCATTGGTCGACCTCAATGACGACCTTACGCGCACATCATATCATCCCTCCTAATAATCACCACCACGCTGAAGAAGATCAGTAATTCTTGCCGGGACACTGACTCAGAAAGCCTCTGCAGGATCAGTTACATACGAAGGTTACCGTCATGAATACCGTAATGATTAAACGAAGTACTCACGTTGTATTGCATATAATCACATATCTCTGCTCGGAGCGCTTCATGACTTGTGGTTTTCACACTTTCAAGGAGACCGATTCTTGCCAGCTGATCCGCAAGTGCCCGGAAATAACACTTACCGTCACCCTGTACGTCGGACCTCAGCTTCAGTCCACATCTCTCAGCATTCGAGAGCAGGCGGGCACGATGAGATTCTATACGTGATTGAGGAAATATTGTTATCTGTTATTTGTACGTCATTCATTAGGTTCATACCTAAAAATAAGTAATTATAGAGACAATTACACGAAGAGGTTAGGTATTATTTTCGTACTAAACGTTCCCCTATGTACCGTTCTATTTTAGGCGTTCTCTTCTACACAGAACGACAGCCATTCTCGAATAGAAGGTAAATATTTTGAATGCTTTTAAGTGCTTCCGTTAGAAATTAATTGCTCCCGTATTAGCCAAGACAACTATTCATCACTCCACAGACACATCAAACCCCGGTTAGTCCGACGATCTCCACGTGGAGTTAATACAAAATAACAACCTATGTTGAAACCGTGTTCATACAAGAAACAGAGATTGAGCCAACCGTCCTGGTCCTTGGTTACTTGGACAACACAGCTGCATGTGTAAATTAAATGCTGATACTAGAGGAGGGAAAGGATAGGGGTCCGTTTTATCACTATAATATTTCGAAACATTTCTTTGATATGCAGTAATATTAATATTGATAAACCGTCCATACTGCATCACAAAAACACGCAATCTCATGACGAAATATTCTGCATCTTCGCTTTATTTGAATTGACCTCTGCGAGCTCACGATATATCAGGCAAACATGCGGGATAACGATTTTTATTAATTGAATAACCGGGGCTTTCAAAACAATACCATCATACGAAACAATACCATCTGGTTTATCTCGGAAATCTGAGAATCCACTGGACAGTGGATTATGTTTCTTCAATAAGCCGCGTGCTTTACTCGATAAACACTAAACAGTAAATATTTGATAGCATAAATTATTTGTGATAACCATTATATCGCTGGAACACATGTTCTTCAACAAAAAATTATAGTTATAATACCCGGGTTCCATATAACACTTCATCACCGATATATGATAGATCTTTACAGATATTCACCCTGATGTACAACCAGTTCCCAGTTGAAAGCCTTGCCTCCCCCCACTTGCCCCCCCCTAAATGGAATCACCAATCGAGAAAAATACTGTTTGGCCTATACAAAATACGCTGATTCTGCCCCACCTTCCAGATGCTTAGCCCCCCTCTGCCCCCCTGGATGATAAAGTCTGGCTACGCCACTCTGTACAACACACTGTTTCAGTATGTCACGATATCTTGTCTACGTGAGCTTCCCTATAGAGGGAGGTGGGGGCACATATGGCGCTACATGTTTTTCTGTTTTTTTTTTTGTTGAAAATCACTCCACAGGTACCCTCTTCATACCATGGTTTGTGGGCAGTCGAGTTTCCAAGGCCACACAGGCAAACAAGCAAAAGCTGAGCTGTCCTTGTCGGGTCCAAACTCACAATTGCCCGATCCAATGTCCAGAGCTTTACCGACAGAACCAATCCGACCCTTGTTAATCTGTTTTCAGACTTAACAATATTGTTGCCATCTAGGAACCCTTTCATGTGACAGCGCCAATACGTTAATCGATGTTGTACTCGCCTCTTGTAGCACGTTGGCTTAAGCCCAGTGGAGCAAATAAAGGCACTTCACTGCCTCCAGGCTTTTAATTGCAATGAATGTGCCCAAGTAGCTGATCATAACTGTCACAAGCTACGGCGTTAGGTGAAAATATGGTCCATAGCAACAACTCACACTCATTTAATCCTTTGGGTGCTTTAAATCATGGCCATACATGTTCATCATTCCCATCATATATGCACTGCAATATTCATTCAATTACCTTTGGTTGTCACTGTCGTGCCTACTGCCATCGATGACCTCCGACGTTTTCGTGATTTGCTCCTTGGAGCGGCCATCTGTTTAAGAAAGATTCGAAGAATTGGACAGATGCCAGTGGGCATGAGAAACTCCTACTATGCTTTTCAAGTGTTTCAGACCCGAGGGGTTGGTTGATCGGGTCCTGTGTAACGACACATCAATACCGTACACATCGGTTTTATGTACGCTCCTCAGAAGGTCAGAAGAGGAAGGGGTATATCTATCAAAAATTTATGTTCCCACCCCGACAGTAACACCGCCATTGTATGGACAGACCGGTTTTAGCGGGGCATGTGTCCAGGGGCCCCCATACCAATAGGCCCACAGTCTAGGATATATAACATTCGTTCCAGGGCGACTGAAAGGGCTGTCTAGCTTAAAGCTGTGTAGATCTGTGCCAACTGACAGTAGGCTAGTAGGTGCATGTGTGTCAGGTCAATCATACCATTTGCCACGAGGAGCCAATGCCTGTTTGAGGGTCCCACATAGATCCATGCCCAGGGCCGCCACATTTACAAATCCGGTCCTGACGTATTCATAGGATCTGAGCTTACGTAGTTTTAGAGGTGGTTGCTAACGGGTAGATGTAGGCTATCGTAAGGGCATAAAAATATTTTCCCGCTCTTGTGAGGACTCCATAAATAACATTATTAAAACCTTTCTCGAAGACCTTTCTTGAATGTACTGAAAATGCAATGTGTTCGCTGCCCCCCCCCCCCCCCCGCGCATTTCTCACTGACTAAGGCACTGGAGCAGGTTCATTTTAGGACCTTGTCACACTCTTTGACAGTGGATCGATTTATGGTGAACCAAATGTAGGCTATACCAGTTACATTAAAGTTGCTACCCAGCTGCACAATGGGCCTAGCCTACTCCATAATGAGCAATGTCCGGTAGGCTACTAGTTTATGACTAGGCCGGATAATGATATCTATCAAGGTCGTAAAATTTGGTAACTGCGTGCAACGTCTAGATGTCACTTAACCTGTCAGTCACCTCCTCTTCCCAAAAGTTAGGCTTTGAAAGAGCTAACTCTCTGACGGTCCGGGCTTAAGTTCAATATGACCTATGATTATGACGAACTGAATGTTCGCGGAACAGGTATGCTACTTAGAAAGCAGACCGATCAGACATATCTCACTGTTTCAAGCTATACCATGTTTGTTGTAACAGTCGCGTCGAATAACGCAATACCTATTCAGGACCCACAATAGCGCCTAATAATTCAAGGCCTATTAACAAGAATATTACAGATAACAGCAGATAATAGTTAGAAACTACCTACCTTTCGAATATCCTATTCTGTGGTCGTGTTAACGTGGTAACACGGTCATACACAGGTTGCAACATTCGGAAGTTTCAATTTCGCGCTTCTTCGAATAGAGGGCATACTTCTTGGACTAGTTGTAGGCTCCGGCCGCACCGTTATCCGCACACAGCTTGTAGTTTCGATTTCAAGTTTCGCTCGTCGCAACAAACAGACAAAGTGGCAGGTCTACTGATGTGAAAAATCTTGGTCACTTTTCATAGAGTTTAGCTTCTAATATTCGATGATATGAATCCTGAGATGTGTAAGCCCTAACCAAATAGAGCCACGACACTACTCTTTTTCCAAATGTGTGGGGGGGACATTTGGTATTGTTTTCCCCACTCACCGAAATGTGGGGGGGACGTGTCCCCCCGTCCCCCCCTGGATTGACGCCCATGACTAGGTCCATTCCACCTGCATACGGTGGGATCCCTGGGAGCGAGAAAGGCTTTGCGAGTTCTCCTTACAAAATAAATCCAAAGCCTGCAGCAATTGTCGTCGGTTTGATGACTGGGGAAACACAAAGAAACTAAACCTTCGGTTCTAAAAAGTGTACAACATAAATCATTGGCATTTTGATACTAACAGTATATATATGACAGTGTTGTACAGGCATAATGTAAGTGCTGAAGTGAATAGCTGGTTCGAAGGTTTTCCTCAAACGACTCTGCACATCTACGTCACAGGGTGACCTACAGTCACTTGAGCGCTTAGGAATTTTTGCAAAAATAGGAAATTCCTTGTCCGAAAGTGCTAGGTTTTTCTGAGTCCCATAATAAAATAATGCAATGTGTCATAATGGAAGTGAAAAGATGTAACATAAATTTGAACAAATTAGACGATGTAGAAAAACCACCAACTATGCATGTTAAAGGAAATTTAAAAAATTTTCAACTGAAGGAAACTTGCAAAGCTTTAATGTTGGGAAGGTTTCCAGTGAATAGAACAGTTCTTGTGTGTCAATATCACACTGTTAGCTGGATTGAGGCATGAGCTCGAGTTTATCATGTAAACTAGTAAACTATGTTACTAGCTACCTGATTTAAGGCACATTGCTATCCCTGCAACGTTTTAAGGACACATGTTTATAAAGGCAATACAATGCAAGTTGAATACACATTGCCCAGCCAGCAATGTAAATCAATATAGATTTCTTAATTCCGTATTCCTGTAATCCAAAGATTATTCAACGCAGAAGAAATGTTGAGTCGATTCGTGGTTTATTAGCTTGATATCTGGTAACTATCTGGTAATCTGTTAATCTGCTAATGTGTCAATCTGTCAGTCTGTCAATCTGGTAACTAAATGAATAAAAACGAAACATACGTTTGTAATTAAACAATCAGGAAATCGATTAATGAATAAGTCAATTATTGAAGAATAAATACATAAATCCAAATCATACAGAATAAATAATCATGTATGCAACAAATATACAACGTTATATCAATAAAAACACAACTTACATAAAATCTTTGGTTTAACACTGGAAAATACTTCTTGCTTCAATACGTTCTTGATATCGACTGAACTCAAATTACGGTAAATGAACGTAAAGACAGAACCAACGAAAACAACAAATTTCAAACACATACTCACGCACGCACGCACAAACACGCACACACGCAGTAGCACTGCAACTTTACATGACGCACACTTCGTAACAATACACAAACAACACATCGTGTGAGCGCGTTTACACTCCCCCCTGTTAAATCATATGGATTTCACACACATTTACAACCAATCAAACAATTTAGTACACTGAGACAAAGTAATATATATATTCAAAGAAAAATCAACAATGAGACTAATCAGACATTCTCTTTACAATACACAATTTCGTAATCGGTCTTTTGAGTATTTTATTACGAACCTTAACCTCAACGCTTCTTACTCTCCCAAATCAGCATTGTCGAGACGACCCCCCGCTTTAAGTACATTTCCAAGAAGAATGGGATTGAGTTTAAATAATCGCTGGTCACGCTGCCAGGATTTAAACGCCGATTTAAACCCACGAAATTATGGTAGTTTCACTCGCTTCGATTTCTGATACAGACAGATTTATGCCACTTGCTGCCAATGAACCTCTACACTTATTAACAAAGCGAAAGACCCAAGCTAACACCTTGACTAACTTGGTCCACGATGAAAACCTGGAGATTAACTGCTCAGAAAAATTATCATTAACTAAAGTAGTTACATTAAGGACAACAGACTTTCCTATTTCTGTGTCTCCAGACAAATCAATATCATCATGTTTCAGTGAAGGCCATGCGCTTTCTTTCTTCGAAAGGAAACTTGGGCCGGAGAGCCACGTTCCTAAATCATACGTACCCCTCGAGCCATCATCGGCTGGGTTTTCTTTGGAGCCTACATGTCTCCATTGATTTGGAGAGGACAAATCATGAATCTTGGACACTCGGTTCGCAACGAAGGTTTTAAACCGCTTATCCTCGTTGCGAATGTACCCAAGGACAATCACTGAGTCCGTCCAAAATATAACATCATCGAGATCAAACCTAATCTCTTGTTTGATCGACGTGTACAACGTCACTGCAAGAACCGCGCCCATTAACTCGAGCCTAGGAATAGACACGGGCTTCATTGGGCTGACTTTGGCCTTTCCTTGAATGAATGAGCAGCTTGCTTCACTGTCAGCACCTATCACGCGGAGATATGCCACTGCAGCATATCCTCTCTGAGATGCGTCACAAAACACGTGAAGCTGGACGCGCTGTGCGTTATCTAACTGTAGCCAACGAGGGATCTGTATAGATGAAAGAAGAGGAACATTTTGAAGCCACTTCTTCCATGTCACAAGTTCTTCGTCCGTCAAGGGTTTGTCCCAATCAGACCCTTTGCGACAAATATCTTGTAAGAGGCACCGTGCAATGACAACAAAGGGAGCAGCAAAACCCAATGGGTCAAAGATCGAGCTTGATATTGACAATAACCCTCGCCTTGTAAAGGGTTTGTCGGGCAACGACACGTTGAAGAGGAAATTGTCATTTTCGGCATTCCAACTCACTCCCAGTGTTCGCTCAGTTGGAAGAGTCTCCAGGCTATTACGTAAATTTGGAGCTCTTTCGGACTCTGGGATGCTTTGGAGAACGGCACGATCGTTACTAACCCACTTCGTGAGTCTAAAGCCGCCCTTACTTAAAATACTTCTAATGCGTTCCACAACTTCTATTGCAACAGTTGGATCATCGACTGAAGCCAGAAGATCGTCTACATAAAAGTTGTTCCTTATGAACTGAATGGCTTTCTTACCTACAATGTCCTGATTATGTAACTCGTTGTCCCTGGCCGTGCGCTGTAACGCATAGCCGGCGCAAGCTGGACTTGACGTGGCACCAAAGAGATGCACCGTCATTCTATATTCAAGCGGTTCACTTTCTAGATTACCGCCAGGCCACCACAAGAACCTGAAGACATCGCGGTCTTCGCTTATCACCTGCACTTGGTGAAACATTGCCTCTACGTCAGCAACTAGTGCAATTCGCTGCTGCCTAAATCTGTGGAGAACACCCACGAGACTGTTTATCGTGTCTGGGCCTTTCAATAAACACGAGTTTAATGAAGTATCCCTCCACTTCGCTGCACAATCATAGACTACTCTGACCTTGTCTTTGTGGGGATGAACAACTGGATGGTGAGGCAGATACCAAACATTACCAGCCTTACCTTCACCTTGAACCCGTTCGGCATAACCTTTCGCAATGTAACCTTCTACGGTTTCTGTATACTTTTGACGCATTACATTGTCTCTTAATAGCTTACGTTTTATGTTTCTTAGACGTGATTCAGCTAACGGTTTATTGGAAGGCAAGTAATGGTAATCTTCCTTCCACAGAAGTCCTATCTGGTAGTGACCTTCACTAGTAAGTGAGGCAGTAGATTCTAATATACCTTTGGCTCTCTTGTCTTGGACAGAATCACCTTCACCAATACTCGCATCGTCTACAGACCAAGAACTTTTAAGTAAACTTAAGATCTCTCCATTCGAGCAACAAGATATACGATGGATGTTCTTTCTATCGCTACGACCACTGAAACCTGTAGGACCCATAACAGACCAACCAAGGGGTGTCTTTACTCCATACGGATCCCCCGTTCCACCACGCCTCTCATCCATAACCCAAAATGCCTCGGGAACATCCGCCCCTATTAGTAGCTCAAGGTTGTATCTTGAGATATCCCCCCAGGGAATAAGTTTCAAATGTTGCCACCGGTTGAGGTCACGAGCAGAGGGGACACTATCATCACTATTGGGTAGTTTTGGAACAGAAAGAGCAGTTATTGACAAATCATTACTTTCATTCTCCCCTCTAACGGTAATATCAAATGTTGAACCGACTCCGTTAACCGTCGAAGACGTGTAAGACGTCGGTTTTCCCTTAACACCTAACTTCTTCCTTAGGGATTCTGAACACAGAGTAGTGTCTGACCCACTGTCCAAAATAGCCAGGGTATGCACCCGATTACCATTGTTACCGGTCACTGTAACCGGCAGAATTCTCAAGAAAACGTTACTACCACAAACAGCAGTGTTTGCCATAACAGAGATATTCTCTTGATTGGGTGGAGGATGAAGTAGATCATTGTGTTTGTTAGACTGACAAAAAGTGCAAACGGTATCCCTTCTACATTTAGCCACCGAATGACCAGGAAATAGACACCTAAAACACAACCTCTTTGTCCTAACAATGTCTAGCCTCTGGTTGTAACTCATGTTGCAGAACGACTCACAGTCAAAAATCCTATGATCATCATCACAGGCAAAACACTTAAGAGATCTACCTCTCATAAAATTAGATTTCACGCGAGGTTTCTCGTCACTCACTACGCTACTCGACTTGCCTATATTCCTACCAAACATGTTAGACGAAATTTCAGCTTGACCTGTCAGATACGATAGAAGGTCATTAAATTCTGGTTCTCTACTCTCATGTATCTTTTGGGCGACATTTGCCCACCCAGTTTGAAGATAAACAGGTAACAAACTGTGAATCTTAAGAAGGTTACTTGTTGAATTTAAGTCATTTACATACCCCATCTGAGTTAAGGTAACGTAACACCTCTGCATGTCGGATATGAGCTTCCACAAGCTTTCTCCGTCATTAGCCTTAATCGATTTGCGACTAACCAATTTACTCATCAAAGAATTCAGAATCAGATGCGGTTGACCAAATTGACGTTTCAAAATTGCCTTCGCGCTTTCGTAACCTTCGTCACCTAGAAGCGCGCAACTTTCGATGCAGAAACGCGCTTTACCTTTACATAGCTGCAGCAAATACTGCAAACGCGCGGCATCACCGCTCAATTTACTTGCCACGTTAACTTCGAAATTGGTTATGAAGTACCAATAATCTGTGGGGTCTCCATTAAACTCAAATACCTCAGCCTTCGGTAACTCTAATGCCAATTTGAGTTCGTTAAACCCGAATACATAGTTGGAATCACAACTAGAACTATACCTATTTGAACTTAAATGTGGAAGACCTTCACCATTCTTCATGTCTACGTTACTATTATTACCATCGGTAATATCATTAACTTCCTTAGAGCTAACACAATGACTAACGTTACTATTCTTAGTAAAAATACCGTTATCATCATTGTCGGTTAACCTCTGTTCCTCGTCGCCTTCGGGAGCTTCTGAGATCCTCTCGGGCCCTTTTCTGCTTAGGTCTACATACCTCTCGACTTCGATCTTTACGGCGATGAACTTGCTGACTACGTCCGCCATCCATTCTTCTTCCAAAATAAACTTATCTTCTTCCACAAGCTTTTCAATCACAGCTTGATGTGCCTCTTCTATTGCTTCTAAATTTGTATTCGCTTTCTCTAAGAGTTCCTTCACAGAGTCTATTCCTGCGTCCTCTCTAATGAGAGTAGAAATAGAATTAATTGCTCTAGTCAAGGTCCCCTTCTTATTCCTGCACCGTATTAACAGCGTCTTCATCGTAAGGGCTTCGTCCGTTGACATCTTCAATTATAGATTTTATTTACTGTAAATCAATATAGATTTCTTAATTCCGTATTCCTGTAATCCAAAGATTATTCAACGCAGAAGAAATGTTGAGTCGATTCGTGGTTTATTAGCTTGATATCTGGTAACTATCTGGTAATCTGTTAATCTGCTAATGTGTCAATCTGTCAGTCTGTCAATCTGGTAACTAAATAAATAAAAACGAAACATACGTTTGTAATTAAACAATCAGGAAATCGATTAATGAATAAGTCAATTATTGAAGAATAAGTACATAAATCCAAATCATACAGAATAAATAATCATGTATGCAACAAATATACAACGTTATATCAATAAAAACACAACTTACATAAAATCTTTGGTTTAACACTGGAAAATACTTCTTGCTTCAATACGTTCTTGATATCGACTGAACTCAAATTACGGTAAATGAACGTAAAGACAGAACCAACGAAAACAACAAATTTCAAACACATACTCACGCACGCACGCACAAACACGCACACACGCAGTAGCACTGCAACTTTACATGACGCACACTTCGTAACAATACACAAACAACACATCGTGTGAGCGCGTTTACAAGCAAGCCGACGCCTGGCCACCTGCGGCATTTCAGCGGCATATCAGCAGCAGCAAACCGCTTCATACCCGCCGGTGGGCCGACGTCGGCTAACACGCGGTTTGCCGACGTCGGCCTGCCGCCTTCGGCCCGGCAGCAGTGATAGCCGGCAAGCCGCCCTCGGTAAAAGAGCGGTTTACCTCCGGCGGGCCGACGGCGAATGAGGGCCGAGATGCCACCGGCGGCAAGTAGGCGGCATACCGCCAGGGTGCCGATATCGCTTACTGTACGTATTTAAGCCGTTTTGAGTGACCAGCTGTTCATAATGTTAGCTGGAAATTTCTCGGTAATAGATTAAATTTGTTGTCAGATTATCGTTCTATAACATAATCCTATTAACAGATCCGCTTGGACTTATGGATTACGTGTTAATTCTTTAAATTATAATTATAGTTACACCTGCAGTGCATGATCCTTTGCAATCTCTTAACACTGCAAATGTTTCATATATGAATATGACACCGGCTGTTCCGATCCCGTAAAGCTGCATCGGCGCTGCGTGTATGGCAAAGCCATATATATGACAAACACCGCATAATATATCCTCGTATTAATACGATTAATATCCTTGTATTAATTCAAATACATACGTGTATTAAATCATACATGCACTCTTAAAACGACCTAGTCATTTTTCCGACCAGAAAGTCTAGTCAAAATAGCTTTGATTAGAAAAGGGTTGGCTTGATTAGATATTCTCGTTGCGGTCACTCTGATCTAGTTAATTTAACCAGCTTCAGATCATATCAGCTATCAAGTGACAAGGATACCCATAGTTACAGCTGAGTTTGCGCATTGCCTGTGGAATTAAGACGTTTGTTTTTGACATTCTTTACGGCGCGCAACCACTGCCTTAGACTACGTCTACACTAACTTACTAAGATGGACGTAAACGAGGACGATTTTGTTTAAAAAACCCGTACGAAATGGGGGTTAACAAAATACATCAACACATTTAAAGGTGAGTGCTACATTATGCTATAAAATGTGCTTAGTATCCTGCAAAGGTGCATTCTGTCAACGTCCGTTCGTTCATGCAATGGGGATAGCCGGTATAACGTACACCCGTTGAAGTCATGTAGACTAGGCTTAACGTTACTAGGCAACATCAGTTCAAAGTTGTGTGCATTGTAGGCTACTGTCGGTTGGTATACTAAAGCACTAAGTGCCTACGCTGTCCGGCTCGGCCTTATACTAGCTAGGCCTAGTAAGTACTAGGGTGCTCCAAAATTTCGTGAATTGAAGCCATGGATTTAATTATAACCACACGATTCTTTTACCTTATGCCATCGAAGTTCGTTCCTGAGATGTATGGCTAATAAACTGTCACGATTTTGTGTCAAATAACTTTAATCTGTGTCCACAGGCTAGTACAGTTGTCAGTAGTAGTACTATAGCCTAGGCATAGTAATACTGAGTACTAGTACTGAGTAGGCCTAGTACTACTTCCAGTGAGCGCTTTGAAACGCTGTAAACGCGATATAAGTGTAATTTATTATTATTAGTTTATTACTATTATAGTAATGGCTTAATAATTGACGCACCCTCGTAATTGACGCACCTTCAAATATTACTAGCAACGATACAGCAGTCCACCTAAACTTTTTGGGCTACCGTTACTCCTTACTCAAAATCCATATATGGCCCAATTATGGCAATTTGTATCTGGCCCATATCTGTGCCATATATGGAATTTATATCTGCATGGCCATAACAAGAATTGGGCAGATATAACTTAATATAAGATAAAGGCCATATCTGCCTCAGATAAAACTTTATATGGGTCACTTTTTATCTGGACCAGATATGGTCCATACATGGCAAATCCATATCTGGACCTTATATGGCAAATCCATATCTGGCCCATATATGGCAAATCCATATCTGGCCCATATAAAGCAGATCCATATATGGTTTACGTATGGCAAATCCATATCTGGCCCATATATGGCAAATCCATATCTGGCCCATATATGGCAAATCCATATCTGGCCCATATATGGCAAATCCATATCTGGCCCATATATGGCAAATCCATATCTGGCCCATATATAGCAGATCCATATATGGTTTACGTATGGCAAATCCATATCTGGCCCATATATGGCAAATCCATATCTGGCCCATACATGGCAAATCCATATCTGGCCCATATATGGCAAATACATATCTGGTCCATATATAGCAGATCCATATGGCTAATATATGGCAAATCCATATCTGGCAGATCCATATCTGAGAAACCAATATTTGGCTCATACTGTATATGGCAAATCCATATCTGGCTTATATATGGCACATCCATATCTGGCCCATTAATTAGAAATCCATATCTGGCCCATATATGGCAAATCCATATCTGGCCCATTACTTAGAAATCCATTACTGTCCCATCTTATGATAAATCCAGATTGAACTAGTTAAAAAAAAATGCTACATCTGTGCCAGAACTTCATCTGGCGATGTAAAGAAATATAATTTGAAACCAAACAAAGGCAATATATGGCGCAGATAAAGCAACTCTTTATTTACTGCTTAATTATCTGGCCATTGATTACATTTCCTGTTTGATCCATCAGCAGGTATTTTGTTTCACCTTACCCACAGTATGTCCAAGCCTTTACAAATAAAAAAAAACTAATACTAAAAGAGGGTCTTCTGTTCAAACGATTAAGGCAATATGATCGTCAGAACAAAAATACATGGTTAAGAGAATAAAATATCCTGGCATGATAAAAAGTTCCACGAATAAATTGGCATTTGAAAGCCTGCTTCATGACAAAATGCCCATCACTCTGCCGTCTCTAGGCTGTCTTCAGTCTCTGCAAGGTCTGCAAGTCCTTTCATCGACACAATTCTCAAAATAATGACGAAGATCGACACATGAAGTTGGGATTTACTTTATTTCCAGCACATTCCAAACCCAACTGTGTACATAACTTTTTGTGACACACAGTTTTATTTGTGCCTCACAATGCTTCCAACTTGAAAGAGATTTCAAAATCATTTCAAATTGTGTCTGAAACAAACCCATCTCCAGTCAATTAGACCAAAAAAGCAAGGCTTAATTTGAGGTGAAGATCAACTTATCTTGGACATAAGAATCTGCAGTATTGGCCTCAAACATATCACTCAAAAAGCTCCTTGCTGTTTCCTAATCCGACTGCTATGGTCATAAAATGACAGCTGTTCAAAAAATAGCCTGCACGCTCTGACAGATATTTTACTTGTATGAGAGTCTTTGTGTATACACTGTATTGTAAAAGTATACTTACTTAAAACTTTATACTGGCGTCGCGCGGTACCACTAGTACACTTTAAAATAATACTTGAAGGTTGAGTTCTATATTCTTACTAAATTGCATTGTGCTATTCCTTTATTTGATATATTTGCTTTATTCAGCGGTGTAACGCCTATGGGCTCGGACGGGGCAAGCCCAGGGGCCCCTGACCAAAGGGGGCCCCCGCTGCACCGATGCACAGAACTTAGAAGAGGGGTACCCTTTTCTTCTCTTTCTTGAGACGGCACGTTTTCGTTGGAAAAGAAAGTATAAACGAGACAATGGACATAGTTTTCTGTGCGTGAATACGTTCGTCATAAATCATATGCCCCTGCAACTGCAAATCTCGTATCCTTCTTTCCGCACGACTGACTCAAGAGCCTGAGGTATGCACACTGGAACTTGATAGGTTATGCTGTCACATATTATAGCGAAATAGTGCCTCTAATTTCAATAAATTCGCTCTCGGTCAGGGTTGCCACATGACATATTGGTAGATAACTGGCCAATTAAATGACACAAATTTTGGCATATCTTGAACGCCTTTGGCTGATGCTTTCCTCTGCTATCGGCTAAATCGCCGATGCCTCAGTAAATTCAAGCTCTAGCCTTTCCAAGTTCTCGGGAACTTGGATACCATTTGTCCACAGGAGTTACGCCACGGGTGGAAATATACATGTTTATGTTATTTGGACATTGGTCATTGGTCTTATTATCCTTTCAATCTCTTAAAGGATTGGTTCAGGTGTTTGAAATGTCTATTTTGTATGAAAGAGCGCAAAAAGACAAAAAGAACAGTGAAGAAACTACCATGATAGCATGCTCTGTTAAGGAGATATGACACTTTGAAGATATCAACATTTCTTTGAAAACGACTGGTGTAGAAAGACTTACTGTGAGGGTGTGACGTCACATCCTCACTTCCTTAACATTTGTGAATATATTTCATTAAAAATTATTTACATTTTTTAACACATTTGAAAATAATATAATCAAAAATTCTTCAGATGTTGAATTTCAAATACTTCCTTTTGACAAATATGAGATCTCCTGACATATCTTTTGGTTGAAAGTCATGAAATCTCACAAAATATTTAGAGAGAAAAACAAAGACTTTGCAGGAATGTGAGGATGTGACATCACAGCTAGTCAGATTTCAGCAGTTTCTACACAATCTGATAAAACTTTACACTTGAATATCTCTTTAACCGGAAAAGATATTTGAACAGTTTTTTTCACCATTGTGTTTCTTTTATTATCGTCTTTCATATAACATAAACATGTATGATAACTGAACCGATCCTTTAATGTATTCAAGCTTTGCAACACATTTTTTTATGTTCCCAGTATGACAGACAAGGCGGACCAAAAATGTGTCTATGAACGCAGATTTTCCCCAAAATCTCAGTGGATTAAATCACCACGAAATGTTCCATATATATACGGCTTAGATTGCACCAGAGAGCTTGTAGAACCCCAGAGCTTCCAGTGCCCTAAGGCGGGCCCTGGACCCACGCCTTTGGGACTTCGCGCTCCGCGCTCGTGATGTGCGCTGCGCGCACATCGGTTGATTCTCCGCAGCAGCCAGGGGGCCCTTCCTTCCCTGGACCCAGGGGCCCCCAGACTCATCGTTACGCCACTGGCTTTAGTAAATAAGTTCCAGGAGGGCGATATATGTTCCATTCAGTATCGAAGTTCAGTCCCAAAATATGTTGTTTCCATGCATCAGTTCCAAAAATTTTCTTCCTTCTGACTGTTCAGTTCACTATAGAATTCTTTGCCAATGTCTTGACATCAATAGGTTTTATCTTACGAATCTCCATCACCTTTTCTTATCCTTTCTATTAAATTTCCTTATGCTTTCTACTCCTACCATGTGTACACTAGCTGCCTTTCCTATCTCACTCACAGAGTAACCGTTACAAATATGTCCTTTGTTCAAAAGCAGGTCTCACACCATGGAGGTCTGCATGCTTTTACCTCCATGTTCACACTTAATTACCCTCTGAGTCATCCTTTTTCCATCAATGACCCTGTGGTTACCTAGCAACCCAGATAGATCAAGTAGCCAATTTATACCCCCTTTGACTTAGTGTGCACTGTAAGTGCTTTACCATTGAAATGTGTGCAGTACCACAAATTCAACAATATAGGGCAATGTAAATCTCTATGAAAATACACTAAGTAAGAGCATACAGTCTACATGTATATCCAGTTATATCTGGCTTAATATGGCCAGATAAAACTTTATCTGCATATCTGGATAGACTCTATGTCCATAGGCCAGATAAAACTTGATATGCCTATCTGGATTGACTCTATATCCAGTTATATCTGGCTTTATATGGCCATATCAAACTTGATATGGATATCTGGCTTACAATTATATCAATATATATCTGGCTTTACATGGTCAGATAAAACTTTATATGTGTATCTGGATTGACTCTATATCCAGTTATATCTGGCTTTATATGGCCATATCAAACTTTATATGGATATCTGATTTACAATTATATCAAGATATATCTGGCTTTATATGGCCATATCAAACTTTATCTATCCAGATATAGCCAGATATAAAACTAGATATGGAATTTGAGTAAGGGACTCTCTCGCACACGTTACTTTCCGCTGAAACAAAACGGTGTTTGTCATCGGAAAACAAAATTTTTTTCAGCGGAAAGTACCGTTTTATTTCGGAGGAGCAGCTGGAATGGCTTACTGAAATGATTAGGCACATGGAAGGATTTAGGAGGATGCATGGAGAAGACAAATTTGACTGTAGTAGGATAAAATGTAGCTCCAAGACTAGACTATTATTAGGATAGCTTAGGTTGTAGCGTAGGCTGTAAGCACTAGCTTAGGTTGTAAGCACAAGTTTAAGTTTAGTTAAACAGCGCCACCTTATTTGGTTGTAGTTTTCGATATGGCGAGAAGGTGAAAAAAGGTGAGCTGCCATGACGATTTGGTCTCGCTAAGTTTCATCCTTTAGGGGACGGGGTGGGGGGGGTGTCCTTTGTGATATTTTCACATAAACATTAACAGCGTCCCTTTGCTCTTTAATATATCCACCGACCGACTCTTACTTCTTTAAGTGATCCCTAATTACATACACCCCAAGCCTCCTGTAAATTATAAGCAGCTTAAGCTTAATACCCTCCCCCAAGTTTTGCACGAAGCTAGGTGTGTCAGTGCAATGTGACAGTGCTTAATGTGCTGCACTATCTTGTAGACACCCTATGTGTTTGCCCGTGTTTTGAATTAACACTGCAATTTGAGTTAGTTTAAACAGTTGATAACATTTCACGTTGCATGTTTGAAGCTAACTATTTGCAAATTCCAGACAAGAAGAAGCTTTCAGTGGCATTGCAAGTACTTCCACTTCTGTTTCCTGCGGGAACTAAGTGTGATGGTGTCGGAAAGAAGAAGAAGCTGAAAGCAACTTTGGCAGAGGCAATTAAATTAATGCAGTCTTTTGCGCAATGTGTACAGGTAACTACATTAAATCACTTATCCCATTTTGTTAGAACTGGAACAAATACTACATGAACTTGTGCGTTGAAAGATGTACTAGGGTGACGGTAACTAATAAGAAGTACACTTCGAAGTAAAGGGAAGGAAAGTTTGATGTGTGATTTATGTGAATGGGTGTGTCCAATACTCCCCTTAAACTGAAACTTGGTCAAGTTGGTCGGGAGATGTTCTATGATGGACTTTTGGTTAATATAGATTTCCATGGATATATTGTATTAAAAAGGAAAGGTTTTCATGAACTTGCAAAGTCCACAGGTATTTGGACAATCAAGTCTGAATAAAAAATATGGTTGTGAATACGGTTGAAAATCATATTGTCAAAACTTGTTTTCTTGCGATAATTACAATATATTATTTTATTAAATACAAGTTTCAGTTGGTTTATATTTGAAAATACATCAAGCAAACCTGAGATGAAAAAAAGTGTGACTTGAAGTATCTACAGTATAGGATATCTATTAATGGACTTACATTTCAGTTTCAAAGTCAGTAATATGAATTTAAAAGATGGGATCAGTTTTTCTTGCCTTTACCCTTTGCTTTGCATGTGAGAAAAATTCACAACTATCTCTGCATATCTTGTTTATTGTTTTCACTATTTCATCACTGCAAATCCATATCTGGCCCATATATGGCAAATCCATATCTGGCCCATATATAGCAGATCCATATATGGTTTACGTATGGCAAATCCATATCTGGCCCATATATGGCAAATCCATATCTGGCCCATACATGGCAAATCCATATCTGGCCCATATATGGCAAATACATATCTGGTCCATATATAGCAGATCCATATGGCTAATATATGGCAAATCCATATCTGGCAGATCCATATCTGAGAAACCAATATTTGGCTCATACTGTATATGGCAAATCCATATCTGGCTTATATATGGCACATCCATATCTGGCCCATTAATTAGAAATCCATATCTGGCCCATATATGGCAAATCCATATCTGGCCCATTACTTAGAAATCCATTACTGTCCCATCTTATGATAAATCCAGATTGAACTAGTTAAAAAAAAATGCTACATCTGTGCCAGAACTTCATCTGGCGATGTAAAGAAATATAATTTGAAACCAAACAAAGGCAATATATGGCGCAGATAAAGCAACTCTTTATTTACTGCTTAATTATCTGGCCATTGATTACATTTCCTGTTTGATCCATCAGCAGGTATTTTGTTTCACCTTACCCACAGTATGTCCAAGCCTTTACAAATAAAAAAAAACTAATACTAAAAGAGGGTCTTCTGTTCAAACGATTAAGGCAATATGATCGTCAGAACAAAAATACATGGTTAAGAGAATAAAATATCCTGGCATGATAAAAAGTTCCACGAATAAATTGGCATTTGAAAGCCTGCTTCATGACAAAATGCCCATCACTCTGCCGTCTCTAGGCTGTCTTCAGTCTCTGCAAGGTCTGCAAGTCCTTTCATCGACACAATTCTCAAAATAATGACGAAGATCGACACATGAAGTTGGGATTTACTTTATTTCCAGCACATTCCAAACCCAACTGTGTACATAACTTTTTGTGACACACAGTTTTATTTGTGCCTCACAATGCTTCCAACTTGAAAGAGATTTCAAAATCATTTCAAATTGTGTCTGAAACAAACCCATCTCCAGTCAATTAGACCAAAAAAGCAAGGCTTAATTTGAGGTGAAGATCAACTTATCTTGGACATAAGAATCTGCAGTATTGGCCTCAAACATATCACTCAAAAAGCTCCTTGCTGTTTCCTAATCCGACTGCTATGGTCATAAAATGACAGCTGTTCAAAAAATAGCCTGCACGCTCTGACAGATATTTTACTTGTATGAGAGTCTTTGTGTATACACTGTATTGTAAAAGTATACTTACTTAAAACTTTATACTGGCGTCGCGCGGTACCACTAGTACACTTTAAAATAATACTTGAAGGTTGAGTTCTATATTCTTACTAAATTGCATTGTGCTATTCCTTTATTTGATATATTTGCTTTATTCAGCGGTGTAACGCCTATGGGCTCGGACGGGGCAAGCCCAGGGGCCCCTGACCAAAGGGGGCCCCCGCTGCACCGATGCACAGAACTTAGAAGAGGGGTACCCTTTTCTTCTCTTTCTTGAGACGGCACGTTTTCGTTGGAAAAGAAAGTATAAACGAGACAATGGACATAGTTTTCTGTGCGTGAATACGTTCGTCATAAATCATATGCCCCTGCAACTGCAAATCTCGTATCCTTCTTTCCGCACGACTGACTCAAGAGCCTGAGGTATGCACACTGGAACTTGATAGGTTATGCTGTCACATATTATAGCGAAATAGTGCCTCTAATTTCAATAAATTCGCTCTCGGTCAGGGTTGCCACATGACATATTGGTAGATAACTGGCCAATTAAATGACACAAATTTTGGCATATCTTGAACGCCTTTGGCTGATGCTTTCCTCTGCTATCGGCTAAATCGCCGATGCCTCAGTAAATTCAAGCTCTAGCCTTTCCAAGTTCTCGGGAACTTGGATACCATTTGTCCACAGGAGTTACGCCACGGGTGGAAATATACATGTTTATGTTATTTGGACATTGGTCATTGGTCTTATTATCCTTTCAATCTCTTAAAGGATTGGTTCAGGTGTTTGAAATGTCTATTTTGTATGAAAGAGCGCAAAAAGACAAAAAGAACAGTGAAGAAACTACCATGATAGCATGCTCTGTTAAGGAGATATGACACTTTGAAGATATCAACATTTCTTTGAAAACGACTGGTGTAGAAAGACTTACTGTGAGGGTGTGACGTCACATCCTCACTTCCTTAACATTTGTGAATATATTTCATTAAAAATTATTTACATTTTTTAACACATTTGAAAATAATATAATCAAAAATTCTTCAGATGTTGAATTTCAAATACTTCCTTTTGACAAATATGAGATCTCCTGACATATCTTTTGGTTGAAAGTCATGAAATCTCACAAAATATTTAGAGAGAAAAACAAAGACTTTGCAGGAATGTGAGGATGTGACATCACAGCTAGTCAGATTTCAGCAGTTTCTACACAATCTGATAAAACTTTACACTTGAATATCTCTTTAACCGGAAAAGATATTTGAACAGTTTTTTTCACCATTGTGTTTCTTTTATTATCGTCTTTCATATAACATAAACATGTATGATAACTGAACCGATCCTTTAATGTATTCAAGCTTTGCAACACATTTTTTTATGTTCCCAGTATGACAGACAAGGCGGACCAAAAATGTGTCTATGAACGCAGATTTTCCCCAAAATCTCAGTGGATTAAATCACCACGAAATGTTCCATATATATACGGCTTAGATTGCACCAGAGAGCTTGTAGAACCCCAGAGCTTCCAGTGCCCTAAGGCGGGCCCTGGACCCACGCCTTTGGGACTTCGCGCTCCGCGCTCGTGATGTGCGCTGCGCGCACATCGGTTGATTCTCCGCAGCAGCCAGGGGGCCCTTCCTTCCCTGGACCCAGGGGCCCCCAGACTCATCGTTACGCCACTGGCTTTAGTAAATAAGTTCCAGGAGGGCGATATATGTTCCATTCAGTATCGAAGTTCAGTCCCAAAATATGTTGTTTCCATGCATCAGTTCCAAAAATTTTCTTCCTTCTGACTGTTCAGTTCACTATAGAATTCTTTGCCAATGTCTTGACATCAATAGGTTTTATCTTACGAATCTCCATCACCTTTTCTTATCCTTTCTATTAAATTTCCTTATGCTTTCTACTCCTACCATGTGTACACTAGCTGCCTTTCCTATCTCACTCACAGAGTAACCGTTACAAATATGTCCTTTGTTCAAAAGCAGGTCTCACACCATGGAGGTCTGCATGCTTTTACCTCCATGTTCACACTTAATTACCCTCTGAGTCATCCTTTTTCCATCAATGACCCTGTGGTTACCTAGCAACCCAGATAGATCAAGTAGCCAATTTATACCCCCTTTGACTTAGTGTGCACTGTAAGTGCTTTACCATTGAAATGTGTGCAGTACCACAAATTCAACAATATAGGGCAATGTAAATCTCTATGAAAATACACTAAGTAAGAGCATACAGTCTACATGTATATCCAGTTATATCTGGCTTAATATGGCCAGATAAAACTTTATCTGCATATCTGGATAGACTCTATGTCCATAGGCCAGATAAAACTTGATATGCCTATCTGGATTGACTCTATATCCAGTTATATCTGGCTTTATATGGCCATATCAAACTTGATATGGATATCTGGCTTACAATTATATCAATATATATCTGGCTTTACATGGTCAGATAAAACTTTATATGTGTATCTGGATTGACTCTATATCCAGTTATATCTGGCTTTATATGGCCATATCAAACTTTATATGGATATCTGATTTACAATTATATCAAGATATATCTGGCTTTATATGGCCATATCAAACTTTATCTATCCAGATATAGCCAGATATAAAACTAGATATGGAATTTGAGTAAGGGACTCTCTCGCACACGTTACTTTCCGCTGAAACAAAACGGTGTTTGTCATCGGAAAACAAAATTTTTTTCAGCGGAAAGTACCGTTTTATTTCGGAGGAGCAGCTGGAATGGCTTACTGAAATGATTAGGCACATGGAAGGATTTAGGAGGATGCATGGAGAAGACAAATTTGACTGTAGTAGGATAAAATGTAGCTCCAAGACTAGACTATTATTAGGATAGCTTAGGTTGTAGCGTAGGCTGTAAGCACTAGCTTAGGTTGTAAGCACAAGTTTAAGTTTAGTTAAACAGCGCCACCTTATTTGGTTGTAGTTTTCGATATGGCGAGAAGGTGAAAAAAGGTGAGCTGCCATGACGATTTGGTCTCGCTAAGTTTCATCCTTTAGGGGACGGGGTGGGGGGGTGTCCTTTGTGATATTTTCACATAAACATTAACAGCGTCCCTTTGCTCTTTAATATATCCACCGACCGACTCTTACTTCTTTAAGTGATCCCTAATTACATACACCCCAAGCCTCCTGTAAATTATAAGCAGCTTAAGCTTAATACCCTCCCCCAAGTTTTGCACGAAGCTAGGTGTGTCAGTGCAATGTGACAGTGCTTAATGTGCTGCACTATCTTGTAGACACCCTATGTGTTTGCCCGTGTTTTGAATTAACACTGCAATTTGAGTTAGTTTAAACAGTTGATAACATTTCACGTTGCATGTTTGAAGCTAACTATTTGCAAATTCCAGACAAGAAGAAGCTTTCAGTGGCATTGCAAGTACTTCCACTTCTGTTTCCTGCGGGAACTAAGTGTGATGGTGTCGGAAAGAAGAAGAAGCTGAAAGCAACTTTGGCAGAGGCAATTAAATTAATGCAGTCTTTTGCGCAATGTGTACAGGTAACTACATTAAATCACTTATCCCATTTTGTTAGAACTGGAACAAATACTACATGAACTTGTGCGTTGAAAGATGTACTAGGGTGACGGTAACTAATAAGAAGTACACTTCGAAGTAAAGGGAAGGAAAGTTTGATGTGTGATTTATGTGAATGGGTGTGTCCAATACTCCCCTTAAACTGAAACTTGGTCAAGTTGGTCGGGAGATGTTCTATGATGGACTTTTGGTTAATATAGATTTCCATGGATATATTGTATTAAAAAGGAAAGGTTTTCATGAACTTGCAAAGTCCACAGGTATTTGGACAATCAAGTCTGAATAAAAAATATGGTTGTGAATACGGTTGAAAATCATATTGTCAAAACTTGTTTTCTTGCGATAATTACAATATATTATTTTATTAAATACAAGTTTCAGTTGGTTTATATTTGAAAATACATCAAGCAAACCTGAGATGAAAAAAAGTGTGACTTGAAGTATCTACAGTATAGGATATCTATTAATGGACTTACATTTCAGTTTCAAAGTCAGTAATATGAATTTAAAAGATGGGATCAGTTTTTCTTGCCTTTACCCTTTGCTTTGCATGTGAGAAAAATTCACAACTATCTCTGCATATCTTGTTTATTGTTTTCACTATTTCATCACTGCAGATTGGAACCAACTTGCCAGAGTTCCTGGCTAAGGTTAGCCAGACGCAACCATTTATTGTAATCATATGAGAGCACAGAAGGAACCAAGAACAACAGTTTGTGATAGTAGAAAGGATGGCAATACCATGCTAGTTCTCTAATCAAGGCAGGTCATCTATGTTTCAAAGTGTTTTATGTATTGGACGTACATTAACTACACTTGGGAGTCTAATAACGTGTGGGATTTCATCCAAAAGAACATTTACGAGCTGGGCGAGGATGAAGGGGAGGCTAAGGTCAACACCAAGTGTCTTGGCCCTGACGAATGTTGTATCATGCAGTGCTGAAACTTCAAATGAGATTTAAAGAGAGGGTGCTTACGATCCATATTTGAATGGAATGCTTACCTTATATTATTTGGTTTTTGTGGGCCAGCATGAAATTTGTATGACTGAGTTTGCTCCAAATATATTTTTTTGTAAAGACCTTACAAAACCAATATATAATTCTAATAGAGGAGCTGGTTAAGCCCTTTTTCTTTCTTTTAATGAACCCAAGATCAAATACTTTACAGGCTATCATACTTCAGAAACTTCACTTGGTTTTGACAAGCTTGGAATCGCCTAATATTTTGGAGGTTCATGTGATTTGTGCAATAATTATAACTTAGTTAAAAATGTTTGAAATAATATTAAGAAGTATTATATTAATGGAACAGTATTTCAAAATTTACAAATGTTATTCAGACTGACCAATATCCAGCAGAATCTTAATACATTTTAAATGGTTTAGAAAAAAATCTCGAAATGTGAAATTTGTTGTATGTGTACATAACCCATCATGTCATAGCATTTTTGTACCCCCCCCCCTTATCAGGACCGCTGGATATGTAAATTTGCAGCAGGCCATTAAACATTGAGAGAAAAACCAAAAACATATACTAACTATCACAGTAAATGTAATGATAGAGTCTTGAACGCTGTGTATATCAATTACCAAAGGTGACTGGAATCATGCGCCCAACTGAAAATTGAGCCACAAAATGTGCTTGTACGTTTTATGAACTTCATTCAACATTAATTCTGGATACAGTATAGTATTTCATATTCCAATGGCATTTAGAATGTCTGCAATTGATAGGTCTTGCTTCCTTATATGTAAATTCACACTGTTTCTATTTCGGCACACCGTGTGTGTCTTCATTTGATATTATGATGGCAAGTGTTTTCATAAATCTGCTTCACTCTTTTCCTTCATTCTGTGGCTTTATCAAATAATTGGTGTTAGTTGTTCATAAATGGCTAAAACATCTGGTAATTAAGGGAAAATGAATGAAATTAATAAATTGTGACAATATTATGTCAATGCTCCTTGCCTTATGTTTTTTATTAAAAAACTTGACTGTCGTTATATCTGGAATACACACTTCTAAAAGTTTTTCTATCCCTTAGAGTCTTTCTGGATATTCAATTAATAAAACTTTTCGAAAATGACCCACTTAAATATACACATGCAGTGACTATTTTCCAGCTGGAAATGTAATCCGAATTCCATATTTCATCAACTGTCACAATTTTTAAAATAATCTATTTGACTATTGGAAAAAAACATAATTGAAAGACATCAGCGCTGATTTGCCGTCTGCCTGCCGCCGGCCACCTGCCGGCGGGCCTGCTTTGAGGACCGGCGGGCCAGCCTCGAGCAGCCGGTTGCCCGGCAGCGTTTCCGCCCGCGGTATGCCAACTTGCCGTTTGCCAAATCTACGGCGGCCTGCTGCATAGGCGTACGGGACCATTTCAGTTTGGGGGGGCAGAACTTTTTGTGCCCGAAAGTTCCCATGACACTATCTAAGCGTAGTGCCACCATCGGTTGGCGCATAGCGTACAATAAAATTTTTGGCACACAGTGCCTCTCAGATTGCCGGAAACGGCACTTCTGAGGCCTTGCAACTTGCATCTAAACATTCTTTATTTTATAATCTCACGTTTTAGAAATTTACACTTCCCCAAAAATTTGGTAAATTAGAAGAAGAAAAAATGGTAACATCACTTTGAAGGGGAAAAATTAAAAGTTTTCTTTTGAGACAAAATGAGGTGAAATCATGCTAGTTGCTAATGTAGGAATCTTCCGAATTAGAGTTTTTTTCTTTTTAATATCTAAACAAATCTTTTCCATTCGAAATAGCTTTGAGTTTCACCCACAGAAATTCATTAAAAGTCACGGGCTTAGCCAGGATTTGCAAAGTTGTATGCACGACTATCTGAGCGGAGCGCCACCATTGGCTGGCGCGGAGCGTACTAGAAATTTTTTGGTTTTACAAACCCCTCAGATGGCCGGAAACGGCCCTTCCCGAGTGTTCATTCTGGTTCCCTGGCCTCTTGCTAACTTGAGGCACCTCAATTTTATGTAGAAAAAAAGGCACATTTTTAACCTGAGGAAAAGTGGGGGCACGTGCCCCCTGTGCCCCCCGGTTCCGCCGCCCTTGGTCCAGGTATACAATTGACTAGTTAGAAAAAAAATTGATTGTGCAAAAAGCGTGGTAGCCCAGATGAACTGCGCTTACGGTGGTGTTACACGGAAATATTCGGGCATCATGATGCTAAATAAAGAAAATCATGGAATTGTCGGGCAAAAATTTGAAAAAGATTCGGGCAAGCTACTGCATATTTATATATATATATTTCCAGAGGACAAGAAATTCGGGCAAAAGTCCTGAAAAATTCGGGCAGCCTAAGAGGAGAAAAAATATATATATATATATATATATATATATTTTTTTTTTTCTCCTCTTAGGCTGCCCGAATTGAAATTTGGGGGGGCAGTCTGCCCCCCCGCCTCGTACGCCTATGGCCTGCCGGCGGCAGCCGCCGTCGGGCGACTTCGGCTTGCTTGCTGGGTGTTTAACTGGTTTATATGATCACAGATGCAGGTACGGGCAGAAGAGCAATGAGCTACAAGCAGCTTGCTATGGGGAATATTGTGGTAGATGGTCTGCCACCTGGTATTACCTGTAAACGACCGTCTGTGTATGGAGTCTGTGATCTGCAAGCAATATTACGCAGCAAACATAGTATTACAATCCGTAAGTTTTGTGTTGTGTTTGCATGTCTTACTAGTAAAGCACAAGGCCAACAAGTGTTACCTTTCAGTGAGCAGATTCCTTTTGCATTTTACAGTCATCAATTGTTATAAAGCTAAGCAGGACAATTTGAACACTTATAAACATGATATGAGAGGAGGGGAGGGGGGGGGGGGGGTGAGTGGACGAGAGGGTCTGGGTGTTTTTGCTGCAGAACTTCATTGAAATTGTCACATGATACATGCTGGTAGGTACACACAATACCGGCTTGAAGGGAAATAATCACAATGAAATATATTCACTGAAATGGAGGAGGGAGGGGTCTGTCCATAATATAGATAGTGGTACGTTATAGTTACACAACTACATAAACATTTTGACCTGGGCTAAGGGTACTTGCTGTTTTGTCGTCCTGTAATATAGTGCTCATGACTGTACACAATTATATTGTCCATATATTGTTGTATATACTTATAGTGTGTGTAAGTTCTCATGAGAACATAACATTGTAACCAATCAAATTTATTTCATTTTCATTGGAAATATTCCTGCTTTTCCTCACAAGTTACTTCCAGCAATGCAACTAGAACTCCAGATGCCAATTGCCTATCAGCAACTGAACATGATATGTAAAAAACTTATATCGAACTTGAAGTTTGCTGATATAACATACTTTTTAATGATGTCTTTTGTTCGATTTTACAGCACAAGTCATTCTACTTCCTGTCCAGATCTAAACCTTTTGGTTTAAGTTGACCAAAGATTTGTTAAAAATTCTCTGGAGCAAAATGACCCTACTACACTCAGGCTAATTGTAGTTCTGCAGTTTTGAGTGACCATGATCAGAATGTTAATATGTCGGCAGCAGAATTGCACATATAAGTTTAAAACAAAACACAAATATAATCAATTTTATATAATGTGCTCGCTCACTGTGTTGTTCTCTTTCTCTGTAATTTCTGTTTGCTAGACCAAGAACAAGGCTCTAGCAGTGATGAAGCTGTTCATCCATCCTACGACCAAGAGGGTTAGTGGTTTGGCTGTCATGTTCTACTTCATTTCTATCTTTATTGCAGTGGTTAGAAAGTTCTTTGCTTATGCATGAAACAAGCTTTGCATTTCATCATTTTTGGTTTTGATGATAATCGTAACCTTTTTAGTTGTGATTCATGCATGTGTATGTGTTGTGAAGCAAAGCTTGTAAACACGATATCTCACAAAGAGAAGCGTGGACATATCTGATATATCGGTATCACATTAAGTGCAAGAACTCTTTTCATTTTGGTGGAGGTCAGAGGTTTTTGGGGTCAACAGAGGTCAAAATTGTAAAAACTTCAGAAACAAGATATCTCTCTAGAAAGGAAACCTAAAGAACTATCTCATGTTTGATATGTGGATGAAATTCATTGAATGAAAGTAGCCTTTCAGTTTGGTGAAGGTAAAAGGTCAGTTGGTCAACAGGTTAAACTGTGAAAGCCTTTTAAACATATCTCAAGCAGGGAAGCTTGGAGCTATTTCATACATGGTAAGTATAGGTGTATCACAATTATTTCAAGAAGCCCATGAGTTTGGTGGAGGTCAAATGGATCAAGCTGTGAGGAATTGTCTATTTAATATCTCAACAGGTAGCTTGCTGCTAAATAATAAGCTAATATGTCACAATGAGTTCAAGAAGCTTATCAGTGGTTACATTAGGGCAGGAACTTTCATTATGGATAGTATCTTATACATGCTTTCTCTGTCTTATTGAGATCTATATATGTTGTACATGCAGCCTCACCACACAGTAGGTCAGATCGTTATAAAGGTCAGATTGTTATGCTATTGCTTATAAATCTTTCATCATTGAAACAACAGTGCATTTATGCAATCTGGTTCTTCTTTCATGTGAAATGTCAGATTTAATCACATGTTTTTTGAAGTGACATGCAAGGTGATATATTACAAGGTCTTTATTTTGTATCTATTATCTCCAATAGTTACTGGAGTGACAAAGATTTTGTAGTATCTTAGGGGAGTATATGTCACCATAACACTCAGGCAAACCCTTGTCAGTACTCAGTGTGCCAGTGAGCATTCCTATCCTAATAGGTGTTGATCGGCGTGTACAAGTAGGTTTAAAAAGCGACAAATGTAATGTACAGTGCATGATGTAATTCCCTATGTAATTGGTTCTATTAAAACTAATGAGTCTCACGTAAACATCCATGACTGAAATGAATCACATTAAAGCCATTTAAATTGTAGCTTGTGTCCTTCTTAAATGTGAATGGTACCATTACTTCCAGTCATTACCTTGTGCTGAAATTACAAATTGTTTATTCTTTTTATCCCTTTCATCATCTGATTTCATTGGAAGTTATGAAGATTGTAACATCCGGATGCATGAGTTTGCACTTCTAATGAAACTATGTATCATCTTCATATCTCCATAGGGACCTTCAGTCATTCTGCTTGACATAAATGAAGACTTGCAGTCATGTCCAGAAAATACTGAGGAAGATGTGCGTGAAGAGTTAGAAGCAGGAGAAGAAAAAGAGCAGGAAGACGAAGCAGGTGTGGTGACCCTCTTTCCATGGTATTACACCTTAACCAACAATGTAGATGATTCTGTTGCTTTTAACAGATTTTTCAACTTCCTTGCATCTGTTGCACATTGTGGGTCCCTGTTTCTAGGGCATAGGCCTACTGATTTGAACATAGTTTTCAAGCTGGAGTAGCAATTTCCTGATTAATCATTCACAACTACTGTTGTTAAATGACTATGTTTACCATGCTAGTAAAAGTATTTTTTGTTTCAGCTGATTTCTTCACGGTGGAGAAGGTCCTGAAGAAGAGGCAGAAGAAGGGAAAAACTGAGTATCTGGTCACGTGGCAGGGTACTCTTCAAAATTTAATCAATGGGTAGATGCAGGGAGTATCTCAAAGGAAGCCCTGGATATGTATTAAGGCAAACTAGGTATTAAATTTGGCATTTAAATTTGTATGTACTAGGAGGATCATTTGTTGGATGATGTTGAATCACCTATGACCTATTCCTGGCCAGAGCTTAAGTTACACGTCATTTTGAAGTTTACCTGTTCTTTAATTCCTATGGTATCATTAATGAAGTGAGCAATCACAAATTTATGGTGACAATCTTTACGTAGAAACATGTTAGTGTTAGAGTTTCATTACCAGCCATCACAGGTGAGGAGTTCACTTGGTGGAAAATGGACTAAATGTCAGACGAGGCAACATCATGTCAAAATAAAGGGTAGGGCTATCCAAACCCACATCAATCCGCTTCATCAGGATCCCTTCCTGTCATCGTTGCCAATGTATGTTATTTCCTAAAAGTGACCAAGGGGAAATTTCCGCTTGGTCGAGGTCGGGCAAAGGTCAATACTGCCCTTAACTGGTACCTTTTATACCCACCTCCTCGATTTGCATACTTACGTAATCGATGCACACTTACGTATCGATGCATACTTACACATTATGTGAGGTACACATGCTTCATTCCTCTCCTGGTTCAGGAAGGCGTCACATGTGTTTACTATAGTAGACCCTTAATGTAAGTATTCTAAATGTTTTATATATGTATTAAGGAACTAGATATTGTAATTGTATATGTCTTTTAATATTGTGTTATACAGATGTAAGATGGTCAGCTCTTACATAAAGTTTTCTTTTGTACTATAGTTTTACTTGTTTATTAGTATTAGTGTACTGTGCAGGGTCACTGTACAGAGGTCTATACATTTGTACAGTATATATGTATGTTGTCTTGTGGTAGTGAAAAGGGGGATTAAAATCTCTCCTTCTGGGTTGCTAAGCAACTATCTTTGTTCTTCCTGGAAATTAGCCCTCACAGGAAATGGGGTCTGTGTATATATATTATAGGAACAAAGGGAGTTTTGAGGGTACAGTATAGGGAGTTAGGCAGTTGGCCATAAGTATTGGAGTAAGACAGTCGCACAAGAGGAGATATATCGTTTTAATGCTGGATAGTTTGTTTTAAACCTTAATTTACAAATCAAGTTACTGTATAGTCCTTATTATTTTATGGAAGGAGTCATATTCACCTGACAGTCTGGGACACTATTTACTATAAAGAATATTATTTACTTAGAGGATATAATTTTACCATAAAGGATAGGCCGGGACACCATTTGTTATAACTGACATTACTTTACCACAGAGGATATACACATTATTTTACTGGAGGATAGCCTGGGACTCTATCGCTTATTAATTAAAGGACACTATTTCGTTGGGATCAGACATTAAACCATTTATCTGTTCAACTCTTTCTGATGTCGTGGAAGACCTGTACCTGATGTCACCAGCACGCAAACTCACCGGAACAGCTTTATAAATTAAGTGTATTTACTTTACTTTTGGGTGCGCACCTCACTACTGTAAGTTGTTTAATTTAATTCTTTGACTGGGCCCAGATCAGCTGTACTGTATATTGTTTGTCATTCGTAATTATATTTTAATTCGATCCAATCCAGTTGAGTTTTCTATATTTTTTTTGTGTGTCTTGCTCTGTGTTTGGTCATCACACCAAACCCAGAGTTCTCTGATCAAGAACAAACATTTATTTTCAGTGGCTAACACCCTTACACAGATATGCCTTTAATGTGATTTGCTGTATGCTTGTACCTGTTATTATTACTGCCTCTTTGTGTATTTGATGTTTGCTTATTTGTAAGAGTATCTGGAGTTAAAGTATTATCTTCGTAGAGTATCTCTCCAGAGGTTATTCCTTTTGTTGGTATTCTATTCATTCTCCAGAAAGCCGCCGTAAACGCCAGAAAGCCGACGTAAACCCCAGATAGCCGCAGTTAACCCCTGTACACCGCAGTTTGTCGTGCGGTTGGTTTTGCCTGGTAACAATTGTAAGTTAAGTTATAATTATCAAGAATGTAATTGTCGTCAATTTTTCTCTGTTTTGTTTCATGTTACCAAATGTTATTCGTCATACTTCTTTCTTTTGTGCATTTTTTATAAGGAGATATATAATGCTTTATCATGTTATTATTGATTTGTGCAAATTCATATGTTTGTTTCACCAATGTTTGTATTGATGTTTTGATATCTTTACTTTATAGTTTTCACCGTGGTCCTGTTGAGCCACGCATGAAATAGATGGGTTAAAACCTACGACACCTGGTTCAGCTTCATTGAGCGTCGTCTTGGTGACAGTGAAATAATTGTTGGGTTTCGATAACTTGAAGTCCTGTATATCCTTCGCCGTCCGGTATCCGGCCGTTGTTTCTTATTCACCTTTCTATTTTCTATAAGCCCACCAATTCCTGTCGTATATAAGCTCACCATCGTATTCCAGTAACAGAAATAGTGTACCACGTGCCTAATTCCCGTAACACCAATGTAATCGTCGTCTGATGACTCATGGAAGACCTAAAGACTGTCAGGACTTCAGCAAAGAGGGCTGCTACGATGCAGATTAGTCGTGTCAGGCAGTATATCGCGGAAGGTAACGAGGACATTAACGATCATGTAATTTTATTGAAAGATCTTTTTAAAGTGTTTACGTTGGCTCACGAGAAGTACCACGAGACGCTTACTGTTGAGAAGGATGTTGACGAGAGTGACGACTATTTTTGTGAAAAGCAGAAAGATTACATTTCCGCTTTAAATTTAGTTAAAGATGCATTGAATTCTGCTGTAGAGGATCAACCCCTTAAGGATAATCCAAAAGCAGATTTATTTCGTAAAGAATTTCTACATTTATTGAATTTACCTAAGGTAGAGCTGCAAATATTTCATGGCGATCCATTACATTATCATCAATTCATAAGGGCTTTTGAGGCTAATATTGATAAGATATGTGAGGACAACGATTCAAAGTTGTCTAGATTAATGCAATATACATCGGGCTCTGCTAAAGAGGCCATTAGGAGTTGCCAGTTAGTTGGAGGTAGTAGCGGTTATGCTAAAGCTAGGTCCATATTAGAAAACCGGTTTGGAAGTCGCACCTAGTTACTGAGGGGTTAATACGTGAGTTAAGGTTTGGTAGACAAATAAGACTTCCGCAAGACATACAACTGTTAGCTGATGATATGCAAAACGCATTCCTTGTACTTTCTGAGTTAAAAACTTTGAAGGAGGTTGATTCTCAAGCAGTCCTTATCGAAATAGTTGCCAGGTTGAAAAAAGAAAGTCATTAAATGTTTTGTACGATGTCTTATGTATCAATTTGTGATTTTTCATCTAAATCCCAATCTTAACTTTCTTGTAACAGACTGCTGAGAAAGGTAATATTTTCTACATACTCAATACAATCCCCCCCGTGACATCACTGAATCTATTACGTAATCGTACTCTTTACTGATTTCTACCCCTTTGGAGACGGAAAATGATCGCGTTGTTGGGTTTTTCTTAACATAAGAATTGTAAAGTTTTAAATTATGTAAAGTCAAGTCTATGTCACTTGACCTTTAAAGAGAATGAGAAGAATGTATCCTACAGATGTATTGTTCTGGACAGCTAAGTGTTCCATTACAGTATATGTCCTTTTAATTAGAACATTAATAAAAGGGAGTGATTTAAAAGGATACTCCAGATCAAAATTTACTTTTTTGTGTTAATAGAGAGCAAAAGTTTCCTTTAAATCCTATTTGCCGTTTTGAGATGTTGACAGTTGAAGTTATTGTATATTCTACCATAAACAGACTTGATGAAAAACAGGTACGCTGTCATAGATGCACACTCACCAATATATGTTTTGTTTTCCATCATTTTTTACCTTGGGGTAGGGTTGATTGTTTACCTGAGGGCAGACGCGTAGCCAGGAATTTGCCAAGGGAGGGGCGAAACTGTAGATTCGGCATTGCAAACTATCTAAGCGTAGCGCCACCATGGTTGGCGCGAAGCGTACAAGAAAATTTTGGCTGAAAATGCCTCCCAGATCGCAGGAAATGGCACTTCCCAGGCCTTGTAAGTTGCATCTTAGCATTTTTCTTTTGAAAATACTAGTGATATCATAAAAACCGTTAACAAATTTTTGAAAAAATTTGCTCAAAGGGGGGGGCGGCCGCCCCCTTTGCCCCCCCTTGGCTACGCGCCTGCCTGAGGGTGATGTGAACATACTGACATGACTGTGACAAAGTCACAATATAGATACAACAAATACCTGAGTGGAAAATTAGGTGCAATTTGTAAAGAAGAACAAAGCTTTCGTTTGTGTTTGTGAATCAATGACATCACACCTGTTTGCTACAAGTTCACTTTAGTACTGGAGGCAACATCTTTAGCTGTCCATATATCGAAAACAAATTGATTCAAATTTTACCAGATGGTTAGAATATAATTCCCTTTCATATATCAATACTTATTTTTCTTATGGAGCTCTCCTTTGTTATTTCCATAAGTATAGTCATACATCTGTAATTGAAAACACAATTTTTTTTTGTAAATTAAACAAATCGTCCGACTCGTGTAGCGTGTAAATTATAGTGAGGGACCTTTCAAGCTTGTTAAATGACGGCTCAAAAAGAATATTGCAGGGTTATTTGATCTCCCATGAATGGCATTAGAAATCATACAGTTACAATACAGTTACAATCTTCCTATTTCATTACTTCTCAAAGACTGCAAAGTATAAGCAATGGTGATATTACTGTGTACATGTGTGAGGGCATCTTGGCTTCTAAACATGATATTTCACTAGGTAAACATTTCTTAAATGTCAAATTTGGTGATAACATGATCCCTATTGTTAACTGCTAGGAGGACGCAGAAACTGATGCTCACGCAGATGCTGAGGAAGGGGTACCTTTCGCCAGGTAAATATACTTTCCTGAAAATCGTGATTCAGATGATGCTGGTGAGCAAGGCCCTGTTACTTGGGAATGAGAATATCCTGTTGATGACTCTGAGGAAGAAGATATCTTTGAAGATACTGTTGAAGAGCTTAATGATGAGGTAATGCAATTCACAGATTAATCTGTCTTCTAAAAAATATAGTACAGAACCTTTATCATCCTGTCGATTCACTTACAGAAACCTCACATATATATAAGGTGTGGAAAGAATTTTTTTCTAACATACTTCATTCACATTTAAATTGGTCATGGAACAAATTGGCCACCTGAAAAATGAAAACATTTCCTAGATAAATTTAATGCCAGCTATTGAATTGAGTATCTTCTTTCTATTCAGCATGTTCTTCTTGAGGAAAATGGTGGTGTCCCACCTCAAGAATGTCTGCCACTTTATGATGGAGCCTTAATTACAGAGCCACTGAGTTCATTGGCAATTCTGGCCTTTGCTTTACGTCATAGCTTACAGATAGTGGCTGTTTGCGATCTCCTGCAGCTGATCAATATACATCTACCAGTAAGCTGCCTCCCGGAGACATTCTATCTATCATTCTAAGTTGAATTTCATGCTTATATTGTAAGGGTTGCTGAACTACCTTGGTATGGACAGCATTTTGTCCTGCACAGTTTGTGGTACAAACAACATAATGAAGTCGGATCTAGTTAAGGGTGGTTTCTATTTCATTAACTTGCCCTTATCAATGCAATTACAAGATATAATGGAAACCCCATCACTGACTAAGTATTTTCGTAACAAGGAACAAATTGAACTCATTTGGAACTGAGATGGCATGCCTGCTTTCCAGTCAATGTAGAACACAACACAAAAGTATTTGCTACTTTGTGCGCTTGTGACTCTGTTGCAAGATGCCAGCTACAGGGGATAACGCAGTTTAATCGACATTTTGGATGTTCATGGTGCCTCCATGAAGGCGTGGTAGTTCCAAAAGGTTGTGGCCATGTTATGACATACCCCTATGACTATCCAACTCCAGCAAAAAGGTCTCAGAGGGGTATGGAAGATCAAGCCATTCGGTTAGGTTCTGGTATGCCCCATAGTGAAGGAGTGAAGGAAATATCCCAAGTTGGTACTGCTACAATTTTATATGATGAGAGGGTTTCCAGTGGACTACATGCATGCCGTTTGTGAAGAGGTGGGTCATTATTGATTGAATCTGTGGTTTGACAGAACACATAACAAGGAGTGGTTCATCGGCAACTGTCTGAGTACAGTTGATGAGAGGATAGAAAGCATCAGCCAACCTAACGACGTTACTCGCCTCCCGAGATCGCCATCTCAAAGCACTCACTGGAAGGTGTCTGAGTTCAGATCATGGATATTGTTTTACTCACTTCCGTTTCTGAAAGGAGTCCTTCCCTCCGCATATCTAGCTCACATAACATTGTTAGTACATGTATGCTATTTGGGTGTTGTTACTTACACGACAGTGTAAAGGAACATGAAATTTCCTTGTGTGAAATTATCCTTGTGAAGTTTGTGTAACAAAGTATGGTGCCCACAACATATCATACAATGTTCATCTGTTACTTCATTTAGCTGATACTGTGAGGAATTGTGGTCCTCTTTGGAGCAACTCCTGCTTTCCATTTCAAGGATATAATCATAAAATTAAAGAGTCTTTTCTCATGGCACACAAAAATATACAGGCTCAGATTGCTCAAAACTTTACATAACTGCAGGACTCCCTGCCAATATGCAACCAGTAGTTTTGAAAAATGTAGAAGGGCTTTTAAGAGGTTACCCTATCATGGTTAAGGCCAGTGGCGTAGCTACGGGGGGGCCTGGGGGGGGGGCCGGGGCTCCCCCATGAAATCGGCTGCCCCCCCACTGCCCCCCCACTGGGAATGGGGTAAAAAAATGTAAAAAAAAAAAATTGTAAAAAAAAAACAAAAAAACTCATCAGTGGGATTCACTAATATTTTTTGTTCAATAATTTGGGAAATAGAGTTACACAATTTTCTCGTCTGCATCTGGCAGAATAAGAATAATACAATATCTGTAGTAATCATGAGAATGGTCATACAGCATGGCATGGCAATGGTCGATGCGACGGTCGGACCGTACACCACGAACCTTGTGCATGTGCTGCGCGATATCGATATCTACCAATACATGTTATCGGTCATCGATTGGCACAAAAACCCAGATTCTGATGACAGCTGCCTCAAGAAACCCAATAAATGGCCTAATTAGCACCGAGCCACCAATGTGGACCATTACCGAAACATCGATGCGTGTTAGTCTTCCATCCCCTTCCTCTAATGCTATTTAAGTCCACATGTGGGCATTTCCTGCAAACCTACCGGTAGCCCACAGGGGTTTGAGTTGGGAGAAAGGCCTTGACACCTTGAAACAACAAATGATGCCAACCATAGGCGTACGAGGCGGGGTGTGCAGGGGGGGCAGACTGCCCCCTAAATTTCCAGAGGACAAGAAATTCGGGCAAAAGTCCTGAAAAATTCGGGCAGCCTAAGAGGAGAAAAAAATATATATATATATATATTTTTTCTCCTCTTAGGCTGCCCGAATTTTTCAGGACTTTTGCCCGAATTTCTTGTCCTCTGGAAATATATATATATATATATATATATATATATATATATATATATATATATATATATATATATATATATATATGTATATATATATATATATATATATATATATATACATATATATATATATATATAAATATGCAGTAGCTTGCCCGAATCTTTTTCAAATTTTTGCCCGACAATTCCATGATTTTCTTTATTTAACACCACCGTAAGCGCAGTTCATCTGGGCTACCACGCTTTTTGCACGATCAATTTTTTTTCTTCTAACTAGTCAATTGTATACCTGGACCAAGGGCGGCGGAACCGGGGGGAAAAAGGGGGCACGTGCCCCTCCCCCACTTTTCCTCAGGTTAGAAATGTGCCTTTTTTCTACATAAAAATTGAGGTGCCTCAAGTTAGCAAGAGGCCAGGGAACCAGAATGAACACTCGGGAAGGGCCGTTTCCGGCCATCTGAGGGGTTTGTAAAACCAAAATTTTTGATAGCCGTGCATACAACTTTGCAAATCCTGGCTAAGCCCGTGACTTTTTACGAATTTCTGTGAGTCAAACTCAAAGCATTTTCGAATGGAAAAAATTTGTTAAGATATTAACAAGAAAAAAACTATAATTCGGAAGATTCCTACATTAGCAACTAGCATGATTTCACCTCAATTTGTCTCAAAAGAAAACTTGTTCCTTGTTTCCCAATTTGCGCAATGGATATTGCAGTGCTAGTATGCATATTTTCCTTGAGGGGGGGGGGGGGGGGACGTTGATGGAGTGATGTGTATACACAAATAAGATAATACAATTAGAGTTATAAAGGGTACTGAATATAACGCTGCATCATTCCAATTGAATTTCTGCAAAGTGCCCTTTGATGTCGGTGCCCCCCCCCCCCCCGATTAAAAGTGCTTCCGCCGCCCTTGACCTGGATATCCCCGACATGAGTGTATAAAAGAAACATTTTCTTTTTCATGGATGGTGGGGGGGGGGGGGGAGTGTCTACAAGCCTAGAAGTACATGTTTATCATATTCTTTGTTATATTTTATACTTTTTTGTGAGAAAAATTGCAGTCTCACCCGACACAGCGACATTATCCCGCCTACGTGTCGTTGAACACGGGGTAGCTGAGTACTGTGTTAAAATAATAAATAAGGTAACTAAATATAGCAGCTTAAAAAATATACTGTCCCATTTTTCCCCTTCAAAGTGATGTTACCATTTTTTCTTCTTCTAATTTACCAAATTTTTGGGGAACTGTAAATTTCTAAAACGTGAGATTATAAAATAAAGAATGTTTAGATGCAACTTGCAAGGCCTCAGAAGTGCCATTTCCGGCAATCTGAGAGGCATTGTGTGCCAAAAATTTTCTTGTTCGCTACGCGCCAACCGATGGTGGCGCTCCGCTTAGATAGTGTCACGGGAACTTTCGGGCACACAAAGTTCTGCCCCCCCCCAAACTGAAATGGTCCCGTACGCCTTTGATGTCAACTTCACTCAAGTTAAAAGTCTGGCTGAGTTGGCAAGGCCAGTCAGCATGAAAGAGAAAAAAAAAATTTGCATTTCTGTCACCAAAGTTGCACATCTTTTTGGTTGCTATTTTGCCTCACAGGTGCCATCTCCTGCGATCTGGGGGGTGCTGAAATCTCAAATTTTCTCTGTACGCTCCGCGCCAACCAAGGTGGCGCTCCGCTCAGATAGTAACCCGGCCCCCCCCCCCACAAGAAAGAACAGCCCCCCCATGGCCCCCCCACTCAAAAAATCCTAGCTACGCCACTGGTTAAGGCAGTTTCTTTAAAATGTGAGAATTTGCATGTGTTGCTAATAGGGAACCCTTGTAATTATGAACCAGCACCTACCATCAGAATTCTCTGATTCCGTTGATGAACTTGAATTACATAGAATTACATAGAATGTTCACATCAAGTTGGTGAAATAAGAGCCATTGTCAGAGTAAGAGGGCATCAAGGTTATGTTTGTGATTTCTGAGAAAAGAGTTAGAGAATGCAAGTTTGAAAGTGATCAGCAAACTGGTGCAAATACAGTATGTCAAATATACGATTATAGGCAAGAGGTCCTTGTTGTCAAGTTAACTGTGAAGGCCATGAAATGTGTTACAGGTAAATTTGATAATAAGATATATTGTATGAACTGCCTAAAGGAATAGAGTTATTTGTAAGTAGTATAGAGTATTTGTAATCACTTCAGGACATTGTCATCATGTTATCCTCTTGAACAATAACAAAAGTATTTTGGTGACTTAATTTTAGCCATGATCATTTGAACAAAAGTTATGTTGAACATAGTAGATTCACTTTCAACAAGAAACAAATAGATTAAAAATGTCAACCTTCTGTGCATATCTCTCATTCCAGTTACCAGCTTCCTGTATTAAGAAATTTAGGTTATTAGAGTCTGTATTCCTCTTTTCCTGCAAATACGTTGAGTAACCAAACTGTGTTTCCATGATATGTTTTACCGCAATTTTACCAACTGAAATTTTTCATGATGCCCAAGTAGTAGTTAAAAAATTAGGTCACTGACTGCATATAATTGTTAGTATTTATTTTGCCATGATTTAGCAGTCGTTTTGACAAACGTATGGTTTAATTTGGTTTGATAACCACACAAAACCCTTCATGCCCCTTAAGGTTTCGTTTTGTATAATAACATATTTTTAATAGAACTATTAATGAGGTATGCGTTTGATACTGATAGTGTTGGAAGATTAGTACCAGTATGGTTGGATTTGTTAGCTCCTTGAAATGTCACTCCATAAACTGTACCCTTACCCTGAGTACCATGTCACTCCATAAACTGTACCCTAAGTACCATGTAGGTGTACCCTAATTACCATGTAGGTGTACCCTAAGTACCATGTAGGTGTACCCTAATTACCATGTTGGTGTACCCTAAGCCTTGTAGGTGTACCCTAAGTACCATGTAGGTGTACCCTAAGTACCATGTAGGTGTACCCTAATTACCATGTAGGTGTACCCTAATTACCATGTAGGTGTACCCTAAGTACCATGTAGGTGTACCCTAATTACCATGTAGGTGTACCCTAAGTACCGTGTAGGTGTACCCTAATTACTATGTAATTATTTAATCCCTGCATATTTTTTATGGAAAGAGCTTTATATATAATAAATGATCAAAATAATAAATGATCATCAAAATTCACAAAAATATGCCTTCTTTCTTTGTGTAAGTTAGCTGAAGTTAACAGACTCTCATTTTGATTTTTTATGCAGGATTGCTTTACATGTTGTTTATCGCTCCTGTGGTAACTGGAGTTTGCATGCTTTGGTGTTGCCTGCAGGAGTACTTATATTGTAGGTTTAAACACATTGAAGAGGAAAGTTTTCAGCTTGACAGATGATCTCCATTACATGGATTCTTTTAAGGAGGGAGAGATCTAACGTTAAAAACATGGATCATTTAATTAAACTTCACTATATCATTAGTGAATATCAACTTCATGTTAGATAGAAATTAACTTATTTGTTTTAGGGGGGGGGGGGGTGGAAGTTAATACAATGCAAAGATATGTTAGGAAGGGAGAGATTTATAGTTAAAACCAAAAGTTGCCTTTCACTTTTCCATTAGTGAAAGGCAACTTCTGGTAAGATTGAAGTCTACTGTTATATTCAGGGTACTTTCTTGGGGTGGGAGTAGGAAGAGAGAGGGGTCTAGAGATATTTCTACATCAGACATATGCTAGAGATCGCACAAAGGGTCAACATATTCTATGGGGTTTTAGAAGGTAAGCATACTTTCCACAAGTATTTTGTTATTGGGAAATTTGACATTTTTCACTTTCCGCAGGGTTTTCATGGGCGTCGGAAGCTATTTGGGATTGGTACGGCAATTCAGAGTGTGGCCATCTATCATAATTATCGGGGGGACGTTTGGTAGGTCAAACTACGCTACGCGCCACCATGGTTAGCGCGTAGCGTAATGTAGAAAATTTGGAAAAAATGTCTCCCAGATTGCAGGAAATGGCACTTCCCGAGCTTGAAAACAAGACCCCTGCCACCGGAATAATCTTCTGAAACACATTTTGAAGTATGATTCTTTTTTGGTTCTTTATTTTTTGCCATTTTTTTTCTTAGTCCTACTTTTTTTTTTTTTAGCGCCGTGAATATTGGTCCGGCGACCGCCAGACCTGCCGTACCGGCTCCGACGCCCCTGGTCTTACTAGGGAATTTGTTACTTCCCATGGGGCAATGACATTTCCTGTGGGATTTTGTATCTGTTCCTGAAGGGAATATCCATTTCCTGTTGGGAAATGAATTTCCCCAAGACATTTTTAGTTTCCTGCAGGAAATTACTAGGGAATTTGTTACTTCCTGTGGGGAAATGACATTTCCTGTGGGATTTTGTATCATTTCCTGTAGGGAATAGCTATTTCCTGTTGGGAAATGCATTTCCCCAAGACATTTTTCAGTTTCCTGCAGGAAGTTACTAGGGAATTTGTTACTTCCTGCGGGGAAGTGAAATTTCCTGTGGGATTTTGTATTGTTTCCTGTAGGGAATAGCCATTTCCTATTGGGAAATGCAGAATACCTTAGGGAAATGATCATTTCCATTTCACTAGGGCATTTTTATGGGTTTCTTTGTAAGAGATTGGGTTTATTTTTCATCTTGACTTGTAACACCACTCTTCTATTCTACTCTTCTATATATTGAGTTTTGTAGATAATTTAATGCATTTGTGACTGTTTTACATGTGTTCCACATTGCTGAATCGTCGGCACATACTACATCTAAGTTCAACCACCCAAATAAAATAAAAAATTTCAAACATTTTCTTTCAATGCTACAGCTATGCAACAGAATACATAAGAACATGTTGTAGGCCTATCACTTAGACACTGTGTATGCATATTGTGTGTGTTATCGCATGCTGGTAGCATAGCCAAATGAGCCATTTGGATGGCGCATGCGGTACAAATCCATTATTCATACAGACATCACAAACTTCCTGTCGACTGTCTGAACTCTTGATCTTTAAGAATTTTACATAGGGAGGAATGCAACAGTTTAAACAAATTATGACCCAGTACAGGCCATTTTAAAATGTGCACAAGTAGGGGGACATGTGATAGTGCCCCTCCCAATCACAAAAAGTGAGGTGGACATGTCCCCCTGCCCCCCCCCAGGATTGATGCCCATATCCCAGGGCAACACCCCTTCCATTATAAAATCCTTCATGCCTCAAGGCCTATAAAGGTTCAGGCCCCTACCCTGATCAGTTTGGAGAATATGTTATTTTCATTTATTAGTGCAACCTTCCTTTCAGGACTACTTATAAAAACTTTAATTATTATCTTAATATGCCTCAGATGACCCAGCACCATATCTTTACTTTTTAATCACTTGGGAGAGCTTGGAATTTATGCTCACCCCACACCATGTTTTTTTGGAGTGTTACATGTCAACACTGAAATTCTGCCTAAAGCCATCCTTTAAGTTTATTCACATCTCAAGGATAGATAAATTGATATGAAGATTATTGTGGGACAAATATCTTTTCAAGAGCATCTAACATGATGACATCACCAAACCCTTGCTGAGATCCACTTTCTCTAGTAAAGGAGGATTTAGCTTGTGAAAATAGATTACATGCAATCAACCATATCTCAAAAACTTGTCCAGGTTGGTTTTCTAATATGTTACATTGTCTGCCACAGTAACGAAAAATCCCTTTATTGGATACTGGTTTAAATTATAGCAAATAACAATGGGGGGGTCATTACTCTGATTAAATAACTTTTCCATCCTTAACATTTGAATACCTTCACATTAAGCCAGCAGTAAAATGAGAAAGAAAAGTCACAATCAATTATTTGTCTGCTGAAACTTTGTTTATTTTGATTGAAAAACAGAGATAGTGAATAATCTACAAACTTGAAGTTAAATTCAGAAGATTCAGAAGATGAATAATTCTGTTATTCTTTTACACGTTGTGTGGGTACAAGATCCCATAAGAAATACCACATTTGCCTCTTTTGACACTGAATGTCCTCTTTATCCATCAAGTAGCAAAATATGGTGCCATCAGGAACATACAATAGTCACAGGACAAGTGAATTGTCAAAGTGTGTTTATGGTTTTCGTAAGCACTTATCAACATCCACTGATACATGTTTAGTACTCTCTATTATTCTTGAAACAAACCAGTTGCAAGTAAAGTAGAATATCTGAAAGCTAACGGAATGTTTAATCTTTACTAAACCTAACAAGGTCACCATGGTTCCTTGCTTATAAGCCTATATTTACAAGGGAGCAGAACTGTCCTTAAATTGTATTTGGATGTACACACAAATATTATTCTCAAAAATATCACAAATCAACCGTTGGTTCTTTTGAGAACCTGTTGAGAACCTGGTGTCCAATTTAAGTGTGATATGCACTCTGTACTGAAACGGTATTAAAATAAACTTTTGGCCACTCATAACTTCAGGTGTCCGATTGAAGTGGGAGTTGGTTTCCTCTCTACAAGCTCTATCATACAATTGAAATATTGACCCTCTTCTTTGCCCATATCTCTCAAAAGAAGCATATTTGTAAGATTTGACCTTTAAGCTTTTGACCTCCTAGTCAGATGTAGTTAGACAGTCTGATTAAAAAAAACAAGTCTGTATGACCATCCTAGCAGTACTTTAAGGAAGCCACTAAATACTAACCCCTACAGCGGGTCGGACCATTTCGAGTGCCCTCGGAACTCGGTTTCTGGTGCAACTGTGCTCGGCGCTCTCAGTTCCCGAATTACGTCATTTTGCATATTTTTTGGTCTTGGAAGTTAGTTGACTCTATGTAATAACTTGTGAGACCTGCTACTCGATATAAAGATAGATATAATAGCGGTTTGAAACAGTACTTGCAGTTTTTAAATGATATTTGTAAATAACCAGGTCTTGGAAGTTAGTTGACTCTATGTAATAACTTGTGAGACCTGCTACTTGAGATGAAGATAGATATATGGGTTTGAAACGATACTTGCAGTTTTTAAATGATATATGTACACAACCAGGTCTTGGAGGTTAGTTGACTCCATGTAATAACTTTTGAGACCTGCTACTCGAGATAAAGATAGATATAAGAGCATTTTGAAACGGTACTTGCAGCTTTTAAATTTGATATTTGTAAATAACCAGGTCTTGGGGGTAAGTTGACCCTATGTAATAACTTGTGAGACCTGTTATTAGAAATGACGATAGTGTAATATTGTGACGAGCCCGGCTCCTCCGATAGTGATAGTATATCGGGACTCGCGATAGAAAGGTACTGGGATATCTTGATGCCGTATTTATGCTTCTTCAGGAGATGTCTCGAACGGAAGAAAACAATGACTTCACAGAAAAACAATTTGACAAGATCGGATTTGATTTAATGATTCGGTATAATTTCTTCTCTGTCGATTCTCTTTACAAATAAAACTAAATTACAATGATTTGACTTGACTTGACTCCGTCAATTAAACAATTAGGAGGAGTGATGAACTTTCGGCGGAGTGATAAATTTGCTGACCAAGTGATAAAACTTTCGGCCCCATGCCCTTTTATACCTTACTTCTATAAAATCCCTCTGCGCATAATCAGTAGGCAGCCAATGAACTGACCATCCTGTATTAACTTAATGATATAAAAATAAGTGCACTGGCACTGATCTGCCCTGATTGGTTGGGAGTTTGGAAGTCCATCCCCTTTCTATGGAAACTTCCATACCACGTGAGAGAACCTTCTCGAATGTTCCACAGACATAATGGAATCTATTTTGGGAAAAGGCACTGTACCAAGATTCAATAAGATAGTTAAAAACTTCTCGTGGGAAAACTGAATCCATGACCTAGATAAATACATAAGAGGCCTGTAAAGGTGTCTCGATGGAGTTTTTTTGGTAACATCAAAGAGATGGTATCACTATTTCATAACAATAGATCTAAAGGTTTGAAGTGAAACTTGCAGCTTTTAAATTTGATATTTGTAAATAACCAGGTCTTGGAGGTTAGTTGACTCTATGTAATAACTTGTGAGACCTGTTATTTGAAATGACGATAGATCTAAAGGTTTGAAGTGAAACTTGCAGCTATTAAATTTGATATTTGTAAATAACCAGGTCTTGGAGGTTAGTTGACTCTATGTAATAACTTGTGAGACCTGTTATTTGAAATGACGATAGATCTGAAGGTTTGAAGTGAAACTTGCAGCTTTTAAATTTGATATTTGTAAATAACCAGGTCTTGGAGGTTAGTTGACTCTATGTAATAACTTGTGAGACCTGTTATTAGAAATGACGATAGATCTAAATGTTTGAAGTGAAACTTGCAGCTTTTAAATTTGATATTTGTAAATAACCAGGTCTTGGAGGTTAGTTGACTCTATGTAATAACTTGTGAGACCTGTTATTTGAAATGACGATAGATCTAAAGGTTTGAAGTGAAACTTGCAGCTTTTAAATTTGATATTTGTAAATAACCAGGTCTTGGAAGTTAGTTGACTCTATGTAATAACTTGTGAGACCTGTTATTTGAAATGACGATAGATCTAAAGGTTTGAAGTGAAACTTGCAGCTTTTAAATTTGATATTTGTAAATAACCAGGTCTTGGAGGTTAGTTGACTCTATGTAATAACTTGTTAGACCTGCTACTCGATATAAAGATAGATATAATAGCGGTTTGAAACAGTACTTGCAGTTTTTAAATGATATTTGTAAATAACCAGATCTTGGAAGTTAGTTGACTCTATGTAATAACTTGTGAGACCTGCTACTTGAGATGAAGATAGATATATGGGTTTGAAACGATACTTGCAGTTTTTAAATGATATATGTACACAACCAGGTCTTGGAGGTTAGTTGACTCCATGTAATAACTTTTGAGACCTGCTACTCGAGATAAAGATAGATATAAGAGCATTTTGAAACGGTACTTGCAGCTTTTAAATTTGATATTTGTAAATAACCAGGTCTTGGAGGTTAGTTGACTCTATGTAATAACTTGTGAGACCTGTTATTAGAAATGACGATAGATCTAAAGGTTTGAAGTGAAACTTGCAGCTTTTAAATTTGATATTTGTAGATAACCAGGTCTTGGAGGTTAGTTGACTCTATGTAATAACCTGTGAGACCAGTTATTAGAAATGACGATAGATCTAAAGGTTTGAAGTGCAACTTGCAGCTTTTAAATTTGATATTTGTAAATAACCAGGTCTTGGAGGTTAGTTGACTCTATGTAATAACTTGTGAGACCTGTTATTAGAAATGACGATAGATCTAAATGTTTGAAGTGAAACTTGCAGCTTTTAAATTTGATATTTGTAAATAACCAGGTCTTGGAGGTTAGTTGACTCTATGTAATAACTTGTGAGACCTGTTATTTGAAATGACGATAGATCTAAAGGTTTGAAGTGAAACTTGCAGCTTTTAAATTTGATATTTGTAAATAACCAGGTCTTGGAAGTTAGTTGACTCTATGTAATAACTTGTGAGACCTGCTACTTGAGATGAAGATAGATATATGGGTTTGAAACGATACTAGCAGTTTTTAAATGATATATGTACACAACCAGGTCTTGGAGGTTAGTTGACTCCATGTAATAACTTTTGAGACCTGCTACTCGAGATAAAGATAGATATAAGAGCATTTTGAAACGGTACTTGCAGCTTTTAAATTTGATATTTGTAAATAACCAGGTCTTGGAGGTTAGTTGACTCTATGTAATAACTTGTGAGACCTGTTATTAGAAATGACGATAGATCTAAAGGTTTGAAGTGAAGCTTGCAGCTTTTAAATTTGATATTTGTAAATAACCAGGTCTTGGAGGTTAGTTGACTCTATGTAATAACCTGTGAGACCAGTTATTAGAAATGACGATAGATCTAAAGGTTTGAAGTGCAACTTGCAGCTTTTAAATTTGATATTTGTAATGTAATAAAGTAGAAATTCATCCTGCTACTTTAATGTTTCTAAGTGTGGGTACAATAATTGGCTTTACATGTGACTCTCACATGCCCAGGACATACTGCCTATTCATATTTTGAATATTCATGATGTCAAAGTGAGGGTACAGTATCTCACTGCCATGCACCCATGTGGGCACTTCACTCTTTGTTGTTGTCCAAGCAATATGCCAGTTGCAGCTGTGCAAAAGTATTCCGAATTGAGCCTTTTGTGAAGATTCAATGGTGGTAAAGCTGGTGCTACCTGACTCCGGGTCGTGTAGTAGATTGTGCGACGTGACGCACTGAGGATGTCCTTGGGTTAACGGAGTTGCTGTAAACTTATTCATTTGGGTCTGGTGAGTAATGAGTTGAATAGGGTGCAGTTGTCAGGCGCATTCCGTGTCTCACCAGGTCTTGTCATACGATCATTCTTTATTGTTAATATTTCTTGTAATATTCTTGATACCTTTTCATGTGCTGAGTTAAGAGGTGTAGTTGTATAAAGGATTTATAAAGTTGATATTTTATAGACAAAGCATGGGTCTGAGTCTGAGGTTTACAAATTGTAGTTAATGTCAGTGACATACTTTGTTCAGTCGTTTCCATTCATTATATTTATTCCGTGCGTAACATGAGTTATGGTTTTCGGTCTCTACAGGTAAAGCGCCATTGTTGTTTATGATTACGTATTGCTATTTACAGTGTCCTTGAGTTACGTAACTATTTGTCATGGAAATGTCCTCATTCTTATGTAAATTGTTTATTATTAATTTAAAAGTATTTTGTTAAATAGTTTGTTAATGACCACTCTCTCTGGTTGAGGTCACTTTGGTGAATCCCTGATCTACCTCCAGTTACCTTGGGCATTCGTTGTATATTAACTGTATTCAAATTCCAGATGTTTTGTCATTGTGTGTAGATTCCTTTGAAGTTATAGTTTCAAATTGCATCAACATTTCGGTGCTTGTTTCACTCTTGTTAGTTCTATGCTACATATGTGATAACTTTTTACGCAGTGGTGCATTGCTTCTTCAACAATGAGACATTAAGTCTGGGCTTCGTGGTAGTCTGCATACAGTGAACATTTTGTATTATCATTATGATTATTATCATGTTATCTCATATTCTGTTTGTTATTTGCTCTATTTTACAGAGGCTGTTCTTTTCTTATATTGTCATTGCTTTTGACCTTGGCGTGAAAGGTCAAGGAATTAAGGAAGACAACTTAAACCAAGATATCTACATTGTACTGTCATCATTTGTTTGGTGTGGCCTGCGCAACGCTCCCCTTCCTCCCTGGGCTGGTTCCCTTTCAGTAAATAACCAGGTCTTGGAGGTTAGTTGACTCTATGTAATAACTTATGAGACCTGTTATTTGAAATGACGATAGATCTAAAGGTTTGAAGTGAAACTTGCAGCTTTTAAATTTGATATTTGTAAATAACCAGGTCTTGGAGGTTAGTTGACTCTATGTAATAACTTGTGAGACCTGTTATTTGAAATGACGATAGATCTAAAGGTTTGAAGTGAAACTTGCAGCTTTTAAATTTGATATTTGTAAATAACCAGGTCTTGGAGGTTAGTTGACTCTATGTAATAACTTGTGAGACCTGTTATTTGAAATGACGATAGATCTAAAGGTTTGAAGTGAAACTTGCAGCTTTTAAATTTGATATTTGTAAATAACCAGGTCTTGGAAGTTAGTTGACTCTATGTAATAACTTGTGAGACCTGCTACTCGATATAAAGATAGATATAATAGCGGTTTGAAACAGTACTTGCAGTTTTTAAATGATATTTGTAAATAACCAGGTCTTGGAAGTTAGTTGACTCTATGTAATAACTTGTGAGACCTGCTACTTGAGATGAAGATAGATATATGGGTTTGAAACGATACTTGCAGTTTTTAAATGATATATGTACACAACCAGGTCTTGGAGGTTAGTTGACTCCATGTAATAACTTTTGAGACCTGCTACTCGAGATAAAGATAGATATAAGAGCATTTTGAAACGGTACTTGCAGCTTTTAAATTTGATATTTGTAAATAACCAGGTCTTGGGGGTTAGTTGACTCTATGTAATAACTTGTGAGACCTGTTATTTGAAATGACGATAGATCTAAAGGTTTGAAGTGAAACTTGCAGCTTTTAAATTTGATATTTGTAAATAACCAGGTCTTGGAGGTTAGTTGACTCTATGTAATAACTTGTGAGACATGCTACTTGAGATGAAGATAAATACAGCTGCAGCTTTCTTATATACATGTGTTAACTTAAAATGTCAAGAATAAACCGTGATACGTTTGGATATTTGTGTATTTGTCTCCTATTTTTCCCTCTTTTACTTAATCGCGAGCGGGAATTGGCCCGGCAACACGTGTTACACGAGCCAGTACCCGCACTTTACATGTGAAATGTACAACATGTGCATCTACTAAAAAACAAAACAAAATTGTGACCTTTGATAACTTTGCACACGGTCACCCAGGGGTCAACCTATGGACAATTTTGATCTGAAGAACAAATGGAATCAGAATATGGCAACAAAATTCAAATGACCCAAGAAACCAGAAAAGGTTACACAAGGTCAAAATGAGGTCAAGGGTTACCCAGATGCAATCAACTATTGGATTACAATAGCACAACTCCCAACATTGACAGACATTTTGTTCTGAAGTTATTGCAAAAATACTTGGTTTTGACCCCGAATTGACCTTTGTTGACCTTGGATCACATGACCGTTATGTTTGAAACTATCCCTTACATAATTCACAACTAGTCCTAAATTTGAACCATGTCGGACCCTGTCAGTGTGAGTTTTTAACAAGTTATTGCTAATATACTAGTTTTTGACCCCTAGTTGACCTTTGTTGACTTTGGATAACATGACTGTTATGTTTGGAAACGATCCCTTACATAATTCACAACTAGTAATAAAAACTCAACCATGCCGGACCCTATCAGTAGAAGTTTCACAAGTTATTGCAACAAAACAACACATTTTGACCCATAATTGACCTTTGAAGAACTTTGACCAAATAACGGTTATTTTGGAAGATCTGCCCCTACTTCATTCACAACTTGCCCCAATATATCAGTCATGTCAGACTTGTCAATAGGAGTTGTTGCAAAAATTAGCTAAGTGGGCAGTTTTCTTGCCCACAAGCAACCTTGAATGACCTGACAGTTTTTATCAAAAATGTTTCCCTTGATGATGTGCACTCTATCCTCAAATTGTTATGTGCTCAAATGTACACACACAATTTTATTGCTAATAGGTGTAAAAACCAACCTTTGGCCCCTCATAACTTGAGAACCAAGTGTCCGATTAAAGCTGGATATGGAAAGTCACACAGTCAACCATGGACAATTTTAATCAGAAGGTACCTTTGAGATCCGAATATGAGCACGAAAATTTAAATAACCAAAGAAACTAGTATATGTCACCGGAGGTCAAACTGAGGCCAAAGGTCACCCTGATGCAGGTCAACTATTGGATTACAGTAGCACAACTCCCTACATTGACAGACATTTTGTTCTCAAGTTATTGTAAAAATACTAGTCTTTGACCCTTATTGACCTTTGATGACCTCGGATCACATAACGGTTATGCTCGGATCACATATAACGGTTATGTTTGGAAATGATTCCTTACCCAATTCACAACTAGTCCCAAAGTATCAACCATGTCGGACCCTGTCAGTAGGAGTTTTGTACCGAGTTATTGCAAAAATACTAGTTTTTGACCCTTAATTGACTATTGTTGACCTTGGATTACATGACTGTTCTATTTGGAAACGATTACTTACCCAATGCACAACTAGTCTCAAAAAAATCAACCATGTCGGACCCTATCAGTATGAGTTTCTCAAGTTATTTCTGAAAAACGCATATTTTGACCATAACTAACCTTTGGTGACCTTGGATCACATAACGGTTATTTTATAAATTCTGCCCCACTTCATTCACAATTTGTTCCAATATGTCAGATTTCATCACTGGAAGTTGTTGCAAACATTGCATAAGTGGGCCTTTTTTTGCCCATGAGCGATCTTGAATGACCTTGGATGACTTGACAGTTATGTTTGGAAATGATCCCTCACTTAATGCACAACTAGTCCCAAAATATCAACAATGTCAGACCCTATCAGTAGAAGTTTCACAAGTTATTGCAAAGAAAACAAGAGCATCAATGACGCAGTATCTCAATACTGGAAGTTCTAATTTCGATTCCTAGTTTCATATCTTTGCTCTGTCTCTACAATTATCAATATCAATAATATTTTTGGTCATATAGTTTGACATCAATGACAACAGTCAAATAAAGAAGAGGCGAACAACTCGACCATATTCTTGATGCCCGCCTTGAGAAAGCTAGGCCTATCGACCTACTGTACGTTACTGTAGACTGTAGTGGTGACTACCATCAAAACAGTGTACACTTCCAAGTATCAAAACAACCCACGTTTTTCCATCTCAATATTTTTGACATGAAGATTTCGTGGATTTATGACTTGGAAAAAATAATGAACAAGTAGATTACAAGTTTTTAATTGAAAGTGATGGGTGGCCTCCTCCTCCCCTTATAGCCACCCCAGTTCCTCTCCATTTTAGTATTTTCTTTTAATTCTTTGAATATTTGATGTCAAACATCACAGGTTCAAAAGAAAGCTAAACATACTTCTTATAACCTTATAGTTATACATCTTATATCCTTATAAATAAAACATAACCTTATCCAATTTTTATAGTCTTATAAAAGTTTTGATGCTATGGCCGGCTCCTCTTTTATACATTACATACTCCAGTGAAAATAAAATGTGATAGATTATAATTTTTGTTTTAATTCTTTTTTTTTTGGGGGGGGGTTAACCAAACAAGCTTTTAATTCATAATGATGCTTCATTCTAGAAATGCACAATATACACTCTATTCCAAATGAATAGTTGTTGTATTATCCCATTAACATTATGTTAAATTTATGGAGTCACAGTTAAAATATAAGTTGGAAACTTAAGTTAAAATTAAAACACACTGTAAGGCAATCAAACAAACTTACTGTACCCTGGCCCAAAACTGCCTGAACACCACCAGTACAATGCTAATGTGGCTATTACTATATGAAGGCCTAATATAGGATGCACTAGGCCTAGCCTAAACTTGTAAACACAACAATGTGTATACGTAATTATACAAAAATACCTGATGGGCAATCAAACAAACTTATCATGACTCTTGCCCTGAAAAACTACCTGAACACCAGTACAATCCTTAAATTGATATTACTAAAACCATGGAGCTATAAACAGACGAAGTCCTAATATAAATTAAATGCAGTACAACAATGTGTATATGAAATTAGTGTGCAATACACTACCAGTACCAGCAGCGTATCTCACAACAGTACAGAGGGTGGCCATTTTCGTATATCTAACATGTAGCTGCCATGAGCCATAGCCAATCTGCTACAAACCAGACTTGGAGGCGGGGCTTGAGTCATAGCCAATCTGCTACAAACCAGACTTGGAGGCGGGGCTTAATTATCAAAAACAAGGAAACAAACAAGTTTTGGAGCGTGTGCAAAAAAGCCTTGTTTCAACTGTTTTTCAGAGTGATTTCGCCAAATTTGGACATAAATCGGTGAAAAAGTCATAGAATGAGATACAATTCTGGAATAAAAAATAGTAACTTTTGTTGGCCTATATGATATATGCTTGCTCTGGAAATTCCAGAGAAAAAGAACTTTGTAAGAAGACGCTGAAAATTTTTTAAGAGAAGATAGAGTCCCACTTACTGTTACAATATCTCTATACATGTAATGTATTGAGATAAAAACATATTTTGACCAATAATTGGCCTTTGGAGAGCTTGGATCAAATAACGGTTATTTTGAAAATTCCCTACTTCATTCACACCTTGTCTCAATATATCAGCCACGTCAGACTTCGTCAATGGAAGTTGTTGCAAAAATTAGCATAAGTGAGCAGTTTTCTGCCTACCTTGAATGACCTGACGGTTTTATCAATAATGTTCCCCATCATGATGTGCACTCTGTCCTAAAATTGTTTGTGCTCTCATGTACACTCACATAGTTGTTAAAAAGGTATCAAAACCAGCCTTTGGCCCCCCATAACTTGAGTTCCGGGTGTCTGATGGAAGCGGGGCATGGTTTACTCTCTAAAGCACACAGAGCTGTATCATATATCTAAATATTGTCAAACTTTTTTTTCTTTTTTTCTTTGCCCTGTATCTCCTAAAATGAGCATATTTTCAAACAAATCAGAAACAATCCTTAACCTCTAATAAAGGTCGCAAAGGGGTCAACCATTGACAATTTTGATGGCAAGACCATTTGAGATCTGAATATAGCCACAGACATTTAAATAACCAATGAAACATTACAGGTCCCGGAGGTCAACCAAAGGTCACCCAGATGCGGGTCGACTAATGGATTACAATAGCGTAAACCCCACTATGACATACATTTTGTTCTCAAGCTATTGCCAAAATACTGACCCCTAATTGACCTGTTGACCTTGGATCACATGACCGTTATGTTTGGAAACGATTCCTTACCTCATTCACAGTTTGTCTCAAAATATTAACTGCATCAGATTTTTGCACAGGAGTTGTTGCATTTTTAATATTTTGCATTTTTTTACCCTAACTGACCTTTGGGGGCACCAAAAACAATAGGGATCTTCCTCTCACTACGTATGGGCTATCCACTTACCAAGTTTGGTCATGATACATCATTTCCTTATTGAAATATCGTGTACACAAGCCAAGCGTCACATACACACACACGCCAAGTTGAATGCATAGGTTCCTTGCTTTGCAAAAAGCAAGGAACCAAAAAGGACCTCTATTTTGGGTACAATTTACCCAGAAAGAAAAACAAGTAGAATTTACAATGGACACTTTAAAAGAAAATTGTCATTATAAAATATGACATGATTTCAAGCTTGAGTAGTGATGGACTAACACTTAAACATTTGTCCAAAGCATTTTGTAGAACTTAAGCTATGGCCAAAGGGTAATTACACTGTGACTGTGATCTTTATTTGTACTTAATCAATTAATCAAAGTTTCTCAGTCAAATACTCAAATTTCTAACTGGACTCTTCCCCATATACACACTGTTGCTCTCTTGCTCTGTGCAGAAGGATGCACACAACATTTTCCAATAAATATTTAGCTAGTATTATACTTTTACCAGTTTCATGTTTTAATCAATAGCAGTATGTTTGCAGTGTAATAAATCACAGGTTCCACACACAATGCACTATTTATGCAGTTATCAAAATGTTATTTCTGGAGCATGTATAAGTTAAAACTGAATGGAAATTACTATCTGGGTCAATCCATGCCAAATCAACAGTGGCAAAATGCAATCTGGATTTGGTTGCTAGGCAGGGCCGTATCCTAGCAACCAAAAAGTGTTCAAATTTTTTTGGCCTAATATCATCCTTTGAGACATGTGGCAACACACCATATCAATATCAGGCAATTCTGAGAGGGTCGACGTGGAATCGACTAAAAAATCTGTTGATTTGGCATGGATTGACCCATATCATGAAAATACCTCACACTTGACAAGTTTTTTTACATCTTATACCGGGAGCAAAATGCATTGACATTATGTACTATAGCAGGGCTAGACAGGACTTGCAGTGACACTCCAAAGCTCAAACTTTGGTTAAATATCCGTAAGGACTAGAATGGGTTACACATTCGAAAAAGGAAACTGCAAAGGTAAACAAATTGAACTTGTCAAGGATAGAACTCTGGATGAATGATAAAATCAGATTGAGTTAACCTAGGATTAATATTGATTTGTTTTGTAGGAATCTCACTATAATCTGTGATGTGAAAATGTGGTCCAGACATGGGTAATCCTGAAAGTGGTCGACTTGTTAAAGTATCCATTAATTTCTCCACCGATTTGGATTCTGTGTCAAGAATAAAAAAGTGAACATTTTGCAGTGTCATGCAAAGGAGCATTCAATTTCATTGCCTTGAGTAGTCTACTGAAAAATTCATAAAGTTTTTGGTTTGTTCTTCATTTTTATTCTTACCAACTTTGCATATTGTAAATTGAAATCATAAATATTAGGTTGATCCAAACACCTTGTATGAAACTCACTCAAGATTTTTGAGTGAATCAGTTTACGATGTTTTCAGAATTTGACCTCTGTAGACCTTGAATGGCAAATCCACTGCAAAAACATTAAGATTCTTGTACAACATACATACATGACTCAACATACATATCAAGTTTAAATCACATCCAAGCTTTTACTTACATAGTTACTGCATTACAAATTTTTCAGACTGAACTTTGTCTTCAAATTACCTTTGACCTCCACAGAAGCCTGTAGGGTTTCTGTGGTCAATAAAGTGAATCAACAAGCCATGTATGAAGTTCTTCCTAGCTCTGCTTTTGTAGTTATCATGTTTTCATGGTTTTCAGATTTTGACCTCTGCTGACCTCAAAAGACATTTGATCTCCACAGAAATCCAATTGGTTTCTTTTACTTAGGCAGATCCGAATACCAAGTATGAAGTTCATTCACCTTTCCTGTATGTTTACAAGCTTTTTGGACTTTGAGCTCAATTGACCTCAGATGACCTTTGCCTTCACAGAAACCAATAGAGCTCTTGTTCTAAGGTAGATCCACATATGAAGTTCATCCAAACTTTACTTTTGAAATGATTGTGCTTACAAAATAGGCAGACTTTGACATCTCTTGATCTCAAATGACCTTCACAGAAAACAAAATATTCTTGGTACCCAGTATGGTGGATCAGCATTTCAAGTATCAAGTTCATCCATTATGTACTTTTTGAATTATCATGTTTACAATCTCTGAGCATTAACGTGCCTTCTTATTAACAGAGAACAGTTTATAAGAAGGGTGAATCGTAATATATTGGAGACATGTGATCACCTGAAGATGATGAAAAAGTACACATCTAATTATGTTTCTATTTATGTTTCTAGAACCATCACTATGGAAGCATTCCCAGCTCCAGAACATTATTCATACAAGAGTGGCATTATTAATCAGGTGACCTAACCATTATTAACCAATGAAGGGAAATACCTTAGTGAAATAAGAATAAGCCCTGCCCTTTACTTATTTCAGATTAAAGACCAGTATTAAAAATGCTACAAACCCTCTGCTCCAGAAGATCTTAAATATCTTCGTGTGGAGGCTCCATAGACATACGCTGATTTACTAAGTCTGGATGCAAGTTGCTTCTTCTGGTTGACTGGTTCTTCATTGCCAATTAAACATTGAATGTTCCTCCTGTCTAAGAGGGACAAGAGACCATAGAAAGCAATTAAAAAAATCTAAGGACTGTCACGTTAACTACTGTTGTATTTGTTCTAATTTCTCTGCTTTCATTAACAGGAGACAACACTGGATGGTTGCAGTCCACTAAGGAAATATGATATTGGAATATGAATTGTATTGTAAGAGATATTAGGCAGGATGAATAATGAGAGTTGTTTACTTGAAATGCATGTGCTGCCTGAAGGTGTCATGTCTTAGTGTCATCTCTTTTTTATGACAAAGAAACATCTTATGGCTTTGAAAGATATCATAACTCAGCATAATGTAAGCTGGATGTGTAGTAATTATTAAGACAGAATCCAACAATAAATGTGGCAATGATGTCATATCCTTTGTCCAATCTTCAGTTTTCCTCTAATATATTATGAAATTAACAATCTCATATTTTCTTGGCCCCCCCCTATATTTTTCCAGGCCCCCTAATTGACCCCAGTGTTGTAGCTCTCCTGACCTCCCCCTCTTGTCAGGCCTGTTTTTACGGGGTAAATGTGATTACAATCATCTGTTATAATCGTCCAACGTTTCTACAATTGTCCGTTTGTACTCATGATCCTGTTATCTTTTGCTAGTTTGCTAAAAAATCTCCATCATCTTTGATACCTTATTATCCTTATCTCTCTAGTATGATGGTACAAATAAACATAACTTCACAAGAATTATTGTCAGTCTACTTGCCTTGCATGAAAATTTGCATGAACTTTGTAGAACTGCAAGTACTACATGTTGCAAAAGGAAGAGAACTTAAATGCTATTGAACCTATTAAGTTAGATATTAGGTTATCTCTCTTTTGTTTAATACTTTAAAGATCCTATCTTTGATGTTCTGATGGTGTACTACCTTTATAATCTGATGCAATGCCATCTATTTAGTGTGTTAAAGGACTATGGACATATATGAACAACATTGTCCTAATCACTCTAATAGGCATTAGAAAATTATGAAAATAGCTTCAATTCCCATAAAAATCAATCAAAGATTGACCACTTAACAAGTATTTTCTTTATTCTATAGTTAACTTATGAATAAACATTAGCTAATTATGCACATTGATAATGTAAAGGGAATGACAGTCTTATTTTCTGTTATGTTATTCCTTAGTTTTTACAACCTTTGTTTCAAGGACACTGAACACAGGTTTGTGGTCTACAGCACAAGGAACAAACAAGGAACATCACTTTCTTCAAATGATACATGTGGGTTTGTAATATGGTGTCAAGGCCTAAAATAAGAAATTTTGATGAGTGCAACACCCACATCATAGTAGTATGAATGTTACAAAATTAAGCAAAATGGACGAAAATTTTCATCGGCAATATAGCCCATTATCCAATGTTAAGCCATGTCTATATGTTCTTACTATTTAAGCATTTCATGCAGAAAGGTCACGTCCACTCAGCACTGCACAATATGTATGAAATTCCTGGATTACTCAGGGCCCAATATACAGTACCATTGTATAAACAGGATGGTACTCACACCAGCGACGTAGCCAGGAAGTTGAAAGGGGAGGGAGCACATTTTGCAATTGGTATGGGGAAGGGGTCTAAGGGGAGGGATGTCCCTTAGATGCAATCTGGTGCAATGTTTTGCTAGTTTCATCATTATCATATGATATAAACATTTTTTTGACACTGAAAATGGTCAGCAGTTGCTCCCGCCTGGCTGAGTCCCTGACGCACACAGTACAGTGCGTTATAAAATCCTATCTGAACGTTATACACTGCTGCATATTGTTTTGAAAATTTGTATATGTAGCAACACCTTAACAATCACAAGTTGCTGATATGTAAGTGACAATGGTATCATAAAAATTCCAGATAAATGCAATACAGACCTTTAATCTTTAGTGTGTTAAAATTGCTGCTTTATTACCTACTGAGTCAGATGCTACATTATCTATTTAGTTAATCTCATGCTACTGTATGTCATCTGTAGAATCTGATGCTCTATTTACCTTCTATGTCAGTTAATTTGTTGCAATATTAACTTGTTAGTTTGTTAATAACATGCAATATTACCTCTTTCATTGGCCAGTTTCATCCAGGCTTCAGCTGCTTGGGCCTTCCAAGGATCATGAATAACTTTCTTCAACTGCAATATACAGGAGTATACAAAGTATATGTACTACTGTGTACATAATCAACTCAAAACTAACATGATAGTTTTACACAACAATGCATTAATCAAAGATCATTTCACTGTATTTATGTGGGATAACACACTAATCATGAAAAAAAAGTGTGCATCTCGTGATCTGACAACGAATGTGTTATCAAGGACTGATGTGAAATCTAAGAATCCAGCCTTAATAAGATCAATAATCAGCCTGGAAGGCATTCATGCTGTGTCGTTGCACAAGGCATTAAATCTCAATTGACTCACTTCACAATCAGATGTACCAATGCTGGGTAACTTGTAAATTACAGTTGTCTGCAGCAGATTGTGGCTGAACTATATGGGATTTTCCCCAAGGAATATGTTTAGTGGTGCACAATAGTCCCAGACTTAGTAACTGTGTGAATTGTGCATATGTCTGAAACCAGGGACCAGCTCATCACAATAATGAATGGTAAGTGCCTAAATACTCCTGCAAATTGGTGTAGAATTACAGCATCTTCCTAAATACAAGAATTAAACCTCCAAGTTTTACATCAGGCAAAAGTACATGAACCCATCAATCCTTCATATTGTAGTGCTTAAACAAATTTGGCCACTTTTGACTTCACTGAATGTGTGAACATTTTTGTTAATTAATTCCCTATAAACATTAACAATTTAAAAGGTCACTTGTACTGAATGTGGGGCACTAACAAGTCCATTCAAAATTCCCTTCTTTTGGTATAATGTTCATGAGGTTTCCACACTTTGACCTCTCCTGACCTCTGACATCCACTAAACAGTCTATATGAGGTCAGAATGTGATCCATCCAATTTCTATTCTAAGAATACAGTGTTTATCATAATTTCAACTCTACTGAAAACTAATGACTTTTCACCTTTGACCCACTGAAAACAATACTGTTGTTTAGTGGATAGCCCATATGGCAAGTATGAGAGATTCATTTCTAAAGGTATTGTGTTTACAAGCAATCCATAACAAATACACACCCTATACACATGCAAGCAATCACAATTACATTGCTTTACTAATGATGTTGAAAAAAAAAAACTTGCCCAAGTATTGATCTTGTCCTAAGCCTGCTTTTGACATGTTTTACCAAAGTTGCACGTGGTATACATGCCACACTAACAATTGCTGATAACATCAAAGCTTAGATTAATATATAGATCCAGAGGATCATCCTTGCATCTTACTTGCTTGTCCTTATACCGCATCACATCTACTGTATTTGGTCTTCCAATATATTTCCATCTCAACTGATTTCTGCCTTGTCTATCAGGAACAGGACATAATGCATCAACTGCAACACAAGGAGAAGAAGAATTGTGCTTTGATGGCACCCTTTGACTAAAATATGAATAACAAATATGCCCATTGGAAAATTGAAAGTTGCTGTGTTAAATACAAGTCTTAATGCATTTTAATAGTCACTCAAGAGTTCATAACTATTTGTTGGAGCCAATGATACCAAAGCTATCTGAGTTTAGTACACGTTGTCATGCTACTTACCTACGTATACTTCCTCCTTGATGGTTGGATCAGGATATCTGAAACCTTCAACAGATCCAAGCTCTTGACCATCAGGTGTACGAGTGTTATGGTAACCAGGCACATGGTGTAGACGACACTTCATGAATACTCTAACACGTAACAAAATAAGTATGTATGTATTATGCATTGAAGCTTGTACAAGGCTTACACTGAATCAGTAGCCGATGGTGAAATCACATTTCAAAATCAAATGCCTATAAGTTGTCTATTGAGGGTGGCAACCAAATACTAAGACTGAAACAGTCAAATGAGCACCTTTCAATGGCAATATGGCCTCCATTACTCTGAACTTCTTTTCCAAACAAATTCCTTTCTATAATACACTGATGACTCTTAGAAGTGACTCTTACACTTTACCTTGTGATGTTAGGTACTGTATTAAGTTCACTTTCTGTGAACGGCAATTCAAGCAATTATTCCAAAAGTAATCAATGTGAGTACAACTTGAAGTATCCATTGAGGTCACCTCCAGTTGACTCCTTGTCACAAAATATTTTAGACTTGCAAGTTGGCTACATACAACTTACAATAAGACTTTTGGAACATTTTGATTTTGTAAAATTATTTCTCTACTGAATAGTAGTCAGTACTAGTAGGCCAGCAAGACTTCAACTGTCACTTTACCAGACCATATTCCTTAAACCTTATGGTCTTGTGGTTTGCACTCAATATCACCTGTCCTTTTTAATGCTTAAAGTCTCAATACGTGTTAGCTGATGAATTTCGGAAAACAAACTTCCATAGCAGATTCAATGTTTCTTATTCAAAATGCACTCTGACCAGGTGGGTTTAAAGGAGAAAAGCTGTCGCAATCGAAAGAAAGAAATTTATTTTCCGTTGCCCAATTTACTGTAAAGTCACTTTGACTGCCCATGTCAGCATGTTCATTACACTAATGTAACCATATATACTCATATCGTCCACTTTTTTTACCCAATTTCACGGAGTAAATGTCTGAAAACACCTGTTCATTCCTTGAAATGGAACGAAATATCACAATTTTGCAAGCTACATTGGAAAGACCGAAAGAAAGATACTATTCAAGAGAATTGACCTAACATAGGCTAACCACGATAGTGAAAGTAAGCCTAGCCTAACGGTCATGAACAAAACAGGGAGATCTGATTTGCGCATGAAATGTTGGGCGGGGATTGCAAATTTTCAAAATGTTTAACGACAGATAACTCAATAAAAATAATGAATGTTAATATGAAAATTGCACAGAACTGTGTTACTTGACAAGCTATTTGGGCAGTAAGCTGGAAAGGTTGAAGTTAAAATTTGGCAAACACACTTTAATTTACTTTGAACTGAGACACTTACTCTGCTGGGTGTGGTCTATTCCTCCTTGTGGGTGATAATGGCTTTACTATTGGCTGCTCATCAGGTAGTTTGTGATTCTTGGCATAATAACTGTGAGAATAAGTGGTTGGTTTTATCGCTGGTTTTCTATCCCATTCTTTAACTTCTTCTTCCCAGGCCTGATGTGCAGCATATTTAATTGCAGATAACTCCTCATTGGCCGTTGCTTTCTTCAAACCTTTTCGAAACCTGTATCCAGACATAGTTGAGTCTGCTGATTTGGATCTGAATTTGGAAACTGGATTGCCATAGCCTGGTAGTATATGTCCAGTGGCCATAGTGAAGTATTAAAATATTAATGAAAACATATAATTGAGTGGCCTGAGGAGTAAACAGTTCTCTTCTTTAGATACAGAAGCAAAACTTCGTCTCTCTCACTTTTTGTCCATGGTTTTGGTGGCATCTGTTGTAAGACATAAGTAAAAATTTGCTATTTAATAAGTAGCTATCCATTCAACATACAGTTTGGAAAATCAAAAACGATGCTGTGCTCATCCAATATACAAAAGGTAAAACCTTTATAGAGGCTCATTGATGATTGACTATCACTAAATAGCAGAACAAACTTTAAGCTTAAATGGGCCAAGCCTTGAACTTGTGGGCTGTGCCATTCTGCCATTAGTACATTCCGCCATAGAAATCGTGCTTTTTCCACCATAGAAATAGTGCCGTTCTGCAATGTTACCCCGATGGCGGTAAGCAATTTTGTGTGACAGAAGGAGCAAATTTATTGTGGGTGCACACTAGGCCTATATGCACTGTATATTGCTTTGCTTCACAGCTATAGGCCTGCAAAATAAAAAAAATCTGTCATTTAAATCGACAATCAGAATCGGTCTTTTTAATAAACAATCAACCAAATTAATTTTGATTCATTTAACCGACTGTTATCTATTTGAAGACGGTGTATCCACTCATGATTACGAACTTACAAATAAAATTATTCAATCAACATATACATTAAAGACTGGGTAACTATTCCCCAATCTTGTCTTAACTACAATTCAGTCTATCCAGTGAACTGTCACATTTGAAGACAGTGTTCCTATCCTTCGACCTGCATCAAAGAAAGTTTCACCGATACATTCCTGTGTAAAATCCATTCCTACATGTACCTTATCCGCCATAGGTTTCAAGCCTTTCTGCCATAGGGTTTCAAGCCTTTCCGCAATGACAGAAAGGATGGAAACCTATGGCGGAAAGGTATGACGGTTTGTACCTATGGCGTATTAATTGCCAGGAACCTACGTTGCCTAAAGCTTAACAGACCTAACCCATGTTGAGCCTGGCCTAATTTGAAGTTAACCTTAATATGAAAAGTAATTCATAAGCCTTAGGGGCCTATATGTGAGGGTAGGCTAGGCCTAGCCTAAAATAAAACAGCTCAAAACCCATCTAACAACTTAATGATTAGCCCACACAGACCTAGTATTACAAGTATTGACGCACCTCCATAATTGACGCACCTTCAATTATTACTAGCAACGATACAGCAGGCCACCTGAAATTTTTGCAGTCAAGCAGAATTACTTATTTCATGAGTTTGAATCCATTTCAGCTATTTGTTGACCAAATTGTGGTATTTTTTAAGCTTTTATCACCCTCCCCTCAGTTTTGCACATTTTTTGGGCATTTGGAAATCTTACATCATAAAATTAACCAACATTACCTCAATATGATAACACTACTTTCTGGGACCTGACCTGTCTGAGCTTAGAGGCTCATAGCATAGCAAACAGCATCTAAAGTCAATGGATGTATACTAAGTCCTACACTGCAGTTAGCTTATAGACAAATGTGTCAATTTAGGGGTAGGAAAGAACTTGTCATGGCAGACATTTTGTGGTCAAATTCTGCTCAATTGTATGGTGCATATGCACAGAACCTGAAATATTTTGAGATCATAACATTTCTGAGGAACTACACATATGAAAAACACATACAGTTGAGGGATTTGGATTTTTCCTTGATAGACATCTTCAAGGGTGTGAAGACTCGAGCTAAAAGAAACGTCTGATGTTGGTAATTTGACCTAGTTTCGAATTAGGTGTAACAGAAGTGTTAGACACCATCGATCCCAGAAAATACACACACAGCTTGCTACTGTCGGTTATTAGACACTAGTGTACAATCAGTACATACAGCTGTGGTCAATACCCACATCACAGTGTACAAACCATACAGCGAGCGATGGACATCTCAGGTCTAGCTAAAGATAACAATTAAGGTATCACGTTTCATTACTGTCTGCATTTTGTAGCGACACGAACAAAGTGTCACTTGCAAGCAATGGAAAGTTAACATTTTCAGATGGCCGCACAAGGTTTAGGGCGAGTCTTCAATGCCTTTAAGTGCGTCAATTAATATGAGCCCACCATGCTACTAGAGTATGAAAATTGAAAAGCTAACGAGTTAAGTTCACTAAGTGGTATCCAGTCAAAACGTCCCTTTACCAAAACGTCCCCGCTTTTTTAAGACCAAAACGTCACCGCTTTTTACCAAAACGTCCCCGCAGTCAAAACGTCCCCGTGAGTCAAAACGTCCCCGCTTTTATAATCAGTTGGAATGCAAGTGTGGATGTTATTAGTTAGGGAATTGACTGTTATGAGGGCGGAAACATTTTTGAGTATAATTTTTTAGTAAAACATGTAACGTTACCACACTAAAGGTAAACGAGCGATATATTCTATACTTCAAAATGTCAAATATCAACAGGGGTACGTACCCGTGACAAAATTTTACTTCGTAAAAATAAACGATAAGTGATTTCACTCAATTTAAAATATTATATAGATATATATAAATATATATATATATTGTAAAGTATACGCATCCAAATTCTTTTTTAATTCCTCTTGTATAATATTTTGGATTTCCTTAATTCGTTAATTCATTGAAAAACATATAGCGTATACCTTTTTCATACCAAATATAATTAAACGATATAGTCCTTCATGATTTATTTAGCGACTGTAATCCAACTTGTATGCCGATGACTTAGCCAAATTATAACTTAATATTAATATATATTCACAACTGTGAATGAATGTGATAGACGGGGACGTTTTGACTTACGGGGACGTTTTGACCAACGGGGACGTTTTGTCCAAAAGCGGGGACGTTTTGGTACGGGGACGTTTTTGTAAAGGGACGTTTTGACTGGTAAGCCACTAAGTTCGTACGTGAGTCAAACTGAAACTACATAGGCCTACTAGGAGTATGACTGTAGTCTAGAACTAGTAAAAGTAGCTAAGGTTAGTAAAATAAGGCCTAACGTTAAGTCTATATGCGTAGTACTGTAGGTCATTTAACTTACCTAACTTATGTCTCACATTACAGCCTACCCTACAGTACAGGCTATCTTTCCATCAGAAAAAGAGATTCATATTTAGCAAGCATAAACTGATGAAGCCATGTAAAACCATTAAGGCCTGCGGTGAACAACAGTTTCTAATGACAAGAACTTTTTGCAAAAACTAGGAAGTGAATACAATAAATGTAGTTCTCTATCTTAGAAGAGATTTAGAAGCGACCGTCTTTGCAACCACTGTAAATTGTTATGACGTTGCGTTTGAATTCTAGTGCTAAATATCATAAGGTTCTATGGGTTATACCTTTTCTGCGACAAATACTGATTCGTTCTGAGTGATTACCACTGTTGCTGGGCAACGTTCCACTCATGTCAGTGTTACACAGTTGTATACATTGTACAGGGAGTTGTTATCCATAACAACTCCATGCATTGTATCATTGAGTGATATCATGGACAAGTGGATTAGTATGGAACGCGGAAAGGGTCAACATGAGGCGCCGTCCAAATCAGTAGGGGCTATAGCGCTAACAGAGGCTAAATCTCAGGCAGTAGTACACAAATCTCGACTGTGTCCAAAATCTCACATTGACTGCACGTTGAAACGATTTTCAAAAAAAACCTAAGTCCAACAACACATGTTGTATGAATTTGAGGGCGAAAAGATGTGGCGTTTTCCCGTGGGAGGCGAAAACTTTGTCAACCTCTCAGTGTTGTTGGACAGGTTTTTTTTTTGAAAATCGTTTTACGTGCTAAAGTCAATGGGTGTAAAATTGGCAAAGTTGACATGCTTGACGAGCCCCTTGCCCCCATTAAACGAGGGAAATAGCCCGATGTAGGGGGTTGTGGTAAATTTCGTATACACCCTCTAAACGTGGTATTAATTTGGGGGCGTAGAAATGTTGCGTTTTCCCGTGGGGGGCGAAAACTTTGTCAACCTCTCAGTGTTGTTGGACTTAGGTTTTTTTTTTAAAATCGTTTTACGTGCTAAGTCAATGGGTGTAAAATTGGCAAAGTTGACATGCTTGACGAGCCCCTTTCCCCCATTAAACGAGGGAATTAGCCCGATGAAGGGGGTTGTGATAAATTTCGTATGTACCCTCTTCATGTTGTATGAATTTGGGGGCGAAAAGATGTGGCGTTTTTCCGTGGGGGGCGAAAACTTTGTCAACCTCTCAGTGTTGTTGGACTTAGTCGTTTTTCCAGAGATTTAGCCCTCGAAAGCGCTATAGCCCCCTCTCGTCCAAATAGGAATGGTCGTTCGCTCAGAAACCGTCCACTTAGAGATCGCTGCTCAAATACAGAAGCCGTCCATTTTGAAATCGCCGCTTAACGTGAGGCGCCGTCCACTTAGAGATGGCCGTTGATACACAGGCCGTCTAATCAGAGATTGCCGCGCAAACACACCCACATTTTCGGGAACCGTCCATTTAGAAATGGCCGTTGACTTAGAAACCGCCGCGACTGAGAAATGGTCGTGATTAAGAAATCGTCCATTCAGAGATCGCCCACTCAGAGATCGTCGTCTCAGAGATCGTCCATTTGAGTGACAGCCAAACTTGCATATTTATATCTTGGGCGGGCGTGAACTTTTCAATCACAGAGTCGAGGTGCGTCGGCCGTTCGCACTCGTCCTCGTTCATTGAATTTTCAATCACAAATTAAAATGGATGAAACGATGATATACAACTCGAGGAACTTGTGAATATCGGTTTCAACAACAGAAGAACGGCAGATTTGCTTGATTGCAGTGAATCAACTGTTATAAAAGGAGGCGTGCTTCTTTAGGCCTCTGGAAAAAAGATGGATCTTTCGCAATACAAACCTAACGTTAGTATGATGGGTGTATGAGTACGGTGCTGGTATTCCTCAGCTTGCGGCCAATCCCTAATACTAGACTCGATACTCACACTTATTTGTTTTGATCCATTTCATACAGTGTCGGTTCGTACTCAATCTTCGGAAGTTTGTGCATGTTGAGACGACGTACAATTAAGCCCATTAGTATTTTTAATTAATAATTCGTGATTACAATTTTCCCCAAAATTATTGATTTGTTAGTACGAATTATAATTTGCTGTAATGAAATACTTGTATGTGGTAATGAAATACTTGTATGTTGTAATGAAATACTTGTATGTTGTAATGAAATATTACTTGTTAAAAATGAGTTATTATTTCATAATGATGAATTATTAATTTTTAACAACTAATGTCGTATTAATAAGAATTATGAAGAATTTTTAACTTGCAATTATATACAAATTTTTATTTCAAACGAATTGTAATTTCTTTAAATGATTATTGACTTGCTAATACAATTGATTTGTTTTAATGATATACTATTACATTTGTCATGAAACGTTACTTGGTAACACTGAATTTACTAATTCATAGTAAGGGATCATTAAGTGATTACAATGTTTTGTAAATTTGTAACAGCTAGTGGAATTACTATGGTGTAACGCCTATAGTATTTCATAGTTACAATTTATTAATTCATTATTGTAAATTAAAAATTAAATGTTAACATTTGTAGTTACAAGGGTTAACAGTTATGATCATGGTCATCATGATACACATCACACTTTTCCATGGCCAAGAATATGTTATATTTGATGCTCAGTTACTGAAGCATACATGTTAAGTCATCACTTTCTTTTATTTTGACAAATGCTGAGCACATGAAAGGTCAAATCTCGGTCAAATTGCTTAGACCAATGAAAAAAAACTGGGCCTAGCGACGGATGTTACTACTTTCCAAATTAGTTATTCCTGTGCCCTTTCGAAGTTACGGGAAACTTCTTCGGCATTTTCGACCCCCCAACTTGTGGATTATTTCTTCCATCTTATTTCTTTTGGATTCTTGAAACTTTCATTGCATGTGGTCTTCGGTGTACCGAGACGAAATTACTCTCCTGAAAAAGGGAGGGGCGCCGCAGGTACGACTTGAATGAGGCGGGAACAACAGCGTTCTATACTGTAACAGCTCGGTGTTACAGTGCTCGTTACCTGGCGGGAGCACAGCCGATAAATAGTCCACGCCCACTTAATGCATACGTATATAGCCATTGTAAAGGGAGGACGAATTCTAAGTAGGCGCGGCTCAGCATCGACCGGCGATTTGTAAGTGGACGATTTCTGAGTCAACGGCTATTTCTGAATGAACGGTTTCTGTACTTCAACGACTATGGCAAGCCATGTGGGACAAACACCGCATAATATATCCGCGTATTAATTCGAATATATACGCGTATTAATTCGAATACACATGTGTTGTTCAAGTTTCGCTTTTTGAAGCGATCTCGCGAGCCCGCCAAAACATTTATCGTTGGTATATGTACACAGCAAGAGCGGAAATGTTTTTTTCGCATGTATATTCTAATTAATCCGTGCATATATTGGATTTAATCTCCATATGTATTTTATTTAATACGTGTATATATTCGAATTAATACGTGTATATATTCGAATTAATACGTGGATATATTCGAATTAATACGCGGATATATTTAAGCCATATGATTGGCTCATAATATATACGCGTATATATTCCAATTAATACGCGTATAAATTTCAATTTATACGCGGATATATTATGCAGTGTTTGTCCCATATGGCTTGCCATAAACGACGATTTCAAAATGGGCGGCTGTTGCATTTGAGCAACGATCTCTGAGTAGACGGTCTCTGAGTGAACGACCATCTCTGAGTGGACGGCGCCTCACGTTAAACGGCAATTTATAACGGTGGTCGGCTGCTTGCATTTGAGCAGCGATCTCTAAGTGAACGGTTTCTGGGTGAACGACCATTTCTAAGTGGACGGCGCCTCACGATGACCCTTTCCGCGTTCCATATACACTAGTGTCAAATTACCGACGGTAGCAAGCTGTGTGTGTATTTTCTGGGATCGATGGTGTTTAACACCTCTGTTACACCTCATTCGAAACTAGGTCAAATTACCGGCATTAGAAGTTTCTTTTTTGCGCGAGTCTTTACGGCTGCTGAAGGTGCAAAAACTAATAGAGTTGAGAGTAAGTTTGAAGACAGCGCCTGAATTTAGAAAAAGGATTAAAAGACTTACGTTCAACCAGTAGGGAGTTCCATAAACGTGGTACGGCATTCGGAATGTAGACCGTGGAGCCCTCCATCCTCCGGTGGCATACAATGACTTATAATGCGGATGCCCTGGATTGAAGCTAAATATGAAGGAGGGAAAGGGGTTTCCTTTCCAAAGGAAAACAAATAAGTCAAAATGGAGCATTCTGAGAATATCTTTGAATATAATTGAACAATTTGAACATAACTAAACTTACACATTTATTTTGTGATTTAGTTTGTAAGTCAATGGGGCTGTTAATTGGCGTATGCTACCATATAGACAAAGTTAGGCCGACTGCATAACGATTTCTGATTGGTAGAGACATTTCAGTGCTCACTGGCCACCATTTTATTGGTTTCGATGATAACCCTAACCTATGCATTCATGCAGGCGGAGAGTGTATACGTATGGGTGTATGGTTGAGCGTGTGTGTGTGCCGCCTCGCTTGTAAACACGATATCTCAAGAAGGGAAGCTTGGACCACTCTAATATTTGGGGTATATGAGTACCCCATTGAGTAGAAGAACCCTATTGTTTGTGGGGAGGTCAAAGGTCATTTGGAGTCATCAGGGGTCAAATAGTGAAAACCTTGTAAATACGATATCTCAAGGAGGTAAGCTTGAACCAATCTCGTACTTCGTGAGTAGGAGGACAACATTTAGGAGCGAAAGCCTATAGTTTTTGTGGAGGTCAAAGGTCATTTTGGGTCACCATGGGTCGAATTGTGTAAACATTGTAGACAGGATATCTCTAAAAGGAAAGCTTGGATCAATCTCGTATTGAGTGTGAAGGAGTACCACATTGAGTTCAAGGTCCCTATTATTTTTGGTGGAGGCCCAAGCCCATGGTCACTAGAGGTCAAATTGTGAAAACCTTGTAAACATAATAACTCAAGAAGGGAAGGTTGGACGAATTTCATATTTTATATGTAGTTGGTACACGTTCAGTACAAAGAATTTATTGAGGTCAAAGGTCAGTTGGAGTCACCAGACGCCAAATTGTGGAAACGTTGTGTTAAAAGCTACCGTATCTCCCACCGGCCAGCCTACCAGGCTGTGTAATGAAGTAATAGCAATGTTTTTCGTGCATCAATCTGCAGCTTAAAGACAAAAAAAATAATGGGGCAATGTATGAAGTCGCGCTAATCAAGTAGCGGTTCAAAGTAACAGTAAGGTACTGTATAGGCTTAGGACTCGCGCACACCTAGCTACTGTATATTGCATATACCTAGTAATATAGGAGCCATAATGTAACATAAGCCAAGCTATCTTCGTAGCTGTTTTTACAGACGTTTTGTTTTAATTGTTTAAGACATAACAGTAGGCCTAGCTGCTTATTTATGATTCTGTCACATGTTTACTTGTTCAACACTTTTGGTGGAAAAAGTTTTATTTTCATACTGCAAAGAAACAGTAGCATGCAGTAGAATGATATTGAGTTGAGCACCGCTAATAATAAAAAAAAAATCACCTTCTACCATGTCCAATTCTACCAACATACCCACTACAGAATAGAGAAATCTTTAAACGTGAAATAGGGTTCCATACGTACAAAACACATACAGCCTGGAAACAAAAAGATGCTTGCTTACATAATAAGGATTTAACAAATGGCTGCTTTAGTACACAACTGATGGATAACGTCCTACATTAAAATTGTAACCATACTGATGATAAGGTTGACTTAGCTGATAGATTCTATTACTACTGTGCATTACATGAGGTATCCACAGATTGTTAATTTGTCCTCCGCCTGGACCATAATAATAAAAATAATAACTAAGATTTATAATGCGCTAATTATAAACAAAATAGTTGTCAAAAGCGCCATACATATAAATATGAATAGAAAGAAAAGCAAAAATAATAATGCAACGATGAAATATAATTACAAATCAAATTGAAAAATGTTTAGCATAGAGGTAGGTTTTTAGTTTAGATTTGAAATGTGATTTATAAGGTATACGTTTTAAATGGTTTGGGAGGGAATTCCACAATTTGGGGCCAGAAGCTGAAAAAGCACGGTTGGCATAAGTAACCCCATTGGTCCTAGGTTCAAGGAGGGTAATCAATTTTGACTGACGGGTGGCACGCTTGTATTGCTTTACTATTAGAAGTTCTGAAAGGTAGTTTGGAGATAAATGATTATAAATACAATTGTGGATTAAAATAAGGACTTTGAAATGTATACGCGTTTCAATTGGAAGCCAGTGTAATGCTTTAAGAAGAGGGGTAACATGTGAAACTTAATTTGCTTGAAGATAAGTTTGGCTGCCCAGTTTTGAATTTTTTGCAAACGAATTACCAGATTTTTTGGAAGGCCAATGAAAATAGAATTACCAGAAATCAAGCATGGGGGAGAACCACAGACTGTACTTTTGGATATTTACTTTGGTCCTTCATATGGCTGTATTTCTGTTATTGGGCATTGCCAATATTTGACACATAACACTCTCGATTTTGAACAGTGACAGCAGTATCAATTTGGGTAGGAGATCCCAGTCTGTCATCAGTCAAATATCGCTTAGGCGTGCGATCTCGATGAGATCTTCTGATAATTCTGCCGTGTGAGCCATGGTCCTTCTGTTGTAGGGCAATGTCATCCGCTGTAAGGGGTCTGTATGTCCTTGGTTGGAATGGTCTAAAGTGTGTCCTCACCTGTACTCGTAATATAATTCCTCATCACTGTCAGAGTGTCTTCAATGATCACTAAGATCTTCCTCCATGAATTGCTGAGCTTTAGGATTATGTAGCGGCTGCCGATGTTTAGTAGCCTCAGTTTGCTTTGGCGTGATAGGGAGATAATTGCACAGTAACAAGAGATTCCTATGGAGCACACCTTCCTACCCTCTTCAGTTTCTGGTGAGACTTCTTAAAGTTAAACTGGAATTTCTGGGTTTATTTTGCGCATAATTCAATCCTATTTTCCCAGCGAGATCGCAGTTTGCCGGGTCCCTCATCCTTGGACAGGTTCCGCACCAGCACCTGGTTACCATTTTGAAGTTCACAATCCTGTGTCTTCTTGTAGTACTATCGTTTCCCCCTTCAGCTTGCTGCTTTACTTTAGTGCTTTCAGGCTATATGTGATAGGCTTCCTTCCGTGCAGTGCATCTTTCCACCTATCTACATGCATACATCTACATACTATGATATGACTCCCTTGGTGAGTAAATACCTTCTGAAGCCATTTCAAGCATGTGCATACCGATCGATCGAATGTGCGGCACCGATCAATCGAATGTGTGTTACCGATCAATAGAAAATGCGGTACCGATCAATCGAATGTGCGTTACCGATCAATCGAATGTGCGATACCGATCAATAGAATGTTAGGTACCGTTCAATCGAAGTGCTGTACCGATCGATCGAATGTGCGGTACCGATCAATCGAGAATGCGGTACCGATCCATCGAATGCGCGGTACCGATCAATCGAATGTGCGGTACCAATCGACCAATGTGCGGTACCGATCGATTGAATGTGCGCTACCGATCAATCGAATATGCGTTACAGTTCAATCGAATGTGCCGTACAGTTTAATCGAATGTACGGTACCGATCAATCGATTGTGCGGTACCGATCAATCCAACATGCGTTACAGATAAAATCATATGTGCGGTAACGATCAATCGAATGTACGGTACCGATAAATCGATTGTGCGGTACCGATCAATTGAATGTGCCGTACCGATTAATTGAATGTGCGGTATCGATCGATTGAATGTGCATTACCGATCAATCGAATGTGCGGTACCGATTAATCGATTGTGCAGTACAGAGCGACTGGATGTGCGGTACCGATATATAGAATGTGCAGTACCGATCAAACGAATGTGCGTATCCGATCAACCGAATGTACGGTACCAATGGACCAATGTACGGTACCGATGGATTAAATGTGCGGTACCGATCAATCAAATATACGTGAAAGATCAATCGAATGTGTGGTACCGATCAATCGAATGTACGGTACCGATCAATCAAATATGCGGTACCGATCGATCGAATGTGCAGTACCGATCAATGTGTGGTACCGATCAATGGAATGTGCTGTACAGATCAATCGAATGTGCGGTAACGATCAATCGAATGTGCGGGACCGATATATCGCATGGGCAGTACCGATCAATGGAATGTGTTGTACCGATCATTCGAATGTGCGTTACCGATCAACCGAATGTGCGATACAAATCGACTGAATGTGCGGTAACGAACGATTGAAGGTGCGGTACCGATCAATCGAAAGTGCGGTACCGATCAATCGAATGTGCCGTACCGAGCGACCGAATGTGCCGTACCGCTCGATTGAATGTTCGGTACCGATCAATCGAATGTGCGGTACCGATCAATCGAATGTGCGGTACCGTCCGATCAATCGAATATGCGTTACAGATAAATCGATTGGGCGGTACCAATCTAACGAATATGCGGTACCGATCGATTGAATGTGCGGTACCGATCAATCAAATATGCGGTACCGATCGATCGAATGTGCAGTACCGATCAATCGAATGTGTGGTACCGATCAATGGAATGTGCTGTACCGATCAATCGAATGTGCGGTAACGATCAATCGAATGTGCGGGACCGATATATCGCATGGGCAGTACCGATCAATGGAATGTGTTGTACCGATCATTCGAATGTGCGTTACCGATCAACCGAATGTGCGATACTAATCGACTGAATGTGCGGTAACGAACGATTGAAGGTGCGGTACCGATCAATCGAAAGTGCGGTACCGATCAATCGAATGTGCCGTACCGAGCGACCGAATGTGCCGTACCGCTCGATTGAATGTTCGGTACCGATCAATCGAATGTGCGGTACCGATAAATCGAATGTGCGGTACCGGTCAATCGAATGTGCTGTACCGATCAATCAAATGTACGGTACCGATCAATCGAATGTGCGGTACCGATCAATCCGAATGTGCGCTGTCGATAAATCGAATGTGCGGTACCGATCAATCGAATGTGCGGTACCGATCGATAGAATGTGCGGTACCGATAAAACGAATGTGCGGTACCTATCAGTCGAATGTGAGGTACCGATCAATCGAATGTGCGGTATCGATCAATAGATGGTTCGGTACCGATCAATCGAATGTGCGGTAACGATCAATAGAATGTGAGGTACCGATGGATAGAATGTGCGGTACCGATCAATATAATGTGCGGTACCGATAAATCGAACGTGCGGTACCGATCAATAGAATGTTCGGTACCAATCAATAGAATGGGCAGTACTGATCAATAGAATGTGCGGTACCGATAAATAGAATTTTCGGTACCTATCAATAGAACGTGCGGTAACGATAAATAGAATGTTCGGTACCGATCAGTCGAATGTGCGGTACCGATAAATAGAATGGGCGGTACCGATCAATATAATGTGCGGTACCGATCAATAGAATGTTCGGTACCGATCAATAGAATGTGCGGTACCGAAAAATAGAATGTGCGGTACCGATAAAACGAATGTGCGGTACCGATTAAACGAATGTGCGGTATCGATAAATCGAATGTGCGGTACCGATAAATCGAATGTACGGTACCGATCAATAGAATATTCGGTACCGGTGAATATAATGTGCGGTACGATAAATCGAATGTGCGGAACTGATCAATAGAATGTGCGGTACCGATAAATAGAATGTTCGGTACCGATCAATAGAATCTGCGGCACCTATCAATAGAATGTGCGGTACCGATAAATAGAATGTGCGGTACCGATAAAACGAATGTGCGGTACCGATTGAACGAATGTGCGGTATCGATAAATCGAATGTGCGGTACCGATTAAAGAATGTACGGCACCGATCGATCGAATGTGCGGTACCGATAATACGAATGTGCGGTATCGATAAATCGAATGTGCGGTACCGATAAATAGAATGTTCGGTACCGATCAATAGAATGTGCGGTATCGATAAATCGAATGTGCGGTACCGATAAATAGAATGTTCGGTACCGATAAATCGAATGTGCGGTACCGATCAATAGAATGTTCGGTACCGATCATTAGAATGAGCGGTACCGATCAATAGAATGTCTTGTACCGATCAATATAATGTGCGGTACCTATAAATCGAATGTGCGGTACCTATCAGTCGAATGTGAGGTACCGATCAATCGAATGTGCGGTATCGATAAATAGAATGTTCGGTACCGATCAATCGAATGTTCGGTACCGATGAGTAGAATGTGCGGTACCGATCAATATAATGTGCGGTATTGATAAATCAAATGTGCGGTACCGATCAATAGAATATTCGGTACCAATCAATAGAATGTGCGGTACTGATCAATAGAATGTGCGGTACCAATCAATAGAATGTGCGGTACTGATCAATAGAATGTGCGGTACCGATAAAAAGAATGTTCGGTACCGATCAATTGAATGTGCGGTACCGATCAATATAATGAGCGGTATCGATAAATCAAATGTGCGGTACCGATCAATAGAATATTCGGTACCAACCAATAGAATGTGCGGTACTGATCAATATAATGTGCGGTACTGATAAAAAGAATGTTCGGTGCCGATCAATCGAATGTGCGGTACCAATCAAAATAATGTGCGGTACCGATAAATAGAATGTGCGGTACCGATAAAACGAATGTGCCGTACCGATTGAACGAATGTGCGGTATCGATAAATCGAATGTGCGGTACCGATAAATCGAATGTACGGTACCGATCAATAGAATATTCGGTACCGATGAATAGAATGTGCGGTACCGATCAATAGAATGTGCTGTACCGAACAAACGAATGTGCGGTACCGATAAATCGAATGTGAGGTATTGATGAATAGAATGTGCGGTACCGATCAATAGAATGTGCGGTACCGATAAATAGAATGTGCGGTACCGATAAAACGAATGTGCGGTACCGATTGAACGAATGTGCGGTATCGATATATCGAATGTGCGGTACCGATTAAAGAATGTACGGCACCGATCAATCGAATGTGCGGTAACGATAATAAGAATGTGCGGTATCGATAAATCGAATGTGCGGTACCGATAAATAGAATGTTCGGTACCGATCAATAGAATGTGCGGTACCGATCAATAGAATGTGCGGTACCGATCAATCGAATGTTCGGTACCGATAATACGAATGTGCGGTATCGATAAATCGAATGTGCGGTACCAATAAAAGAAATGTGTGGGACCGATCAATATAATGTGCGGTACCGATAAATCGAATGTGCGGTACCGATCAATACAATTTTCGGTACCAATCAATAGAATGTGCGGTACTCATCAATATAATGTGCGGTACGATAAATCGAATGTGCGGTACTGATCAATAGAATGTGCGGTACCGATAAATAGAATGTTCGGTACCGATCAATAGAATGTGCGGTACCGATTGAACGAATGTGCGGTACCGATAAATAGAATGTGCGGTACCGATAAAACGAATGTGCGGTACCGATTGAACGAATGTGCGGTATCGATAAATCGAATGTGCGGTACCGATTAAAGAATGTACGGCACCGATCAATCGAATGTGCGGTACCGATAAATCGAATGTGAGGTATTGATGAATAGAATGTGCGGTACCGATAAATAGAATGTTCGGTACCGATCAATATAATGTGCGGTACCGATACATCGAATGTGCGGTACCGATCAATAGAATTTTCGTTACCAATCAATAGAATGTGCGGTACTCATCAATATAATGTGCGGTACGATAAATCGAATGTTCGGTACTGATCAATAGAATGTGCGGTACCGATAAATAGAATGTTCGGTACCGATCAATAGAATGTGCGGCACCTATCAATAGAATGTGCGGTACCGATAAATAGAATGTGCGGTACCGATAAAACGAATGTGCGGTACCGATAAAACGAATGTGCGGTATCGATAAATCGAATGTGCGGTACCGATTAAAGAATGTACGGCACCGATCAATCGAATGTGCGGTACCGATAATACGAATGTGCGGTATCGATAAATCGAATGTGCGGTACCGATAAATAGAATGTTCGGTACCGATAATACGAATGTGCGGTATCGATAAATCGAATGTGCGGTACCGATAAATAGAATGTTCGGTACCGATCATTAGAATGAGCGGTACCGATCAATAGAATGTCTTGTACCGATCAATATAATGTGCGGTACCTATAAATCGAATGTGCGGTACCTATCAATAGAATGTGAGGTACCGATCAATCGAATGTGCGGTATCGATAAATAGAATGTTCGGTACCGATCAATCGAATGTTCGGTACCGATGAATAGAATGTGCGGTACCGATCAATATATTGTGCGGTATTGATAAATCAAATGTGCGGTACCGATCAATAGAATATTCAGTACCAATCAATAGAATGTGCGGTACTGATCAATAGAATGTGCGGTACCGATAAAAAGAATGTTCGGTACCGATCAATTGAATGTGCGGTACCGATCAATATAATGAGCGGTATCGATAAATCAAATGTGCGGTACCGATCAATAAAATATTCGGTACCAAGAATGTGCGGTACTGATCAATATAATGTGCGGTACTGATAAAAAGAATGTTCGGTACCGATCAATTGAATGTGCGGTACCAATCAAAATAATGTGCGGTACCGATAAATAGAATGTGCGGTACCGATAAAACGAATGTGCCGTACCGATTGAACGAATGTGCGGTACCTATCAGTCGAATGTGAGGTACCGATCAATCGAATGTGCGGTATCGATAAATAGAATGTTCGGTACCGATCAATCGAATGTTCGGTACCGATGAATAGAATGTGCGGTACCGATCAATATAATGTGCGGTATTGATAAATCAAATGTGCGGTACCGATCAATAGAATATTCGGTACCAATCAATAGAATGTGCGGTACCGATAAAACGAATGTGCGGTACCGATTGAACGAATGTGCGGTATCGATAAATCGAATGTGCGGTACCGATTAAAGAATGTACGGCACCGATCAATGGAATGTGCGGTACCGATAAATCGAATGTGAGGTATTGATGAATAGAATGTGCGGTACCGATAAATAGAATGTTCGGTACCGATCAATATAATGTGCGGTACCGATACATCGAATGTGCGGTACCGATCAATAGAATTTTCGTTACCAATCAATAGAATGTGCGGTACTCATCAATATAATGTGCGGTACGATAAATCGAATGTTCGGTACTGATCAATAGAATGTGCGGTACCGATAAATAGAATGTTCGGTACCGATCAATAGAATGTGCGGCACCTATCAATAGAATGTGCGGTACCGATAAATAGAATGTGCGGTACCGATAAAACGAATGTGCGGTACCGATAAAACGAATGTGCGGTATCGATAAATCGAATGTGCGGTACCGATTAAAGAATGTACGGCACCGATCAATCGAATGTGCGGTACCGATAATACGAATGTGCGGTATCGATAAATCGAATGTGCGGTACCGATAAATAGAATGTTCGGTACCGATAATACGAATGTGCGGTATCGATAAATCGAATGTGCGGTACCGATAAATAGAATGTTCGGTACCGATCATTAGAATGAGCGGTACCGATCAATAGAATGTCTTGTACCGATCAATATAATGTGCGGTACCTATAAATCGAATGTGCGGTACCTATCAGTCGAATGTGAGGTACCGATCAATCGAATGTACGGTATCGATAAATAGAATGTTCGGTACCGATCAATCGAATGTTCGGTACCGATGAATAGAATGTGCGGTACCGATCAATATAATGTGCGGTATTGATAAATCAAATGTGCGGTACCGATCAATAGAATATTCAGTACCAATCAATAGAATGTGCGGTACTGATCAATAGAATGTGCGGTACCGATAAAAAGAATGTTCGGTACCGATCAATTGAATGTGCGGTACCGATCAATATAATGAGCGGTATCGATAAATCAAATGTGCGGTACCGATCAATAAAATATTCGGTACCAACCAATAGAATGTGCGGTACCGATCAATATAATGTGCGGTACTGATAAAAAGAATGTTCGGTACCGATCAATTGAATGTGCGGTACCAATCAAAATAATGTGCGGTACCGATAAATAGAATGTGCGGTACCGATAAAACGAATGTGCCGTACCGATTGAACGAATGTGCGGTACCTATCAGTCGAATGTGAGGTACCGATCAATCGAATGTGCGGTATCGATAAATAGAATGTTCGGTACCGATCAATCGAATGTTCGGTACCGATGAATAGAATGTGCGGTACCGATCAATATAATGTGCGGTATTGATAAATCAAATGTGCGGTACCGATCAATAGAATATTCGGTACCAATCAATAGAATGTGCGGTACTGATCAATAGAATGTGCGGTACCGATAAAAAGAATGTTCGGTACCGATCAATAGATATTTTGGTTCCAATCAATAGAATGTGCGGTACTCATCAATATAATGTGCGGTACGATAAATCGAATGTGCGGTACTGATCAATAGAATGTGCGGTACCGATAAATAGAATGTTCGGTACCGATCAATAGAATGTGCGGTACCGATTGAACGAATGTGCGGTACCGATAAATAGAATGTGCGGTACCGATAAAACGAATGTGCGGTACCGATTGAACGAATGTGCGGTATCGATAAATCGAATGTGCGGTACCGATTAAAGAATGTACGGCACCGATCAATCGAATGTGCGGTACCGATAATACGAATGTGCGGTATCGATAAATCGAATGTGCGGTACCGATAAATAGAATGTTCGGTACCGATCAATAGAATGTGCGGTACCGATGAATAGAATGTGCGGTACCGTACAATCGAATGTTCGGTACCGATAATACGAATGTGCGGTATCGATAAATCGAATGTGCGGTACCGATAAATCGAATGTTCGGTACCGATGAATAGAATGTGCGGTACCGATCAATATATTGTGCGGTATTGATAAATCAAATGTGCGGTACCGATCAATAGAATATTCAGTACCAATCAATAGAATGTGCGGTACTGATCAATAGAATGTGCGGTACCGATAAAAAGAATGTTCGGTACCGATCAATTGAATGTGCGGTACCGATCAATATAATGAGCGGTATCGATAAATCAAATGTGCGGTACCGATCAATAAAATATTCGGTACCAAGAATGTGCGGTACTGATCAATATAATGTGCGGTACTGATAAAAAGAATGTTCGGTACCGATCAATTGAATGTGCGGTACCAATCAAAATAATGTGCGGTACCGATAAATAGAATGTGCGGTACCGATAAAACGAATGTGCCGTACCGATTGAACGAATGTGCGGTACCTATCAGTCGAATGTGAGGTACCGATCAATCGAATGTGCGGTATCGATAAATAGAATGTTCGGTACCGATCAATCGAATGTTCGGTACCGATGAATAGAATGTGCGGTACCGATCAATATAATGTGCGGTATTGATAAATCAAATGTGCGGTACCGATCAATAGAATATTCGGTACCAATCAATAGAATGTGCGGTACCGATAAAACGAATGTGCGGTATCGATAAATCGAATGTGCGGTACCGATTAAAGAATGTACGGCACCGATCAATCGAATGTGCGGTACCGATAATACGAATGTGCGGTATCGATAAATCGAATGTGCGGTACCGATAAATAGAATGTTCGGTACCGATAATACGAATGTGCGGTATCGATAAATCGAATGTGCGGTACCGATAAATAGAATGTTCGGTACCGATCATTAGAATGAGCGGTACCGATCAATAGAATGTCTTGTACCGATCAATATAATGTGCGGTACCTATAAATCGAATGTGCGGTACCTATCAGTCGAATGTGAGGTACCGATCAATCGAATGTACGGTATCGATAAATAGAATGTTCGGTACCGATCAATCGAATGTTCGGTACCGATGAATAGAATGTGCGGTACCGATCAATATAATGTGCGGTATTGATAAATCAAATGTGCGGTACCGATCAATAGAATATTCAGTACCAATCAATAGAATGTGCGGTACTGATCAATAGAATGTGCGGTACCGATAAAAAGAATGTTCGGTACCGATCAATTGAATGTGCGGTACCGATCAATATAATGAGCGGTATCGATAAATCAAATGTGCGGTACCGATCAATAAAATATTCGGTACCAACCAATAGAATGTGCGGTACCGATCAATATAATGTGCGGTACTGATAAAAAGAATGTTCGGTACCGATCAATTGAATGTGCGGTACCAATCAAAATAATGTGCGGTACCGATAAATAGAATGTGCGGTACCGATAAAACGAATGTGCCGTACCGATTGAACGAATGTGCGGTACCTATCAGTCGAATGTGAGGTACCGATCAATCGAATGTGCGGTATCGATAAATAGAATGTTCGGTACCGATCAATCGAATGTTCGGTACCGATGAATAGAATGTGCGGTACCGATCAATATAATGTGCGGTATTGATAAATCAAATGTGCGGTACCGATCAATAGAATATTCGGTACCAATCAATAGAATGTGCGGTACTGATCAATAGAATGTGCGGTACCGATAAAAAGAATGTTCGGTACCGATCAATAGATATTTTGGTTCCAATCAATAGAATGTGCGGTACTCATCAATATAATGTGCGGTACGATAAATCGAATGTGCGGTACTGATCAATAGAATGTGCGGTACCGATAAATAGAATGTTCGGTACCGATCAATAGAATGTGCGGTACCGATTGAACGAATGTGCGGTACCGATAAATAGAATGTGCGGTACCGATAAAACGAATGTGCGGTACCGATTGAACGAATGTGCGGTATCGATAAATCGAATGTGCGGTACCGATTAAAGAATGTACGGCACCGATCAATCGAATGTGCGGTACCGATAATACGAATGTGCGGTATCGATAAATCGAATGTGCGGTACCGATAAATAGAATGTTCGGTACCGATCAATAGAATGTGCGGTACCGATGAATAGAATGTGCGGTACCGTACAATCGAATGTTCGGTACCGATAATACGAATGTGCGGTATCGATAAATCGAATGTGCGGTACCGATAAATAGAATGTGAGGTATTGATGAATAGAATGTGCGGTACCGATAAATAGAATGTTCGGTACCGATCAATATAATGTGCGGTACCGATACATCGAATGTGCGGTACCGATCAATAGAATTTTCGTTACCAATCAATAGAATGTGCGGTACTCATCAATATAATGTGCGGTACGATAAATCGAATGTTCGGTACTGATCAATAGAATGTGCGGTACCGATAAATAGAATGTTCGGTACCGATCAATAGAATGTGCGGCACCTATCAATAGAATGTGCGGTACCGATAAATAGAATGTGCGGTACCGATAAAACGAATGTGCGGTACCGATAAAACGAATGTGCGGTATCGATAAATCGAATGTGCGGTACCGATTAAAGAATGTACGGCACCGATCAATCGAATGTGCGGTACCGATAATACGAATGTGCGGTATCGATAAATCGAATGTGCGGTACCGATAAATAGAATGTTCGGTACCGATAATACGAATGTGCGGTATCGATAAATCGAATGTGCGGTACCGATAAATAGAATGTTCGGTACCGATCATTAGAATGAGCGGTACCGATCAATAGAATGTCTTGTACCGATCAATATAATGTGCGGTACCTATAAATCGAATGTGCGGTACCTATCAATAGAATGTGAGGTACCGATCAATCGAATGTGCGGTATCGATAAATAGAATGTTCGGTACCGATCAATCGAATGTTCGGTACCGATGAATAGAATGTGCGGTACCGATCAATATATTGTGCGGTATTGATAAATCAAATGTGCGGTACCGATCAATAGAATATTCAGTACCAATCAATAGAATGTGCGGTACTGATCAATAGAATGTGCGGTACCGATAAAAAGAATGTTCGGTACCGATCAATTGAATGTGCGGTACCGATCAATATAATGAGCGGTATCGATAAATCAAATGTGCGGTACCGATCAATAAAATATTCGGTACCAAGAATGTGCGGTACTGATCAATATAATGTGCGGTACTGATAAAAAGAATGTTCGGTACCGATCAATTGAATGTGCGGTACCAATCAAAATAATGTGCGGTACCGATAAATAGAATGTGCGGTGCGGTACCGATCAATCGAATGTGCTGTACCGATCAATTGAATGTGCGGTACCGAACAATCGAATATTCAGTATCGATCAATCGATTGTGCGGTACCGAAATATCGATTGTGCTGTACCGATCAATCGAATGTGCGCTACTGATCAATCGATTGTGCGGTACCGAACAATCGATTGTGCGATACCGATCAATCTAATGTGCGGTACCGATAAAACGAATTTGCGATACCGATAAAAGAAATGTGTGGGACCGATCAATATAATGTGCGGTACCGATAAATCGAATGTGCAGTACCGATCAAAAGAATTTTCGGTACCAATCAATAGAATGTGCGGTACTCATCAATAGAATGTACGGTACCTATAAATAGAATGTTCGGTACCGATCAATATAATGTGCTGTACCGATCAATAGAATGTGCGATACCTATAAATAGAATGTGCGGTACCGATCATCATAATGTGCGGAACCAATCAATTGAATGTGCGGTACCGATCAATCGAATGTGCGGTACCGATCATTAGAATAATCGGTACCGATCAATATAATGTGCGGTACCGATAAATCGAATGTGCGGTACCGATCATTAGATTGTTCGGTACCGATCAATATAATGTGCGGTACCGATAAATCGAATGTGCGGTACCAATCATTATAATGTTCGGTACCGATCAATAGAATGTGCGGTACCGATTAATGGAATGTGCGGTACCGATCAATAGAATGTTCGGTGACAATCAATAGAATGTGCGGTACCGATTAATAGAACGTTCGGTACCGATTAAAAGAATGTGCGGTACCGATCAATAGAATGTGCGGTACCGATAAATCGAATGTGCAGCAATCGAATGTGCGGTACCGATCAATCGAATGTGCGATGACGATCAATCGAATGTGCGATGACGATCAATCGAATGTGCGGTACCGATCAATCGAATGTGCGGTAACGATCAATCGAATGTGCGGTACCGATTAATCGAATGTGCGGTAACGATAAATCGATTGTGCGGTGACGATCAATCGAATGTGCGATGACGATCAATCGAATGTGCGGTACCGATCAATCGAATGTGCGGTACCGATCAATCGAATGTGCGGTACCGATTAATCGAATGTGCGGTAACGATCAATCGAATGTGCGGTGCCGATCAATCGAATGTGCGGTACCGATCAATCGAATGTGCGGTGAGGATCAATCGAATGTGCGGTACCGATAAATCGAATGTGCGGTACCGATAAATCGAATGTGCCTTATCGATCATTCGAATGTGCGGTACCTATAAATCGAATGTGCGTTGCCGATAAATAGAATGTGCGGTACCGATAAAACGAATGTGCGGTACCGATTGAACGAATGTGCGGTATCGATAAATCGAATGTGCGGTACCGATTAAAGAATGTACGGCACCGATAAATCGAATGTGCGGTACCGATAATACGAATGTGCGGTACCGATAAAACGAATGTGCCGTACCGATTGAACGAATGTGCGGTACCTATCAGTCGAATGTGAGGTACCGATCAATCGAATGTGCGGTATCGATAAATAGAATGTTCGGTACCGATCAATCGAATGTTCGGTACCGATGAATAGAATGTGCGGTACCGATCAATATAATGTGCGGTATTGATAAATCAAATGTGCGGTACCGATCAATAGAATATTCGGTACCAATCAATAGAATGTGCGGTACTGATCAATAGAATGTGCGGTACCGATAAAAAGAATGTTCGGTACCGATCAATAGATATTTTGGTTCCAATCAATAGAATGTGCGGTACTCATCAATATAATGTGCGGTACGATAAATCGAATGTGCGGTACTGATCAATAGAATGTGCGGTACCGATAAATAGAATGTTCGGTACCGATCAATAGAATGTGCGGTACCGATTGAACGAATGTGCGGTACCGATAAATAGAATGTGCGGTACCGATAAAACGAATGTGCGGTACCGATTGAACGAATGTGCGGTATCGATAAATCGAATGTGCGGTACCGATTAAAGAATGTACGGCACCGATCAATCGAATGTGCGGTACCGATAATACGAATGTGCGGTATCGATAAATCGAATGTGCGGTACCGATAAATAGAATGTTCGGTACCGATCAATAGAATGTGCGGTACCGATGAATAGAATGTGCGGTACCGTACAATCGAATGTTCGGTACCGATAATACGAATGTGCGGTATCGATAAATCGAATGTGCGGTACCGATAAATAGAATGTTCGGTACCGATCAATATAATGTGCGGTACCGATACATCGAATGTGCGGTACCGATCAATAGAATTTTCGTTACCAATCAATAGAATGTGCGGTACTCATCAATATAATGTGCGGTACGATAAATCGAATGTTCGGTACTGATCAATAGAATGTGCGGTACCGATAAATAGAATGTTCGGTACCGATCAATAGAATGTGCGGCACCTATCAATAGAATGTGCGGTACCGATAAATAGAATGTGCGGTACCGATAAAACGAATGTGCGGTACCGATAAAACGAATGTGCGGTATCGATAAATCGAATGTGCGGTACCGATTAAAGAATGTACGGCACCGATCAATCGAATGTGCGGTACCGATAATACGAATGTGCGGTATCGATAAATCGAATGTGCGGTACCGATAAATAGAATGTTCGGTACCGATCATTAGAATGAGCGGTACCGATCAATAGAATGTCTTGTACCGATCAATATAATGTGCGGTACCTATAAATCGAATGTGCGGTACCTATCAGTCGAATGTGAGGTACCGATCAATCGAATGTGCGGTATCGATAAATAGAATGTTCGGTACCGATCAATCGAATGTTCGGTACCGATGAATAGAATGTGCGGTACCGATCAATATAATGTGCGGTATTGATAAATCAAATGTGCGGTACCGATCAATAGAATATTCAGTACCAATCAATAGAATGTGCGGTACTGATCAATAGAATGTGCGGTACCGATAAAAAGAATGTTCGGTACCGATCAATTGAATGTGCGGTACCGATCAATATAATGAGCGGTATCGATAAATCAAATGTGCGGTACCGATCAATAAAATATTCGGTACCAACCAATAGAATGTGCGGTACTGATCAATATAATGTGCGGTACTGATAAAAAGAATGTTCGGTACCGATCAATTGAATGTGCGGTACCAATCAAAATAATGTGCGGTACCGATAAATAGAATGTGCGGTACCGATAAAACGAATGTGCCGTACCGATTGAACGAATGTGCGGTACCTATCAGTCGAATGTGAGGTACCGATCAATCGAATGTGCGGTATCGATAAATAGAATGTTCGGTACCGATCAATCGAATGTTTGGTACCGATGAATAGAATGTGCGGTACCGATCAATATAATGTGCGGTATTGATAAATCAAATGTGCGGTACCGATCAATAGAATATTCGGTACCAATCAATAGAATGTGCGGTACTGATCAATAGAATGTGCGGTACCGATAAAAAGAATGTTCGGTACCGATCAATAGATATTTTGGTTCCAATCAATAGAATGTGCGGTACTCATCAATATAATGTGCGGTACGATAAATCGAATGTGCGGTACTGATCAATAGAATGTGCGGTACCGATAAATAGAATGTTCGGTACCGATCAATAGAATGTGCGGTACCGATTGAACGAATGTGCGGTACCGATAAATAGAATGTGCGGTACCGATAAAACGAATGTGCGGTACCGATTGAACGAATGTGCGGTATCGATAAATCGAATGTGCGGTACCGATTAAAGAATGTACGGCACCGATCAATCGAATGTGCGGTACCGATAATACGAATGTGCGGTATCGATAAATCGAATGTGCGGTACCGATAAATAGAATGTTCGGTACCGATCAATAGAATGTGCGGTACCGATGAATAGAATGTGCGGTACCGTACAATCGAATGTTCGGTACCGATAATACGAATGTGCGGTATCGATAAATCGAATGTGCGGTACCGATAAATAGAATGTTCGGTACCGATAAATCGAATGTGCGGTACCGATCAATAGAATGTTCGGTACCGATCATTAGAATGAGCGGTACCGATCAATAGAATGTCTTGTACCGATCAATATAATGTGCGGTACCTATAAATCGAATGTGCGGTACCTATCAGTCGAATGTGAGGTACCGATAAATCGAATGTGCGGTATCGATAAATAGAATGTTCGGTACCGATCAATCGAATGTTCGGTACCGATGAATAGAATGTGCGGTACCGATCAATATAATGTGCGGTATTGATAAATCAAATGTGCGGTACCGATCAATAGAATATTCGGTACCAATCAATAGAATGTGCGGTACTGATCAATAGAATGTGCGGTACCGATAAAAAGAATGTTCGGTACCGATCAATTGAATGTGCGGTACCGATCAATATAATGAGCGATATCGATAAATCAAATGTGCGGTACCGATCAATAGAATATTCGGTACCAACCAATAGAATGTGTGGTACTGATCAATATAATGTGCGGTACTGATAAAAAGAATGTTCGGTACCGATCAATTGAATGTGCGGTACCAATCAAAATAATATGCGGTATCGATAAATAGAATGTGCGGTACCGATAAAACGAATGTGCCGTACCGATTGAACGAATGTGCGGTACCTATCAGTCGAATGTGAGGTACCGATCAATCGAATGTGCGGTATCGATAAATAGAATGTTCGGTACCGATCAATCGAATGTTCGGTACCGATGAATAGAATGTGCGGAACCGATCAATATAATGTTCGGTATTGATAAATTAAATGTGCGGTACCGATCAATAGAATATTCGGTACCAATCAATAGAATGTGCGGTACTGATCAATAGAATGTGCGGTACCGATAAAAAGAATGTTCGGTACCGATCAATAGAATGTGCGGTACCGATTGAACGAATGTGCGGTACCGATAAATAGAATGTGCGGTACCGATAAAACGAATGTGCGGTACCGATAAATCGAATGTGCGGTACCGATAAATAGAATGTTCGGTACCGATCAATAGAATGTGCGGTACCGATGAATAGAATGTGCGGTACCGTACAATCGAATGTTCGGTACCGATAATACGAATGTGCGGTATCGATAAATCGAATGTGCGGTACCGATAAATAGAATGTTCGGTACCGATAAATCGAATGTGCGGTACCGATCAATCGAATGTGCGGTATCGATAAATAGAATGTTCGGTACCGATCAATCGAATGTTCGGTACCGATCAATATAATGTGCGGTACCGATCAATATAATGTGCGGTATTGATAAATTAAATATGCGTTACCGATCAATAGAATATTCGGTACCAATCAATAGAATGTGCGGTACTGATCAATAGAATGTGCGGTACCGATAAAAAGAATGTTCGGTACCGATCAATAGAATTTTCGGTACCAATCAATAGAATGTGCGGTACTCATCAATATAATGTGCGGTACGATAAATCGAATGTGCGGTACTGATCAATAGAATGTGCGGTACCGATAAATAGAATGTTCGGTACCGATCAATAGAATGTGCGGTACCGATTGAACGAATGTGCGGTACCGATAAATAGAATGTGCGGTACCGATAAAACGAATGTGCGGTACCGATTGAACGAATGTGCGGTATCGATAAATCGAATGTGCGGTACCGATTAAAGAATGTACGGCACCGATCAATCGAATGTGCGGTACCGATAATACGAATGTGCGGTATCGATAAATCGAATGTGCGGTACCGATAAATAGAATGTTCGGTACCGATGAATAGAATGTGCGGTACCGATGAATAGAATGTGCGGTACCGTACAATCGAATGTTCGGTACCGATAATACGAATGTGCGGTATCGATAAATCGAATGTGCGGTACCGATAAATAGAATGTTCGGTACCGATAAATCGAATGTGCGGTACCGATCAATAGAATGTTCGGTACCGATCATTAGAATGAGCGGTACCGATCAATAGAATGTCTTGTACCGATCAATATAATGTGCGGTACCTATAAATCGAATGTGCGGTACCTATCAGTCGAATGTGAGGTACCGATCAATCGAATGTGCGGTATCGATAAATAGAATGTTCGGTACCGATCAATCGAATGTTCGGTACCGATGAATAGAATGTGCGGTACCGATCAATATAATGTGCGGTATTGATAAATCAAATGTGCGGTACCGATCAATAGAATATTCGGTACCAATCAATAGAATGTGCGGTACTGATCAATAGAATGTGCGGTACCGATATAAAGAATGTTCGGTACCGATCAATTGAATGTGCGGTACCGATCAATATAATGAGCGATATCGATAAATCAAATGTGCGGTACCGATCAATAGAATATTCGGTACCAACCAATAGAATGTGCGGTACTGATCAATATAATGTGCGGTACTGATAAAAAGAATGTTCGGTACCGATCAATTGAATGTGCGGTACCAATCAAAATAATGTGCGGTACCGATAAATAGAATGTGCGGTACCGATAAAACGAATGTGCGGTACCGATTGAACGAATGTGCGGTATCGATAAATCGAATGTGCGGTACCGATAAATCGAATGTACGGTACCGATGAATAGAATATTCGGTACCGATGAATAGAATGTGCGGTACCGATCAATAGAATGTGCTGTACCGACCAAACGAATGTGCGGTACCGATAAATCGAATGTGAGGTATTGATGAATAGAATGTGCGGTACCGATCAATAGAATGTGCGGTACCGATAAATAGAATGTGCGGTACCGATAAAACGAATGTGCGGTACCGATTGAACGAATGTGCGGTATCGATATATCGAATGTGCGGTACCGATAAATAGAATGTTCGGTACCGATCAATAGAATGTGCGGTACCGATCAATAGAATGTGCGGTACCAATCAATAGAATGTGCGGTACTCATCAATAGAATGTGCGGTACCTATAAATAGAATGTTCGGTACCGATCAATATAATGTGCTGTACCGATCAATAGAATGTGCGGTACCTATCAATCGAATGTGCGGTACCGATCATCATAATGTGCGGTACCAATCAATTTAATGTGCGGTACTGATCAATCGAATGTGCGGTACCGATCAATAGAATGTTCGGTACTGATCAATATAATGTGTGGTACCGATAAATCGAATGTGCGGTACCAATCATTAGGATGTTCAGTACCGATCAATGGAATGTGCGGTACCGATAAATCGAATGTGAGGAATTGATGAATAGAATTTGCGGTACCGATTGAACGAATGTGCGGTACCGATAAATCGAATGTGCGGTACCGATTGAACGAATGTGCGGTATCGATAAATCGAATGTGCGGTACCGATTAAAGAATGTACGGCACCGATCAATCGAATGTGCGGTACCGATAATACGAATGTGCGGTATCGATAAATCGAATGTGCGGTACCGATAAATAGAATGTTCGGTACCGATGAATAGAATGTGCGGTACCGATGAATAGAATGTGCGGTACCGTACAATCGAATGTTCGGTACCGATAATACGAATGTGCGGTATCGATAAATCGAATGTGCGGTACCGATAAATAGAATGTTCGGTACCGATAAATCGAATGTGCGGTACCGATCAATAGAATGTTCGGTACCGATCATTAGAATGAGCGGTACCGATCAATAGAATGTCTTGTACCGATCAATATAATGTGCGGTACCTATAAATCGAATGTGCGGTACCTATCAGTCGAATGTGAGGTACCGATCAATCGAATGTGCGGTATCGATAAATAGAATGTTCGGTACCGATCAATCGAATGTTCGGTACCGATGAATCGAATGTGCGGTACCGATCAATATAGTGTGCGGTATTGATAAATCAAATGTGCGGTACCGATCAATAGAATATTCGGTACCAATCAATAGAATGTGCGGTACTGATCAATAGAATGTGCGGTACCGATAAAAAGAATGTTCGGTACCGATCAATTGAATGTGCGGTACCAATCAAAATAATGTGCTGTACCGATAAATCGAATGTGCGGTACCGATAAATCGAATGTACGGTACCGATGAATAGAATATTCGGTACCGATGAATAGAATGTGCGGTACCGATCAATAGAATGTGCTGTTCCGAACAAACGAATGTGCGGTACCGATACATCGAATGTGAGGTATTGATGAATAGAATGTGCGGTACCGATAAATAGAATGTTCGGTACCGATCAATATAATGTGCGGTACCGATACATCGAATGTGCGGTACCGATCAATAGAATTTTCGGTACCAATCAATAGAATGTGCGGTACTCATCAATATAATGTGCGGTACGATAAATCGAATGTTCGGTACTGATCAATAGAATGTGCGGTACCGATAAATAGAATGTTCGGTACCGATCAATTGAATGTGCGGCACCTATCAATAGAATGTGCGGTCCCGATAAATAGAATGTGCGGTACCGATAAAACGAAAGTGCGGTACCGATTGAACGAATGTGCGGTATCGATAAATCGAATGTGCGGTACCGATTAAAGAATGTACGGCACCGATCAATCGAATGTGCGGTACCGATAATACGAATGTGCGGTATCGATAAATCGAATGTGCGGTACCGATAAATAGAATGTTCGGTACCGATCAATACAATGTGCGGTACCGATAAATAGAATGTTCGGTACCGATATTACGAATGTGCGGTATCGATAAATCGAATGTGCGGTACTGATCAATAGAATTTTCGGTACCAATCAATAGAATGTGCGGTACTCATCAATAGAATGTGCGGTACCTATAAATAGAATGTTCGGTACCGATCAATATAATGTGCTGTACCGATCAATAGAATGTGCGGTACCTATAAATAGAATGTGCGGTACCGATCATCATAATGTGCGGTACCAATCAATTTAATGTGCGGTACTGATCAATCGAATGTGCGGTACCGATCAATAGAATGTTCGGTACTGATCAATATAATGTGCGGTACCGATAAATCGAATGTGCGGTACCAATCATTAGAATGTTCGGTACCGATCAATAGAATGTGCGGTACCGATTAATCGAATGTGCGGTACCGATCAATAGAATGTTCGGTACCGATCATTAGAATGAGCGGTACCGATCAATAGAATGTCTTGTACCGATCAATATAATGTGCGGTACCTATAAATCGAATGTGCGGTACCTATCAGTCGAATGTGAGGTACCGATCAATCGAATGTGCGGTATCGATAAATAGAATGTTCGGTACCGATCAATCGAATGTTCGGTACCGATGAATAGAATGTGCGGTACCGATCAATATAATGTGCGATATTGATAAATCAAATGTGCGGTACCGATCAATAGAATATTCGGTACCAATCAATAGAATGTGCGGTACTGATCAATAGAATGTGCGGTACCGATAAAAAGAATGTTCGGTACCGATCAATTGAATGTGCGGTACCGATCAATATAATGAGCGATATCGATAAATCAAATGTGCGGTACCGATCAATAGAATATTCGGTACCAACCAATAGAATGTGCGGTACTGATCAATATAATGTGCGGTACTGATAAAAAGAATGTTCGGTACCGATCAATTGAATGTGCGGTACCAATCAAAATAATGTGCGGTACCGATTGAACGAATGTGCGGTATCGATAAATCGAATGTGCGGTACCGATTAAAGAATGTACGGCACCGATCAATAGAATGTGCGGTACCGATAATACGAATGTGCGGTATCGATAAATCGAATGTGCGGTACCGATAAATAGAATGTTCGGTACCGATCAATAGAATGTGCGGTACCGATAATACGAATGTGCGGTATTGATAAATCGAATGTGCGGTACTGATCAATAGAATTTTCGGTACCAATCAATAGAATGTGCAGTACTCATCAATAGAATGTGCGGTACCTATAAATAGAATGTTCGGTACCGATCAATATAATGTGCTGTACCGATCAATAGAATGTGCGGTACCTATAAATAGAATGTGCGGTACCGATCATCATAATGTGCGGTACCAATCAATTTAATGTGCGGTACCGATCAATAGAATGTGCGGTACCGATAAATCGAATTTGCTGTACCGATCAATAGAATGTTCGGTACCAATCAATAGAATCTGCGGTACTGAACAATCGATTGTGCGGTACCGATCAATCGAATGTGCGGTACCGATCAATGGAATGTGCGGTACCGAACAATCGAACAATCGAATATTCAGTATCGATCAATCGATTGTGCGGTACCGAACAATCGATTGTGCTGTACCGATCAATAGAATCTGCGCTACTGATCAATCGATTGTGCGGTACCGAACAATCGATTGTGCGGTACCGATCAATCTAATGTGCGGTACCGATAATACGAATTTGCGATACCGATAAAAGCAATGTGTGGGACCGATCAATATAATGTGCGGTACCGATAAATCGAATGTGCGGTACCGATCAATAGAATTTTCGGTACCAATCAATAGAATGTGCGGTACTCATCAATAGAATGTGCGGTACCTATAAATAGAATGTTCGGTACCGATCAATATAATGTGCGGTACCGATTAATCGAATGTGCGGTACCGATCAATAGAATGTTCGGTGACAATCAATAGAATGTGCGGTACCGATAAATAGAATGTTCGGTACCGATTAAAAGAATGTGCGGTACCGATCAATAGAATGTGCGGTACCGATAAATCGAATGTGCAGTACCGATCAATAGAATGTTCGGTACCAATCAATAGAATCTGCGGTACTGAACAATCGATTGTGCGGTACCGATCAATCGAATGTGCTGTACCGATCAATTGAATGTGCGGTACCGAACAATCGAATATTCAGTATCGATCAATCGATTGTGCGGTACCGAAATATCGATTGTGCTGTACCGATCAATCGAATGTGCGCTACTGATCAATCGATTGTGCGGTACCGAACAATCGATTGTGCGATACCGATCAATCTAATGTGCGGTACCGATAAAACGATTTTGCGATACCGATAAAAGAAATGTGTGGGACCGATCAATATAATGTGCGGTACCGATAAATCGAATGTGCAGTACCGATCAAAAGAATTTTCGGTACCAATCAATAGAATGTGCGGTACTCATCAATAGAATGTACGGTACCTATAAATAGAATGTTCGGTACCGATCAATATAATGTGCTGTACCGATCAATAGAATGTGCGATACCTATAAATAGAATGTGCGGTACCGATCATCATAATGTGCGGAACCAATCAATTGAATGTGCGGTACCGATCAATCGAATGTGCGGTACCGATCATTAGAATAATCGGTACCGATCAATATAATGTGCGGTACCGATAAATCGAATGTGCGGTACCGATCATTAGATTGTTCGGTACCGATCAATATAATGTGCGGTACCGATAAATCGAATGTGCGGTACCAATCATTATAATGTTCGGTACCGATCAATAGAATGTGCGGTACCGATTAATGGAATGTGCGGTACCGATCAATAGAATGTTCGGTGACAATCAATAGAATGTGCGGTACCGATTAATAGAACGTTCGGTACCGATTAAAAGAATGTGCGGTACCGATCAATAGAATGTGCGGTACCGATAAATCGAATGTGCAGCAATCGAATGTGCGGTACCGATCAATCGAATGTGCGATGACGATCAATCGAATGTGCGATGACGATCAATCGAATGTGCGGTACCGATCAATCGAATGTGCGGTAACGATCAATCGAATGTGCGGTACCGATTAATCGAATGTGCGGTAACGATAAATCGATTGTGCGGTGACGATCAATCGAATGTGCGATGACGATCAATCGAATGTGCGGTACCGATCAATCGAATGTGCGGTACCGATCAATCGAATGTGCGGTACCGATTAATCGAATGTGCGGTAACGATCAATCGAATGTGCGGTGCCGATCAATCGAATGTGCGGTACCGATCAATCGAATGTGCGGTGAGGATCAATCGAATGTGCGGTACCGATAAATCGAATGTGCGGTACCGATCAATCGAATGTGCCTTATCGATCATTCGAATGTGCGGTACCTATAAATCGAATGTGCGTTGCCGATAAATAGAATGTGCGGTACCGATAAAACGAATGTGCGGTACCGATTGAACGAATGTGCGGTATCGATAAATCGAATGTGCGGTACCGATTAAAGAATGTACGGCACCGATAAATCGAATGTGCGGTACCGATAATACGAATGTGCGGTATCGATAAATCGAATGTGCGGTACCGATAAATAGAATGTTCGGTACCGATGAATAGAATGTGCGGTACCGATGAATAGAATGTGCGGTACCGTACAATCGAATGTTCGGTACCGATAATACGAATGTGCGGTATCGATAAATCGAATGTGCGGTACCGATAAATAGAATGTTCGGTACCGATAAATCGAATGTGCGGTACCGATCAATAGAATGTTCGGTACCGATCATTAGAATGAGCGGTACCGATCAATAGAATGTCTTGTACCGATCAATATAATGTGCGGTACCTATAAATCGAATGTGCGGTACCTATCAGTCGAATGTGAGGTACCGATCAATCGAATGTGCGGTATCGATAAATAGAATGTTCGGTACCGATCAATCGAATGTTCGGTACCGATGAATAGAATGTGCGGTACCGATCAATATAATGTGCGGTATTGATAAATCAAATGTGCGGTACCGATCAATAGAATATTCGGTACCAATCAATAGAATGTGCGGTACTGATCAATAGAATGTGCGGTACCGATAAAAAGAATGTTCGGTACCGATCAATTGAATGTGCGGTACCAATCAAAATAATGTGCGGTACCGATAAATCGAATGTGCGGTACCGATAAATCGAATGTACGGTACCGATGAATAGAATATTCGGTACCGATGAATAGAATGTGCGGTACCGATCAATAGAATGTGCTGTTCCGAACAAACGAATGTGCGGTACCGATACATCGAATGTGAGGTATTGATGAATAGAATGTGCGGTACCGATAAATAGAATGTTCGGTACCGATCAATATAATGTGCGGTACCGATACATCGAATGTGCGGTACCGATCAATAGAATTTTCGGTACCAATCAATAGAATGTGCGGTACTCATCAATATAATGTGCGGTACGATAAATCGAATGTTCGGTACTGATCAATAGAATGTGCGGTACCGATAAATAGAATGTTCGGTACCGATCAATTGAATGTGCGGCACCTATCAATAGAATGTGCGGTACCGATAAATAGAATGTGCGGTACCGATAAAACGAAAGTGCGGTACCGATTGAACGAATGTGCGGTATCGATAAATCGAATGTGCGGTACCGATTAAAGAATGTACGGCACCGATCAATCGAATGTGCGGTACCGATAATACGAATATGCGGTATCGATAAATCGAATGTGCGGTACCGATAAATAGAATGTTCGGTACCGATCAATACAATGTGCGGTACCGATAAATAGAATGTTCGGTACCGATAATACGAATGTGCGGTATCGATAAATCGAATGTGCGGTACTGATCAATAGAATTTTCGGTACCAATCAATAGAATGTGCGGTACTCATCAATAGAATGTGCGGTACCTATAAATAGAATGTTCGGTACCGATCAATATAATGTGCTGTACCGATCAATAGAATGTGCGGTACCTATAAATAGAATGTGCGGTACCGATCATCATAATGTGCGGTACCAATCAATTTAATGTGCGGTACTGATCAATCGAATGTGCGGTACCGATCAATAGAATGTTCGGTACTGATCAATATAATGTGCGGTACCGATAAATCGAATGTGCGGTACCAATCATTAGAATGTTCGGTACCGATCAATAGAATGTGCGGTACCGATTAATCGAATGTGCGGTACCGATCAATAGAATGTTCGGTACCGATCATTAGAATGAGCGGTACCGATCAATAGAATGTCTTGTACCGATCAATATAATGTGCGGTACCTATAAATCGAATGTGCGGTACCTATCAGTCGAATGTGAGGTACCGATCAATCGAATGTGCGGTATCGATAAATAGAATGTTCGGTACCGATCAATCGAATGTTCGGTACCGATGAATAGAATGTGCGGTACCGATCAATATAATGTGCGATATTGATAAATCAAATGTGCGGTACCGATCAATAGAATATTCGGTACCAATCAATAGAATGTGCGGTACTGATCAATAGAATGTGCGGTACCGATAAAAAGAATGTTCGGTACCGATCAATTGAATGTGCGGTACCGATCAATATAATGAGCGATATCGATAAATCAAATGTGCGGTACCGATCAATAGAATATTCGGTACCAACCAATAGAATGTGCGGTACTGATCAATATAATGTGCGGTACTGATAAAAAGAATGTTCGGTACCGATCAATTGAATGTGCGGTACCAATCAAAATAATGTGCGGTACCGATTGAACGAATGTGCGGTATCGATAAATCGAATGTGCGGTACCGATTAAAGAATGTACGGCACCGATCAATAGAATGTGCGGTACCGATAATACGAATGTGCGGTATCGATAAATCGAATGTGCGGTACCGATAAATAGAATGTTCGGTACCGATCAATAGAATGTGCGGTACCGATAATACGAATGTGCGGTATTGATAAATCGAATGTGCGGTACTGATCAATAGAATTTTCGGTACCAATCAATAGAATGTGCAGTACTCATCAATAGAATGTGCGGTACCTATAAATAGAATGTTCGGTACCGATCAATATAATGTGCTGTACCGATCAATAGAATGTGCGGTACCTATAAATAGAATGTGCGGTACCGATCATCATAATGTGCGGTACCAATCAATTTAATGTGCGGTACCGATCAATAGAATGTGCGGTACCGATAAATCGAATTTGCTGTACCGATCAATAGAATGTTCGGTACCAATCAATAGAATCTGCGGTACTGAACAATCGATTGTGCGGTACCGATCAATCGAATGTGCGGTACCGATCAATGGAATGTGCGGTACCGAACAATCGAACAATCGAATATTCAGTATCGATCAATCGATTGTGCGGTACCGAACAATCGATTGTGCTGTACCGATCAATCGAATCTGCGCTACTGATCAATCGATTGTGCGGTACCGAACAATCGATTGTGCGGTACCGATCAATCTAATGTGCGGTACCGATAATACGAATTTGCGATACCGATAAAAGCAATGTGTGGGACCGATCAATATAATGTGCGGTACCGATAAATCGAATGTGCGGTACCGATCAATAGAATTTTCGGTACCAATCAATAGAATGTGCGGTACTCATCAATAGAATGTGCGGTACCTATAAATAGAATGTTCGGTACCGATCAATATAATGTGCGGTACCGATTAATCGAATGTGCGGTACCGATCAATAGAATGTTCGGTGACAATCAATAGAATGTGCGGTACCGATAAATAGAATGTTCGGTACCGATTAAAAGAATGTGCGGTACCGATCAATAGAATGTGCGGTACCGATAAATCGAATGTGCAGTACCGATCAATAGAATGTTCGGTACCAATCAATAGAATCTGCGGTACTGAACAATCGATTGTGCGGTACCGATCAATCGAATGTGCTGTACCGATCAATTGAATGTGCGGTACCGAACAATCGAATATTCAGTATCGATCAATCGATTGTGCGGTACCGAAATATCGATTGTGCTGTACCGATCAATCGAATGTGCGCTACTGATCAATCGATTGTGCGGTACCGAACAATCGATTGTGCGATACCGATCAATCTAATGTGCGGTACCGATAAAACGATTTTGCGATACCGATAAAAGAAATGTGTGGGACCGATCAATATAATGTGCGGTACCGATAAATCGAATGTGCAGTACCGATCAAAAGAATTTTCGGTACCAATCAATAGAATGTGCGGTACTCATCAATAGAATGTACGGTACCTATAAATAGAATGTTCGGTACCGATCAATATAATGTGCTGTACCGATCAATAGAATGTGCGATACCTATAAATAGAATGTGCGGTACCGATCATCATAATGTGCGGAACCAATCAATTGAATGTGCGGTACCGATCAATCGAATGTGCGGTACCGATCATTAGAATAATCGGTACCGATCAATATAATGTGCGGTACCGATAAATCGAATGTGCGGTACCGATCATTAGATTGTTCGGTACCGATCAATATAATGTGCGGTACCGATAAATCGAATGTGCGGTACCAATCATTATAATGTTCGGTACCGATCAATAGAATGTGCGGTACCGATTAATGGAATGTGCGGTACCGATCAATAGAATGTTCGGTGACAATCAATAGAATGTGCGGTACCGATTAATAGAACGTTCGGTACCGATTAAAAGAATGTGCGGTACCGATCAATAGAATGTGCGGTACCGATAAATCGAATGTGCAGCAATCGAATGTGCGGTACCGATCAATCGAATGTGCGATGACGATCAATCGAATGTGCGATGACGATCAATCGAATGTGCGGTACCGATCAATCGAATGTGCGGTAACGATCAATCGAATGTGCGGTACCGATTAATCGAATGTGCGGTAACGATAAATCGATTGTGCGGTGACGATCAATCGAATGTGCGATGACGATCAATCGAATGTGCGGTACCGATCAATCGAATGTGCGGTACCGATCAATCGAATGTGCGGTACCGATTAATCGAATGTGCGGTAACGATCAATCGAATGTGCGGTGCCGATCAATCGAATGTGCGGTACCGATCAATCGAATGTGCGGTGAGGATCAATCGAATGTGCGGTACCGATAAATCGAATGTGCGGTACCGATCAATCGAATGTGCCTTATCGATCATTCGAATGTGCGGTACCTATAAATCGAATGTGCGTTGCCGATAAATAGAATGTGCGGTACCGATAAAACGAATGTGCGGTACCGATTGAACGAATGTGCGGTATCGATAAATCGAATGTGCGGTACCGATTAAAGAATGTACGGCACCGATAAATCGAATGTGCGGTACCGATAATACGAATGTGCGGTATCGATAAATCGAATGTGCGGTACCGATAAATAGAATGTTCGGTACCGATGAATAGAATGTGCGGTACCGATGAATAGAATGTGCGGTACCGTACAATCGAATGTTCGGTACCGATAATACGAATGTGCGGTATCGATAAATCGAATGTGCGGTACCGATAAATAGAATGTTCGGTACCGATAAATCGAATGTGCGGTACCGATCAATAGAATGTTCGGTACCGATCATTAGAATGAGCGGTACCGATCAATAGAATGTCTTGTACCGATCAATATAATGTGCGGTACCTATAAATCGAATGTGCGGTACCTATCAGTCGAATGTGAGGTACCGATCAATCGAATGTGCGGTATCGATAAATAGAATGTTCGGTACCGATCAATCGAATGTTCGGTACCGATGAATAGAATGTGCGGTACCGATCAATATAATGTGCGGTATTGATAAATCAAATGTGCGGTACCGATCAATAGAATATTCGGTACCAATCAATAGAATGTGCGGTACTGATCAATAGAATGTGCGGTACCGATAAAAAGAATGTTCGGTACCGATCAATTGAATGTGCGGTACCAATCAAAATAATGTGCGGTACCGATAAATCGAATGTGCGGTACCGATAAATCGAATGTACGGTACCGATGAATAGAATATTCGGTACCGATGAATAGAATGTGCGGTACCGATCAATAGAATGTGCTGTTCCGAACAAACGAATGTGCGGTACCGATACATCGAATGTGAGGTATTGATGAATAGAATGTGCGGTACCGATAAATAGAATGTTCGGTACCGATCAATATAATGTGCGGTACCTATCAGTCGAATGTGAGGTACCGATCAATCGAATGTGCGGTATCGATAAATAGAATGTTCGGTACCGATCAATCGAATGTTCGGTACCGATGAATAGAATGTGCGGTACCGATCAATATAATGTGCGGTATTGATAAATCAAATGTGCGGTACCGATCAATAGAATATTCGGTACCAATCAATAGAATGTGCGGTACTGATCAATAGAATGTGCGGTACCGATATAAAGAATGTTCGGTACCGATCAATTGAATGTGCGGTACCGATCAATATAATGAGCGATATCGATAAATCAAATGTGCGGTACCGATCAATAGAATATTCGGTACCAACCAATAGAATGTGCGGTACTGATCAATATAATGTGCGGTACTGATAAAAAGAATGTTCGGTACCGATCAATTGAATGTGCGGTACCAATCAAAATAATGTGCGGTACCGATAAATAGAATGTGCGGTACCGATAAAACGAATGTGCGGTACCGATTGAACGAATGTGCGGTATCGATAAATCGAATGTGCGGTACCGATAAATCGAATGTACGGTACCGATGAATAGAATATTCGGTACCGATGAATAGAATGTGCGGTACCGATCAATAGAATGTGCTGTACCGACCAAACGAATGTGCGGTACCGATAAATCGAATGTGAGGTATTGATGAATAGAATGTGCGGTACCGATCAATAGAATGTGCGGTACCGATAAATAGAATGTGCGGTACCGATAAAACGAATGTGCGGTACCGATTGAACGAATGTGCGGTATCGATATATCGAATGTGCGGTACCGATAAATAGAATGTTCGGTACCGATCAATAGAATGTGCGGTACCGATCAATAGAATGTGCGGTACCAATCAATAGAATGTGCGGTACTCATCAATAGAATGTGCGGTACCTATAAATAGAATGTTCGGTACCGATCAATATAATGTGCTGTACCGATCAATAGAATGTGCGGTACCTATAAATAGAATGTGCGGTACCGATCATCATAATGTGCGGTACCAATCAATTTAATGTGCGGTACTGATCAATCGAATGTGCGGTACCGATCAATAGAATGTTCGGTACTGATCAATATAATGTGTGGTACCGATAAATCGAATGTGCGGTACCAATCATTAGGATGTTCAGTACCGATCAATGGAATGTGCGGTACCGATTAATCGAATGTGCGGTACCGATCAATAGAATGTTCGGTGACAATCAATAGAATGTGCGGTACCGATAAATCGAATGTTCGGTACCGATTAAAAGAATGTGCGGTACCGATCAATAGAATGTGCTGTACCGAACAAACGATTGTGCGGTACCGATAAATCGAATGTGACGTACCGATGAATAGAATGTGCGGTACGATAAATCGAATGTGCGGTACTGATCAATAGAATGTGCGGTACCGATAAATAGAATGTTCGGTACCGATCAATAGAATGTGCGGCACCTATCAATAGAATGTGCGGTACCGATAAATAGAATGTGCGGTACCGATAAAACGAATGTGCGGTACCGATTGAACGAATGTGCGGTATCGATAAATCGAATGTGCGGTACCGATTAAAGAATGTACGGCACCGATCAATCGAATGTGCGGTACCGATAATACGAATGTGCGGTATCGATAAATCGAATGTGCGGTACCGATAAATAGAATGTTCGGTACCGATGAATAGAATGTGCGGTACCGATGAATAGAATGTGCGGTACCGTACAATCGAATGTTCGGTACCGATAATACGAATGTGCGGTATCGATAAATCGAATGTGCGGTACCGATAAATAGAATGTTCGGTACCGATAAATCGAATGTGCGGTACCGATCAATAGAATGTTCGGTACCGATCATTAGAATGAGCGGTACCGATCAATAGAATGTCTTGTACCGATCAATATAATGTGCGGTACCTATAAATCGAATGTGCGGTACCTATCAGTCGAATGTGAGGTACCGATCAATCGAATGTGCGGTATCGATAAATAGAATGTTCGGTACCGATCAATCGAATGTTCGGTACCGATGAATAGAATGTGCGGTACCGATCAATATAATGTGCGGTATTGATAAATCAAATGTGCGGTACCGATCAATAGAATATTCGGTACCAATCAATAGAATGTGCGGTACTGATCAATAGAATGTGCGGTACCGATAAAAAGAATGTTCGGTACCGATCAATTGAATGTGCGGTACCAATCAAAATAATGTGCTGTACCGATAAATCGAATGTGCGGTACCGATAAATCGAATGTACGGTACCGATGAATAGAATATTCGGTACCGATGAATAGAATGTGCGGTACCGATCAATAGAATGTGCTGTTCCGAACAAACGAATGTGCGGTACCGATACATCGAATGTGAGGTATTGATGAATAGAATGTGCGGTACCGATAAATAGAATGTTCGGTACCGATCAATATAATGTGCGGTACCGATACATCGAATGTGCGGTACCGATCAATAGAATTTTCGGTACCAATCAATAGAATGTGCGGTACTCATCAATATAATGTGCGGTACGATAAATCGAATGTTCGGTACTGATCAATAGAATGTGCGGTACCGATAAATAGAATGTTCGGTACCGATCAATAGAATGTGCGGTACCGATCAATATAATGAGCGATATCGATAAATCAAATGTGCGGTACCGATCAATAGAATATTCGGTACCAACCAATAGAATGTGCGGTACTGATCAATATAATGTGCGGTACTGATAAAAAGAATGTTCGGTACCGATCAATTGAATGTGCGGTACCAATCAAAATAATGTGCGGTAGCGATAAATAGAATGTGCGGTACCGATAAAACGAATGTGCGGTACCGATTGAACGAATGTGCGGTATCGATAAATCGAATGTGCGGTACCGATAAATCGAATGTACGGTACCGATGAATAGAATATTCGGTACCGATGAATAGAATGTGCGGTACCGATCAATAGAATGTGCTGTACCGACCAAACGAATGTGCGGTACCGATAAATCGAATGTGAGGTATTGATGAATAGAATGTGCGGTACCGATCAATAGAATGTGCGGTACCGATAAATAGAATGTGCGGTACCGATAAAACGAATGTGCGGTACCGATTGAACGAATGTGCGGTATCGATATATCGAATGTGCGGTACCGATAAATAGAATGTTCGGTACCGATCAATAGAATGTGCGGTACCGATCAATAGAATGTGCGGTACCAATCAATAGAATGTGCGGTACTCATCAATAGAATGTGCGGTACCTATAAATAGAATGTTCGGTACCGATCAATATAATGTGCTGTACCGATCAATAGAATGTGCGGTACCTATAAATAGAATGTGCGGTACCGATCATCATAATGTGCGGTACCAATCAATTTAATGTGCGGTACTGATCAATCGAATGTGCGGTACCGATCAATAGAATGTTCGGTACTGATCAATATAATGTGTGGTACCGATAAATCGAATGTGCGGTACCAATCATTAGGATGTTCAGTACCGATCAATGGAATGTGCGGTACCGATTAATCGAATGTGCGGTACCGATCAATAGAATGTTCGGTGACAATCAATAGAATGTGCGGTACCGATAAATCGAATGTTCGGTACCGATTAAAAGAATGTGCGGTACCGATCAATAGAATGTGCTGTACCGAACAAACGATTGTGCGGTACCGATAAATCGAATGTGACGTACCGATGAATAGAATGTGCGGTACGATAAATCGAATGTGCGGTACTGATCAATAGAATGTGCGGTACCGATAAATAGAATGTTCGGTACCGATCAATAGAATGTGCGGCACCTATCAATAGAATGTGCGGTACCGATAAATAGAATGTGCGGTACCGATAAAACGAATGTGCGGTACCGATTGAACGAATGTGCGGTATCGATAAATCGAATGTGCGGTACCGATTAAAGAATGTACGGCACCGATCAATCGAATGTGCGGTACCGATAATACGAATGTGCGGTATCGATAAATCGAATGTGCGGTACCGATAAATAGAATGTTCGGTACCGATGAATAGAATGTGCGGTACCGATGAATAGAATGTGCGGTACCGTACAATCGAATGTTCGGTACCGATAATACGAATGTGCGGTATCGATAAATCGAATGTGCGGTACCGATAAATAGAATGTTCGGTACCGATAAATCGAATGTGCGGTACCGATCAATAGAATGTTCGGTACCGATCATTAGAATGAGCGGTACCGATCAATAGAATGTCTTGTACCGATCAATATAATGTGCGGTACCTATAAATCGAATGTGCGGTACCTATCAGTCGAATGTGAGGTACCGATCAATCGAATGTGCGGTATCGATAAATAGAATGTTCGGTACCGATCAATCGAATGTTCGGTACCGATGAATAGAATGTGCGGTACCGATCAATATAATGTGCGGTATTGATAAATCAAATGTGCGGTACCGATCAATAGAATATTCGGTACCAATCAATAGAATGTGCGGTACTGATCAATAGAATGTGCGGTACCGATAAAAAGAATGTTCGGTACCGATCAATTGAATGTGCGGTACCAATCAAAATAATGTGCTGTACCGATAAATCGAATGTGCGGTACCGATAAATCGAATGTACGGTACCGATGAATAGAATATTCGGTACCGATGAATAGAATGTGCGGTACCGATCAATAGAATGTGCTGTTCCGAACAAACGAATGTGCGGTACCGATACATCGAATGTGAGGTATTGATGAATAGAATGTGCGGTACCGATAAATAGAATGTTCGGTACCGATCAATATAATGTGCGGTACCGATACATCGAATGTGCGGTACCGATCAATAGAATTTTCGGTACCAATCAATAGAATGTGCGGTACTCATCAATATAATGTGCGGTACGATAAATCGAATGTTCGGTACTGATAAAACGAATGTGCGGTACCGATAAATAGAATGTTCGGTACCGATCAATTGAATGTGCGGCACCTATCAATAGAATGTGCGGTACCGATAAATAGAATGTGCGGTACCGATAAAACGAATGTGCGGTACCGATTGAACGAATGTGCGGTATCGATAAATCGAATGTGCGGTACCGATTAAAGAATGTACGGCACCGATCAATCGAATGTGCGGTACCGATAATACGAATGTGCGGTATCGATAAATCGAATGTGCGGTACCGATAAATAGAATGTTCGGTACCGATCAATACAATGTGCGGTACCGATAAATAGAATTTTCGGTACCGATAATACGAATGTGCGGTATCGATAAATCGAATGTGCGGTACTGATCAATAGAATTTTCGGTACCAATCAATAGAATGTGCGGTACTCATCAATAGAATGTGCGGTACCTATAAATAGAATGTTCGGTACCGATCAATATAATGTGCTGTACCGATCAATAGAATGTGCGGTACCTATAAATAGAATGTGCGGTACCGATCATCATAATGTGCGGTACCAATCAATTTAATGTGCGGTACTGATCAATCGAATGTGCGGTACCGATCAATAGAATGTTCGGTACTGATCAATATAATGTGCGGTACCGATAAATCGAATGTGCGGTACCAATCATTAGAATGTTCGGTACCGATCAATAGAATGTGCGGTACCGATTAATCGAATGTGCGGTACCGATCAATAGAATGTTCGGTACCGATCATTAGAATGAGCGGTACCGATCAATAGAATGTCTTGTACCGATCAATATAATGTGCGGTACCTATAAATCGAATGTGCGGTACCTATCAGTCGAATGTGAGGTACCGATCAATCGAATGTGCGGTATCGATAAATAGAATGTTCGGTACCGATCAATCGAATGTTCGGTACCGATGAATAGAATGTGCGGTACCGATCAATATAATGTGCGATATTGATAAATCAAATGTGCGGTACCGATCAATAGAATATTCGGTACCAATCAATAGAATGTGCGGTACTGATCAATAGAATGTGCGGTACCGATAAAAAGAATGTTCGGTACCGATCAATTGAATGTGCGGTACCGATCAATATAATGAGCGATATCGATAAATCAAATGTGCGGTACCGATCAATAGAATATTCGGTACCAACCAATAGAATGTGCGGTACTGATCAATATAATGTGCGGTACTGATAAAAAGAATGTTCGGTACCGATCAATTTAATGTGCGGTACCAATCAAAATAATGTGCGGTACCGATTGAACGAATGTGCGGTATCGATAAATCGAATGTGCGGTACCGATTAAAGAATGTACGGCACCGATCAATAGAATGTGCGGTACCGATAATACGAATGTGCGGTATCGATAAATCGAATGTGCGGTACCGATAAATAGAATGTTCGGTACCGATCAATAGAATGTGCGGTACCGATAATACGAATGTGCGGTATTGATAAATCGAATGTGCGGTACTGATCAATAGAATTTTCGGTACCAATCAATAGAATGTGCAGTACTCATCAATAGAATGTGCGGTACCTATAAATAGAATGTTCGGTACCGATCAATATAATGTGCTGTACCGATCAATAGAATGTGCGGTACCTATAAATAGAATGTGCGGTACCGATCATCATAATGTGCGGTACCAATCAATTTAATGTGCGGTACCGATCAATAGAATGTGCGGTACCGATAAATCGAATTTGCTGTACCGATCAATAGAATGTTCGGTACCAATCAATAGAATCTGCGGTACTGAACAATCGATTGTGCGGTACCGATCAATCGAATGTGCGGTACCGATCAATGGAATGTGCGGTACCGAACAATCGAACAATCGAATATTCAGTATCGATCAATCGATTGTGCGGTACCGAACAATCGATTGTGCTGTACCGATCAATCGAATCTGCGCTACTGATCAATCGATTGTGCGGTACCGAACAATCGATTGTGCGGTACCGATCAATCTAATGTGCGGTACCGATAATACGAATTTGCGATACCGATAAAAGCAATGTGTGGGACCGATCAATATAATGTGCGGTACCGATAAATCGAATGTGCGGTACCGATCAATAGAATTTTCGGTACCAATCAATAGAATGTGCGGTACTCATCAATAGAATGTGCGGTACCTATAAATAGAATGTTCGGTACCGATCAATATAATGTGCGGTACCGATTAATCGAATGTGCGGTACCGATCAATAGAATGTTCGGTGACAATCAATAGAATGTGCGGTACCGATAAATAGAATGTTCGGTACCGATTAAAAGAATGTGCGGTACCGATCAATAGAATGTGCGGTACCGATAAATCGAATGTGCAGTACCGATCAATAGAATGTTCGGTACCAATCAATAGAATCTGCGGTACTGAACAATCGATTGTGCGGTACCGATCAATCGAATGTGCTGTACCGATCAATTGAATGTGCGGTACCGAACAATCGAATATTCAGTATCGATCAATCGATTGTGCGGTACCGAAATATCGATTGTGCTGTACCGATCAATCGAATGTGCGCTACTGATCAATCGATTGTGCGGTACCGAACAATCGATTGTGCGATACCGATCAATCTAATGTGCGGTACCGATAAAACGAATTTGCGATACCGATAAAAGAAATGTGTGGGACCGATCAATATAATGTGCGGTACCGATAAATCGAATGTGCAGTACCGATCAAAAGAATTTTCGGTACCAATCAATAGAATGTGCGGTACTCATCAATAGAATGTACGGTACCTATAAATAGAATGTTCGGTACCGATCAATATAATGTGCTGTACCGATCAATAGAATGTGCGATACCTATAAATAGAATGTGCGGTACCGATCATCATAATGTGCGGAACCAATCAATTGAATGTGCGGTACCGATCAATCGAATGTGCGGTACCGATCATTAGAATAATCGGTACCGATCAATATAATGTGCGGTACCGATAAATCGAATGTGCGGTACCGATCATTAGATTGTTCGGTACCGATCAATATAATGTGCGGTACCGATAAATCGAATGTGCGGTACCAATCATTATAATGTTCGGTACCGATCAATAGAATGTGCGGTACCGATTAATGGAATGTGCGGTACCGATCAATAGAATGTTCGGTGACAATCAATAGAATGTGCGGTACCGATTAATAGAACGTTCGGTACCGATTAAAAGAATGTGCGGTACCGATCAATAGAATGTGCGGTACCGATAAATCGAATGTGCAGCAATCGAATGTGCGGTACCGATCAATCGAATGTGCGATGACGATCAATCGAATGTGCGATGACGATCAATCGAATGTGCGGTACCGATCAATCGAATGTGCGGTAACGATCAATCGAATGTGCGGTACCGATTAATCGAATGTGCGGTAACGATAAATCGATTGTGCGGTGACGATCAATCGAATGTGCGATGACGATCAATCGAATGTGCGGTACCGATCAATCGAATGTGCGGTACCGATCAATCGAATGTGCGGTACCGATTAATCGAATGTGCGGTAACGATCAATCGAATGTGCGGTGCCGATCAATCGAATGTGCGGTACCGATCAATCGAATGTGCGGTGAGGATCAATCGAATGTGCGGTACCGATAAATCGAATGTGCGGTACCGATAAATCGAATGTGCCTTATCGATCATTCGAATGTGCGGTACCTATAAATCGAATGTGCGTTGCCGATAAATAGAATGTGCGGTACCGATAAAACGAATGTGCGGTACCGATTGAACGAATGTGCGGTATCGATAAATCGAATGTGCGGTACCGATTAAAGAATGTACGGCACCGATAAATCGAATGTGCGGTACCGATAATACGAATGTGCGGTACCGATAAAACGAATGTGCCGTACCGATTGAACGAATGTGCGGTACCTATCAGTCGAATGTGAGGTACCGATCAATCGAATGTGCGGTATCGATAAATAGAATGTTCGGTACCGATCAATCGAATGTTCGGTACCGATGAATAGAATGTGCGGTACCGATCAATATAATGTGCGGTATTGATAAATCAAATGTGCGGTACCGATCAATAGAATATTCGGTACCAATCAATAGAATGTGCGGTACTGATCAATAGAATGTGCGGTACCGATAAAAAGAATGTTCGGTACCGATCAATAGATATTTTGGTTCCAATCAATAGAATGTGCGGTACTCATCAATATAATGTGCGGTACGATAAATCGAATGTGCGGTACTGATCAATAGAATGTGCGGTACCGATAAATAGAATGTTCGGTACCGATCAATAGAATGTGCGGTACCGATTGAACGAATGTGCGGTACCGATAAATAGAATGTGCGGTACCGATAAAACGAATGTGCGGTACCGATTGAACGAATGTGCGGTATCGATAAATCGAATGTGCGGTACCGATTAAAGAATGTACGGCACCGATCAATCGAATGTGCGGTACCGATAATACGAATGTGCGGTATCGATAAATCGAATGTGCGGTACCGATAAATAGAATGTTCGGTACCGATCAATAGAATGTGCGGTACCGATGAATAGAATGTGCGGTACCGTACAATCGAATGTTCGGTACCGATAATACGAATGTGCGGTATCGATAAATCGAATGTGCGGTACCGATAAATAGAATGTTCGGTACCGATCAATATAATGTGCGGTACCGATACATCGAATGTGCGGTACCGATCAATAGAATTTTCGTTACCAATCAATAGAATGTGCGGTACTCATCAATATAATGTGCGGTACGATAAATCGAATGTTCGGTACTGATCAATAGAATGTGCGGTACCGATAAATAGAATGTTCGGTACCGATCAATAGAATGTGCGGCACCTATCAATAGAATGTGCGGTACCGATAAATAGAATGTGCGGTACCGATAAAACGAATGTGCGGTACCGATAAAACGAATGTGCGGTATCGATAAATCGAATGTGCGGTACCGATTAAAGAATGTACGGCACCGATCAATCGAATGTGCGGTACCGATAATACGAATGTGCGGTATCGATAAATCGAATGTGCGGTACCGATAAATAGAATGTTCGGTACCGATCATTAGAATGAGCGGTACCGATCAATAGAATGTCTTGTACCGATCAATATAATGTGCGGTACCTATAAATCGAATGTGCGGTACCTATCAGTCGAATGTGAGGTACCGATCAATCGAATGTGCGGTATCGATAAATAGAATGTTCGGTACCGATCAATCGAATGTTCGGTACCGATGAATAGAATGTGCGGTACCGATCAATATAATGTGCGGTATTGATAAATCAAATGTGCGGTACCGATCAATAGAATATTCAGTACCAATCAATAGAATGTGCGGTACTGATCAATAGAATGTGCGGTACCGATAAAAAGAATGTTCGGTACCGATCAATTGAATGTGCGGTACCGATCAATATAATGAGCGGTATCGATAAATCAAATGTGCGGTACCGATCAATAAAATATTCGGTACCAACCAATAGAATGTGCGGTACTGATCAATATAATGTGCGGTACTGATAAAAAGAATGTTCGGTACCGATCAATTGAATGTGCGGTACCAATCAAAATAATGTGCGGTACCGATAAATAGAATGTGCGGTACCGATAAAACGAATGTGCCGTACCGATTGAACGAATGTGCGGTACCTATCAGTCGAATGTGAGGTACCGATCAATCGAATGTGCGGTATCGATAAATAGAATGTTCGGTACCGATCAATCGAATGTTTGGTACCGATGAATAGAATGTGCGGTACCGATCAATATAATGTGCGGTATTGATAAATCAAATGTGCGGTACCGATCAATAGAATATTCGGTACCAATCAATAGAATGTGCGGTACTGATCAATAGAATGTGCGGTACCGATAAAAAGAATGTTCGGTACCGATCAATAGATATTTTGGTTCCAATCAATAGAATGTGCGGTACTCATCAATATAATGTGCGGTACGATAAATCGAATGTGCGGTACTGATCAATAGAATGTGCGGTACCGATAAATAGAATGTTCGGTACCGATCAATAGAATGTGCGGTACCGATTGAACGAATGTGCGGTACCGATAAATAGAATGTGCGGTACCGATAAAACGAATGTGCGGTACCGATTGAACGAATGTGCGGTATCGATAAATCGAATGTGCGGTACCGATTAAAGAATGTACGGCACCGATCAATCGAATGTGCGGTACCGATAATACGAATGTGCGGTATCGATAAATCGAATGTGCGGTACCGATAAATAGAATGTTCGGTACCGATCAATAGAATGTGCGGTACCGATGAATAGAATGTGCGGTACCGTACAATCGAATGTTCGGTACCGATAATACGAATGTGCGGTATCGATAAATCGAATGTGCGGTACCGATAAATAGAATGTTCGGTACCGATAAATCGAATGTGCGGTACCGATCAATAGAATGTTCGGTACCGATCATTAGAATGAGCGGTACCGATCAATAGAATGTCTTGTACCGATCAATATAATGTGCGGTACCTATAAATCGAATGTGCGGTACCTATCAGTCGAATGTGAGGTACCGATAAATCGAATGTGCGGTATCGATAAATAGAATGTTCGGTACCGATCAATCGAATGTTCGGTACCGATGAATAGAATGTGCGGTACCGATCAATATAATGTGCGGTATTGATAAATCAAATGTGCGGTACCGATCAATAGAATATTCGGTACCAATCAATAGAATGTGCGGTACTGATCAATAGAATGTGCGGTACCGATAAAAAGAATGTTCGGTACCGATCAATTGAATGTGCGGTACCGATCAATATAATGAGCGATATCGATAAATCAAATGTGCGGTACCGATCAATAGAATATTCGGTACCAACCAATAGAATGTGTGGTACTGATCAATATAATGTGCGGTACTGATAAAAAGAATGTTCGGTACCGATCAATTGAATGTGCGGTACCAATCAAAATAATATGCGGTATCGATAAATAGAATGTGCGGTACCGATAAAACGAATGTGCCGTACCGATTGAACGAATGTGCGGTACCTATCAGTCGAATGTGAGGTACCGATCAATCGAATGTGCGGTATCGATAAATAGAATGTTCGGTACCGATCAATCGAATGTTCGGTACCGATGAATAGAATGTGCGGAACCGATCAATATAATGTTCGGTATTGATAAATTAAATGTGCGGTACCGATCAATAGAATATTCGGTACCAATCAATAGAATGTGCGGTACTGATCAATAGAATGTGCGGTACCGATAAAAAGAATGTTCGGTACCGATCAATAGAATGTGCGGTACCGATTGAACGAATGTGCGGTACCGATAAATAGAATGTGCGGTACCGATAAAACGAATGTGCGGTACCGATAAATCGAATGTGCGGTACCGATAAATAGAATGTTCGGTACCGATCAATAGAATGTGCGGTACCGATGAATAGAATGTGCGGTACCGTACAATCGAATGTTCGGTACCGATAATACGAATGTGCGGTATCGATAAATCGAATGTGCGGTACCGATAAATAGAATGTTCGGTACCGATAAATCGAATGTGCGGTACCGATCAATCGAATGTGCGGTATCGATAAATAGAATGTTCGGTACCGATCAATCGAATGTTCGGTACCGATCAATATAATGTGCGGTACCGATCAATATAATGTGCGGTATTGATAAATTAAATATGCGTTACCGATCAATAGAATATTCGGTACCAATCAATAGAATGTGCGGTACTGATCAATAGAATGTGCGGTACCGATAAAAAGAATGTTCGGTACCGATCAATAGAATTTTCGGTACCAATCAATAGAATGTGCGGTACTCATCAATATAATGTGCGGTACGATAAATCGAATGTGCGGTACTGATCAATAGAATGTGCGGTACCGATAAATAGAATGTTCGGTACCGATCAATAGAATGTGCGGTACCGATTGAACGAATGTGCGGTACCGATAAATAGAATGTGCGGTACCGATAAAACGAATGTGCGGTACCGATTGAACGAATGTGCGGTATCGATAAATCGAATGTGCGGTACCGATTAAAGAATGTACGGCACCGATCAATCGAATGTGCGGTACCGATAATACGAATGTGCGGTATCGATAAATCGAATGTGCGGTACCGATAAATAGAATGTTCGGTACCGATGAATAGAATGTGCGGTACCGATGAATAGAATGTGCGGTACCGTACAATCGAATGTTCGGTACCGATAATACGAATGTGCGGTATCGATAAATCGAATGTGCGGTACCGATAAATAGAATGTTCGGTACCGATAAATCGAATGTGCGGTACCGATCAATAGAATGTTCGGTACCGATCATTAGAATGAGCGGTACCGATCAATAGAATGTCTTGTACCGATCAATATAATGTGCGGTACCTATAAATCGAATGTGCGGTACCTATCAGTCGAATGTGAGGTACCGATCAATCGAATGTGCGGTATCGATAAATAGAATGTTCGGTACCGATCAATCGAATGTTCGGTACCGATGAATAGAATGTGCGGTACCGATCAATATAATGTGCGGTATTGATAAATCAAATGTGCGGTACCGATCAATAGAATATTCGGTACCAATCAATAGAATGTGCGGTACTGATCAATAGAATGTGCGGTACCGATATAAAGAATGTTCGGTACCGATCAATTGAATGTGCGGTACCGATCAATATAATGAGCGATATCGATAAATCAAATGTGCGGTACCGATCAATAGAATATTCGGTACCAACCAATAGAATGTGCGGTACTGATCAATATAATGTGCGGTACTGATAAAAAGAATGTTCGGTACCGATCAATTGAATGTGCGGTACCAATCAAAATAATGTGCGGTACCGATAAATAGAATGTGCGGTACCGATAAAACGAATGTGCGGTACCGATTGAACGAATGTGCGGTATCGATAAATCGAATGTGCGGTACCGATAAATCGAATGTACGGTACCGATGAATAGAATATTCGGTACCGATGAATAGAATGTGCGGTACCGATCAATAGAATGTGCTGTACCGACCAAACGAATGTGCGGTACCGATAAATCGAATGTGAGGTATTGATGAATAGAATGTGCGGTACCGATCAATAGAATGTGCGGTACCGATAAATAGAATGTGCGGTACCGATAAAACGAATGTGCGGTACCGATTGAACGAATGTGCGGTATCGATATATCGAATGTGCGGTACCGATAAATAGAATGTTCGGTACCGATCAATAGAATGTGCGGTACCGATCAATAGAATGTGCGGTACCAATCAATAGAATGTGCGGTACTCATCAATAGAATGTGCGGTACCTATAAATAGAATGTTCGGTACCGATCAATATAATGTGCTGTACCGATCAATAGAATGTGCGGTACCTATCAATCGAATGTGCGGTACCGATCATCATAATGTGCGGTACCAATCAATTTAATGTGCGGTACTGATCAATCGAATGTGCGGTACCGATCAATAGAATGTTCGGTACTGATCAATATAATGTGTGGTACCGATAAATCGAATGTGCGGTACCAATCATTAGGATGTTCAGTACCGATCAATGGAATGTGCGGTACCGATAAATCGAATGTGAGGAATTGATGAATAGAATTTGCGGTACCGATTGAACGAATGTGCGGTACCGATAAATCGAATGTGCGGTACCGATTGAACGAATGTGCGGTATCGATAAATCGAATGTGCGGTACCGATTAAAGAATGTACGGCACCGATCAATCGAATGTGCGGTACCGATAATACGAATGTGCGGTATCGATAAATCGAATGTGCGGTACCGATAAATAGAATGTTCGGTACCGATGAATAGAATGTGCGGTACCGATGAATAGAATGTGCGGTACCGTACAATCGAATGTTCGGTACCGATAATACGAATGTGCGGTATCGATAAATCGAATGTGCGGTACCGATAAATAGAATGTTCGGTACCGATAAATCGAATGTGCGGTACCGATCAATAGAATGTTCGGTACCGATCATTAGAATGAGCGGTACCGATCAATAGAATGTCTTGTACCGATCAATATAATGTGCGGTACCTATAAATCGAATGTGCGGTACCTATCAGTCGAATGTGAGGTACCGATCAATCGAATGTGCGGTATCGATAAATAGAATGTTCGGTACCGATCAATCGAATGTTCGGTACCGATGAATCGAATGTGCGGTACCGATCAATATAGTGTGCGGTATTGATAAATCAAATGTGCGGTACCGATCAATAGAATATTCGGTACCAATCAATAGAATGTGCGGTACTGATCAATAGAATGTGCGGTACCGATAAAAAGAATGTTCGGTACCGATCAATTGAATGTGCGGTACCAATCAAAATAATGTGCTGTACCGATAAATCGAATGTGCGGTACCGATAAATCGAATGTACGGTACCGATGAATAGAATATTCGGTACCGATGAATAGAATGTGCGGTACCGATCAATAGAATGTGCTGTTCCGAACAAACGAATGTGCGGTACCGATACATCGAATGTGAGGTATTGATGAATAGAATGTGCGGTACCGATAAATAGAATGTTCGGTACCGATCAATATAATGTGCGGTACCGATACATCGAATGTGCGGTACCGATCAATAGAATTTTCGGTACCAATCAATAGAATGTGCGGTACTCATCAATATAATGTGCGGTACGATAAATCGAATGTTCGGTACTGATCAATAGAATGTGCGGTACCGATAAATAGAATGTTCGGTACCGATCAATTGAATGTGCGGCACCTATCAATAGAATGTGCGGTCCCGATAAATAGAATGTGCGGTACCGATAAAACGAAAGTGCGGTACCGATTGAACGAATGTGCGGTATCGATAAATCGAATGTGCGGTACCGATTAAAGAATGTACGGCACCGATCAATCGAATGTGCGGTACCGATAATACGAATGTGCGGTATCGATAAATCGAATGTGCGGTACCGATAAATAGAATGTTCGGTACCGATCAATACAATGTGCGGTACCGATAAATAGAATGTTCGGTACCGATATTACGAATGTGCGGTATCGATAAATCGAATGTGCGGTACTGATCAATAGAATTTTCGGTACCAATCAATAGAATGTGCGGTACTCATCAATAGAATGTGCGGTACCTATAAATAGAATGTTCGGTACCGATCAATATAATGTGCTGTACCGATCAATAGAATGTGCGGTACCTATAAATAGAATGTGCGGTACCGATCATCATAATGTGCGGTACCAATCAATTTAATGTGCGGTACTGATCAATCGAATGTGCGGTACCGATCAATAGAATGTTCGGTACTGATCAATATAATGTGCGGTACCGATAAATCGAATGTGCGGTACCAATCATTAGAATGTTCGGTACCGATCAATAGAATGTGCGGTACCGATTAATCGAATGTGCGGTACCGATCAATAGAATGTTCGGTACCGATCATTAGAATGAGCGGTACCGATCAATAGAATGTCTTGTACCGATCAATATAATGTGCGGTACCTATAAATCGAATGTGCGGTACCTATCAGTCGAATGTGAGGTACCGATCAATCGAATGTGCGGTATCGATAAATAGAATGTTCGGTACCGATCAATCGAATGTTCGGTACCGATGAATAGAATGTGCGGTACCGATCAATATAATGTGCGATATTGATAAATCAAATGTGCGGTACCGATCAATAGAATATTCGGTACCAATCAATAGAATGTGCGGTACTGATCAATAGAATGTGCGGTACCGATAAAAAGAATGTTCGGTACCGATCAATTGAATGTGCGGTACCGATCAATATAATGAGCGATATCGATAAATCAAATGTGCGGTACCGATCAATAGAATATTCGGTACCAACCAATAGAATGTGCGGTACTGATCAATATAATGTGCGGTACTGATAAAAAGAATGTTCGGTACCGATCAATTGAATGTGCGGTACCAATCAAAATAATGTGCGGTACCGATTGAACGAATGTGCGGTATCGATAAATCGAATGTGCGGTACCGATTAAAGAATGTACGGCACCGATCAATAGAATGTGCGGTACCGATAATACGAATGTGCGGTATCGATAAATCGAATGTGCGGTACCGATAAATAGAATGTTCGGTACCGATCAATAGAATGTGCGGTACCGATAATACGAATGTGCGGTATTGATAAATCGAATGTGCGGTACTGATCAATAGAATTTTCGGTACCAATCAATAGAATGTGCAGTACTCATCAATAGAATGTGCGGTACCTATAAATAGAATGTTCGGTACCGATCAATATAATGTGCTGTACCGATCAATAGAATGTGCGGTACCTATAAATAGAATGTGCGGTACCGATCATCATAATGTGCGGTACCAATCAATTTAATGTGCGGTACCGATCAATAGAATGTGCGGTACCGATAAATCGAATTTGCTGTACCGATCAATAGAATGTTCGGTACCAATCAATAGAATCTGCGGTACTGAACAATCGATTGTGCGGTACCGATCAATCGAATGTGCGGTACCGATCAATGGAATGTGCGGTACCGAACAATCGAACAATCGAATATTCAGTATCGATCAATCGATTGTGCGGTACCGAACAATCGATTGTGCTGTACCGATCAATAGAATCTGCGCTACTGATCAATCGATTGTGCGGTACCGAACAATCGATTGTGCGGTACCGATCAATCTAATGTGCGGTACCGATAATACGAATTTGCGATACCGATAAAAGCAATGTGTGGGACCGATCAATATAATGTGCGGTACCGATAAATCGAATGTGCGGTACCGATCAATAGAATTTTCGGTACCAATCAATAGAATGTGCGGTACTCATCAATAGAATGTGCGGTACCTATAAATAGAATGTTCGGTACCGATCAATATAATGTGCGGTACCGATTAATCGAATGTGCGGTACCGATCAATAGAATGTTCGGTGACAATCAATAGAATGTGCGGTACCGATAAATAGAATGTTCGGTACCGATTAAAAGAATGTGCGGTACCGATCAATAGAATGTGCGGTACCGATAAATCGAATGTGCAGTACCGATCAATAGAATGTTCGGTACCAATCAATAGAATCTGCGGTACTGAACAATCGATTGTGCGGTACCGATCAATCGAATGTGCTGTACCGATCAATTGAATGTGCGGTACCGAACAATCGAATATTCAGTATCGATCAATCGATTGTGCGGTACCGAAATATCGATTGTGCTGTACCGATCAATCGAATGTGCGCTACTGATCAATCGATTGTGCGGTACCGAACAATCGATTGTGCGATACCGATCAATCTAATGTGCGGTACCGATAAAACGATTTTGCGATACCGATAAAAGAAATGTGTGGGACCGATCAATATAATGTGCGGTACCGATAAATCGAATGTGCAGTACCGATCAAAAGAATTTTCGGTACCAATCAATAGAATGTGCGGTACTCATCAATAGAATGTACGGTACCTATAAATAGAATGTTCGGTACCGATCAATATAATGTGCTGTACCGATCAATAGAATGTGCGATACCTATAAATAGAATGTGCGGTACCGATCATCATAATGTGCGGAACCAATCAATTGAATGTGCGGTACCGATCAATCGAATGTGCGGTACCGATCATTAGAATAATCGGTACCGATCAATATAATGTGCGGTACCGATAAATCGAATGTGCGGTACCGATCATTAGATTGTTCGGTACCGATCAATATAATGTGCGGTACCGATAAATCGAATGTGCGGTACCAATCATTATAATGTTCGGTACCGATCAATAGAATGTGCGGTACCGATTAATGGAATGTGCGGTACCGATCAATAGAATGTTCGGTGACAATCAATAGAATGTGCGGTACCGATTAATAGAACGTTCGGTACCGATTAAAAGAATGTGCGGTACCGATCAATAGAATGTGCGGTACCGATAAATCGAATGTGCAGCAATCGAATGTGCGGTACCGATCAATCGAATGTGCGATGACGATCAATCGAATGTGCGATGACGATCAATCGAATGTGCGGTACCGATCAATCGAATGTGCGGTAACGATCAATCGAATGTGCGGTACCGATTAATCGAATGTGCGGTAACGATAAATCGATTGTGCGGTGACGATCAATCGAATGTGCGATGACGATCAATCGAATGTGCGGTACCGATCAATCGAATGTGCGGTACCGATCAATCGAATGTGCGGTACCGATTAATCGAATGTGCGGTAACGATCAATCGAATGTGCGGTGCCGATCAATCGAATGTGCGGTACCGATCAATCGAATGTGCGGTGAGGATCAATCGAATGTGCGGTACCGATAAATCGAATGTGCGGTACCGATCAATCGAATGTGCCTTATCGATCATTCGAATGTGCGGTACCTATAAATCGAATGTGCGTTGCCGATAAATAGAATGTGCGGTACCGATAAAACGAATGTGCGGTACCGATTGAACGAATGTGCGGTATCGATAAATCGAATGTGCGGTACCGATTAAAGAATGTACGGCACCGATAAATCGAATGTGCGGTACCGATAATACGAATGTGCGGTATCGATAAATCGAATGTGCGGTACCGATAAATAGAATGTTCGGTACCGATGAATAGAATGTGCGGTACCGATGAATAGAATGTGCGGTACCGTACAATCGAATGTTCGGTACCGATAATACGAATGTGCGGTATCGATAAATCGAATGTGCGGTACCGATAAATAGAATGTTCGGTACCGATAAATCGAATGTGCGGTACCGATCAATAGAATGTTCGGTACCGATCATTAGAATGAGCGGTACCGATCAATAGAATGTCTTGTACCGATCAATATAATGTGCGGTACCTATAAATCGAATGTGCGGTACCTATCAGTCGAATGTGAGGTACCGATCAATCGAATGTGCGGTATCGATAAATAGAATGTTCGGTACCGATCAATCGAATGTTCGGTACCGATGAATAGAATGTGCGGTACCGATCAATATAATGTGCGGTATTGATAAATCAAATGTGCGGTACCGATCAATAGAATATTCGGTACCAATCAATAGAATGTGCGGTACTGATCAATAGAATGTGCGGTACCGATAAAAAGAATGTTCGGTACCGATCAATTGAATGTGCGGTACCAATCAAAATAATGTGCGGTACCGATAAATCGAATGTGCGGTACCGATAAATCGAATGTACGGTACCGATGAATAGAATATTCGGTACCGATGAATAGAATGTGCGGTACCGATCAATAGAATGTGCTGTTCCGAACAAACGAATGTGCGGTACCGATACATCGAATGTGAGGTATTGATGAATAGAATGTGCGGTACCGATAAATAGAATGTTCGGTACCGATCAATATAATGTGCGGTACCGATACATCGAATGTGCGGTACCGATCAATAGAATTTTCGGTACCAATCAATAGAATGTGCGGTACTCATCAATATAATGTGCGGTACGATAAATCGAATGTTCGGTACTGATCAATAGAATGTGCGGTACCGATAAATAGAATGTTCGGTACCGATCAATTGAATGTGCGGCACCTATCAATAGAATGTGCGGTACCGATAAATAGAATGTGCGGTACCGATAAAACGAAAGTGCGGTACCGATTGAACGAATGTGCGGTATCGATAAATCGAATGTGCGGTACCGATTAAAGAATGTACGGCACCGATCAATCGAATGTGCGGTACCGATAATACGAATATGCGGTATCGATAAATCGAATGTGCGGTACCGATAAATAGAATGTTCGGTACCGATCAATACAATGTGCGGTACCGATAAATAGAATGTTCGGTACCGATAATACGAATGTGCGGTATCGATAAATCGAATGTGCGGTACTGATCAATAGAATTTTCGGTACCAATCAATAGAATGTGCGGTACTCATCAATAGAATGTGCGGTACCTATAAATAGAATGTTCGGTACCGATCAATATAATGTGCTGTACCGATCAATAGAATGTGCGGTACCTATAAATAGAATGTGCGGTACCGATCATCATAATGTGCGGTACCAATCAATTTAATGTGCGGTACTGATCAATCGAATGTGCGGTACCGATCAATAGAATGTTCGGTACTGATCAATATAATGTGCGGTACCGATAAATCGAATGTGCGGTACCAATCATTAGAATGTTCGGTACCGATCAATAGAATGTGCGGTACCGATTAATCGAATGTGCGGTACCGATCAATAGAATGTTCGGTACCGATCATTAGAATGAGCGGTACCGATCAATAGAATGTCTTGTACCGATCAATATAATGTGCGGTACCTATAAATCGAATGTGCGGTACCTATCAGTCGAATGTGAGGTACCGATCAATCGAATGTGCGGTATCGATAAATAGAATGTTCGGTACCGATCAATCGAATGTTCGGTACCGATGAATAGAATGTGCGGTACCGATCAATATAATGTGCGATATTGATAAATCAAATGTGCGGTACCGATCAATAGAATATTCGGTACCAATCAATAGAATGTGCGGTACTGATCAATAGAATGTGCGGTACCGATAAAAAGAATGTTCGGTACCGATCAATTGAATGTGCGGTACCGATCAATATAATGAGCGATATCGATAAATCAAATGTGCGGTACCGATCAATAGAATATTCGGTACCAACCAATAGAATGTGCGGTACTGATCAATATAATGTGCGGTACTGATAAAAAGAATGTTCGGTACCGATCAATTGAATGTGCGGTACCAATCAAAATAATGTGCGGTACCGATTGAACGAATGTGCGGTATCGATAAATCGAATGTGCGGTACCGATTAAAGAATGTACGGCACCGATCAATAGAATGTGCGGTACCGATAATACGAATGTGCGGTATCGATAAATCGAATGTGCGGTACCGATAAATAGAATGTTCGGTACCGATCAATAGAATGTGCGGTACCGATAATACGAATGTGCGGTATTGATAAATCGAATGTGCGGTACTGATCAATAGAATTTTCGGTACCAATCAATAGAATGTGCAGTACTCATCAATAGAATGTGCGGTACCTATAAATAGAATGTTCGGTACCGATCAATATAATGTGCTGTACCGATCAATAGAATGTGCGGTACCTATAAATAGAATGTGCGGTACCGATCATCATAATGTGCGGTACCAATCAATTTAATGTGCGGTACCGATCAATAGAATGTGCGGTACCGATAAATCGAATTTGCTGTACCGATCAATAGAATGTTCGGTACCAATCAATAGAATCTGCGGTACTGAACAATCGATTGTGCGGTACCGATCAATCGAATGTGCGGTACCGATCAATGGAATGTGCGGTACCGAACAATCGAACAATCGAATATTCAGTATCGATCAATCGATTGTGCGGTACCGAACAATCGATTGTGCTGTACCGATCAATCGAATCTGCGCTACTGATCAATCGATTGTGCGGTACCGAACAATCGATTGTGCGGTACCGATCAATCTAATGTGCGGTACCGATAATACGAATTTGCGATACCGATAAAAGCAATGTGTGGGACCGATCAATATAATGTGCGGTACCGATAAATCGAATGTGCGGTACCGATCAATAGAATTTTCGGTACCAATCAATAGAATGTGCGGTACTCATCAATAGAATGTGCGGTACCTATAAATAGAATGTTCGGTACCGATCAATATAATGTGCGGTACCGATTAATCGAATGTGCGGTACCGATCAATAGAATGTTCGGTGACAATCAATAGAATGTGCGGTACCGATAAATAGAATGTTCGGTACCGATTAAAAGAATGTGCGGTACCGATCAATAGAATGTGCGGTACCGATAAATCGAATGTGCAGTACCGATCAATAGAATGTTCGGTACCAATCAATAGAATCTGCGGTACTGAACAATCGATTGTGCGGTACCGATCAATCGAATGTGCTGTACCGATCAATTGAATGTGCGGTACCGAACAATCGAATATTCAGTATCGATCAATCGATTGTGCGGTACCGAAATATCGATTGTGCTGTACCGATCAATCGAATGTGCGCTACTGATCAATCGATTGTGCGGTACCGAACAATCGATTGTGCGATACCGATCAATCTAATGTGCGGTACCGATAAAACGATTTTGCGATACCGATAAAAGAAATGTGTGGGACCGATCAATATAATGTGCGGTACCGATAAATCGAATGTGCAGTACCGATCAAAAGAATTTTCGGTACCAATCAATAGAATGTGCGGTACTCATCAATAGAATGTACGGTACCTATAAATAGAATGTTCGGTACCGATCAATATAATGTGCTGTACCGATCAATAGAATGTGCGATACCTATAAATAGAATGTGCGGTACCGATCATCATAATGTGCGGAACCAATCAATTGAATGTGCGGTACCGATCAATCGAATGTGCGGTACCGATCATTAGAATAATCGGTACCGATCAATATAATGTGCGGTACCGATAAATCGAATGTGCGGTACCGATCATTAGATTGTTCGGTACCGATCAATATAATGTGCGGTACCGATAAATCGAATGTGCGGTACCAATCATTATAATGTTCGGTACCGATCAATAGAATGTGCGGTACCGATTAATGGAATGTGCGGTACCGATCAATAGAATGTTCGGTGACAATCAATAGAATGTGCGGTACCGATTAATAGAACGTTCGGTACCGATTAAAAGAATGTGCGGTACCGATCAATAGAATGTGCGGTACCGATAAATCGAATGTGCAGCAATCGAATGTGCGGTACCGATCAATCGAATGTGCGATGACGATCAATCGAATGTGCGATGACGATCAATCGAATGTGCGGTACCGATCAATCGAATGTGCGGTAACGATCAATCGAATGTGCGGTACCGATTAATCGAATGTGCGGTAACGATAAATCGATTGTGCGGTGACGATCAATCGAATGTGCGATGACGATCAATCGAATGTGCGGTACCGATCAATCGAATGTGCGGTACCGATCAATCGAATGTGCGGTACCGATTAATCGAATGTGCGGTAACGATCAATCGAATGTGCGGTGCCGATCAATCGAATGTGCGGTACCGATCAATCGAATGTGCGGTGAGGATCAATCGAATGTGCGGTACCGATAAATCGAATGTGCGGTACCGATCAATCGAATGTGCCTTATCGATCATTCGAATGTGCGGTACCTATAAATCGAATGTGCGTTGCCGATAAATAGAATGTGCGGTACCGATAAAACGAATGTGCGGTACCGATTGAACGAATGTGCGGTATCGATAAATCGAATGTGCGGTACCGATTAAAGAATGTACGGCACCGATAAATCGAATGTGCGGTACCGATAATACGAATGTGCGGTATCGATAAATCGAATGTGCGGTACCGATAAATAGAATGTTCGGTACCGATGAATAGAATGTGCGGTACCGATGAATAGAATGTGCGGTACCGTACAATCGAATGTTCGGTACCGATAATACGAATGTGCGGTATCGATAAATCGAATGTGCGGTACCGATAAATAGAATGTTCGGTACCGATAAATCGAATGTGCGGTACCGATCAATAGAATGTTCGGTACCGATCATTAGAATGAGCGGTACCGATCAATAGAATGTCTTGTACCGATCAATATAATGTGCGGTACCTATAAATCGAATGTGCGGTACCTATCAGTCGAATGTGAGGTACCGATCAATCGAATGTGCGGTATCGATAAATAGAATGTTCGGTACCGATCAATCGAATGTTCGGTACCGATGAATAGAATGTGCGGTACCGATCAATATAATGTGCGGTATTGATAAATCAAATGTGCGGTACCGATCAATAGAATATTCGGTACCAATCAATAGAATGTGCGGTACTGATCAATAGAATGTGCGGTACCGATAAAAAGAATGTTCGGTACCGATCAATTGAATGTGCGGTACCAATCAAAATAATGTGCGGTACCGATAAATCGAATGTGCGGTACCGATAAATCGAATGTACGGTACCGATGAATAGAATATTCGGTACCGATGAATAGAATGTGCGGTACCGATCAATAGAATGTGCTGTTCCGAACAAACGAATGTGCGGTACCGATACATCGAATGTGAGGTATTGATGAATAGAATGTGCGGTACCGATAAATAGAATGTTCGGTACCGATCAATATAATGTGCGGTACCTATCAGTCGAATGTGAGGTACCGATCAATCGAATGTGCGGTATCGATAAATAGAATGTTCGGTACCGATCAATCGAATGTTCGGTACCGATGAATAGAATGTGCGGTACCGATCAATATAATGTGCGGTATTGATAAATCAAATGTGCGGTACCGATCAATAGAATATTCGGTACCAATCAATAGAATGTGCGGTACTGATCAATAGAATGTGCGGTACCGATATAAAGAATGTTCGGTACCGATCAATTGAATGTGCGGTACCGATCAATATAATGAGCGATATCGATAAATCAAATGTGCGGTACCGATCAATAGAATATTCGGTACCAACCAATAGAATGTGCGGTACTGATCAATATAATGTGCGGTACTGATAAAAAGAATGTTCGGTACCGATCAATTGAATGTGCGGTACCAATCAAAATAATGTGCGGTACCGATAAATAGAATGTGCGGTACCGATAAAACGAATGTGCGGTACCGATTGAACGAATGTGCGGTATCGATAAATCGAATGTGCGGTACCGATAAATCGAATGTACGGTACCGATGAATAGAATATTCGGTACCGATGAATAGAATGTGCGGTACCGATCAATAGAATGTGCTGTACCGACCAAACGAATGTGCGGTACCGATAAATCGAATGTGAGGTATTGATGAATAGAATGTGCGGTACCGATCAATAGAATGTGCGGTACCGATAAATAGAATGTGCGGTACCGATAAAACGAATGTGCGGTACCGATTGAACGAATGTGCGGTATCGATATATCGAATGTGCGGTACCGATAAATAGAATGTTCGGTACCGATCAATAGAATGTGCGGTACCGATCAATAGAATGTGCGGTACCAATCAATAGAATGTGCGGTACTCATCAATAGAATGTGCGGTACCTATAAATAGAATGTTCGGTACCGATCAATATAATGTGCTGTACCGATCAATAGAATGTGCGGTACCTATAAATAGAATGTGCGGTACCGATCATCATAATGTGCGGTACCAATCAATTTAATGTGCGGTACTGATCAATCGAATGTGCGGTACCGATCAATAGAATGTTCGGTACTGATCAATATAATGTGTGGTACCGATAAATCGAATGTGCGGTACCAATCATTAGGATGTTCAGTACCGATCAATGGAATGTGCGGTACCGATTAATCGAATGTGCGGTACCGATCAATAGAATGTTCGGTGACAATCAATAGAATGTGCGGTACCGATAAATCGAATGTTCGGTACCGATTAAAAGAATGTGCGGTACCGATCAATAGAATGTGCTGTACCGAACAAACGATTGTGCGGTACCGATAAATCGAATGTGACGTACCGATGAATAGAATGTGCGGTACGATAAATCGAATGTGCGGTACTGATCAATAGAATGTGCGGTACCGATAAATAGAATGTTCGGTACCGATCAATAGAATGTGCGGCACCTATCAATAGAATGTGCGGTACCGATAAATAGAATGTGCGGTACCGATAAAACGAATGTGCGGTACCGATTGAACGAATGTGCGGTATCGATAAATCGAATGTGCGGTACCGATTAAAGAATGTACGGCACCGATCAATCGAATGTGCGGTACCGATAATACGAATGTGCGGTATCGATAAATCGAATGTGCGGTACCGATAAATAGAATGTTCGGTACCGATGAATAGAATGTGCGGTACCGATGAATAGAATGTGCGGTACCGTACAATCGAATGTTCGGTACCGATAATACGAATGTGCGGTATCGATAAATCGAATGTGCGGTACCGATAAATAGAATGTTCGGTACCGATAAATCGAATGTGCGGTACCGATCAATAGAATGTTCGGTACCGATCATTAGAATGAGCGGTACCGATCAATAGAATGTCTTGTACCGATCAATATAATGTGCGGTACCTATAAATCGAATGTGCGGTACCTATCAGTCGAATGTGAGGTACCGATCAATCGAATGTGCGGTATCGATAAATAGAATGTTCGGTACCGATCAATCGAATGTTCGGTACCGATGAATAGAATGTGCGGTACCGATCAATATAATGTGCGGTATTGATAAATCAAATGTGCGGTACCGATCAATAGAATATTCGGTACCAATCAATAGAATGTGCGGTACTGATCAATAGAATGTGCGGTACCGATAAAAAGAATGTTCGGTACCGATCAATTGAATGTGCGGTACCAATCAAAATAATGTGCTGTACCGATAAATCGAATGTGCGGTACCGATAAATCGAATGTACGGTACCGATGAATAGAATATTCGGTACCGATGAATAGAATGTGCGGTACCGATCAATAGAATGTGCTGTTCCGAACAAACGAATGTGCGGTACCGATACATCGAATGTGAGGTATTGATGAATAGAATGTGCGGTACCGATAAATAGAATGTTCGGTACCGATCAATATAATGTGCGGTACCGATACATCGAATGTGCGGTACCGATCAATAGAATTTTCGGTACCAATCAATAGAATGTGCGGTACTCATCAATATAATGTGCGGTACGATAAATCGAATGTTCGGTACTGATCAATAGAATGTGCGGTACCGATAAATAGAATGTTCGGTACCGATCAATAGAATGTGCGGTACCGATCAATATAATGAGCGATATCGATAAATCAAATGTGCGGTACCGATCAATAGAATATTCGGTACCAACCAATAGAATGTGCGGTACTGATCAATATAATGTGCGGTACTGATAAAAAGAATGTTCGGTACCGATCAATTGAATGTGCGGTACCAATCAAAATAATGTGCGGTAGCGATAAATAGAATGTGCGGTACCGATAAAACGAATGTGCGGTACCGATTGAACGAATGTGCGGTATCGATAAATCGAATGTGCGGTACCGATAAATCGAATGTACGGTACCGATGAATAGAATATTCGGTACCGATGAATAGAATGTGCGGTACCGATCAATAGAATGTGCTGTACCGACCAAACGAATGTGCGGTACCGATAAATCGAATGTGAGGTATTGATGAATAGAATGTGCGGTACCGATCAATAGAATGTGCGGTACCGATAAATAGAATGTGCGGTACCGATAAAACGAATGTGCGGTACCGATTGAACGAATGTGCGGTATCGATATATCGAATGTGCGGTACCGATAAATAGAATGTTCGGTACCGATCAATAGAATGTGCGGTACCGATCAATAGAATGTGCGGTACCAATCAATAGAATGTGCGGTACTCATCAATAGAATGTGCGGTACCTATAAATAGAATGTTCGGTACCGATCAATATAATGTGCTGTACCGATCAATAGAATGTGCGGTACCTATAAATAGAATGTGCGGTACCGATCATCATAATGTGCGGTACCAATCAATTTAATGTGCGGTACTGATCAATCGAATGTGCGGTACCGATCAATAGAATGTTCGGTACTGATCAATATAATGTGTGGTACCGATAAATCGAATGTGCGGTACCAATCATTAGGATGTTCAGTACCGATCAATGGAATGTGCGGTACCGATTAATCGAATGTGCGGTACCGATCAATAGAATGTTCGGTGACAATCAATAGAATGTGCGGTACCGATAAATCGAATGTTCGGTACCGATTAAAAGAATGTGCGGTACCGATCAATAGAATGTGCTGTACCGAACAAACGATTGTGCGGTACCGATAAATCGAATGTGACGTACCGATGAATAGAATGTGCGGTACGATAAATCGAATGTGCGGTACTGATCAATAGAATGTGCGGTACCGATAAATAGAATGTTCGGTACCGATCAATAGAATGTGCGGCACCTATCAATAGAATGTGCGGTACCGATAAATAGAATGTGCGGTACCGATAAAACGAATGTGCGGTACCGATTGAACGAATGTGCGGTATCGATAAATCGAATGTGCGGTACCGATTAAAGAATGTACGGCACCGATCAATCGAATGTGCGGTACCGATAATACGAATGTGCGGTATCGATAAATCGAATGTGCGGTACCGATAAATAGAATGTTCGGTACCGATGAATAGAATGTGCGGTACCGATGAATAGAATGTGCGGTACCGTACAATCGAATGTTCGGTACCGATAATACGAATGTGCGGTATCGATAAATCGAATGTGCGGTACCGATAAATAGAATGTTCGGTACCGATAAATCGAATGTGCGGTACCGATCAATAGAATGTTCGGTACCGATCATTAGAATGAGCGGTACCGATCAATAGAATGTCTTGTACCGATCAATATAATGTGCGGTACCTATAAATCGAATGTGCGGTACCTATCAGTCGAATGTGAGGTACCGATCAATCGAATGTGCGGTATCGATAAATAGAATGTTCGGTACCGATCAATCGAATGTTCGGTACCGATGAATAGAATGTGCGGTACCGATCAATATAATGTGCGGTATTGATAAATCAAATGTGCGGTACCGATCAATAGAATATTCGGTACCAATCAATAGAATGTGCGGTACTGATCAATAGAATGTGCGGTACCGATAAAAAGAATGTTCGGTACCGATCAATTGAATGTGCGGTACCAATCAAAATAATGTGCTGTACCGATAAATCGAATGTGCGGTACCGATAAATCGAATGTACGGTACCGATGAATAGAATATTCGGTACCGATGAATAGAATGTGCGGTACCGATCAATAGAATGTGCTGTTCCGAACAAACGAATGTGCGGTACCGATACATCGAATGTGAGGTATTGATGAATAGAATGTGCGGTACCGATAAATAGAATGTTCGGTACCGATCAATATAATGTGCGGTACCGATACATCGAATGTGCGGTACCGATCAATAGAATTTTCGGTACCAATCAATAGAATGTGCGGTACTCATCAATATAATGTGCGGTACGATAAATCGAATGTTCGGTACTGATAAAACGAATGTGCGGTACCGATAAATAGAATGTTCGGTACCGATCAATTGAATGTGCGGCACCTATCAATAGAATGTGCGGTACCGATAAATAGAATGTGCGGTACCGATAAAACGAATGTGCGGTACCGATTGAACGAATGTGCGGTATCGATAAATCGAATGTGCGGTACCGATTAAAGAATGTACGGCACCGATCAATCGAATGTGCGGTACCGATAATACGAATGTGCGGTATCGATAAATCGAATGTGCGGTACCGATAAATAGAATGTTCGGTACCGATCAATACAATGTGCGGTACCGATAAATAGAATTTTCGGTACCGATAATACGAATGTGCGGTATCGATAAATCGAATGTGCGGTACTGATCAATAGAATTTTCGGTACCAATCAATAGAATGTGCGGTACTCATCAATAGAATGTGCGGTACCTATAAATAGAATGTTCGGTACCGATCAATATAATGTGCTGTACCGATCAATAGAATGTGCGGTACCTATAAATAGAATGTGCGGTACCGATCATCATAATGTGCGGTACCAATCAATTTAATGTGCGGTACTGATCAATCGAATGTGCGGTACCGATCAATAGAATGTTCGGTACTGATCAATATAATGTGCGGTACCGATAAATCGAATGTGCGGTACCAATCATTAGAATGTTCGGTACCGATCAATAGAATGTGCGGTACCGATTAATCGAATGTGCGGTACCGATCAATAGAATGTTCGGTACCGATCATTAGAATGAGCGGTACCGATCAATAGAATGTCTTGTACCGATCAATATAATGTGCGGTACCTATAAATCGAATGTGCGGTACCTATCAGTCGAATGTGAGGTACCGATCAATCGAATGTGCGGTATCGATAAATAGAATGTTCGGTACCGATCAATCGAATGTTCGGTACCGATGAATAGAATGTGCGGTACCGATCAATATAATGTGCGATATTGATAAATCAAATGTGCGGTACCGATCAATAGAATATTCGGTACCAATCAATAGAATGTGCGGTACTGATCAATAGAATGTGCGGTACCGATAAAAAGAATGTTCGGTACCGATCAATTGAATGTGCGGTACCGATCAATATAATGAGCGATATCGATAAATCAAATGTGCGGTACCGATCAATAGAATATTCGGTACCAACCAATAGAATGTGCGGTACTGATCAATATAATGTGCGGTACTGATAAAAAGAATGTTCGGTACCGATCAATTTAATGTGCGGTACCAATCAAAATAATGTGCGGTACCGATTGAACGAATGTGCGGTATCGATAAATCGAATGTGCGGTACCGATTAAAGAATGTACGGCACCGATCAATAGAATGTGCGGTACCGATAATACGAATGTGCGGTATCGATAAATCGAATGTGCGGTACCGATAAATAGAATGTTCGGTACCGATCAATAGAATGTGCGGTACCGATAATACGAATGTGCGGTATTGATAAATCGAATGTGCGGTACTGATCAATAGAATTTTCGGTACCAATCAATAGAATGTGCAGTACTCATCAATAGAATGTGCGGTACCTATAAATAGAATGTTCGGTACCGATCAATATAATGTGCTGTACCGATCAATAGAATGTGCGGTACCTATAAATAGAATGTGCGGTACCGATCATCATAATGTGCGGTACCAATCAATTTAATGTGCGGTACCGATCAATAGAATGTGCGGTACCGATAAATCGAATTTGCTGTACCGATCAATAGAATGTTCGGTACCAATCAATAGAATCTGCGGTACTGAACAATCGATTGTGCGGTACCGATCAATCGAATGTGCGGTACCGATCAATGGAATGTGCGGTACCGAACAATCGAACAATCGAATATTCAGTATCGATCAATCGATTGTGCGGTACCGAACAATCGATTGTGCTGTACCGATCAATCGAATCTGCGCTACTGATCAATCGATTGTGCGGTACCGAACAATCGATTGTGCGGTACCGATCAATCTAATGTGCGGTACCGATAATACGAATTTGCGATACCGATAAAAGCAATGTGTGGGACCGATCAATATAATGTGCGGTACCGATAAATCGAATGTGCGGTACCGATCAATAGAATTTTCGGTACCAATCAATAGAATGTGCGGTACTCATCAATAGAATGTGCGGTACCTATAAATAGAATGTTCGGTACCGATCAATATAATGTGCGGTACCGATTAATCGAATGTGCGGTACCGATCAATAGAATGTTCGGTGACAATCAATAGAATGTGCGGTACCGATAAATAGAATGTTCGGTACCGATTAAAAGAATGTGCGGTACCGATCAATAGAATGTGCGGTACCGATAAATCGAATGTGCAGTACCGATCAATAGAATGTTCGGTACCAATCAATAGAATCTGCGGTACTGAACAATCGATTGTGCGGTACCGATCAATCGAATGTGCTGTACCGATCAATTGAATGTGCGGTACCGAACAATCGAATATTCAGTATCGATCAATCGATTGTGCGGTACCGAAATATCGATTGTGCTGTACCGATCAATCGAATGTGCGCTACTGATCAATCGATTGTGCGGTACCGAACAATCGATTGTGCGATACCGATCAATCTAATGTGCGGTACCGATAAAACGAATTTGCGATACCGATAAAAGAAATGTGTGGGACCGATCAATATAATGTGCGGTACCGATAAATCGAATGTGCAGTACCGATCAAAAGAATTTTCGGTACCAATCAATAGAATGTGCGGTACTCATCAATAGAATGTACGGTACCTATAAATAGAATGTTCGGTACCGATCAATATAATGTGCTGTACCGATCAATAGAATGTGCGATACCTATAAATAGAATGTGCGGTACCGATCATCATAATGTGCGGAACCAATCAATTGAATGTGCGGTACCGATCAATCGAATGTGCGGTACCGATCATTAGAATAATCGGTACCGATCAATATAATGTGCGGTACCGATAAATCGAATGTGCGGTACCGATCATTAGATTGTTCGGTACCGATCAATATAATGTGCGGTACCGATAAATCGAATGTGCGGTACCAATCATTATAATGTTCGGTACCGATCAATAGAATGTGCGGTACCGATTAATGGAATGTGCGGTACCGATCAATAGAATGTTCGGTGACAATCAATAGAATGTGCGGTACCGATTAATAGAACGTTCGGTACCGATTAAAAGAATGTGCGGTACCGATCAATAGAATGTGCGGTACCGATAAATCGAATGTGCAGCAATCGAATGTGCGGTACCGATCAATCGAATGTGCGATGACGATCAATCGAATGTGCGATGACGATCAATCGAATGTGCGGTACCGATCAATCGAATGTGCGGTAACGATCAATCGAATGTGCGGTACCGATTAATCGAATGTGCGGTAACGATAAATCGATTGTGCGGTGACGATCAATCGAATGTGCGATGACGATCAATCGAATGTGCGGTACCGATCAATCGAATGTGCGGTACCGATCAATCGAATGTGCGGTACCGATTAATCGAATGTGCGGTAACGATCAATCGAATGTGCGGTGCCGATCAATCGAATGTGCGGTACCGATCAATCGAATGTGCGGTGAGGATCAATCGAATGTGCGGTACCGATAAATCGAATGTGCGGTACCGATAAATCGAATGTGCCTTATCGATCATTCGAATGTGCGGTACCTATAAATCGAATGTGCGTTGCCGATAAATAGAATGTGCGGTACCGATAAAACGAATGTGCGGTACCGATTGAACGAATGTGCGGTATCGATAAATCGAATGTGCGGTACCGATTAAAGAATGTACGGCACCGATAAATCGAATGTGCGGTACCGATAATACGAATGTGCGGTATCGATAAATCGAATGTGCGGTACCGATAAATAGAATGTTCGGTACCGATGAATAGAATGTGCGGTACCGATGAATAGAATGTGCGGTACCGTACAATCGAATGTTCGGTACCGATAATACGAATGTGCGGTATCGATAAATCGAATGTGCGGTACCGATAAATAGAATGTTCGGTACCGATAAATCGAATGTGCGGTACCGATCAATAGAATGTTCGGTACCGATCATTAGAATGAGCGGTACCGATCAATAGAATGTCTTGTACCGATCAATATAATGTGCGGTACCTATAAATCGAATGTGCGGTACCTATCAGTCGAATGTGAGGTACCGATCAATCGAATGTGCGGTATCGATAAATAGAATGTTCGGTACCGATCAATCGAATGTTCGGTACCGATGAATAGAATGTGCGGTACCGATCAATATAATGTGCGGTATTGATAAATCAAATGTGCGGTACCGATCAATAGAATATTCGGTACCAATCAATAGAATGTGCGGTACTGATCAATAGAATGTGCGGTACCGATAAAAAGAATGTTCGGTACCGATCAATTGAATGTGCGGTACCAATCAAAATAATGTGCGGTACCGATAAATCGAATGTGCGGTACCGATAAATCGAATGTACGGTACCGATGAATAGAATATTCGGTACCGATGAATAGAATGTGCGGTACCGATCAATAGAATGTGCTGTTCCGAACAAACGAATGTGCGGTACCGATACATCGAATGTGAGGTATTGATGAATAGAATGTGCGGTACCGATAAATAGAATGTTCGGTACCGATCAATATAATGTGCGGTACCTATCAGTCGAATGTGAGGTACCGATCAATCGAATGTGCGGTATCGATAAATAGAATGTTCGGTACCGATCAATCGAATGTTCGGTACCGATGAATAGAATGTGCGGTACCGATCAATATAATGTGCGGTATTGATAAATCAAATGTGCGGTACCGATCAATAGAATATTCGGTACCAATCAATAGAATGTGCGGTACTGATCAATAGAATGTGCGGTACCGATATAAAGAATGTTCGGTACCGATCAATTGAATGTGCGGTACCGATCAATATAATGAGCGATATCGATAAATCAAATGTGCGGTACCGATCAATAGAATATTCGGTACCAACCAATAGAATGTGCGGTACTGATCAATATAATGTGCGGTACTGATAAAAAGAATGTTCGGTACCGATCAATTGAATGTGCGGTACCAATCAAAATAATGTGCGGTACCGATAAATAGAATGTGCGGTACCGATAAAACGAATGTGCGGTACCGATTGAACGAATGTGCGGTATCGATAAATCGAATGTGCGGTACCGATAAATCGAATGTACGGTACCGATGAATAGAATATTCGGTACCGATGAATAGAATGTGCGGTACCGATCAATAGAATGTGCTGTACCGACCAAACGAATGTGCGGTACCGATAAATCGAATGTGAGGTATTGATGAATAGAATGTGCGGTACCGATCAATAGAATGTGCGGTACCGATAAATAGAATGTGCGGTACCGATAAAACGAATGTGCGGTACCGATTGAACGAATGTGCGGTATCGATATATCGAATGTGCGGTACCGATAAATAGAATGTTCGGTACCGATCAATAGAATGTGCGGTACCGATCAATTGAATGTGCGGTACCAATCAATAGAATGTGCGGTACTCATCAATAGAATGTGCGGTACCTATAAATAGAATGTTCGGTACCGATCAATATAATGTGCTGTACCGATCAATAGAATGTGCGGTACCTATAAATAGAATGTGCGGTACCGATCATCATAATGTGCGGTACCAATCAATTTAATGTGCGGTACTGATCAATCGAATGTGCGGTACCGATCAATAGAATGTTCGGTACTGATCAATATAATGTGTGGTACCGATAAATCGAATGTGCGGTACCAATCATTAGGATGTTCAGTACCGATCAATGGAATGTGCGGTACCGATTAATCGAATGTGCTGTACCGATCAATAGAATGTGCGGTACCTATAAATAGAATGTGCGGTACCGATCATCATAATGTGCGGTACCAATCAATTTAATGTGCGGTACCGATCAATAGAATGTGCGGTACCGATAAATCGAATTTGCTGTACCGATCAATAGAATGTTCGGTACCAATCAATAGAATCTGCGGTACTGAACAATCGATTGTGCGGTACCGATCAATCGAATGTGCGGTACCGATCAATGGAATGTGCGGTACCGAACAATCGAACAATCGAATATTCAGTATCGATCAATCGATTGTGCGGTACCGAACAATCGATTGTGCTGTACCGATCAATCGAATCTGCGCTACTGATCAATCGATTGTGCGGTACCGAACAATCGATTGTGCGGTACCGATCAATCTAATGTGCGGTACCGATAATACGAATTTGCGATACCGATAAAAGCAATGTGTGGGACCGATCAATATAATGTGCGGTACCGATAAATCGAATGTGCGGTACCGATCAATAGAATTTTCGGTACCAATCAATAGAATGTGCGGTACTCATCAATAGAATGTGCGGTACCTATAAATAGAATGTTCGGTACCGATCAATATAATGTGCGGTACCGATTAATCGAATGTGCGGTACCGATCAATAGAATGTTCGGTGACAATCAATAGAATGTGCGGTACCGATAAATAGAATGTTCGGTACCGATTAAAAGAATGTGCGGTACCGATCAATAGAATGTGCGGTACCGATAAATCGAATGTGCAGTACCGATCAATAGAATGTTCGGTACCAATCAATAGAATCTGCGGTACTGAACAATCGATTGTGCGGTACCGATCAATCGAATGTGCTGTACCGATCAATTGAATGTGCGGTACCGAACAATCGAATATTCAGTATCGATCAATCGATTGTGCGGTACCGAAATATCGATTGTGCTGTACCGATCAATCGAATGTGCGCTACTGATCAATCGATTGTGCGGTACCGAACAATCGATTGTGCGATACCGATCAATCTAATGTGCGGTACCGATAAAACGAATTTGCGATACCGATAAAAGAAATGTGTGGGACCGATCAATATAATGTGCGGTACCGATAAATCGAATGTGCAGTACCGATCAAAAGAATTTTCGGTACCAATCAATAGAATGTGCGGTACTCATCAATAGAATGTACGGTACCTATAAATAGAATGTTCGGTACCGATCAATATAATGTGCTGTACCGATCAATAGAATGTGCGATACCTATAAATAGAATGTGCGGTACCGATCATCATAATGTGCGGAACCAATCAATTGAATGTGCGGTACCGATCAATCGAATGTGCGGTACCGATCATTAGAATAATCGGTACCGATCAATATAATGTGCGGTACCGATAAATCGAATGTGCGGTACCGATCATTAGATTGTTCGGTACCGATCAATATAATGTGCGGTACCGATAAATCGAATGTGCGGTACCAATCATTATAATGTTCGGTACCGATCAATAGAATGTGCGGTACCGATTAATGGAATGTGCGGTACCGATCAATAGAATGTTCGGTGACAATCAATAGAATGTGCGGTACCGATTAATAGAACGTTCGGTACCGATTAAAAGAATGTGCGGTACCGATCAATAGAATGTGCGGTACCGATAAATCGAATGTGCAGCAATCGAATGTGCGGTACCGATCAATCGAATGTGCGGTGACGATCAATCGAATGTGCGATGACGATCAATCGAATGTGCGGTACCGATCAATCGAATGTGCGGTAACGATCAATCGAATGTGCGGTACCGATTAATCGAATGTGCGGTAACGATAAATCGATTGTGCGGTGACGATCAATCGAATGTGCGATGACGATCAATCGAATGTGCGGTACCGATCAATCGAATGTGCGGTACCGATCAATCGAATGTGCGGTACCGATTAATCGAATGTGCGGTAACGATCAATCGAATGTGCGGTGCCGATCAATCGAATGTGCGGTACCGATCAATCGAATGTGCGGTGAGGATCAATCGAATGTGCGGTACCGATAAATCGAATGTGCGGTACCGATAAATCGAATGTGCCTTATCGATCATTCGAATGTGCGGTACCTATAAATCGAATGTGCGTTGCCGATAAATAGAATGTGCGGTACCGATAAAACGAATGTGCGGTACCGATTGAACGAATGTGCGGTATCGATAAATCGAATGTGCGGTACCGATTAAAGAATGTACGGCACCGATCAATCGAATGTGCGGTACCGATAATACGAATGTGCGGTATCGATAAATCGAATGTGCAGTACCGATAAATAGAATGTTCGGTACCGATGAATAGAATGTGCGGTACCGATGAATAGAATGTGCGGTACCGTACAATCGAATGTTCGGTACCGATAATACGAATGTGCGGTATCGATAAATCGAATGTGCGGTACCGATAAATAGAATGTTCGGTACCGATAAATCGAATGTGCGGTACCGATCAATAGAATGTTCGGTACCGATCATTAGAATGAGCGGTACCGATCAATAGAATGTCTTGTACCGATCAATATAATGTGCGGTACCTATAAATCGAATGTGCGGTACCTATCAGTCGAATGTGAGGTACCGATCAATCGAATGTGCGGTATCGATAAATAGAATGTTCGGTACCGATCAATCGAATGTTCGGTACCGATGAATAGAATGTGCGGTACCGATCAATATAATGTGCGGTATTGATAAATCAAATGTGCGGTACCGATCAATAGAATATTCGGTACCAATCAATAGAATGTGCGGTACTGATCAATAGAATGTGCGGTACCGATAAAAAGAATGTTCGGTACCGATCAATTGAATGTGCGGTACCAATCAAAATAATGTGCGGTACCGATAAATCGAATGTGCGGTACCGATAAATCGAATGTACGGTACCGATGAATAGAATATTCGGTACCGATGAATAGAATGTGCGGTACCGATCAATAGAATGTGCTGTTCCGAACAAACGAATGTGCGGTACCGATACATCGAATGTGAGGTATTGATGAATAGAATGTGCGGTACCGATAAATAGAATGTTCGGTACCAATCATTAGAATGTTCGGTACCGATCAATAGAATGTGCGGTACCGATAAATCGAATGTGCGGTACCGATCAATAGAATGTTCGGTACCGATCATTAGAATGAGCGGTACCGATCAATAGAATGTCTTGTACCGATCAATATAATGTGCGGTACCTATAAATCGAATGTGCGGTACCTATCAGTCGAATGTGAGGTACCGATCAATCGAATGTGCGGTATCGATAAATAGAATGTTCGGTACCGATCAATCGAATGTTCGGTACCGATGAATAGAATGTGCGGTACCGATCAATATAATGTGCGGTATTGATAAATCAAATGTGCGGTACCGATCAATAGAATATTCGGTACCAATCAATAGAATGTGCGGTACTGATCAATAGAATGTGCGGTACCGATAAAAAGAATGTTCGGTACCGATCAATTGAATGTGCGGTACCAATCAAAATAATGTGCGGTACCGATAAATCGAATGTGCGGTACCGATAAATCGAATGTACGGTACCGATGAATAGAATATTCGGTACCGATGAATAGAATGTGCGGTACCGATCAATAGAATGTGCTGTTCCGAACAAACGAATGTGCGGTACCGATACATCGAATGTGAGGTATTGATGAATAGAATGTGCGGTACCGATAAATAGAATGTTCGGTACCGATCAATATAATGTGCGGTACCGATACATCGAATGTGCGGTACCGATCAATAGAATTTTCGGTACCAATCAATAGAATGTGCGGTACTCATCAATATAATGTGCGGTACGATAAATCGAATGTTCGGTACTGATCAATAGAATGTGCGGTACCGATAAATAGAATGTTCGGTACCGATCAATAGAATGTGCGGCACCTATCAATAGAATGTGCGGTACCGATAAATAGAATGTGCGGTACCGATAAAACGAATGTGCGGTACCGATTGAACGAATGTGCGGTATCGATAAATCGAATGTGCGGTACCGATTAAAGAATGTACGGCACCGATCAATCGAATGTGCGGTACCGATAATACGAATGTGCGGTATCGATAAATCGAATGTGCGGTACCGATAAATAGAATGTTCGGTACCGATTTATCGAATGTGCGGTACTGATCAATAGAATTTTCGGTACCAATCAATAGAATGTGCGGTACTCATCAATAGAATGTGCGGTACCTATAAATAGAATGTTCGGTACCGATCAATATAATGTGCTGTACCGATCAATAGAATGTGCGGTACCTATAAATAGAATGTGCGGTACCGATCATCATAATGTGCGGTACCAATCAATTTAATGTGCGGTACTGATCAATCGAATGTGCGGTACCGATCAATAGAATGTTCGGTACTGATCAATATAATGTGCGGTACCGATAAATCGAATGTGCGGTACCAATCATTAGAATGTTCGGTACCGATCAATAGAATGTGCGGTACCGATTAATCGAATGTGCGGTACCGATCAATAGAATGTTCGGTACCGATCATTAGAATGAGCGGTACCGATCAATAGAATGTCTTGTACCGATCAATATAATGTGCGGTACCTATAAATCGAATGTGCGGTACCTATCAGTCGAATGTGAGGTACCGATCAATCGAATGTGCGGTATCGATAAATAGAATGTTCGGTACCGATCAATCGAATGTTCGGTACCGATGAATAGAATGTGCGGTACCGATCAATATAATGTGCGGTATTGATAAATCAAATGTGCGGTACCGATCAATAGAATATTCGGTACCAATCAATAGAATGTGCGGTACTGATCAATAGAATGTGCGGTACCGATAAAAAGAATGTTCGGTACCGATCAATTGAATGTGCGGTACCGATCAATATAATGAGCGATATCGATAAATCAAATGTGCGGTACCGATCAATAGAATATTCGGTACCAACCAATAGAATGTGCGGTACTGATCAATTGAATGTGCGGTACCAATCAAAATAATGTGCGGTACCGATTGAACGAATGTGCGGTATCGATAAATCGAATGTGCGGTACCGATTAAAGAATGTACGGCACCGATCAATAGAATGTGCGGTACCGATAATACGAATGTGCGGTATCGATAAATCGAATGTGCGGTACCGATAAATAGAATGTTCGGTACCGATCAATAGAATGTGCGGTACCGATAATACGAATGTGCGGTATCGATAAATCGAATGTGCGGTACCGATCAATAGAATTTTCGGTACCAATCAATAGAATGTGCAGTACTCATCAATAGAATGTGCGGTACCTATAAATAGAATGTTCGGTACCGATCAATATAATGTGCTGTACCGATCAATAGAATGTGCGGTACCTATAAATAGAATGTGCGGTACCGATCATCATAATGTGCGGTACCAATCAATTTAATGTGCGGTACCGATCAATAGAATGTGCGGTACCGATAAATCGAATTTGCTGTACCGATCAATAGAATGTTCGGTACCAATCAATAGAATCTGCGGTACTGAACAATCGATTGTGCGGTACCGATCAATCGAATGTGCGGTGCCGATAAATCGAATGTGTGGTACCGATAAATCGTATGTGCGGTACCGATAAATCGAATTTGCTGTACCGATCAATAGAATGTTCGGTACCAATCAATAGAATCTGCGTTACTGAACAATCGATTGTGCGGTACCGATCAATCGAATGTGCGGTACCGATCAATGGAATGTGCGGTACCGAACAATCGAACAATCGAATATTCAGTATCGATCAATCGATTGTGCGGTACCGAACAATCGATTGTGCTGTACCGATCAATCGAATCTGCGCTACTGATCAATCGAATGTGCGGTACCGAACAATCGATTGTGCGGTACCGATCAATCTAATGTGCGGTACCGATAATACGAATTTGCGATACCGATAAAAGCAATGTGTGGGACCGATCAATATAATGTGCGGTACCGATAAATCGAATGTGCGGTACCGATCAATAGAATTTTCGGTACCAATCAATAGAATGTGCGGTACTCATCAATAGAATGTGCGGTACCTATAAATAGAATGTTCGGTACCGATCAATATAATGTGCGGTACCGATTAATCGAATGTGCGGTACCGATCAATAGAATGTTCGGTGACAATCAATAGAATGTGCGGTACCGATAAATAGAATGTTCGGTACCGATTAAAAGAATGTGCGGTACCGATCAATAGAATGTGCGGTACCGATAAATCGAATGTGCAGTACCGATCAATAGAATGTTCGGTACCAATCAATAGAATCTGCGGTACTGAACAATCGATTGTGCGGTACCGATCAATCGAATGTGCTGTACCGATCAATTGAATGTGCGGTACCGAACAATCGAATATTCAGTATCGATCAATCGATTGTGCGGTACCGAAATATCGATTGTGCTGTTCCGAACAAACGAATGTGCGGTACCGATACATCGAATGTGAGGTATTGATGAATAGAATGTGCGGTACCGATAAATAGAATGTTCGGTACCGATCAATATAATGTGCGGTACCGATACATCGAATGTGCGGTACCGATCAATAGAATTTTCGGTACCAATCAATAGAATGTGCGGTACTCATCAATATAATGTGCGGTACGATAAATCGAATGTTCGGTACTGATCAATAGAATGTGCGGTACCGATAAATAGAATGTTCGGTACCGATCAATAGAATGTGCGGCACCTATCAATAGAATGTGCGGTACCGATAAATAGAATGTGCGGTACCGATAAAACGAATGTGCGGTACCGATTGAACGAATGTGCGGTATCGATAAATCGAATGTGCGGTACCGATTAAAGAATGTACGGCACCGATCAATCGAATGTGCGGTACCGATAATACGAATGTGCGGTATCGATAAATCGAATGTGCGGTACCGATAAATAGAATGTTCGGTACCGATTTATCGAATGTGCGGTACTGATCAATAGAATTTTCGGTACCAATCAATAGAATGTGCGGTACTCATCAATAGAATGTGCGGTACCTATAAATAGAATGTTCGGTACCGATCAATATAATGTGCTGTACCGATCAATAGAATGTGCGGTACCTATAAATAGAATGTGCGGTACCGATCATCATAATGTGCGGTACCAATCAATTTAATGTGCGGTACTGATCAATCGAATGTGCGGTACCGATCAATAGAATGTTCGGTACTGATCAATATAATGTGCGGTACCGATAAATCGAATGTGCGGTACCAATCATTAGAATGTTCGGTACCGATCAATAGAATGTGCGGTACCGATTAATCGAATGTGCGGTACCGATCAATAGAATGTTCGGTACCGATCATTAGAATGAGCGGTACCGATCAATAGAATGTCTTGTACCGATCAATATAATGTGCGGTACCTATAAATCGAATGTGCGGTACCTATCAGTCGAATGTGAGGTACCGATCAATCGAATGTGCGGTATCGATAAATAGAATGTTCGGTACCGATCAATCGAATGTTCGGTACCGATGAATAGAATGTGCGGTACCGATCAATATAATGTGCGGTATTGATAAATCAAATGTGCGGTACCGATCAATAGAATATTCGGTACCAATCAATAGAATGTGCGGTACTGATCAATAGAATGTGCGGTACCGATAAAAAGAATGTTCGGTACCGATCAATTGAATGTGCGGTACCGATCAATATAATGAGCGATATCGATAAATCAAATGTGCGGTACCGATCAATAGAATATTCGGTACCAACCAATAGAATGTGCGGTACTGATCAATTGAATGTGCGGTACCAATCAAAATAATGTGCGGTACCGATTGAACGAATGTGCGGTATCGATAAATCGAATGTGCGGTACCGATTAAAGAATGTACGGCACCGATCAATAGAATGTGCGGTACCGATAATACGAATGTGCGGTATCGATAAATCGAATGTGCGGTACCGATAAATAGAATGTTCGGTACCGATCAATAGAATGTGCGGTACCGATAATACGAATGTGCGGTATCGATAAATCGAATGTGCGGTACCGATCAATAGAATTTTCGGTACCAATCAATAGAATGTGCAGTACTCATCAATAGAATGTGCGGTACCTATAAATAGAATGTTCGGTACCGATCAATATAATGTGCTGTACCGATCAATAGAATGTGCGGTACCTATAAATAGAATGTGCGGTACCGATCATCATAATGTGCGGTACCAATCAATTTAATGTGCGGTACCGATCAATAGAATGTGCGGTACCGATAAATCGAATTTGCTGTACCGATCAATAGAATGTTCGGTACCAATCAATAGAATCTGCGGTACTGAACAATCGATTGTGCGGTACCGATCAATCGAATGTGCGGTGCCGATAAATCGAATGTGTGGTACCGATAAATCGTATGTGCGGTACCGATAAATCGAATTTGCTGTACCGATCAATAGAATGTTCGGTACCAATCAATAGAATCTGCGGTACTGAACAATCGATTGTGCGGTACCGATCAATCGAATGTGCGGTACCGATCAATGGAATGTGCGGTACCGAACAATCGAACAATCGAATATTCAGTATCGATCAATCGATTGTGCGGTACCGAACAATCGATTGTGCTGTACCGATCAATCGAATCTGCGCTACTGATCAATCGAATGTGCGGTACCGAACAATCGATTGTGCGGTACCGATCAATCTAATGTGCGGTACCGATAATACGAATTTGCGATACCGATAAAAGCAATGTGTGGGACCGATCAATATAATGTGCGGTACCGATAAATCGAATGTGCGGTACCGATCAATAGAATTTTCGGTACCAATCAATAAAATGTGCGGTACTCATCAATAGAATGTGCGGTACCTATAAATAGAATGTTCGGTACCGATCAATATAATGTGCGGTACCGATTAATCGAATGTGCGGTACCGATCAATAGAATGTTCGGTGACAATCAATAGAATGTGCGGTACCGATAAATAGAATGTTCGGTACCGATTAAAAGAATGTGCGGTACCGATCAATAGAATGTGCGGTACCGATAAATCGAATGTGCAGTACCGATCAATAGAATGTTCGGTACCAATCAATAGAATCTGCGGTACTGAACAATCGATTGTGCGGTACCGATCAATCGAATGTGCTGTACCGATCAATTGAATGTGCGGTACCGAACAATCGAATATTCAGTATCGATCAATCGATTGTGCGGTACCGAAATATCGATTGTGCTGTACCGATCAATCGAATGTGCGCTACTGATCAATCGATTGTGCGGTACCGAACAATCGATTGTGCGATACCGATCAATCTAATGTGCGGTACCGATAAAACGAATTTGCGATACCGATAAAAGAAATGTGTGGGACCGATCAATATAATGTGCGGTACCGATAAATCGAATGTGCAGTACCGATCAAAAGAATTTTCGGTACCAATCAATAGAATGTGCGGTACTCATCAATAGAATGTACGGTACCTATAAATAGAATGTTCGGTACCGATCAATATAATGTGCTGTACCGATCAATAGAATGTGCGATACCTATAAATAGAATGTGCGGTACCGATCATCATAATGTGCGGAACCAATCAATTGAATGTGCGGTACCGATCAATCGAATGTGCGGTACCGATCATTAGATTGTTCGGTACCGATCAATATAATGTGCGGTACCGATAAATCGAATGTGCGGTACCAATCATTATAATGTTCGGTACCGATCAATAGAATGTGCGGTACCGATTAATGGAATGTGCGGTACCGATCAATAGAATGTTCGGTGACAATCAATAGAATGTGCGGTACCGATTAATAGAACGTTCGGTACCGATTAAAAGAATGTGCGGTACCGATCAATAGAATGTGCGGTACCGATAAATCGAATGTGCGGTGCCGATCAATCGAATGTGCGTTGCCGATAAATCTAATGTGCGGTACCGATCAATCGATTGTGCGGTACCGAACAATCGAATGTGCGGTACCGATCAATCGAATGTGCGGTACCGATAAATCGAATGTGCGGTACCGATAAATCGAATGTGCGGTACCGATCAATCGAATGTGCGGTACCGATCAATCGAATGTGCGGTGCCGATCAATCGAATGTGCGGTACCGATCAATCGAATGTGCGTTACCGTTAAATGGAATATGCGTTGCCGATAAATCGAATGTGCGGTACCGATAAACAGAATGTGAGGTATCGATCAATCGAATGTGCGGTACCGATCAATCGAATGTGCGGTACCTATAAATCGAATGTGCGTTGCCGATAAATCGAGTGTGCGGTACCGATCAATCGAATGTGCGATGACGATCAATCGAATGTGCGGTTCCGATAAATCGAATGTGCGGTACCGATAAATCGTATGTGCGGTACCGATAAATGGAATATGCGGTGCCGATCAATCGAATGTGCGGTACCGATAAACAGAATGTGAGGTATCGATCAATCGAATGTGCGGTACCGATCAATCGAATGTGCGGTAACGATCAATAGAATGTGCGGTGCCGATCAATCGAATGTGCGGTACCGATCAATCGAATGTGCGGTACCGATCAATCGAATATGCGGTACCGATAAATCGAATGTACGGTGAGGATCAATCGAATGTGCGGTACCGATGAATCGAATGTGCGGTACCGATAAATGGAATGTGCCTTATCGATAAATCGAATGTGCAGTACCGATCAATCGAATGTGCGGTACCTATAAATCGAATGTGCGTTGCCGATAAATCGAGTGTGCGGTACCGATCAATCGAATGTGCGATGACGATCAATCGAATGTGCGGTTCCGATAAATCGAATGTGCGGTACCGATAAATCGTATGTGCGGTACCGATAAATGGAATATGCGGTGCCGATCAATCGAATGTGCGGTACCGATAAACAGAATGTGAGGTATCGATCAATCGAATGTGCGGTACCGATCAATCGAATGTGCGGTAACGATCAATAGAATGTGCGGTGCCGATCAATCGAATGTGCGGTACCGATCAATCGAATGTGCGGTACCGATCAATCGAATATGCGGTACCGATAAATCGAATGTACGGTGAGGATCAATCGAATGTGCGGTACCGATGAATCGAATGTGCGGTACCGATAAATGGAATGTGCCTTATCGATAAATCGAATGTGCAGTACCGATCAATCGAATGTGCGGTACCGATCAATCGAATGTGCGGTACCGATAAATCGAATGTGCGGTACCGATCAATCGAATGTGCGGTACCGATAAATCGAATTTGCGGTGAGGATCAATCGAATGTGTGGTACCGATAAATAGATGTGCGGTACCGATAAATCGAATGTGCGGTACCGATCAATCGAATGTGCGGTACCGATTAATCGAATGTGCGTTGCCGATAAATCTAATGTGCGGTACCGATTAATCGAATGTGCGGTAACGATCAATCGAATTTGCGGTGCCGATCAATCGATTGTGCGGTACCGAACAATCGAATGTGCGGTACCGATCAATCGAATGTGCCATATCGATCAATCGAATGTGCGGTACCGATAAATCGAAAGTGCGGTACCGATAAATCGATTGTGCCGTACCGAACAATAGAATGTGCGGTACCGATCAATCGAATGTGCGGTACCGATAAATCGAATGTGCGGTACCGATAAATCGAATGTGCGGTACCGATCAATCGAATGTGCGGTACCTATAAATCGAATGTGCGGTACCGATCAATCGAATGTGCGGTACCGATCAATCGAATGTGCGGTGCCGATCAATCGAATGTGCGGTGCCAATCAATCGAATGTGCGGTACCGATCAATCGAATGTGCGGTACCGTTAAATGGAATATGCGGTGCCGATAAATCGAATGTGCGGTACCGATAAACAGAATGTGAGGTATCGATCAATCGAATGTGCGGTACCGATCAATCGAATGTGCGGTACCTATAAATCGAATGTGCGTTGCCGATAAATCGAGTGTGCGGTACCGATCAATCGAATGTGCGATGACGATCAATCGAATGTGCGGTTCCGATAAATCGAATGTGCGGTACCGATAAATCGTATGTGCGGTACCGATCAATGGAACATGCGGTGCCGATCAAACGAATGTGCGGTACCGATAAACAGAATGTGAGGTATCGATCAATCGAATGTGCTGTACCGATCAATCGAATGTGCGGTGCCGATCAATCGAATGTGCGGTACCGATCAATCGAATGTGCGGTGACGATCAATCGAATGTGCGATGACGATCAATCGAATGTGCGGTACCGATCAATCGAATGTGCGGTACCGATCAATCGAATATGCGGTACCGATAAATCGAATGTACGGTGAGGATCAATCGAATGTGCGGTACCGATGAATCGAATGTGCGGTACCGATAAATGGAATGTGCCTTATCGATAAATCGAATGTGCAGTACCGATCAATCGAATGTGCGGTACCGATCAATCGAATGTGCGGTACCGATAAATCGAATGTGCGGTACCGATCAATCGAATGTGCGGTACCGATAAATCGAATTTGCGGTGAGGATCAATCGAATGTGTGGTACCGATAAATAGATGTGCGGTACCGATAAATCGAATGTGCGGTACCGATCAATCGAATGTGCGGTACCGATTAATCGAATGTGCGTTGCCGATAAATCTAATGTGCGGTACCGATTAATCGAATGTGCGGTAACGATCAATCGAATTTGCGGTGCCGATCAATCGATTGTGCGGTACCGAACAATCGAATGTGCGGTACCGATCAATCGAATGTGCCATATCGATCAATCGAATGTGCGGTACCGATAAATCGAAAGTGCGGAACCGATAAATCGATTGTGCCGTACCGAACAATAGAATGTGCGGTACCGATCAATCGAATGTGCGGTACCGATAAATCGAATGTGCGGTACCGATAAATCGAATGTGCGGTACCGATCAATCGAATGTGCGGTACCTATAAATCGAATGTGCGGTACCGATCAATCGAATGTGCGGTACCGATCAATCGAATGTGCGGTGCCGATCAATCGAATGTGCGGTGCCAATCAATCGAATGTGCGGTACCGATCAATCGAATGTGCGGTACCGTTAAATGGAATATGCGGTGCCGATAAATCGAATGTGCGGTACCGATAAACAGAATGTGAGGTATCGATCAATCGAATGTGCGGTACCGATCAATCGAATGTGCGGTACCTATAAATCGAATGTGCGTTGCCGATAAATCGAGTGTGCGGTACCGATCAATCGAATGTGCGATGACGATCAATCGAATGTGCGGTTCCGATAAATCGAATGTGCGGTACCGATAAATCGTATGTGCGGTACCGATCAATGGAACATGCGGTGCCGATCAAACGAATGTGCGGTACCGATAAACAGAATGTGAGGTATCGATCAATCGAATGTGCTGTACCGATCAATCGAATGTGCGGTGCCGATCAATCGAATGTGCGGTACCGATCAATCGAATGTGCGGTGACGATCAATCGAATGTGCGATGACGATCAATCGAATGTGCGGTAACGATCAATAGAATGTGCGGTGCCGATCAATCGAATGTGCGGTACCGATCAATCGAATGTGCGGTACCGATCAATCGAATATGCGGTACCGATCAATCGAATGTGCGGTGAGGATCAATCGAATGTGCGGTACCGATAAATCGAATGTGCGGTACCGATAAATGGAATGTGCCTTATCGATCAATCGAATGTGCGGTACCTTTAAATCGAATGTGCGTTGCCGATAAATAGAATGTGCGGTACCGATCAATCGAATGTGCGGTACCGATCAATCGAATGTGCGGTGCCGATAAATAGAATTTCGGTGAGGATCAATCGAATGTGCGGTATCGATAAACAGAATGTGCGTTGCCGATAAATCGAATGTGCGGTATCGATCAATCGAATGTGCGGTACCGATCAATCGAATGTGCGGTACCAATCATTATAATGTTCGGTACCGATCAATAGAATGTGCGGTACCGATTAATGGAATGTGCGGTACCGATCAATAGAATGTTCGGTGACAATCAATAGAATGTGCGGTACCGATTAATAGAACGTTCGGTACCGATTAAAAGAATGTGCGGTACCGATCAATAGAATGTGCGGTACCGATAAATCGAATGTGCGGTGCCGATCAATCGAATGTGCGTTGCCGATAAATCTAATGTGCGGTACCGATCAATCGATTGTGCGGTACCGAACAATCGAATGTGCGGTACCGATCAATCGAATGTGCGGTACCGATAAATCGAATGTGCGGTACCGATAAATCGAATGTGCGGTACCGATCAATCGAATGTGCGGTACCGATCAATCGAATGTGCGGTGCCGATCAATCGAATGTGCGGTACCGATCAATCGAATGTGCGTTACCGTTAAATGGAATATGCGTTGCCGATAAATCGAATGTGCGGTACCGATAAACAGAATGTGAGGTATCGATCAATCGAATGTGCGGTACCGATCAATCGAATGTGCGGTACCTATAAATCGAATGTGCGTTGCCGATAAATCGAGTGTGCGGTACCGATCAATCGAATGTGCGATGACGATCAATCGAATGTGCGGTTCCGATAAATCGAATGTGCGGTACCGATAAATCGTATGTGCGGTACCGATAAATGGAATATGCGGTGCCGATCAATCGAATGTGCGGTACCGATAAACAGAATGTGAGGTATCGATCAATCGAATGTGCGGTACCGATCAATCGAATGTGCGGTAACGATCAATAGAATGTGCGGTGCCGATCAATCGAATGTGCGGTACCGATCAATCGAATGTGCGGTACCGATCAATCGAATATGCGGTACCGATAAATCGAATGTACGGTGAGGATCAATCGAATGTGCGGTACCGATGAATCGAATGTGCGGTACCGATAAATGGAATGTGCCTTATCGATAAATCGAATGTGCAGTACCGATCAATCGAATGTGCGGTACCTATAAATCGAATGTGCGTTGCCGATAAATCGAGTGTGCGGTACCGATCAATCGAATGTGCGATGACGATCAATCGAATGTGCGGTTCCGATAAATCGAATGTGCGGTACCGATAAATCGTATGTGCGGTACCGATAAATGGAATATGCGGTGCCGATCAATCGAATGTGCGGTACCGATAAACAGAATGTGAGGTATCGATCAATCGAATGTGCGGTACCGATCAATCGAATGTGCGGTAACGATCAATAGAATGTGCGGTGCCGATCAATCGAATGTGCGGTACCGATCAATCGAATGTGCGGTACCGATCAATCGAATATGCGGTACCGATAAATCGAATGTACGGTGAGGATCAATCGAATGTGCGGTACCGATGAATCGAATGTGCGGTACCGATAAATGGAATGTGCCTTATCGATAAATCGAATGTGCAGTACCGATCAATCGAATGTGCGGTACCGATCAATCGAATGTGCGGTACCGATAAATCGAATGTGCGGTACCGATCAATCGAATGTGCGGTACCGATAAATCGAATTTGCGGTGAGGATCAATCGAATGTGTGGTACCGATAAATAGATGTGCGGTACCGATAAATCGAATGTGCGGTACCGATCAATCGAATGTGCGGTACCGATTAATCGAATGTGCGTTGCCGATAAATCTAATGTGCGGTACCGATTAATCGAATGTGCGGTAACGATCAATCGAATTTGCGGTGCCGATCAATCGATTGTGCGGTACCGAACAATCGAATGTGCGGTACCGATCAATCGAATGTGCCATATCGATCAATCGAATGTGCGGTACCGATAAATCGAAAGTGCGGAACCGATAAATCGATTGTGCCGTACCGAACAATAGAATGTGCGGTACCGATCAATCGAATGTGCGGTACCGATAAATCGAATGTGCGGTACCGATAAATCGAATGTGCGGTACCGATCAATCGAATGTGCGGTACCTATAAATCGAATGTGCGGTACCGATCAATCGAATGTGCGGTACCGATCAATCGAATGTGCGGTGCCGATCAATCGAATGTGCGGTGCCAATCAATCGAATGTGCGGTACCGATCAATCGAATGTGCGGTACCGTTAAATGGAATATGCGGTGCCGATAAATCGAATGTGCGGTACCGATAAACAGAATGTGAGGTATCGATCAATCGAATGTGCGGTACCGATCAATCGAATGTGCGGTACCTATAAATCGAATGTGCGTTGCCGATAAATCGAGTGTGCGGTACCGATCAATCGAATGTGCGATGACGATCAATCGAATGTGCGGTTCCGATAAATCGAATGTGCGGTACCGATAAATCGTATGTGCGGTACCGATCAATGGAACATGCGGTGCCGATCAAACGAATGTGCGGTACCGATAAACAGAATGTGAGGTATCGATCAATCGAATGTGCTGTACCGATCAATCGAATGTGCGGTGCCGATCAATCGAATGTGCGGTACCGATCAATCGAATGTGCGGTGACGATCAATCGAATGTGCGATGACGATCAATCGAATGTGCGGTACCGATCAATCGAATGTGCGGTACCGATCAATCGAATATGCGGTACCGATAAATCGAATGTACGGTGAGGATCAATCGAATGTGCGGTACCGATGAATCGAATGTGCGGTACCGATAAATGGAATGTGCCTTATCGATAAATCGAATGTGCAGTACCGATCAATCGAATGTGCGGTACCGATCAATCGAATGTGCGGTACCGATAAATCGAATGTGCGGTACCGATCAATCGAATGTGCGGTACCGATAAATCGAATTTGCGGTGAGGATCAATCGAATGTGTGGTACCGATAAATAGATGTGCGGTACCGATAAATCGAATGTGCGGTACCGATCAATCGAATGTGCGGTACCGATTAATCGAATGTGCGTTGCCGATAAATCTAATGTGCGGTACCGATTAATCGAATGTGCGGTAACGATCAATCGAATTTGCGGTGCCGATCAATCGATTGTGCGGTACCGAACAATCGAATGTGCGGTACCGATCAATCGAATGTGCCATATCGATCAATCGAATGTGCGGTACCGATAAATCGAAAGTGCGGAACCGATAAATCGATTGTGCCGTACCGAACAATAGAATGTGCGGTACCGATCAATCGAATGTGCGGTACCGATAAATCGAATGTGCGGTACCGATAAATCGAATGTGCGGTACCGATCAATCGAATGTGCGGTACCTATAAATCGAATGTGCGGTACCGATCAATCGAATGTGCGGTACCGATCAATCGAATGTGCGGTGCCGATCAATCGAATGTGCGGTGCCAATCAATCGAATGTGCGGTACCGATCAATCGAATGTGCGGTACCGTTAAATGGAATATGCGGTGCCGATAAATCGAATGTGCGGTACCGATAAACAGAATGTGAGGTATCGATCAATCGAATGTGCGGTACCGATCAATCGAATGTGCGGTACCTATAAATCGAATGTGCGTTGCCGATAAATCGAGTGTGCGGTACCGATCAATCGAATGTGCGATGACGATCAATCGAATGTGCGGTTCCGATAAATCGAATGTGCGGTACCGATAAATCGTATGTGCGGTACCGATCAATGGAACATGCGGTGCCGATCAAACGAATGTGCGGTACCGATAAACAGAATGTGAGGTATCGATCAATCGAATGTGCTGTACCGATCAATCGAATGTGCGGTGCCGATCAATCGAATGTGCGGTACCGATCAATCGAATGTGCGGTGACGATCAATCGAATGTGCGATGACGATCAATCGAATGTGCGGTAACGATCAATAGAATGTGCGGTGCCGATCAATCGAATGTGCGGTACCGATCAATCGAATGTGCGGTACCGATCAATCGAATATGCGGTACCGATCAATCGAATGTGCGGTGAGGATCAATCGAATGTGCGGTACCGATAAATCGAATGTGCGGTACCGATAAATGGAATGTGCCTTATCGATCAATCGAATGTGCGGTACCTTTAAATCGAATGTGCGTTGCCGATAAATAGAATGTGCGGTACCGATCAATCGAATGTGCGGTACCGATCAATCGAATGTGCGGTGCCGATAAATAGAATTTCGGTGAGGATCAATCGAATGTGCGGTATCGATAAACAGAATGTGCGTTGCCGATAAATCGAATGTGCGGTATCGATCAATCGAATGTGCGGTACCGCTCAATCGAATGTGCGGTGCCGATCAATCGAATGTGCGGTACCGATAAATTAAATGTGCGGTGCCGATAAATCGATTGTGCGGTATCGATCAATCGAATGTGCGGTGACGATCAATCGAATGTGCGAAGACGATCAATCGAATGTGCGGTACCGATCAATCGAATGTGCGGTACCGATAAATCGAATGTGCGTTGCCGATAAATCGAATGTGCGGTACCGATCAATCGAATGTGCGGTTCCGATCAATCGAATGTGCGGTACCGATAAATCGAATGTGCGGTACCGATCAATCGAATGTGCGGTACCGATAAACAGAATGTGCGTTGCCGATTAATGGAATGTGCGGTACCGATCAATCGAATGTGCGGTACCGATCAATCGAATGTGCGGTACCGATAAATCGAATGTGCGGTGAGGATCAATCGAATGTGCCGTACCGATCAATCGAATGTGCGGTGCCGATAAATCGAATGTGCGGTACCGATCAATCGAATGTGCGGTACCGATCAATCGAATGTGCGGTACCGATAAGTCGAATGTGCGGTACCGATAAATCGAATGTGCGGTACCGATCAATCGAATGTGCGGTACCGATCAATCGAATGTGCGGTGCCGATCAATCGAATGTGCGGTACCGATTAATCGAATGTGCGGTACCGATAAATCGAATTTGCGGTGAGGATCAATCGAATGTGTGGTACCGATAAATAGAATGTGCGGTTCCGATAAATCGAATGTGCGGTACTGATCAATCGAATGTGCGGTACCTATAAATCGAATGTGCGTTGCCGATAAATCGAATGTGCGGTACCGATCAATCGAATGTGCGGTACCGATCAATCGAATGTGCGGTTCCGATAAATCGAATGTGCGGTACCGATAAATCGTATGTGCGGTACCGATAAATGGAATGTGCGGTGCCGATAAATCGAAAGTGCGGTACCGATAAACAGAAAGTGAGGTATCGATCAATCGAATGTGCGGTACCGCTCAATCGAATGTGCGGTGCGGATCAATCGAATGTGCGGTACCGATCAATCGAATGTGCGGTACCGATTAATCGAATGTGCGTTGCCGATCAATCGAATGTGCGGTGACGATGAATCGAATGTGCGGTACCGATCAATCTAATGTGCCTTATCGATCAATCGAATGTGCGGTACCGATCAATCGAATCTGCGGTACCGATTAATCGAATGTGCGTTGCCGATAAATCGAATGTTCGGTACCGATCAATCGAATGTGCGGTACCGATAAATCGAATGTGCGGTACCGATAAATTGAATGTGCGGTACTGATAAACAGAATGTGCGGTACCTATAAATCGAATGTGTGGTACCGATAAATAGAATGTGCGGTTCCGATAAATCGAATGTGCGAAGACGATCAATCGAATGTGCGGTACCGATCAATCGAATGTGCGGTACCTATAAATCGAATGTGCGTTGCCGATAAATCGAATGTGCGGTACCGATAAATCGAATGTGCGGTACCGATCAATCGAATGTGTGGTACCGATCAATCGAATGTGCGGTACTGATAAATCGAATGTGCGGTACCGATAAATCGTATGTGCGGTACCGATAAATGGAATGTGCGGTACCGATAAATGGAATGTGCGGTACTGATAAACAGAATGTGCGGTACCGATCAATTGAATGTGCGGTACCGATTAATGGAATGTGCGTTGCCGATCAATATAATGTGCGGTACCGATTAATGGAATGTGCGGTAACGATCAATCGAATGTGCGGTGCCGATCAAGCGATTGTGCGGTACCGAACAATCGAATGTGCGGTACCGATCAATCGAATGTGCGGTACCGATCAATCGAATGTGCGGTGCCGGTCAATCGAATGTGCGGTACCGATTAATCGATTGTGCGGTACCGATAAATCGAATTTGCGGTGAGGATCAATCGAATGTGTGGTACCGATAAATAGAATGTGCGGTTCCGATAAATCGAATGTGCGGTACCGATCAATCGAATGTGCGGTACCTATAAATCGAATGTGCGTTGCCGATAAATCTAATGTGCGGTACCGATCAATCGATTGTGCGGTACCGAACAATCGAATGTGCGGTACCGATCAATCGAATGTGCGGTACCGATAAATCGAATGTGCGGTACCGATAAATCGAATGTGCGGTACCGATCAATCGAATGTGCGGTACCGATCAATCGAATGTGCGGTGCCGATCAATCGAATGTGCGGTACCGATCAATCGAATGTGCGGTACCGTTAAATGGAATATGCGTTGCCGATAAATCGAATGTGCGGTACCGATAAACAGAATGTGAGGTATCGATCAATCGAATGTGCGGTACCGATCAATCGAATGTGCGGTACCTATAAATCGAATGTGCGTTGCCGATAATCGAGTGTGCGGTACCGATCAATCGAATGTGCGATGACGATCAATCGAATGTGCGGTTCCGATAAATCGAATGTGCGGTACCGATAAATCGTATGTGCGGTACCGATAAATGGAATATGCGGTGCCGATCAATCGAATGTGCGGTACCGATAAACAGAATGTGAAGTATCGATCAATCGAATGTGCGGTACCGATCAATCGAATGTGCGTTGCCGATCAATCGAATGTGCGGTACCGATCAATCGAATGTTCGGTGACGATCAATCGAATGTGCGATGACGATCAATCGAATATGCGGTACCGATAAATCGAATGTGCGGTGAGGATCAATCGAATGTGCGGTTCCGATAAATCGAATGTGCGGTACCGATCAATCGAATGTGCGGTACCGATAAATCGAATGTGCGGTGAGGATCAATCGAATGTGTGGTACCGATAAATAGATGTGCGGTACCGATAAATCGAATGTGCGGTACCGATCAGTCGAATGTGCGGTACCGATTAATCGAATGTGCGTTGCCGATAAATCTAATGTGCGGTACCGATTAATCGAATGTGCGGTAACGATCAATCGAATTTGCGGTGCCGATCAATCGATTGTGCGGTACCGAACAATCGAATGTGCGGTACCGATCAATCGAATGTGCCATATCGATCAATCGAATGTGCGGTGCCGATAAATCGAAAGTGCGGAACCGATAAATCGATTGTGCCGTACCGAACAATAGAATGTGCGGTACCGATCAATCGAATGTGCGGTACCTATAAATCGAATGTGCATTGCCGATAAATCGAGTGTGCGGTACCGATCAATCGAATGTGCGGTGACGATCAATCGAATGTGCGGTTCCGATAAATCGAATGTGCGGTACCGATAAATCGAATGTGCTGTACCGATCAATCGAATGTGCGGTGCTGATCAATCGAATGTGCGGTACCGATCAATCGAATGTGCGGTACCGATCAATCGAATATGCGGTACCGATCAATCGAATGTGCGGTGAGGATCAATCGAATGTGCGGTACCGATAAATCGAATGTGCGGTACCGATAAACAGAATGTGCGTTGCCGATTAATGGAATGTGCGGTACCGATCAATCGAATGTGCGGTACCGATCAATCGAATGTGCGGTACCGATAAATCGAATGTGCGGTGAGGATCAATCGAATGTGCGGTACCGATCAATCGAATGTGCGGTGCCGATCAATCGAATGTGCGGTTCCGATCAATCGAATGTGCGGTACCGATCAATCGAATGTGCGGTTCCGATAAATCGAATGTGCGGTACCGATAAATCGTATGTGCGGTACCGATAAATGGAATGTGCAGTGCCGATAAATAGAAAGTGCGGTACCGATGAACAGAATGTGAGGTATCGATCAATCGAATGTGCGGTACCGATCAATCGAATGTGCGTTGCAGATAAATCGAATGTGCGGTACCGATCAATCGAATGTGCGGTACCGATCAATCGATTGTGCGGTACCGAACAATCGAATGTGCGGTACCGATCAATCGAATGTGCCTTATCGATCAATCGAATGTGCGGTGCCGATAAATCGAAAGTGCGGAACCGATAAATCGATTGTGCGGTACCGATCAATCGAATTTGAGGTACCGATTAATCGAATGTGCGTTGGCGATAAATCGAATGTGCGGTACCGTTGAATCGAATGTGCGGTACCGATCAATCGAATGTGCGGTACCGATCAATCGAATGTGCGGTACCGATCAATCGAATGTGCGGTTCCGATAAATCGAATGTGCGGTACCGATAAATCGTATGTGCGGTACCGATAAATGGAATGTGCAGTGCCGATAAATAGAAAGTGCGGTACCGATAAATAGAATGTGAGGTATCGATCAATCGAATGTGCGGTACCGATCAATCGAATGTGCGTTGCCGATAAATCGAATGTGCGGTACCGATCAATCGAATGTGCGGTACCGATCAATCGATTGTGCGGTACCGAACAATCGAATGTGCGGTACCGATCAATCGAATGTGCCTTATCGATTAATCGAATATGCGGTGCCGATAAATCGAATGTGCGGTACCGATCAATCGAATGTGCGGTACCGATCAATCGAATGTGCGGTTCCGATCAATCGAATGTGCGGTACCGATAAATGGAATGTGCGGTGCCGTTCAATCGAATGTGCGGTGCCGATCAATCGAATGTGCGGTACCGATCAATCGAATGTGCGGTACCGATCAATCGAATGTGCGGTACCGATAAATCGAATGTGCGGTGAGGATGAATCGAATGTGCGGTACCGATCAATCGAATGTGCGGTGCCGATCAATCGAATGTGCAGTACCGATCAATCGAATGTGCGGTTCCGATAAATCGAATGTGCGGTACCGATAAATCGTATGTGCGGTACCGATAAATGGAATGTGCGGTGCCGATAAATAGAAAGTGCGGTACCGATAAACAGAATGTGAGGTATCGATCAATCGAATGTGCGGTGCCGATAAATCGAATGTGCGGTGAGGATGAATCGAATGTGCGGTACCGATCAATCGAATGTGCGGTGCCGATCAATCGAATGTGCGGTACCGATCAATCGAATGTGCGGTACCGATCAATCGAATGTGCGGTTCCGATAAATCGAATAAGCGGTACCGATAAATCGTATGTGCGGTACCGATAAATGGAATGTGCAGTGCCGATAAATAGAAAGTGCGGTACCGATGAACAGAATGTGAGGTATCGATCAATCGAATGTGCTTTACCGATCAATCGAATGTGCGTTGCCGATAAATCGAATGTGCGGTACCGATCAATCGAATGTGCGGTACCGATCAATCGATTGTGCGGTACCGAACAATCGAATGTGCGGTACCGATCAATCGAATGTGCCTTATCGATCAATCGAATGTGCGGTGCCGATAAATCGAAAGTGCGGAACCGATAAATCGATTGTGCGGTACCGAACAATCGAATGTGCGGTACCGATCAATCGAATGTGCGGTACCGATAAATCGAATGTGTGATACCGATAAATCGAATGTGCGGTACCGATAAATCGTATGTGCGGTACCGATCAATCGAATGTGCCTTATCGATCAATCGAATGTGCGGTGCCGATAAATCGAAAGTGCGGAACCGATAAATCGATTGTGCGGTACCGAACAATCGAATGTGCGGTACCGATCAATCGAATGTGCGGTACCTATCAATCGAATGTGCGGTACCGATTAATCGAATGTGCGTTGGCGATAAATCGAATGTGCGTACCGTTGAATCGAATGTGCGGTACCGATCAATCGAATGTACGGTACCGATCAATCGAATGTGCGGTACCGATCAATCGAATGTGCGGTTCCGATAAATCGAATGTGCGGTACCGATAAATCGTATGTGCGGTACCGATAAACAGAATGTGCAGTGCCGATAAATAGAAAGTGCGGTACCGATAAATAGAATGTGAGGTATCGATCAATCGAATGTGCGGTACCGATCAATCGAATGTGCGTTGCCGATACATCGAATGTGCGGTACCGATCAATCGAATGTGCGGTACCGATCAATCGATTGTGCGGTTCCGAACAATCGAATGTGCGGTACCGATCAATCGAATGTGCCTTATCGATCAATCGAATGTGCGGTGCCGATAAATCGAATGTGCGGTACCGATCAATCGAATGTGCGGTACCGATCAATCGAATGTGCGGTTTCGATCAATCGAATGTGCGGTACCGATAAATCGTATGTGCGGTACCGATAAATGGAATGTGCGGTGCCGTTCAATCGAATGTGCGGTGCCGATCAATCGAATGTGCGGTACCGATCAATCGAATGTCCGGTACCGATCAATCGAATGTGCGGTACCGATAAATCGAATGTGCGGTGAGGATGAATCGAATGTGCGGTTCCGATAAATCGAATGTGCGGTACCGATCAATCGAATGTGCGGTACCGATCAATCGATTGTGCGGTACCGAACAATCGAATGTGCGGTACCGATCAATCGAATGTGCCTTATCGATCAATCGAATGTGCGGTGCCGATAAATCGAAAGTGCGGAACCGATAAATCGAGTGTGCGGTACCGATCAATCGAATGTGCGGTACCGATCAATCGAATGTGCGGTACCGATTAATCGAATGTGCGTTGGCGATAAATCGAATGTGCGGTACCGTTGAATAGAATGTGCGGTACCGATCAATCGAATGTACGGTACCGATCAATCGAATGTGCGGTACCGATCAATCGAATGTGCGGTACCGATTAATCGAATGTGTGATACCGATAAATCGAATGTGCGGTACCGATCAATCGAATGTGCGGTACCGATCAATCGAATGTGCGGTGCCGATCAATCGAATGTGCGGTACCGATCAATCGAATGTGCGGTACCGATTAATCGAATGTGCGTTGGCGATCAATCGAATGTGCGGTACCGTTGAATCGAATGTGCGGTACCGATCAATCGAATGTGCGGTGCCGATAAAGCGAATTTGCGGTGAGGATCAATCGAATGTGCGGTACCGATAAATAGAATGTGCGTTACCGATCAATCGAATGTGCGGTACCTAAAATCGAATGTGCGTTGCCGATAAATGGAATGTGCGGTACCGATCAATCGAATGTGCGGTACCGATTAATCGAATGTGCGGTTCCGATCAATCGAATGTGCCGTACCGATAAATCGAATGTGCGGTACCGATCAATCGAATGTGCGGTACCGATCAATCGAATGTGCGGTACCGATAAATCGAATGTGCGGTACCGATAAATCGTATGTGCGGTACCGATAAATGGAATGTGCGGTGCCGATAAATAGAAAGTGCGGTACCGATAATCAGAATGTGAGGTATCGATCAATCGAATGTGCGGTACCGATAAATCGTATGTGCGGTACCGATAAATGGAATGTGCGGTGCCGTTCAATCGAATGTGCGGAGCCGATCAATCGAATGTGCGGTATCGATCAATCGAATTTGCGGTACCGATCAATCGAATGTGCGGTACCGATAAATCGAATGTGCGGTGAGGAAGAATCGAATGTGCGGTACCGATCAATCGAATGTGCGGTGCCGATCAATCGAATGTGCGGTACCGATCAATCGAATGTGCGGTTCCGATAAATCGAATGTGCGGTACCGATATATCGTATGTGCGGTACCGATAAATGGAATGTGCGGTGCCGATAAATAGAAAGTGCGGTACCGATAAACAGAATGTGAGGTATCGATCAATCGAATGTGCGGTACCGATAAATCGAATGTGCGGTGAGGATGAATCGAATGTGCGGTACCGATCAATCGAATGTGCGGTGCCGATCAATCGAATGTGCGGTACCGATCAATCGAATGTGCGGTACCGATCAATCGAATGTGCGGTTCCGATAAATCGAATGTGCGGTACCGATAAATCGTATGTGCGGTACCGATAAATGGAATGTGCAGTGCCGATAAATAGAAAGTGCGGTACCGATAAACAGAATGTGAGGTATCGATCAATTGAATGTGCGGTACCGATCAATCGAATGTGCGTTGCCGATAAATCGAATGTGCGGTACCGATCAATCGAATGTGCGGTACCGATCAATCGATTGTGCGGTACCGAACAATCGAATGTGCGGTACCGATCAATCGAATGTGCCTTATCGATCAATCGAATGTGCGGTGCCGATAAATCGAAAGTGCGGAACCGATAAATCGATTGTGCGGTACCGAACAATCGAATGTGCGGTACCGATCAATCGAATGTGCGGTACCGATAAATCGAATGTGTGATACCGATCAATCGAATGTGCGGTACCGATCAATCGAATGTGCGGTACCGATCAATCGAATGTGCGGTGCCGATCAATCGAATGTGCGGTACCGATCAATCGAATGTGCGGTACCGATTAATCGAATGTGCGTTGGCGATAAATCGAATGTGCGGTACCGTTGAATCGAATGTGCGGTACCGATAAATCGAATGTACGGTACCGATCAATCGAATGTGCGGTACCGATCAATCGAATGTGCGGTACCGATTAATCGAATGTGCGTTGGCGATAAATCGAATGTGCGGTACCGTTGAATCGAATGTGCGGTACCGATAAATCGAATGTACGGTACCGATCAATCGATTGTGCGGTACCGAACAATCGAATGTGCGGTACCGATCAATCGAATGTGCCTTATCGATCAATCGAATGTGCGGTGCCGATAAATCGAAAGTGCGGAACCGATAAATCGATTGTGCGGTACCGAACAATCGAATGTGCGGTACCGATCAATCGAATGTGCGGTACCGATAAATCGAATGTGTGATACCGATCAATCGAATGTGCGGTACCGATCAATCGAATGTGCGGTACCGATCAATCGAATGTGCGGTGCCGATCAATCGAATGTGCGGTACCGATCAATCGAATGTGCGGTACCGATTAATCGAATGTGCGTTGGCGATAAATCGAATGTGCGGTACCGTTGAATCGAATGTGCGGTACCGATAAATCGAATGTACGGTACCGATCAATCGAATGTGCGGTACCGATCAATCGAATGTGCGGTTCCGATAAATCGAATGTGCGGTACCGATAAATCGTATGTGCGGTACCGATAAATGGAATGTGCAGTGCCGATAAATAGAAAAGTGCGGTACCGATAAACAGAATGTGAGGTATCGATCAATCGAATGTGCGGTACCGATCAATCGAATGTGCGTTGCCGATAAATCGAATGTGCGGTACCGATCAATCGAATGTGCGGTACCGATCAATCGATTGTGCGGTACCGAACAATCGAATGTGCGGTACCGATCAATCGAATGTGCCTTATCGATCAATCGAATGTGCAGTGCCGATAAATCGAAAGTGCGGAACCGATAAATCGAATGTGTGATACCGATAAATCGAATGTGCGGTACCGATCAATCGAATGTGCGGTACCGATCAATCGAATGTGCGGTGCCGATCAATCGAATGTGCGGTACCGATCAATCGAATGTGCGGTACCGATCAATCGAATGTACGGTACCGATCAATCGAATGTGCGGTACCGATCAATCGAATGTGCGGTGACGATCAATCGAATGTGCGGTACCGATAAACAGAATGTGCGGTACCGATCAATCGAATGTGCGTTGCCGATAATTCGAATGTGCGGTACCGAACAATCGAATGTGCGGTACCGATCAATCGAATGTGCGGTACCGATTAATCGAATGTGCGTTGCCGATAAATCTAATTTGCGGTACCGAACAATCGAATGTGCGGTTCCGATTAATCGAATGTGCGGTACCGATCAATCGAATGTGCGGTACCGATAAATCGAAAGTGCGGAATCGATAAATCGATTGTGCGGTACCGAACAATCGAATGTGCGGTACCGATCAATCGAATGTGCGGTACCGATAAATCGAATGTGCGGTACCGATAAATCGAATGTGCGGTACCGATCAATCGAATGTACGGTGCCGATAAATCGAATGTGTGGTACCGATAAATCGAATGTGCGGTACCGATCAATCGAATGTGTGGTTCCGATAAATCGAATGTGCGGTACCGATAAATCGTATGTGTGGTACCGATAAATGGAATGTGCGGTGCCGATAAATCGAATGTGCGGTACCGATAAACAGAATGTGAGGTATCGATCAATCGAACGTGCGGTACCGATCAATCGAATGTGCGTTGCCGATAAATCGAATGTGCGGTACCGATCAATCGAATGTGCGGTACCGATCAATCGAATGTGCGGTGCCGATCAATCGAATGTGCGGTACCGATCAATCGAATGTGCGGTACCGATTAATCGAATGTGCGTTGCCGATCAATCGAATGTGCGGTGACGATCAATCGAATGTGCGGTACCGATCAATCGAATGTGCCTTATCGATCAATCGAATGTGCGGTATCGATCAATCGAACGTGCGGTACAAATAAATAAAATGTGCGGTACCGATCAATCGAATGTGCGGTACCGATAAATTAAATGTGCGGTGCCGATAAATCGATTGTGCGATATCGATCAATCGAATGTGCGGTACCGATCAATCGAATGTGCAGTGACGATCAATCGAATGTGCGATGACTATCAATCGAATGTGCGGTACCGATCAATCGAATGTGCGGTGCCGATAAATAGAAAGTGCGGTACCGATAAACAGAATGTGAGGTATCGATCAATCGAATGTGCGGTGCCGATCAATCGAATGTGCGGTACCGATCAATCGATTGTGCGTTGCCGATAAATCTAATTTGCGGTACCGAACAATCGAATGTGCGGTACCGATCAATCGAATGTGCGGTACCGATAAATCGAATGTGTGGTACCGATAAATCGAATGTGCGGTACCGATCAATCGAATGTACGGTGCCGATAAATCGAATGTGTGGTACCGATAAATCGAATGTGCGGTACCGATCAATCGAATGTGCGGTACCGATAAATCGTATGTGTGGTACCGATAAATGGAATGTTCGGTGCCGATAAATCGAATGTGCGGTACCGATAAACAGAATGTGAGGTATCGATCAATCGAACGTGCGGTACCGATCAATCGAATGTGCGTTGCCGATAAATCGAATGTGCGGTACCGATCAATCGAATGTGCGGTACCGCTCAATCGAATGTGCGGTGCCGATCAATCGAATGTGCGGTACCGATCAATCGAATGTGCGGTACCGATTAATCGAATGTGCGTTGCCGATCAATCGAATGTGCGGTGACGATCAATCGAATGTGCGGTACCGATCAATCGAATGTGCCTTATCGATCAATCGAAAGTGCGGTATCGATCAATCGAATGTGCGGTACCAATAAATAAAATGTGCGGTACCGATCAATCGAATGTGCGGTACCGATAAATTAAATGTGCGGTGCCGATAATCGATTGTGCGGTATCGATCAATCGAATGTGCGGTACCGATCAATCGAATGTGCAGTGACGATCAATCGAATGTGCGATGACGATCAATCGAATGTGCGGTACCGATCAATCGAATGTGCGGTGCCGATAAATAGAATGTGCGGTACCGATAAACAGAATGTGAGGTATCGATCAATCGAATGTGCGGTACCGATCAATAGAATGTGCGTTGCCGATAAATCGAATGTGCGGTGCCGATCAATCGAATGTGCGGTACCGATCAATCGATTGTGCGGTACCGAACAATCGAATGTGCGGTACCTATCAATCGAATGTGCCTTATCGATCAATCGAATGTGCGGTGCCGATAAATCGAAAGTGCGGAACCGATAAATCGATTGTGCGGTACCGAACAATCGAATGTGCGGTACCGATCAATCGAATGTGCGGTACCGATAAATCGAATGTGTGGTACCGATAAATTGAATGTGCGGTACCGATCAATGGAATGTGCGGTACCGATCAATCGAATGTGCGGTACCGATAAATTAAATGTGCCATGCCGATAAATCCATTGTGCGGTATCGATCAATCGAATGTGCGGTACCGATCAATCGAATGTGCGGTGACGATCAATCGAATGTGCGGTACCGATAAACAGAATGTGCGGTACCGATCAATCGAATGTGCGTTGCCGATAATTCGAATGTGCGGTACCGAACAATCGAATGTGCGGTACCGATCAATCGAATGTGCGGTACCGATTAATCGAATGTGCGTTGCCGATAAATCTAATTTGCGGTACCGAACAATCGAATGTGCGGTTCCGATTAATCGAATGTGCGGTACCGATCAATCGAATGTGCGGTACCGATAAATCGAAAGTGCGGAATCGATAAATCGATTGTGCGGTTCCGAACAATCGAATGTGCGGTACCGATCAATCGAATGTGCGGTACCGATAAATCGAATGTGCGGTACCGATAAATCGAATGTGCGGTACCGATCAATCGAATGTGCGGTGCCGATAAATCGAATGTGTGGTACCGATAAATCGAATGTGCGGTACCGATCAATCGAATGTGTGGTTCCGATAAATCGAATGTGCGGTACCGATAAATCGTATGTGTGGTACCGATAAATGGAATGTGCGGTGCCGATAAATCGAATGTGCGGTACCGATAAACAGAATGTGAGGTATCGATCAATCGAACGTGCGGTACCGATCAATCGAATGTGCGTTGCCGATAAATCGAATGTGCGGTACCGATCAATCGAATGTGCGGTACCGCTCAATCGAATGTGCGGTGCCGATCAATCGAATGTGCGGTACCGATTAATCGAATGTGCGTTGCCGATCAATCGAATGTGCGGTGACGATCAATCGAATGTGCGGTACCGATCAATCGAATGTGCCTTATCGATCAATCGAATGTGCGGTATCGATCAATCGAACGTGCGGTACCAATAAATAAAATGTGCGGTACCGATCAATCGAATGTGCGGTACCGATAAATTAAATGTGCGGTGCCGATAAATCGATTGTGCGGTATCGATCAATCGAATGTGCGGTACCGATCAATCGAATGTGCAGTGACGATCAATCGAATGTGCGATGACGATCAATCGAATGTGCGGTACCGATCAATCGAATGTGCGGTGCCGATAAATAGAAAGTGCGGTACCGATAAACAGAATGTGAGGTATCGATCAATCGAATGTGCGGTACCGATCAATAGAATGTGCGTTGCCGATAAATCGAATGTGCGGTGCCGATCAATCGAATGTGCGGTACCGATCAATCGATTGTGCGGTACCGAACAATCGAATGTGCGGTACCTATCAATCGAATGTGCCTTATCGATCAATCGAATGTGCGGTGCCGATAAATCGAAAGTGCGGAACCGATAAATCGAATGTGCGGTACCGAACAATCGAATGTGCGGTACCGATCAATCGAATGTGCGGTACCGATAAATCGAATGTGTGGTACCGATAAATTGAATGTGCGGTACCGATCAATGGAATGTGCGGTACCGATCAATCGAATGTGCGGTACCGATAAATTAAATGTGCGGTGCCGATAAATCCATTGTGCGGTATCGATCAATCGAATGTGCGGTACCGATCAATCGAATGTGCGGTGACGATCAATCGAATGTGCGATGACGATCAATCGAATGTGCGGTACCGATCAATCGAATGTGCGGTACCGATAAATCGAATGTGCGTTGCCGATCAATCGAATGTGCGGTACCGATCAATCGAATGTGCGGTACCGATCAATCGAATGTGCGGTACCGATAAATAATATGTGCGGTGCCGATAAATCGATTGTGCGGTATCGATTAATCGAATGTGCAGTACCGATCAATCGAATGTGCGGTGACGATCAATCGAATGTGCGATGACGATCAATCGAATGTGCGGTACCGATCAATCGAATGTGCGGTACCGATCAATCGAATGTGCGGTACCGATCAATCGAATGTGCGGTACCGATAAATGGAATGTGCGTTACCGATAAATCGTATGTGCGGTACCGATAAATGGAATGTGCGGTACCGATCAATCGAATGTGCGGTACCGATAAATCGAATGTGCGGTACCGATCAATCGAATGTGCGGTACCGATAAATCGAATGTGCGGTACCGATAAATCGAACGTGCGGTACCGATCAATCGAATGAGCGGTACCGATCAATCGAATGTGCGGTGCCGATCAATTGAATATGCGGTACCGATAAATCGAATGTGCGGTGAGGATGAATCGAATGTGCGGTACCGATAAATCGAATGTGCGGTACCGATCAATCGAATGTGCCTTATCGATCAATCGAATGTGCGGTACCTAAAAATCGAATGTGCGTTGCCGATAAATGGAATGTGCGGTACCGATCAATCGAATGTGCGGTACCGATCAATCGAATGTGCGGTACCGATAAATCGAATGTGCGGTACCGATAAATCGTATGTGCGGTACTGATAAATGGAATGTGCGGTACCGATAAATCGAATGTGCGGTACCGATAAACAGAATGTGCGGTATCGATCAATCGAATGTGCGGTACCGATCAATCGAATATGCGGTGCCGATCAATCGATTGTGCGGTACCGAACAATCGAATGTGCGGTACCGATCAATCGAATGTGCCTTATCGATCAATCGAATGTGCGGTACCGATAAATCGAAAGTGCGGAACCGATAATTCGATTGTGCGGTACCGAACAATCGAATGTGCGGTACCGATAAATCGAAGGTGCGGTACCGATAAATCGAATGTGCGGTACCGATCAATCGAATGTGCGGTACCGATCAATCGAATGTGCGGTACCTATGAATCGAATGTGCGTTGCCTATAAATGGAATGTGCGGTACCGATCAATCGAATGTGCGGTACCGATCAATCGAATGTGCGGTTCCGATCAATCGAATGTGCGGTACCGATAAATCGTAGGTGCGGTACCGATAAATCGAATGTGCCTTATCGATCAATCGAATGTGCGGTACCTATAAATCGAATGTGCGGTACCGATAAATCGAATGTGCGGTACCGATAAATCGAATGTGCGGTTCCGATCAATCGAATGTGCGGTACCGATAAATCGAATGTGCGGTACCGATAAACAGAATGTGCGGTATCGATCAATCGAATGTGCGGTACCGATCAATCGAATGTGCGGTACCTATAAATCGAATGTGCGTTGCCGATAAATGGAATGTGCGGTACCGATCAATCGAATGTGCGGTACCGATCAATCGAATGTGCGGTTCCGATCAATCGAATGTGCGGTATCGATAAATCGTATGTGCGGTACTGATAAATCGAATGTGCCTTATCGATCAATCGAATGTGCGGTACCTATAAATCGAATGTGCGTTGCCGATAAATCGAATGTGCGGTCCCGATCAATCGAATGTGCGGTACCGATCAATCGAATGTGCGGTACCGATAAATCAAATGTGCGGTACCGATAAATCGAATGTGCGGTAACGATCAATCGAATGTGCGGTACCGATAAATCGAATGTGCGGTACCGATAAACAGAATGTGCGGTACCGATCAATCGAATGTGCGTTGCCGATAATTCGAATGTGCGGTACCGAACAATCGAATGTGCGGTACCGATCAATCGAATGTGCGGTACCGATTAATCGAATGTGCGTTGCCGATAAATCTAATTAGCGGTACCGAACAATCGAATGTGCGGTTCCGATCAATCGAATGTGCGGTACCGATCAATCGAATGTGCGGTAACGATCAATCGAATGTGCGGTACCGATAAAGCGAATTTGCGGTGAGGATCAATCGAATGTGTGGTACCGATAAATCGAATGTGCGGTACCGATAAACAGAATGTGAGGTATCGATCAATCGAACGTGCGGTACCGATCAATCGAATGTGCGTTGCCGATAAATCGAATGTGCGGTACCGATTAATCAAATGTGCGGTACCGCTCAATCGAATGTGCGGTGCCGATCAATCGAATGTGCGGTACCGATCAATCGAATGTGCGGTACCGATTAATCGAATATGCGTTGCCGATCAATCGAATGTGCGGTGACGATCAATCGAATGTGCGGTACCGATAAATCGAATGTGCCTTATCGATCAATCGAATGTGCGGTATCGATCAATCGAATGTGCGGTACCAATAAATAAAATGTGCGGTACCGATCAATGGAATGTGCGGTACCGATAAATTAAATGTGCGGTGCCGATAAATCGATTGTGCGGTATCGATCAATCGAATGTGCGGTACCGATCAATCGAATGTGCGGTGACGATCAATCGAATGTGCGATGACGATCAATCGAATGTGCGGTACCGATCAATCGAATGTGCGGTGCCGCTAAATAGAAAGTGCGGTACCGATAAACAGAATGTGAGGTATCGATCAATCGAATGTGCGGTACCGATCAATCGAATGTGCGTTGCCGATAAATCGAATGTGCGGTACCGATCAATCGAATGTGCGGTACCGATCAATCGAATGTGCGGTACCGATAAATCGAATGTGTGGTACCGATAAATTGAATGTGCGGTACCGATCAATGGAATGTGCGGTACCGATCAATCGAATGTGCGGTACCGATAAATTCAATGTGCGGTGCCGATAAATCCATTGTGCGGTATCGATCAATCGAATGTGCGGTACCGATCAATCGAATGTGCGGTGACGATCAATCGAATGTGCGATGACGATCAATCGAATGTGCGGTACCGATCAATCGAATGTGCGGTACCGATAAATCGAATGTGCGTTGCCGATAAATCGAATGTGCGGTACCGATCAATCGAATGTGCGGTACCGATCAATCGAATGTGCGGTACCGATAAATTAAATGTGCGGTACCGACAAAGGGAATGTGCGGTGCCGATAAATCGAATGTGCGGTACCGATCAACAGAATGTGAGGTGTTGATCAATCGAATGTGCGGTACCGATCAATCGAATGTGCGGTACCGATAAATCGAACGTGCGGTACCGATCAATCGAATGAGCGGTACCGATCAATCGAATGTGCGGTGCCGATCAATCGAATATGCGGTACCGATAAATCGAATGTGCGGTGAGGATGAATCGAATGTGCGGTACCGATAAATCGAATGTGCGGTACCGATCAATCGAATGTGCCTTATCGATCAATCGAATGTGCGGTACCTATAAATCGAATGTGCGTTGCCGATAAATGGAATGTGCGGTACCGATCAATCGAATGTGCGGTACCGATCAATCGAATGTGCGGTACCGATAAATCGAATGTGCGGTACCGATAAATCGAATGTGCGGTTCCGATCAATCGAATGTGCGGTACCGATAAATCGAATGTGCGGTACCGATAAATCGAACGTGCGGTACCGATCAATCGAATGAGCGGTACCGATCAATCGAATGTGCGGTGCCGATCAATTGAATATGCGGTACCGATAAATCGAATGTGCGGTGAGGATGAATCGAATGTGCGGTACCGATAAATCGAATGTGCGGTACCGATCAATCGAATGTGCCTTATCGATCAATCGAATGTGCGGTACCTAAAAATCGAATGTGCGTTGCCGATAAATGGAATGTGCGGTACCGATCAATCGAATGTGCGGTACCGATCAATCGAATGTGCGGTACCGATAAATCGAATGTGCGGTACCGATAAATCGTATGTGCGGTACTGATAAATGGAATGTGCGGTACCGATAAATCGAATGTGCGGTACCGATAAACAGAATGTGCGGTATCGATCAATCGAATGTGCGGTACCGATCAATCGAATATGCGGTGCCGATCAATCGATTGTGCGGTACCGAACAATCGAATGTGCGGTACCGATCAATCGAATGTGCCTTATCGATCAATCGAATGTGCGGTACCGATAAATCGAAAGTGCGGAACCGATAATTCGATTGTGCGGTACCGAACAATCGAATGTGCGGTACCGATAAATCGAAGGTGCGGTACCGATAAATCGAATGTGCGGTACCGATCAATCGAATGTGCGGTACCGATCAATCGAATGTGCGGTACCTATGAATCGAATGTGCGTTGCCTATAAATGGAATGTGCGGTACCGATCAATCGAATGTGCGGTACCGATCAATCGAATGTGCGGTTCCGATCAATCGAATGTGCGGTACCGATAAATCGTAGGTGCGGTACCGATAAATCGAATGTGCCTTATCGATCAATCGAATGTGCGGTACCTATAAATCGAATGTGCGGTACCGATAAATCGAATGTGCGGTACCGATAAATCGAATGTGCGGTTCCGATCAATCGAATGTGCGGTACCGATAAATCGAATGTGCGGTACCGATAAACAGAATGTGCGGTATCGATCAATCGAATGTGCGGTACCGATCAATCGAATGTGCGGTACCTATAAATCGAATGTGCGTTGCCGATAAATGGAATGTGCGGTACCGATCAATCGAATGTGCGGTACCGATCAATCGAATGTGCGGTTCCGATCAATCGAATGTGCGGTATCGATAAATCGTATGTGCGGTACTGATAAATCGAATGTGCCTTATCGATCAATCGAATGTGCGGTACCTATAAATCGAATGTGCGTTGCCGATAAATCGAATGTGCGGTCCCGATCAATCGAATGTGCGGTACCGATCAATCGAATGTGCGGTACCGATAAATCAAATGTGCGGTACCGATAAATCGAATGTGCGGTAACGATCAATCGAATGTGCGGTACCGATAAATCGAATGTGCGGTACCGATAAACAGAATGTGCGGTACCGATCAATCGAATGTGCGTTGCCGATAATTCGAATGTGCGGTACCGAACAATCGAATGTGCGGTACCGATCAATCGAATGTGCGGTACCGATTAATCGAATGTGCGTTGCCGATAAATCTAATTAGCGGTACCGAACAATCGAATGTGCGGTTCCGATCAATCGAATGTGCGGTACCGATCAATCGAATGTGCGGTACCGATAAATCGAAAGTGCGGAACCGATAAATCGATTGTGCGGTACCGAACAATCGAATGTGCGGTACCGATCAATCGAATGTGCGGTACCGATAAATCGAATGTGTGGTACCGATAAATCGAATGTGCGGTACCGATCAATCGAATGTGCGGTACCGATAAATCGAAAGTGCGGAACCGATAAATCGATTGTGCGGTACCGAACAATCGAATGTGCGGTACCGATCAATCGAATGTGCGGTACCGATCAATCGAATGTGCGGTGCCGATCAATCGAATGTGCGGTACCGATCAATCGAATGTGCGGTACCGATTAATCGAATGTGTGTTGCCGATAAATGGAATGTGCGGTACCGATCAATCGAATGTGCGGTAACGATCAATCGAATGTGCGGTACCGATAAAGCGAATTTGCGGTGAGGATCAATCGAATGTGTGGTACCGATAAATCGAATGTGCGGTACCGATAAACAGAATGTGAGGTATCGATCAATCGAACGTGCGGTACCGATCAATCGAATGTGCGTTGCCGATAAATCGAATGTGCGGTACCGATCAATCAAATGTGCGGTACCGCTCAATCGAATGTGCGGTGCCGATCAATCGAATGTGCGGTACCGATCAATCGAATGTGCGGTACCGATTAATCGAATGTGCGTTGCCGATCAATCGAATGTGCGGTGACGATCAATCGAATGTGCGGTACCGATAAATCGAATGTGCCTTATCGATCAATCGAATGTGCGGTATCGATCAATCGAATGTGCGGTACCAATAAATAAAATGTGCGGTACCGATCAATGGAATGTGCGGTACCGATAAATTAAATGTGCGGTGCCGATAAATCGATTGTGCGGTATCGATCAATCGAATGTGCGGTACCGATCAATCGAATGTGCGGTGACGATCAATCGAATGTGCGATGACGATCAATCGAATGTGCGTTACCGATCAATCGAATGTGCGGTGCCGCTAAATAGAAAGTGCGGTACCGATAAACAGAATGTGAGGTATCGATCAATCGAATGTGCGGTACCGATCAATCGAATGTGCGTTGCCGATAAATCGAATGTGCGGTACCGATCAATCGAATGTGCGGTACCGATCAATCGAATGTGCGGTACCGATAAATCGAATGTGTGGTACCGATAAATTGAATGTGCGGTACCGATCAATGGAATGTGCGGTACCGATCAATCGAATGTGCGGTACCGATAAATTCAATGTGCGGTGCCGATAAATCCATTGTGCGGTATCGATCAATCGAATGTGCGGTACCGATCAATCGAATGTGCGGTGACGATCAATCGAATGTGCGATGACGATCAATCGAATGTGCGGTACCGATCAATCGAATGTGCGGTACCGATAAATCGAATGTGCGTTGCCGATAAATCGAATGTGCGGTACCGATCAATCGAATGTGCGGTACCGATCAATCGAATGTGCGGTACCGATAGATTAAATGTGCGGTGCCGATAAATCGATTGTGCGGTATCGATTAATCGAATGTGCGGTACCGATCAATCGAATGTGCGGTGACGATCAATCGAATGTGCGATGACGATCAATCGAATGTGCGGTACCGATCAATCGAATGTGCGGTACCGATAAATCGAATGTGCGTTGCCGATAAATCGAATGTGCGGTACCGATCAATCGAATGTGCGTTACCGATCAATCGAATGTGCGGTACCGATAAATCGAATGTGCGGTACCGATAAATCGTATGTGCGGTACCGACAAAGGGAATGTGCGGTGCCGATAAATCGAATTTGCGGTACCGATCAACAGAATGTGAGGTGTTGATCAATCGAATGTGCGGTACCGATCAATCGAATGTGCGGTACCGATAAATCGAACGTGCGGTACCGATCAATCGAATGAGCGGTACCGATCAATCGAATGTGCGGTGCCGATCAATCGAATATGCGGTACCGATAAATCGAATGTGCGGTGAGGATGAATCGAATGTGCGGTACCGATAAATCGAATGTGCGGTACCGATCAATCGAATGTGCCTTATCGATCAATCGAATGTGCGGTACCTATAAATCGAATGTGCGTTGCCGATAAATGGAATGTGCGGTACCGATCAATCGAATGTGCGGTACCGATCAATCGAATGTGCGGTACCGATAAATCGAATGTGCGGTACCGATAAATCGTATGTGCGGTACTGATAAATGGAATGTGCGGTACCGATAAATCGAATGTTCGGTACCGATAAACAGAATGTGCGGTATCGATCAATCGAATGTGCGGTACCGATCAATCGAATGTGCGTTGCCGATAATTCGAATGTGCGGTACCGAACAATCGAATGTGCGGTACCGATCAATCGAATGTGCGGTACCGATTAATCGAATGTGCGTTGCCGATAAATCTAATGTGCGGTACCGATCAATCGAATGTGCGGTGCCGATCAATCGATTGTGCGGTACCGAACAATCGAATATGCGGTACCGATCAATCGAATGTGCGGTACCGATAAATCGAATGTGCGGTACCGATAAATCGAAAGTGCGGAACCGATAAATCGATTGTGCGGTACCGAACAATCGAATGTGCGGTACCGATCAATCGAATGTGCGGTACCGATAAATCGAATGTGCGTTGCCGATAAATCGAATGTGCGGTACCGATCAATCGAATGTGCGGTACCGATTAATCGAATGTGCGTTGCCGATAAATCGAATGTGCGGTACCGATGAATCGAATGTGCGGTAACGATCAATCGAATGTGCGGTGCCGATAAAGCTAATTTGCGGTGAGGATCAATGGAATGTGTGGTACCGATAAATAGAATGTGCGGTACCGATCAATCGAATGTGCGGTACCGATCAATCGAATGTGCGTTGCCGATAAATCGAATGTGCGGTACCGATAAATCGAATGTGCGGTACCGATTAATCGAATGTGCGGTGCCGATAAAGCGAATTTGCGGTGAGGACTAATCGAATTTGTGGTACCGATAAATGGAATGTGCGGTACCGATCAATCGAATGTGCGGTACCGATGAATCGAATGTGCGGTTCCGATCAATCGATTGTGCGGTACCGATAAATCGTATGTGCGGTACCGATAAATCGAATGTGCCTTATCGATCAATCGAATGTGCGGTACCTATAAATCGAATGTGCGTTGCCGATAAATCGAATGTGCGGTACCGATCAATCGAATGTTCGGTACCGATCAATCGAATGTGCGGTACCGATAAATCGAATGTGCGGTACCGATAAATCGAATGTGCGGTACCGATCAATCGAATCTGCGGTACCGATAAATCGAATGTGCGGTACCGATAAACAGAATGTGCGGTATCGATCAATCGAATGTGCGGTACCGATCAATCGAATGTGCCTTGCCGATAATTCGAATGTGAGGTACCGAACAATCGAATGTGCGGTACCGATCAATCGAATGTGCGGTACCGATTAATCGAATGTGCGTTGCCGATAAATCTAATGTGCGGTACCGATCAATCGAATGTGCTGTGCCGATCAATCGAATGTGCGTTGCCGATTAATCGAATGTGCGTTGCCGATAAATCTAATGTGCGGTACCGATCAATCGAATGTGCGGTGCCGATCAATCGATTGTGCGGTACCGAACAATCGAATATGCGGTACCAATCAATCGAATGTGCGTTGCCGATAAATCGAATGTGCGGTACCGATAAATCGAAAGTGCGGAACCGATAAATCGATTGTGCGGTACCGAACAATCGAATGTGCGGTACCGATCAATCGAATTTGCGGTACCGATGAATCGAATGTGCGGTACCGATAAATCGAATGTGCGGTACCGATCAATCGAATGTGCGGTACCGATAAATCGAATGTGCGGTACCGATAAATCGAATGTGCGGTACCGATCAATCGAATGTGCGGTACCGATAAATCGAATGTGCGGTACCGATAAACAGAATGTGCGGTATCGATCAATCGAATGTGCGGTACCGATCAATCGAATGTGCGTTGCCGATAATTCGAATGTGCGGTACCGAACAATCGAATGTGCGGTACCGATCAATAGAATGTGCGGTACCGATAAATCGAAAGTGCGGAACCGATAAATCGATTGTGCGGTACCGAACAATCGAATGTGCGGTACCGATCAATCGAATGTGCGTTGCCGATAAATCGAATGTGCGGTACCGATAAATCGAATGTGCGGTACCGATTAATCGAATGTGCGGTGCCGATAAAGCGAATTTGCGGTGAGGACTAATCGAATGTGTGGTACCGATAAATAGAATGTGCGGTACCGATCAATCGAATGTGCGGTACCGATCAATCGAATGTGCGTTGCCGATAAATCGAATGTGCGGTACCGATAAATCGAATGTGCGGTACCGATTAATCGAATGTGCGGTGCCGATAAAGCGAATTTGCGGTGAGGACTAATCGAATTTGTGGTACCGATAAATGGAATGTGCGGTGCCGATCAATCGAATGTGCGGTACCGATCAATCGAATGTGCGGTTCCGATCAATCGAATGTGCGGTACCGATAAATCGTATGTGCGGTACCGATAAATCGAATGTGCGGTGCCGATCAATCGAATGTGCGTTGCCGATCAATCGAATGTGCGGTACCGATCAATCGAATGTGCGGTACCGATCAATCGAATATACGGTACCGATAAATCGAATGTGCGGTGAGGATCAATCGAATGTGCGGTACCGATCAATCGAATGTGCGGTGCCGATCAATCGAATGTGCGGTACCGATCAATCGAATGTGCGGTACCGATCAATCGATTGTGCGGTACCGATCAATCGAATGTGCCTTATCGATCAATCGAATGTGCGGTACCTATAAATCGAATGTGCGTTGCCGATAAATAGAATGTGCGGTACCGATCAATCGAATGTGCGGTACCGATCAATCGAATGTGCGGTACCTATAAATCGAATGTGCGTTGCCGATAAATCGAATGTGCGGTACCGATCAATCGATTTTGCGGTGCCGATCAATCGAATGTGCGGTACCGAACAATCGAATGTGCGGTACCGATCAATCGAATGTGCGGTGCCGATAAATAGAAAGTGCGGTACGGATAAACAGAATGTGAGGTATCGATCAATCGAATGTGCGGTACCGATCAATCGAATGTGCGTTGCCGATAAATCGAATGTGCGGTACCGATAAATCGAATGTGCGGTACCGATCAATCGAATGTGCGGTACCGATAAATCGAATGTGCGGTGCCGATCAATCGAATGTGCGGTACCGATCAATCGAATTTGCGGTACCGATCAATCGAATATGCGGTACCGATAAATCGAATGTGCGGTGAGGATCAATCGAATGTGCGGTACCGATAAATCGAATGTGCGTTACCGATAAATCGAATGTGCCTTATCGATCAATCGAATGTGCGGTACCTATAAATCGAATGTGCGGTGCCGATAAATCGAATGTGCGGTACCGATTAATCGAATGTGCGTTGCCGATAAATCTAATGTACGGTACCGTTTAATCGAATGTGCGGTAACGATCAATCAAATTTGCGGTGCCGATCAATCGATTGTGCGGTACCGAACAATCGAATGTGCGGTACCGATCAATCGAATGTGCCATATCGATCAATCGAATGTGCGGTGCCGATAAATCGAATGTGCGGTACCGATAAATCGTATGTGCGGTACCGATAAATGAATATGCGGTGCCGATAAATCGAATGTGCGGTACCGATAAATCGTATGTGCGGTACCAATAAATGGAATATGCGGTGCCGATCAATCGAATGTGCGGTACCGATAAACAGAATGTGAGGTATCGATCAATCGAATGTGCGGTACCGATCAATCGAATGTGCGGTGCCGATCAATCGAATGTGCGGTACCGATCAATCGAATGTGCGGTGACGATCAATCGAATGTGCGATGACGATCAATCGAATGTGCGGTAACAATCAATAGAATGTGCGTTGCCGATAAATGGAATGTGCGGTACCGATCAATCGAATGTGCGGTACAGATCAATCGAATGTGCGGTTCCGATCAATCGAATGTGTGGTACCGATAAGTCGTATGTGCGGTACCGATAAATCGAATGTGCCTTATCGATCAATCGAATGTGCGGTACCTATAAATCGAATGTGCGTTGCCGATAAATCGAATGTGCGGTACAGATCAATCGAATGTGCGGTACCGATCAATCGAATGTGCGGTACCGATAAATCGAATGTGCGGTACCGATAAATCGAATGTGCGGTTCCGATAAATCGAATGTGCGGTACCGATAAATCGTATGTGCGTTACCGATATATGGAATGTGCGGTGCCGTTCAATCGAATGTGCGGTGCCGATCAATCGAATGTGCGGTACCGATCAATCGAATGTGCGGTACCGATCAATCGAATGTGCGGTACCGATAAATCGAAATTGCGGTACCGATCAATCGAATATGCCGTACCGATAAATCGAATGTGCGGTGAGGATCAATCGAATGTGCGGTACCGATAAATCGAATGTGCGGTACCGATAAATCGAATGTGCCTTATCGATCAATCGAATGTGCGGTACCTATAAATCGAATGTGCGTTGCCGATAAATCGAATGTGCAGTACCGATTAATCGAATGTGCGTTGCCGATAAATCTAATGTACGGTACCGTTTATTCGAATGTGCGGTAACGATCAATCGAATTTGCGGTGCCGATCAATCGATTGTGCGGTACCGAACAATCGAATGTGCGGTACCGATCAATCGAATGTGCCATATCGATCAATCGAATGTGCGGTACCGATAAATCGTATGTGCGGTACCAATAAATGGAATATGCGGTGCCGATCAATCGAATGTGCGGTGCCGATAAATCGTATGTGCGGTACCAATAAATGGAATATGCGGTGCCGATCAATCGAATGTGCGGTGCCGATAAAGCTAATTTGCGGTGAGGATCAATCGAATGTGTGGTACCGATAAATAGAATGTGCGGTACCGATCAATCGAATGTGCCATATCGATCAATCGAATGTGCGGTACCGATAAATCGTATGTGCGGTACCAATAAATGGAATATGCGGTGCCGATCAATCGAATGTGCGGTGCCGATAAAGCTAATTTGCGGTGAGGATCAATCGAATGTGTGGTACCGATAAATAGAATGTGCGGTACCGATCAATCGAATGTGCGGTACCGATCAATCGAATGTGCGGTACCTATAAATCGAATGTGCGTTGCCGATAAATGGAATGTGCGGTACCGATCAATCGAATGTGCGGTACAGATCAATCGAATGTGCGGTTCCGATCAATCGAATGTGTGGTACCGATAAATCGTATGTGCGGTACCGATAAATCGAATGTGCCTTATCGATCAATCGAATGTGCGGTACCTATAAATCGAATGTGCGTTGCCGATAAATCGAATGTGCGGTACCGATCAATCGAATGTGCGGTACCGATCAATCGAATGTGCGGTACCGATAAATCGAATGTGCGGTACCGATAAATCGAATGTGCGGTACCGATCAATCGAATGTGCGGTACCGATCAATCGAATGTGCGTTGCCGATAAATCGAATGTGCGGTACCGAACAATCGATTGTGCGGTACCGATCAATCGAATGTGCGGTACCGATCAATCGAATGTGCGGTACCGATCAATCGAATATGCGGTACCGATCAATCGAATGTGCGGTACCGATAAATCGAATGTGCGGTACCGATAAATCGAAAATGCGGAACCGATAAATCGATTGTGCGGTACCGAACAATCGAATGTGCGGTACCGATCAATCGAATGTGCGGTACCGATAAATCGAATGTGCGGTACCGATTAATCGAATGTGCGGTACCGATAAATGGAATGTGCGGTGCCGATCAATCGAATGTGCGTTGCCGATCAATCGAATGTGCGGTACCGATCAATCGAATGTGCGGTACCGATCAATCGAATATACGGTACCGATAAATCGAATGTGCGGTGAGGATCAATCGAATGTGCGGTACCGATCAATCGAATGTGCGGTGCCGATCAATCGAATGTGCGGTACCGATCAATCGAATGTGCGGTACCGATCAATCGAATGTGCGGTACCGATAAATCGAATGTGCGGTACCGATAAATCGTATGTGCGGTACCGATAAACGGAATGTGCGGTGCCGATCAATAGAAAGTGCGGTACGGATAAACAGAATGTGAGGTATCGATCAATCGAATGTGCGGTACCGATCAATCGAATGTGCGTTGCCGATAAATCGAATGTGCGGTACCGATAAATCGAATGTGCGGTACCGATAAATCGAATGTGCGGTACCGATTAATCGAATGTGCGTTGCCGATAAATCTAATGTACGGTACCGTTTAATCGAATGTGCGGTAACGATCAATCGAATTTGCGGTGCCGATCAATCGATTGTGCGGTACCGAACAATCGAATGTGCGGTACCGATCAATCGAATGTGCCATATCGATCAATCGAATGTGCGGTGCCGATAAATCGAATGTGCGGTACCGATAAATCGTATGTGCGGTACCGATAAATGGAATATGCGGTGCCGATAAATCGAATGTGCGGTACCGATAAATCGTATGTGCGGTACCAATAAATGGAATATGCGGTGCCGATCAATCGAATATGCGGTACCGATAAACAGAATGTGAGGTATCGATCAATCGAATGTGCGGTACCGATCAATCGAATGTGCGGTGCCGATCAATCGAATGTGCGGTACCGATCAATCGAATGTGCGGTGACGATCAATCGAATGTGCGATGACGATCAATCGAATGTGCGGTAACGATCAATAGAATGTGCGGTGCCGATCAATCGAATGTGCGGTACCGATCAATCGAATGTGCGGTACCGATCAATCGAATGTGCCTTATCGATCAATCGAATGTGCGGTACCTATAAATCGAATGTGCGTTGCCGATAAATAGAATGTGCGGTACCGATCAATCGAATGTGCGGTACCGATCAATCGAATGTGCGGTACCTATAAATCGAATGTGCGTTGCCGATAAATCGAATGTGCGGTACCGATCAATCGAATTTGCGGTGCCGATCAATCGTATGTGTGGTACCGATAAATGGAATGTGCGGTGCCGATAAATGGAATGTGCGGTACCGATAAACAGAATGTGAGGTATCGATCAATCGAATGTGCGGTACCGATCAATCGAATGTGCGGTGACGATCAATCGAATGTGCGATGACGATCAATCGAATGTGCGGTACCGATCAATCGAATGTGCGGTATCGATCAATCGAATGTGCGGTACCGATCAATCGAATGTGCGTTGCCGATAATTCGAATGTGCGGTACCGAACAATCGATGGTGCGGTACCGATCAATCGAATGTGCTATACCGATTAATCGAATGTGCGTTGCCGATAAATCTAATGTGCGGTACCGATTAATCGAATGTTGGTTGCCGATCAATCGAATGTGCGGTACCGATCAATCGAATGTGCGGTAACGATCAATCGAATGTGCGTTGCCGTTAAATCGAATGTGCGGTACCGATTAATCGAATGTGCGGTAACGATCAATCGAATGTGCGGTACCGATCAATCGAATGTGCGGTGCCGATCAATCGAATGTGCGGTACCGATGAATCGAATGTGCGGTAACGATCAATCGAATGTGCGGTGCCGATAAAGCTAATTTGCGGTGAGGATCAATCGAATGTGTGGTACCGATAAATAGAATGTGCGGTACCGATCAATCGAATGTGCGGTACCGATAAATGGAATATGCGGTGCCGATCAATCGAATGTGCGGTACCGATAAACAGAATGTGAGGTATCGATCAATCGAATGTGCGGTACCGATAAATCGAATGTGCGGTGCCGATCAATCGAATGTGCGGTACCGATCAATCGAATTTGCGGTACCGATCAATCGAATATGCGGTACCGATAAATCGAATGTGCGGTGAGGATCAATCGAATGTGCGGTACCGATAAATCGAATGTGCGTTACCGATAAATCGAATGTGCCTTATCGATCAATCGAATGTGCGGTACCTATAAATCGAATGTGCGGTGCCGATAAATCGAATGTGCGGTACCGATTAATCGAATGTGCGTTGCCGATAAATCTAATGTACGGTACCGTTTAATCGAATGTGCGGTAACGATCAATCGAATTTGCGGTGCCGATCAATCGATTGTGCGGTACCGAACAATCGAATGTGCGGTACCGATCAATCGAATGTGCCATATCGATCAATCGAATGTGCGGTGCCGATAAATCGAATGTGCGGTACCGATAAATCGTATGTGCGGTACCGATAAATGGAATATGCGGTGCCGATAAATCGAATGTGCGGTACCGATAAATCGTATGTGCGGTACCAATAAATGGAATATGCGGTGCCGATCAATCGAATGTGCGGTACCGATAAACAGAATGTGAGGTATCGATCAATCGAATGTGCGGTACCGATCAATCGAATGTGCGGTGTCGATCAATCGAATGTGCGGTACCGATCAATCGAATGTGCGGTGACGATCAATCGAATGTGCGATGACGATCAATCGAATGTGCGGTAACGATCAATAGAATGTGCGGTGCCGATCAATCGAATGTGCGGTACCGATCAATCGAATGTGCGGTACCGATCAATCGAATGTGCCTTATCGATCAATCGAATGTGCGGTACCGATAAATCGAATGTGCGTTGCCGATAAATAGAATGTGCGGTACCGATCAATCGAATGTGCGGTACCGATCAATCGAATGTGCGGTACCTATAAATCGAATGTGCGTTGCCGATAAATCGAATGTGCGGTACCGATCAATCGAATTTGCGGTGCCGATCAATCGTATGTGTGGTACCGATAAATGGAATGTGCGGTGCCGATAAATGGAATGTGCGGTACCGATAAACAGAATGTGAGGTATCGATCAATCGAATGTGCGGTACCGATCAATCGAATGTGCGGTGACGATCAATCGAATGTGCGATGACGATCAATCGAATGTGCGGTACCGATCAATCGAATGTGCGGTATCGATCAATCGAATGTGCGGTACCGATCAATCGAATGTGCGTTGCCGATAATTCGAATGTGCGGTACCGAACAATCGATGGTGCGGTACCGATCAATCGAATGTGCTATACCGATTAATCGAATGTGCGTTGCCGATAAATCTAATGTGCGGTACCGATTAATCGAATGTTGGTTGCCGATCAATCGAATGTGCGGTACCGATCAATCGAATGTGCGGTAACGATCAATCGAATGTGCGTTGCCGTTAAATCGAATGTGCGGTACCGATTAATCGAATGTGCGGTAACGATCAATCGAATGTGCGGTACCGATCAATCGAATGTGCGGTGCCGATCAATCGAATGTGCGGTACCGATGAATCGAATGTGCGGTAACGATCAATCGAATGTGCGGTGCCGATAAAGCTAATTTGCGGTGAGGATCAATCGAATGTGTGGTACCGATAAATAGAATGTGCGGTACCGATCAATCGAATGTGCGGTACCGATAAATGGAATATGCGGTGCCGATCAATCGAATGTGCGGTACCGATAAACAGAATGTGAGGTATCGATCAATCGAATGTGCGGTACCGATAAATCGAATGTGCGGTGCCGATCAATCGAATGTGCGGTACCGATCAATCGAATTTGCGGTACCGATCAATCGAATATGCGGTACCGATAAATCGAATGTGCGGTGAGGATCAATCGAATGTGCGGTACCGATAAATCGAATGTGCGTTACCGATAAATCGAATGTGCCTTATCGATCAATCGAATGTGCGGTACCTATAAATCGAATGTGCGGTGCCGATAAATCGAATGTGCGGTACCGATTAATCGAATGTGCGTTGCCGATAAATCTAATGTACGGTACCGTTTAATCGAATGTGCGGTAACGATCAATCGAATTTGCGGTGCCGATCAATCGATTGTGCGGTACCGAACAATCGAATGTGCGGTACCGATCAATCGAATGTGCCATATCGATCAATCGAATGTGCGGTGCCGATAAATCGAATGTGCGGTACCGATAAATCGTATGTGCGGTACCGATAAATCGTATGTGCGGTACCAATAAATGGAATATGCGGTGCCGATCAATCGAATGTGCGGTACCGATAAACAGAATGTGAGGTATCGATCAATCGAATGTGCCGTACCGATCAATCGAATGTGCCATATCGATTAATCGAATGTGCGGTGCCGATAAATCGAATGTGCGGTGCCGATAAATCGAATGTGCGGTACCGATAAATCGTATGTGCGGTACCAATAAATGGAATATGCGGTGCCGATCAATCGAATGTGCGGTACCGATAAACAGAATGTGAGGTATCGATCAATCGAATGTGCGGTACCGATCAATCGAATGTGCGGTGCCGATCAATCGAATGTGCGGTACCGATCAATCGAATGTGCGGTGACGATCAATCGAATGTGCGATGACGATCAATCGAATGTGCGGTAACGATCAATAGAATGTGCGGTGCCGATCAATCGAATGTGCGGTACCGATCAATCGAATGTGCGGTACAGATCAATCGAATGTGCCTTATCGATCAATCGAATGTGCGGTACCTATAAATCGAATGTGCGGTACCGATAAATAGAATGTGCGGTACCGATCAATCGAATGTGCGGTACCGATCAATCGAATGTGCGGTACCTATAAATCGAATGTGCGGTACCGATAAATCGTATGTGCGGTACCGATAAATGGAATGTGCGGTGCCGATAAATAGAATTTCGGTGAGGATCAATCGAATGTGCGGTACCGATAAATCGAATGTGCGGTACCGATAAATCGAATGTGCGGTACCGATCAATCGAATGTGCGGTACATATAAATCGAATGTGCGATACCGATAAATCGTATGTGTGGTACCGATAAATGGAATGTGCGGTGCCGATAAATGGAATGTGCGGTACCGATAAACAGAATGTGAGGTATCGATCAATCGAATGTGCGGTACCGATCAATCGAATGTGCGGTGACGATCAATCGAATGTGCGATGACGATCAATCGAATGTGCGGTACCGATCAATCGAATGTGCGGTATCGATCAATCGAATGTGCGGTACCGATCAATCGAATGTGCGTTGCCGATAATTCGAATGTGCGGTACCGAACAATCGATGGTGCGGTACCGATCAATCGAATGTGCGGTACCGATTAATCGAATGTGCGTTGCCGATAAATCTAATGTGCGGTACCGATTAATCGAATGTTGGTTGCCGATCAATCGAATGTGCGGTACCGATCAATCGAATGTGCGGTAACGATCAATCGAATGTGCGTTGCCGTTAAATCGAATGTGCGGTACCGATTAATCGAATGTGCGGTAACGATCAATCGAATGTGCGGTACCGATCAATCGAATGTGCGGTGCCGATCAATCGAATGTGCGGTACCGATCAATCGAATGTGCGGTACCGATAAATCGAATTTGCGGTGAGGATCAATCGAATGTGTGGTACCGATAAATAGAATGTGCGGTACCGATAAATCGAATGTGCGGTACCGATCAATCGAATGTGCGGTACCGATCAATCGAATGTGCGTTGCCGATAAATCGAATGTGCGGTACCGATCAATCGAATGTGCGGTACCGATCAATCGAATGTGCGGTTCCGATAAATCGAATGTGCGGTACCGATAAATCGTATGTGCGTTACCGATATATGGAATGTGCGGTGCCGTTCAATCGAATGTGCGGTGCCGATCAATCGAATGTGCGGTACCGATCAATCGAATGTGCGGTACCGATCAATCGAATGTGCGGTACCGATAAATCGAATTTGCGGTACCGATCAATCGAATATGCGGTACCGATAAATCGAATGTGCGGTGAGGATCAATCGAATGTGCGGTACCGATAAATCGAATGTGCGGTACCGATAAATCGAATGTGCCTTATCGATCAATCGAATGTGCGGTACCTATAAATCGAATGTGCGGTGCCGATAAATCGAATGTGCGGTACCGATTAATCGAATGTGCGTTGCCGATAAATCGAATTTGCGGTGCCGATCAATCGAATGTGCCATATCGATCAATCGAATGTGCGGTACCGATAAATCGTATGTGCGGTACCAATAAATGGAATATGCGGTGCCGATCAATCGAATGTGCGGTACCGATAAACAGAATGTGAGGTATCGATCAATCGAATGTGCGGTACCGATCAATCGAATGTGCGGTGCCGATCAATCGAATGTGCGGTACCGATCAATCGAATGTGCGGTGACGATCAATCGAATGTGCGATGACGATCAATCGAATGTGCGGTAACGATCAATAGAATGTGCGGTGCCGATCAATCGAATGTGCGGTACCGATCAATCGAATGTGCGGTACCGATCAATCGAATGTGCCTTATCGATCAATCGAATGTGCGGTACCTATAAATCGAATGTGCGTTGCCGATAAATAGAATGTGCGGTTCCGATCAATCGAATGTGCGGTACCGATCAATCGAATGTGCGGTACCTATAAATCGAATGTGCGTTGCCGATAAATCGAATGTGCGGTTCCGATCAATCGAATGTGCGGTACCGATAAATCGTATGTGCCATATCGATCAATCGAATGTGCGGTGCCGATAAATCGAATGTGCGGTACCGATAAATCGTATGTGCGGTACCGATAAATCGTATGTGCGGTACCAATAAATGGAATATGCGGTGCCGATCAATCGAATGTGCGGTACCGATAAACAGAATGTGAGGTATCGATCAATCGAATGTGCCGTACCGATCAATCGAATGTGCCATATCGATTAATCGAATGTGCGGTGCCGATAAATCGAATGTGCGGTGCCGATAAATCGAATGTGCGGTACCGATAAATCGTATGTGCGGTACCAATAAATGGAATATGCGGTGCCGATCAATCGAATGTGCGGTACCGATAAACAGAATGTGAGGTATCGATCAATCGAATGTGCGGTACCGATCAATCGAATGTGCGGTGCCGATCAATCGAATGTGCGGTACCGATCAATCGAATGTGCGGTGACGATCAATCGAATGTGCGATGACGATCAATCGAATGTGCGGTAACGATCAATAGAATGTGCGGTGCCGATCAATCGAATGTGCGGTACCGATCAATCGAATGTGCGGTACAGATCAATCGAATGTGCCTTATCGATCAATCGAATGTGCGGTACCTATAAATCGAATGTGCGTTGCCGATAAATAGAATGTGCGGTACCGATCAATCGAATGTGCGGTACCGATCAATCGAATGTGCGGTACCTATAAATCGAATGTGCGGTACCGATAAATCGTATGTGCGGTACCGATAAATGGAATGTGCGGTGCCGATAAATAGAATTTCGGTGAGGATCAATCGAATGTGCGGTACCGATAAATCGAATGTGCGATACCGATAAATCGAATGTGCGGTACCGATCAATCGAAAGTGCGGTACATATAAATCGAATGTGCGATACCGATAAATCGTATGTGTGGTACCGATAAATGGAATGTGCGGTACCGATAAATGGAATGTGCGGTACCGATAAACAGAATGTGAGGTATCGATCAATCGAATGTGCGATACCGATCAATCGAATGTGCGGTGACGATCAATCGAATGTGCGATGACGATCAATCGAATGTGCGGTACCGATCAATCGAATGTGCGGTATCGATCAATCGAATGTGCGGTACCGATCAATCGAATGTGCGTTGCCGATAATTCGAATGTGCGGTACCGAACAATCGATGGTGCGGTACCGATCAATCGAATGTGCGGTACCGATTAATCGAATGTGCGTTGCCGATAAATCTAATGTGCGGTACCGATTAATCGAATGTTGGTTGCCGATCAATCGAATGTGCGGTACCGATCAATCGAATGTGCGGTAACGATCAATCGAATGTGCGTTGCCGTTAAATCGAATGTGCGGTACCGATTAATCGAATGTGCGGTAACGATCAATCGAATGTGCGGTACCGATCAATCGAATGTGCGGTGCCGATCAATCGAATGTGCGGTACCGATCAATCGAATGTGCGGTACCGATAAATCGAATTTGCGGTGAGGATCAATCGAATGTGTGGTACCGATAAATAGAATGTGCGGTACCGATAAATCGAATGTGCGGTACCTATCAATCGAATGTGCGGTACCGATCAATCGAATGTGCGTTGCCGATAAATCGAATGTGCGGTACCGATCAATCGAATGTGCGGTACCGATCAATCGAATGTGCGGTTCCGATAAATCGAATGTGCGGTACCGATAAATCGTATGTGCGTTACCGATATATGGAATGTGCGGTGCCGTTCAATCGAATGTGCGGTGCCGATCAATCGAATGTGCGGTACCGATCAATCGAATGTGCGGTACCGATCAATCGAATGTGCGGTACCGTTAAATCGAATTTGCGGTACCGATCAATCGAATATGCGGTACCGATAAATCGAATGTGCGGTGAGGATCAATCGAATGTGCGGTACCGATAAATCGAATGTGCGGTACCGATAAATCGAATGTGCCTTATCGATCAATCGAATGTGCGGTACCTATAAATCGAATGTGCGGTGCCGATAAATCGAATGTGCGGTACCGATTAATCGAATGTGCGTTGCCGATAAATCGAATTTGCGGTGCCGATCAATCGAATGTGCCATATCGATCAATCGAATGTGCGGTACCGATAAATCGTATGTGCGGTACCAATAAATGGAATATGCGGTGCCGATCAATCGAATGTGCGGTACCGATAAACAGAATGTGAGGTATCGATCAATCGAATGTGCGGTACCGATCAATCGAATGTGCGGTGCCGATCAATCAAATGTGCGGTACCGATCAATCGAATGTGCGGTGACGATCAATCGAATGTGCGATGACGATCAATCGAATGTGCGGTAACGATCAATAGAATGTGCGGTGCCGATCAATCGAATGTGCGGTACCGATCAATCGAATGTGCGGTACCGATCAATCGAATGTGCCTTATCGATCAATCGAATGTGCGGTACCTATAAATCGAATGTGCGTTGCCGATAAATAGAATGTGCGGTTCCGATCAATCGAATGTGCGGTACCGATCAATCGAATGTGCGGTACCTATAAATCGAATGTGCGTTGCCGATAAATCGAATGTGCGGTACGGATCAATCGAATTTGCGGTGCCGATCAATCGAATGTGCGGTACCGAACAATCGAATGTGCGGTACCGATCAATCGAATGTGCGTTGCCGATAAATCGAATGTGCGGTACCGATTAATCGAATGTGCGGTACCGATAAATCGAATGTGCGGTACCGATCAATCGAATGTGCGGTACCGATCAATCGAATGTGCGGTACCGATCAATCGAATGTGCGGTTCCGATAAATCGAATGTGCGGTACCGATAAATCGTATGTACGGTACCGAAAAATGGAATGTGCGGTGCCGATAAATAGAATTTCGGTGAGGATCAATCGAATGTGCGGTACCGATAAATCGAATGTGCGGTACCGATAAATGGAATGTGCGGTGCCGATAAATGGAATGTGCGGTACCGATAAACAGAATGTGAGGTATCGATCAATCGAATGTGCGGTACCGATCAATCGAATGTGCGGTGACGATCAATCGAATGTGCGATGACGATCAATCGAATGTGCGGTACCGATCAATCGAATGTGCGGTATCGATCAATCGAATGTGCGGTACTGATCAATCGAATGTGCGGTGACGATCAATCGAATGTGCGATGACGATCAATCGAATGTGCGGTACCGATCAATCGAATGTGCGGTATCGATCAATCGAATGTGCGGTACCGATCAATCGAATGTGCGTTGCCGATAATTCGAATGTGCGGTACCGAACAATCGATGGTGCGGTACCGATCAATCGAATGTGCGGTACCGATTAATCGAATGTGCGTTGCCGATAAATCTAATGTGCGGTACCGATTAATCGAATGTTGGTTGCCGATCAATCGAATGTGCGGTACCGATCAATCGAATGTGCGGTAACGATCAATCGAATGTGTGTTGCCGTTAAATCGAATGTGCGGTACCGATTAATCGAATGTGCGGTAACGATCAATCGAATGTGCGGTACCGATCAATCGAATGTGCGGTGCCGATCAATCGAATGTGCGGTACCGATCAATCGAATGTGCGGTACCGATAAATCGAATTTGCGGTGAGGATCAATCGAATGTGTGGTACCGATAAATAGAATGTGCGGTACCGATAAATCGAATGTGCGGTACCGATCAATCGAATGTGCGTTGCCGATAAATCGAATGTGCGGTTCCGATAAATCGAATGTGCGGTACCGATAAATCGTATGTGCGTTGCCGATATATGGAATGTGCGGTGCCGTTCAATCGAATGTGTGGTGCCGATCAATCGAATGTGCGGTACCGATCAATCGAATGTGCGGTACCGATCAATCGAATGTGCGGTACCGATAAATCGAATGTGCGGTGAGGATCAATCGAATGTGCGGTACCGATCAATCGAATGTGCGGTGCCGATCAATCGAATGTGCGGTACCGATCAATCGAATGTGCGGTACCGATCAATCGAATGTGCGGTTCCGATAAATCGAATGTGTGGTACCGATAAATCGAAAGTGTGGTACCGATAAATGGAATGTGCGGTGCCGATAAATAGAAAGTGCGGTACCGATAAACAGAATGTGAGGTATCGATCAATCGAATGAGCGGTACCGATCAATCGAATGTGCGTTGCCGATAAATAGAATGTGCGGTACCGATCAATCGAATGTGCGGTACCGATCAATCGATTGTGCGGTACCGAACAATCGAATGTGCGGTACCGATCAATCGAATGTGCCTTATCGATCAATCGAATGTGCGGTGCCGATAAGTCGAAAGTGCGGATCCGATAAATCGATTGTGCGGTACCGTACAATCGAATGTGCGGTACCGATCAATCGAATGTGCGGTTCCGATAAATCGAATGTGCGGTACCGATAAATCGTATGTGCGGTACCGATAAATGGAATGTGCGGTGCCGTTCAATTGAATGTGCGGTGCCGATCAATCGAATGTGCGGTACCGATCAATCGAATGTGCGGTACCGATCAATCGAATGTGCGGTACCGATAAATCGAATGTGCGGTGAGGATCAATCGAATGTGCGGTACCGATCAATCGAATGTGCGGTACCGATAAATCGAATTTGCGGTGAGGATCAATCGAATGTGTGGTACCGATAAATAGAATGTCCGGTACCGATAAATCGAATGTGCGGTACCGATCAATCGAATGTGCGGTACCGATCAATCGAATGTGCGTTGCCGATAAATCGAATGTGCGGTTCCGATAAATGGAATGTGCGGTGCCGATAAATCGAATGTGCGGTACCGATAAACAGAATGTGAGGTATCGATCAATCGAATGTGCGGTACCGATCAATCGAATGTGCGGTGACGATAAATCGAATGTGCGGTTCCGATCAATCGAATGTGCGGTACCGATCAATCGAATGTGCGGTACCGATAAATGGAATGTGCGGTGCCGATAAATGGAATGTGCGGTACCGATAAACAGAATGTGAGGTATCGATCAATCGAATGTGCGGTACCGATCAATCGAATGTGCGGTGACGATCAATCGAATGTGCGATGACGATCAATCGAATGTGCGGTACCGATCAATCGAATGTGCGGTATCGATCAATCGAATGTGCGGTACTGATCAATCGAATGTGCGGTGACGATCAATCGAATGTGCGATGACGATCAATCGAATGTGCGGTACCGATCAATCGAATGTGCGGTATCGATCAATCGAATGTGCGGTACCGATCAATCGAATGTGCGTTGCCGATAATTCGAATGTGCGGTACCGAACAATCGATGGTGCGGTACCGATCAATCGAATGTGCGGTACCGATTAATCGAATGTGCGTTGCCGATAAATCTAATGTGCGGTACCGATTAATCGAATGTTGGTTGCCGATCAATCGAATGTGCGGTACCGATCAATCGAATGTGCGGTAACGATCAATCGAATGTGTGTTGCCGTTAAATCGAATGTGCGGTACCGATTAATCGAATGTGCGGTAACGATCAATCGAATGTGCGGTACCGATCAATCGAATGTGCCTTATCGATCAATCGAATGTGCGGTGCCGATAAGTCGAAAGTGCGGATCCGATAAATCGATTGTGCGGTACCGTACAATCGAATGTGCGGTACCGATCAATCGAATGTGCGGTTCCGATAAATCGAATGTGCGGTACCGATAAATCGTATGTGCGGTACCGATAAATGGAATGTGCGGTGCCGTTCAATTGAATGTGCGGTGCCGATCAATCGAATGTGCGGTACCGATCAATCGAATGTGCGGTACCGATCAATCGAATGTGCGGTACCGATAAATCGAATGTGCGGTGAGGATCAATCGAATGTGCGGTACCGATCAATCGAATGTGCGGTACCGATAAATCGAATTTGCGGTGAGGATCAATCGAATGTGTGGTACCGATAAATAGAATGTCCGGTACCGATAAATCGAATGTGCGGTACCGATCAATCGAATGTGCGGTACCGATCAATCGAATGTGCGTTGCCGATAAATCGAATGTGCGGTTCCGATAAATGGAATGTGCGGTGCCGATAAATCGAATGTGCGGTACCGATAAACAGAATGTGAGGTATCGATCAATCGAATGTGCGGTACCGATCAATCGAATGTGCGGTGACGATAAATCGAATGTGCGGTTCCGATCAATCGAATGTGCGGTACCGATCAATCGAATGTGCGGTACCGATAAATGGAATGTGCGGTACCGATAAATGGAATGTGCGGTACCGATAAATCGTATGTGCGGTACCGATAAATGGAATGTGCGGTACGGATAAATCGAATGTGCGGTACCGATAAACAGAATGTGCGGTATCGATCAATCGAATGTGCGGTACCGATAAATCGAATGTGCGTTGCCGATAATTCGAATGTGCGGTACCGAACAATCGATGGTGCGGTACCGATCAATCGAATGTGCGGTACCGATTAATCGAATGTGCGTTGCCGATAAATCGAATGTGCGGTACCGATCAATCGAATGTGCGGTAACGATCAATCGAATGTGCGGTACCGATAAAGCTAATGTGCGGTACCGATAAATCGAATGTGCGGTACCGATCAATCGAATGTGCGGTACCGATAAATCGAATGTGCGGTACCGATAAACAGAATGTGCGGTATCGATCAATCGAATGTGCGGTACCGATCAATCGAATGTGTGTTGCCGATAATTCGAATGTGCGGTACCGAACAATCGAATGTGCGGTACCGATCAATCGAATGTGCGGTACCGATTAATCGAATGTGCGTTGCCGATAAATCTAATGTGCGGTACCGATCAATCGAATGTGCATTGCCGATCAATCGAATGTGCGGTACCGATTAATCGATTGTGCGTTGCCGATAAATCTAATGTGCGGTACCGATCAATCGAATGTGCGGTGCCGATCAATCGATTGTGCGGTACCGAACAATCGAATATGCGGTACCGATCAATCGAATGTGCGTTGCCGATCAATCGAATGTGCGGTACCGATAAATCGAAAGTGCGGAACCGATAAATCGATTGTGCGGTACCGAACAATCGAATGTGCGGTACCGATCAATCGAATGTGCGGTACCGATGAATCGAATGTGCGGTACCGATAAATCGAATGTACGGTACCGATCAATCGAATGTGCGGTACCGATAAATCGAATGTGCGTTGCCGATAATTCGAATGTGCGGTACCGAACAATCGAATGTGCGGTACCGATCAATCGAATGTGCGGTACCGATTAATCGAATGTGCGTTGCCGATAAATCTAATGTGCGGTACCGATCAATCGAATGTGCGGTGCCGATCAATCGATTGTGCGGTACCGAACAATCGAATATGCGGTACCGATCAATCGAATGTGCGGTACCGATAAATCGAATGTGCGGTAACGATAAATCGAAAGTGCGGAACCGATAAATCGATTGTGCGGTACCGATCAATCGAATGTGCGGTACCGATAAATCGAATGTGTGGTACCGATAAATCGAATGTGCGGTACCGATCAATCGAATGTGCGGTACCGATCAATCGAATGTGCGGTACCGATTAATCGAATGTGCGTTGCCGATAAATCGAATGTGCGGTACCGATGAATCGAATGTGCGGTAACGATCAATCGAATGTGCGGTGCCGATAAAGCTAATTTGCGGTGAGGATCAATCGAATGTGTGGTACCGATAAATAGAATGTGCGGTACCGATCAATCGAATGTGCGGTACCGATCAATCGAATGTGCGTTGCCGATAAATCGAATGTGCGGTACCGATAAATCGAATGTGCGGTACCGATTAATCGAATGTGCGGTGCCGATAAAGCGAATTTGCGGTGAGGACTAATCGAATTTGTGGTACCGATAAATGGAATGTGCGGTACCGATCAATCGAACGTGCGGTACCGATCAATCGAATGTGCGGTTCCGATCAATCGAATGTGCGGTACCGATAAATCGTATGTGCGGTACCGATAAATCGATTGTGCCTTATCGATCAATCGAATGTGCGATACCTATAAATCGAATGTGCGTTGCCCATAATTCGAATGTGCGGTACCGATCAATCGAATGTGCGGTACCGATAAATCGAATGTGCGGTACCGATAAATCGAAAGTGCGGAACCGATAAATCGATTGTGCGGTACCGAACAATCGAATATGCGGTACCGATCAATCGAATGTGCGGTACCGATCAATCGAATGTGCGTTGCCGATAATTCGAATGTGCGGTACCGAACAATCGAATGTGCGGTACCGATCAATCGAATGTGCGTTGCCGATCAATCGAATGTGCGGTACCGATCAATCGAATGTGCGGTACCGATCAATCGAATATACGGTACCGATAAATCGAATGTGCGGTGAGGATCAATCGAATGTGCGGTACCGATCAATCGAATGTGCGGTGCCGATCAATCGAATGTGCGGTACCGATCAATCGAATGTGCGGTACCGATAAATCGAATGTGCGGTACCGATAAATCGAATGTGCGGTACCGATAAATCGTATGTGCGGTACCGATAAATGGAATGTGCGGTACCGATAAATAGAAAGTGCGGTACGGATAAACAGAATGTGAGGTATCGATCAATCGAATGTGCGTTGCCGATAAATCGAATGTGCGTTGCCGATAAATCGAATGTGCGGTACCGATCAATCGAATGTGCGCTACCGATAAATCGAATGTGCGGTACCGATAAATCGAATGTGCGGTGCCGATCAATCGAATGTGCGGTACCGATCAATCGAATTTGCGGTACCGATCAATCGAATATGCGGTACCGATAAATCGAATGTGCGGTTCCGATCAATCGAATGTGCGGTACCGATAAATCGAATGTGCGGTACCGATAAATCGAATGTGCCTTATCGATCAATCGAATGTGCGGTACCTATAAATCGAATGTGCGTTGCCGATAAATCGAATGTGCGGTACCGATTAATCGAATGTGCGTTGCCGATAAATCGAATGTACGGTACCGTTTAATCGAATGTGCGGTAACGATCAATCGAATTTGCGGTGCCGATCAATCGATTGTGCGGTACCGAACAATCGAATGTGCGGTACCGATCAATCGAATGTGCCATATCGATCAATCGAATGTGCGGTGCCGATAAATCGAATGTGCGGTACCGATAAATCGTATGTGCGGTACCGATAAATGGAATATGCGGTGCCGATAAATCGAATGTGCGGTACCGATAAATCGTATGTGCGGTACCAATAAATGGAATATGCGGTGCCGATCAATCGAATGTGCGGTACCGATAAACAGAATGTGAGGTATCGATCAATCGAATGTGCGGTACCGATCAATCGAATGTGCGGTGCCGATAAATCGAATGTGCGGTACCGATCAATCGAATGTGCGGTACCGATCAATCGAATGTGCGGTGACGATCAATCGAATGTGCGATGACGTACAATCGAATGTGCGGTACCGATCAATCGAATGTGCGGTATCGATCAATCGAAAGTGCGGTACCGATCAATCGAATGTGCGTTGCCGATAATTCGAATGTGCGGTACCGAACAATCGATGGTGCGGTACCGATCAATCGAATGTGCGGTACCGATTAATCGAATGTGCGTTGCCGATAAATCTAATGTGCGGTACCGATTAATCGAATGTGGGTTGCCGATCAATCGAATGTGCGGTACCGATCAATCGAACGTGCGCTAACGATCAATCGAATGTGTGTTGCCGTTAAATCGAATGTGCGGTACCGATTAATCGAATGTGCGGTAACGATCAATCGAATGTGCGGTACCGATCAATCGAATGTGCCTTATCGATCAATCGAATGTGCGGTGCCGATAAGTCGAAAGTGCGGATCCGATAAATCGATTGTGCGGTACCGTACAATCGAATGTGCGGTACCGATCAATCGAATGTGCGGTTCCGATAAATCGAATGTGCGGTACCGATAAATCGTATGTGCGGTACCGATAAATGGAATGTGCGGTGCCGTTCAATTGAATGTGCGGTGCCGATCAATCGAATGTGCGGTACCGATCAATCGAATGTGCGGTACCGATCAATCGAATGTGCGGTACCGATAAATCGAATGTGCGGTGAGGATCAATCGAATGTGCGGTACCGATCAATCGAATGTGCGGTACCGATAAATCGAATTTGCGGTGAGGATCAATCGAATGTGTGGTACCGATAAATAGAATGTCCGGTACCGATAAATCGAATGTGCGGTACCGATCAATCGAATGTGCGGTACCGATCAATCGAATGTGCGTTGCCGATAAATCGAATGTGCGGTTCCGATAAATGGAATGTGCGGTGCCGATAAATCGAATGTGCGGTACCGATAAACAGAATGTGAGGTATCGATCAATCGAATGTGCGGTACCGATCAATCGAATGTGCGGTGACGATAAATCGAATGTGCGGTTCCGATCAATCGAATGTGCGGTACCGATCAATCGAATGTGCGGTACCGATAAATGGAATGTGCGGTACCGATAAATGGAATGTGCGGTACCGATAAATCGTATGTGCGGTACCGATAAATGGAATGTGCGGTACGGATAAATCGAATGTGCGGTACCGATAAACAGAATGTGCGGTATCGATCAATCGAATGTGCGGTACCGATAAATCGAATGTGCGTTGCCGATAATTCGAATGTGCGGTACCGAACAATCGATGGTGCGGTACCGATCAATCGAATGTGCGGTACCGATTAATCGAATGTGCGTTGCCGATAAATCGAATGTGCGGTACCGATCAATCGAATGTGCGGTAACGATCAATCGAATGTGCGGTACCGATAAAGCTAATGTGCGGTACCGATAAATCGAATGTGCGGTACCGATCAATCGAATGTGCGGTACCGATAAATCGAATGTGCGGTACCGATAAACAGAATGTGCGGTATCGATCAATCGAATGTGCGGTACCGATCAATCGAATGTGTGTTGCCGATAATTCGAATGTGCGGTACCGAACAATCGAATGTGCGGTACCGATCAATCGAATGTGCGGTACCGATTAATCGAATGTGCGTTGCCGATAAATCTAATGTGCGGTACCGATCAATCGAATGTGCATTGCCGATCAATCGAATGTGCGGTACCGATTAATCGATTGTGCGTTGCCGATAAATCTAATGTGCGGTACCGATCAATCGAATGTGCGGTGCCGATCAATCGATTGTGCGGTACCGAACAATCGAATATGCGGTACCGATCAATCGAATGTGCGTTGCCGATCAATCGAATGTGCGGTACCGATAAATCGAAAGTGCGGAACCGATAAATCGATTGTGCGGTACCGAACAATCGAATGTGCGGTACCGATCAATCGAATGTGCGGTACCGATGAATCGAATGTGCGGTACCGATAAATCGAATGTACGGTACCGATCAATCGAATGTGCGGTACCGATAAATCGAATGTGCGTTGCCGATAATTCGAATGTGCGGTACCGAACAATCGAATGTGCGGTACCGATCAATCGAATGTGCGGTACCGATTAATCGAATGTGCGTTGCCGATAAATCTAATGTGCGGTACCGATCAATCGAATGTGCGGTGCCGATCAATCGATTGTGCGGTACCGAACAATCGAATATGCGGTACCGATCAATCGAATGTGCGGTACCGATAAATCGAATGTGCGGTAACGATAAATCGAAAGTGCGGAACCGATAAATCGATTGTGCGGTACCGATCAATCGAATGTGCGGTACCGATAAATCGAATGTGTGGTACCGATAAATCGAATGTGCGGTACCGATCAATCGAATGTGCGGTACCGATCAATCGAATGTGCGGTACCGATTAATCGAATGTGCGTTGCCGATAAATCGAATGTGCGGTACCGATGAATCGAATGTGCGGTAACGATCAATCGAATGTGCGGTGCCGATAAAGCTAATTTGCGGTGAGGATCAATCGAATGTGTGGTACCGATAAATAGAATGTGCGGTACCGATCAATCGAATGTGCGGTACCGATCAATCGAATGTGCGTTGCCGATAAATCGAATGTGCGGTACCGATAAATCGAATGTGCGGTACCGATTAATCGAATGTGCGGTGCCGATAAAGCGAATTTGCGGTGAGGACTAATCGAATTTGTGGTACCGATAAATGGAATGTGCGGTACCGATCAATCGAACGTGCGGTACCGATCAATCGAATGTGCGGTTCCGATCAATCGAATGTGCGGTACCGATAAATCGTATGTGCGGTACCGATAAATCGATTGTGCCTTATCGATCAATCGAATGTGCGATACCTATAAATCGAATGTGCGTTGCCCATAATTCGAATGTGCGGTACCGATCAATCGAATGTGCGGTACCGATAAATCGAATGTGCGGTACCGATAAATCGAAAGTGCGGAACCGATAAATCGATTGTGCGGTACCGAACAATCGAATATGCGGTACCGATCAATCGAATGTGCGGTACCGATCAATCGAATGTGCGTTGCCGATAATTCGAATGTGCGGTACCGAACAATCGAATGTGCGGTACCGATCAATCGAATGTGCGTTGCCGATCAATCGAATGTGCGGTACCGATCAATCGAATGTGCGGTACCGATCAATCGAATATACGGTACCGATAAATCGAATGTGCGGTGAGGATCAATCGAATGTGCGGTACCGATCAATCGAATGTGCGGTGCCGATCAATCGAATGTGCGGTACCGATCAATCGAATGTGCGGTACCGATAAATCGAATGTGCGGTACCGATAAATCGAATGTGCGGTACCGATAAATCGTATGTGCGGTACCGATAAATGGAATGTGCGGTACCGATAAATAGAAAGTGCGGTACGGATAAACAGAATGTGAGGTATCGATCAATCGAATGTGCGTTGCCGATAAATCGAATGTGCGTTGCCGATAAATCGAATGTGCGGTACCGATCAATCGAATGTGCGCTACCGATAAATCGAATGTGCGGTACCGATAAATCGAATGTGCGGTGCCGATCAATCGAATGTGCGGTACCGATCAATCGAATTTGCGGTACCGATCAATCGAATATGCGGTACCGATAAATCGAATGTGCGGTTCCGATCAATCGAATGTGCGGTACCGATAAATCGAATGTGCGGTACCGATAAATCGAATGTGCCTTATCGATCAATCGAATGTGCGGTACCTATAAATCGAATGTGCGTTGCCGATAAATCGAATGTGCGGTACCGATTAATCGAATGTGCGTTGCCGATAAATCGAATGTACGGTACCGTTTAATCGAATGTGCGGTAACGATCAATCGAATTTGCGGTGCCGATCAATCGATTGTGCGGTACCGAACAATCGAATGTGCGGTACCGATCAATCGAATGTGCCATATCGATCAATCGAATGTGCGGTGCCGATAAATCGAATGTGCGGTACCGATAAATCGTATGTGCGGTACCGATAAATGGAATATGCGGTGCCGATAAATCGAATGTGCGGTACCGATAAATCGTATGTGCGGTACCAATAAATGGAATATGCGGTGCCGATCAATCGAATGTGCGGTACCGATAAACAGAATGTGAGGTATCGATCAATCGAATGTGCGGTACCGATCAATCGAATGTGCGGTGCCGATAAATCGAATGTGCGGTACCGATCAATCGAATGTGCGGTACCGATCAATCGAATGTGCGGTGACGATCAATCGAATGTGCGATGACGTACAATCGAATGTGCGGTACCGATCAATCGAATGTGCGGTATCGATCAATCGAAAGTGCGGTACCGATCAATCGAATGTGCGTTGCCGATAATTCGAATGTGCGGTACCGAACAATCGATGGTGCGGTACCGATCAATCGAATGTGCGGTACCGATTAATCGAATGTGCGTTGCCGATAAATCTAATGTGCGGTACCGATTAATCGAATGTGGGTTGCCGATCAATCGAATGTGCGGTACCGATCAATCGAACGTGCGCTAACGATCAATCGAATGTGCGTTGCCGTTAAATCGAATGTGCGGTACCGATTAATCGAATGTGCGGTAACGATCAATCGAATGTGCGGTGCCGATCAATCGAATGTGCGGTACCGATCAATCGAATGTGCGGTACCGATCAATCGAATGTGCGGTACCGATAAATCGAAGGTGCGGTGAGGATCAATCGAATGTGCGGTACCGATCAATCGAATGTGCGGTGCCGATCAATCGAATGTGCGGTACCGATCAATGAATTTGTGCGGTACCTATCAATCGAATGTGCGGTTCCGATAAATCGAATGTGCGGTACCGATAAATCGAAAGTGTGGTACCGATAAATGGAATGTGCGGTGCCGATAAATAGAAAGTGCGGTACCGATAAACAGAATGTGAGGTATCGATCAATCGAATGAGCGGTACCGATCAATCGAATGGGCGTTGCCGATAAATAGAATGTGCGGTACCGATCAATCGAATGTGCGGTACCGATCAATCGATTGTGCGGTACCGAACAATCGAATGTGCGGTACCGATCAATCGAATGTGCCTTATCGATCAATCGAATGTGCGGTACCGAACAATCGATTGTGCGGTACCGATCAATCGAATGTGCGGTACCGATAAATCGAATATGCGGTACCGATCAATCGAATGTGCGGTTCCGATCAATCGAATGTGTGGTACCGATATATCGTATGTGCGGTACCGATAAATCGAATGTGCCTTATCGATCAATCGAATGTGCGGTACCTATAAATCGAATGTGCGTTGCCGATAAATCGAATGTGCGGTACCGATCAATCGAATGTGCGGTACCGATCAATCGAATGTGCGGTTCCGATAAATCGAATGTGCGGTACCGATAAATCGAATGTGCGGTACCGATCAATCGAATGTGCGGTACCGATCAATCGAATGTGCGGTACCGATAAACAGAATGTGCGGTATCGATCAATCAAATGTGCGGTACCGATCAATCGAATGTGCGTTGCCGATAAATCGAATGTGCGGTACCGATCAATCGAATGTGCGGTACCGATCAATCGAATGTGCGGTACCGATAAATCGAAAATGCGGTACCGATAAATCGAATGTGCGGTACCGATAAATCGAATGTGCGGTACCGATAAATCGAATGTGCGGTACCGATAAACAGAATCTGCGGTATCGATCAATCGAATGTGCGGTACCGATCAATCGAATGTGCGTTGCCGATAATTCGAATGTGCGGTACCGAACAATCGAATGTGCGGTACCGATCAAACCAATGTGCGGTACCGATTAATGGAATGTGCGTTGCCGATAAATCTAATGTGCGGTACCGATCAATCGAATGTGCTGTGCCGATCAATCGATTGTGCGGTACCGAACAATCGAATATGCGGTACCGATCAATCGAATGTGCGGTACCGATAAATCGAATGTGCGGTACCGATAAATCGAAAGTGCGGAACCGATAAATCGATTGTGCGGTACCGAACAATCGAATGTGCGGTACCGATCAATCGAATGTGCGGTACCGATAAATCGAATGTGCGGTACCGATAAATCGAATGTGCGGTACCGATTAATCGAATGTGCGTTGCCGATAAATCGAATGTGCGGTACCGATCAATCGAATGTGCGGTACCGATAAATCGAATGTGCGGTACCGATAAATCGAATGTGCGGTACCGATTAATCGAATGTGCGTTGCCGATAAATCGAATGTGCGGTACCGATCAATCGAATGTGCGGTACCGATAAATCGAATGTGCGGTACCGATCAATCGAATGTGCGGTACCGATCAATCGAATGTGCGTTGCCGATAATTCGAATGTGCGGTACCGAACAATCGATTGTGCGGTACCGATCAATCGAATGTGCGGTACCGATTAATCGAATGTGCGTTGCCGATAAATCTAATGTACGGTACCGTTTAATCGAATGTGCGGTAACGATCAATCGAATTTGCGGTGCCGATCAATCGATTGTGCGGTACCGAACAATCGAATGTGCGGTACCGATCAATCGAATGTGCCATATCGATCAATCGAATGTGCGGTGCCGATAAATCGAATGTGCGGTACCGATAAATCGTATGTGCGGTACCGATAAATGGAATATGCGGTGCCGATAAATCGAATGTGCGGTACCGATAAATCGTATGTGCGGTACCAATAAATGGAATATGCGGTGCCGATCAATCGAATGTGCGGTACCGATAAACAGAATGTGAGGTATCGATCAATCGAATGTGCGGTACCGATCAATCGAATGTGCGGTGCCGATCAATCGAATGTGCGGTACCGATCAATCGAATGTGCGGTACCGATCAATCGAATGTGCGGTGACGATCAATCGAATGTGCGATGACGATCAATCGAATGTGCGGTACCGATCAATCGAATGTGCGGTATCGATCAATCGAAAGTGCGGTACCGATCAATCGAATGTGCGTTGCCGATAATTCGAATGTGCGGTACCGAACAATCGATGGTGCGGTACCGATCAATCGAATGTGCGGTACCGATTAATCGAATGTGCGTTGCCGATAAATCTAATGTGCGGTACCGATTAATCGAATGTGGGTTGCCGATCAATCGAATGTGCGGTACCGATCAATCGAACGTGCGCTAACGATCAATCGAATGTGCGTTGCCGTTAAATCGAATGTGCGGTACCGATTAATCGAATGTGCGGTAACGATCAATCGAATGTGCGGTGCCGATCAATCGAATGTGCGGTACCGATCAATCGAATGTGCGGTACCGATCAATCGAATGTGCGGTACCGATAAATCGAATGTGCGGTGAGGATCAATCGAATGTGCGGTACCGATCAATCGAATGTGCGGTGCCGATCAATCGAATGTGCGGTACCGATCAATGAATTTGTGCGGTACCTATCAATCGAATGTGCGGTTCCGATAAATCGAATGTGCGGTACCGATAAATCGAAAGTGTGGTACCGATAAATGGAATGTGCGGTGCCGATAAATAGAAAGTGCGGTACCGATAAACAGAATGTGAGGTATCGATCAATCGAATGAGCGGTACCGATCAATCGAATGGGCGTTGCCGATAAATAGAATGTGCGGTACCGATCAATCGAATGTGCGGTACCGATCAATCGATTGTGCGGTACCGAACAATCGAATGTGCGGTACCGATCAATCGAATGTGCCTTATCGATCAATCGAATGTGCGGTACCGAACAATCGATTGTGCGGTACCGATCAATCGAATGTGCGGTACCGATAAACAGAATGTGCGGTATCGATCAATCAAATGTGCGGTACCGATCAATCGAATGTGCGTTGCCGATAAATCGAATGTGCGGTACCGATCAATCGAATGTGCGGTACCGATCAATCGAATGTGCGGTACCGATAAATCGAAAATGCGGTACCGATAAATCGAATGTGCGGTACCGATAAATCGAATGTGCGGTACCGATAAATCGAATGTGCGGTACCGATAAACAGAATCTGCGGTATCGATCAATCGAATGTGCGGTACCGATCAATCGAATGTGCGTTGCCGATAATTCGAATGTGCGGTACCGAACAATCGAATGTGCGGTACCGATCAATCGAATGTGCGGTACCGATTAATGGAATGTGCGTTGCCGATAAATCTAATGTGCGGTACCGATCAATCGAATGTGCTGTGCCGATCAATCGATTGTGCGGTACCGAACAATCGAATATGCGGTACCGATCAATCGAATGTGCGGTACCGATAAATCGAATGTGCGGTACCGATAAATCGAAAGTGCGGAACCGATAAATCGATTGTGCGGTACCGAACAATCGAATGTGCGGTACCGATCAATCGAATGTGCGGTACCGATAAATCGAATGTGCGGTACCGATAAATCGAATGTGCGGTACCGATTAATCGAATGTGCGTTGCCGATAAATCGAATGTGCGGTACCGATCAATCGAATGTGCGGTACCGATAAATCGAATGTGCGGTACCGATAAATCGAATGTGCGGTACCGATTAATCGAATGTGCGTTGCCGATAAATCGAATGTGCGGTACCGATCAATCGAATGTGCGGTACCGATAAATCGAATGTGCGGTACCGATCAATCGAATGTGCGGTACCGATCAATCGAATGTGCGTTGCCGATAATTCGAATGTGCGGTACCGAACAATCGATTGTGCGGTACCGATCAATCGATTGTGCGGTACCGAACAATCGAATGTGCGGTACCGATCAATCGAATGTGCCTTATCGATCAATCGAATGTGCGGTACCGAACAATCGATTGTGCGGTACCGATTAATCGAATGTGCGGTACCGATAAATCGAATATGCGGTACCGATCAATCGAATGTGCGGTTCCGATCAATCGAATGTGTGGTACCGATATATCGTATGTGCGGTACCGATAAATCGAATGTGCCTTATCGATCAATCGAATGTGCGGTACCTATAAATCGAATGTGCGTTACCGATAAATCGAATGTGCGGTACCGATCAATCGAATGTGCGGTACCGATCAATCGAATGTGCGGTTCCGATAAATCGAATGTGCGGTACCGATAAATCGAATGTGCGGTACCGATCAATCGAATGTGCGGTACCGATCAATCGAATGTGCGGTACCGATAAACAGAATGTGCGGTATCGATCAATCAAATGTGCGGTACCGATCAATCGAATGTGCGTTGCCGATAAATCGAATGTGCGGTACCGATCAATCGAATGTGCGGTACCGATCAATCGAATGTGCGGTACCGATAAATCGAAAATGCGGTACCGATAAATCGAATGTGCGGTACCGATAAATCGAATGTGCGGAACCGATAAATCGAATGTGCGGTACCGATAAACAGAATCTGCGGTATCGATCAATCGAATGTGCGGTACCGATCAATCGAATGTGCGTTGCCGATAATTCGAATGTGCGGTACCGAACAATCGAATGTGCGGTACCGATCAATCGAATGTGCGGTACCGATTAATGGAATGTGCGTTGCCGATAAATCTAATGTGCGGTACCGATCAATCGAATGTGCTGTGCCGATCAATCGATTGTGCGGTACCGAACAATCGAATATGCGGTACCGATCAATCGAATGTGCGGTACCGATAAATCGAATGTGCGGTACCGATAAATCGAAAGTGCGGAACCGATAAATCGATTGTGCGGTACCGAACAATCGAATGTGCGGTACCGATCAATCGAATGTGCGGTACCGATAAATCGAATGTGCGGTACCGATAAATCGAATGTGCGGTACCGATTAATCGAATGTGCGTTGCCGATAAATCGAATGTGCGGTACCGATCAATCGAATGTGCGGTACCGATAAATCGAATGTGCGGTACCGATAAATCGAATGTGCGGTACCGATTAATCGAATGTGCGTTGCCGATAAATCGAATGTGCGGTACCGATCAATCGAATGTGCGGTACCGATAAATCGAATGTGCGGTACCGATCAATCGAATGTGCGGTACCGATCAATCGAATGTGCGTTGCCGATAATTCGAATGTGCGGTACCGAACAATCGATTGTGCGGTACCGATCAATCGAATGTGCGGTACCGATTAATCGAATGTGCGTTGCCGATAAATCTAATGTGAGGTACCGATCAATCGAATGTGCGGTACCGATCAATCGATTGTGCGGTACCGATAAATCGAATATGCGGTACCGATCAATCGAATGTGCGGTACCGATAAATCGAATGTGCGGTACCGATAAATCGAAAATGCGGAACCGATAAATCGATTGTGCGGTACCGAACAATCGAATGTGCAGTACCGATCAATCGAATGTGCGATACCGATAAATCGAATGTGAGGTACCGATAAATAGAATGTGCGGTACCGATCAATCGAATGTGCGGTACCGATCAATCGAATGTGCGGTACCTATAAATCGAATGTGCGTTGCCGATAAATGGAATGTGCGGTACCGCTCAATCGAATGTGCGGTACCGATCAATCGAATGTGCGGTTCCGATCAATCGAATGTGTGGTACCGATATATCGTATGTGCGGTACCGATAAATCGAATGTGCCTTATCGATCAATCGAATGTGCGGTACCTATAAATCGAATGTGCGTTGCCGATAAATCGAATGTGCGGTACCGATCAATCGAATGTGCGGTACCGATCAATCGAATGTGCGGTTCCGATAAATCGAATGTGCGGTACCGATAAATCGAATGTGCGGTACCGATCAATCGAATGTGCGGTACCGATCAATCGAATGTGCGGTACCGATAAACAGAATGTGCGGTATCGATCAATCGAATGTGCGGTACCGATCAATCGAATGTGCGGTACCGATAAATCGAATGTGCGGTACCGATAAATCGAATGTGCGGTACCGATAAATCGAATGTGCGGTACCGATAAATCGAATGTGCGGTACCGATAAACAGAATCTGCGGTATCGATCAATCGAATGTGCGGTACCGATCAATCGAATGTGCGTTGCCGATAATTCGAATGTGCGGTACCGAACAATCGAATGTGCGGTACCGATCAATCGAATGTGCGGTACCGATTAATGGAATGTGCGTTGCCGATAAATCTAATGTGCGGTACCGATCAATCGAATGTGCTGTGCCGATCAATCGATTGTGCGGTACCGAACAATCGAATATGCGGTACCGATCAATCGAATGTGCGGTACCGATAAATCGAATGTGCGGTTCCGATAAATCGAAAGTGCGGAACCGATAAATCGATTGTGCGGTACCGAACAATCGAATGTGCGGTACCGATCAATCGAATGTGCGGTACCGATAAATCGAATGTGCGGTACCGATAAATCGAATGTGCGGTACCGATTAATCGAATGTGCGTTGCCGATAAATCGAATGTGCGGTACCGATGAATCGAATGTGCGGTAACGATCAATCGAACGTGCGGTGCCGATAAAGCTAATTTGCGGTGAGGATCAATCGAATGTGTGGTACCGATAAATAGAATGTGCGGTACCGATAAATCGAATGTGCGGTACCGATCAATCGAATGTGCGGTACCTATAAATCGAATGTGCGTTGCCGATAAATCGAATGTGCGGTACCGATCAATCGAATGTGCGGTACAGATCAATCGAATGTGCGGTTCCGATCAATCGAATGTGTGGTACCGATAAATCGTATGTGCGGTACCGATAAATCGAATGTGCCTTATCGATCAATCGAATGTGCGGTACCTATAAATCGAATGTGCGTTGCCGATAAATCGAATGTGCGGTACCGATCAATCGAATGTGCGGTACCGATCAATCGAATGTGCGGTACCGATAAATCGAATGTGCGGTACCGATAAATCGAATGTGCGGTACCGATCAATCGAATGTGCGGTACCGATCAATCGAATGTGCGTTGCCGATAAATCGAATGTGCGGTACCGAACAATCGATTGTGCGGTACCGATCAATCGAATGTGCGGTACCGATAAATCGAATATGCGGTACCGATCAATCGAATGTGCGGTACCGATAAATCGAATGTGCGGTACCGATAAATCGAAAATGCGGAACCGATAAATCGATTGTGCGGTACCGAACAATCGAATGTGCGGTACCGATCAATCGAATGTGCGGTACCGATAAATCGAATGTGAGGTACCGATTAATCGAATGTGCGTTGCCGATAAATCGAATGTGCGGTACCGATAAATCGAATGTGCGGTACCGATAAATGGAATGTGCGGTGCCGATCAATCGAATGTGCGTTGCCGATCAATCGAATGTGCGGTACCGATCAATCGAATGTGCGGTACCGATCAATCGAATATACGGTACCGATAAATCGAATGTGCGGTGAGGATCAATCGAATGTGCGGTACCGATCAATCGAATGTGCGGTGCCGATCAATCGAATGTGCGGTACCGATCAATCGAATGTGCGGTACCGATCAATCGAATGTGCGGTACCGATAAATCGAATGTGCGGTACCGATAAATCGTATGTGCGGTACCGATAAATGGAATGTGCGGTGCCGATAAATAGAAAGTGCGGTACGGAAAAACAGAATGTGAGGTATCGATCAATCGAATGTGCGGTACCGATCAATCGAATGTGCGTTGCCGATAAATCGAATGTGCGGTACCGATAAATCGAATGTGCGGTACCGATAAATCGAATGTGCGGTACCGATAAATCGAATGTGCGGTGCCGATCAATCGAATGTGCGGTACCGATCAATCGAATTTGCGGTACCGATCAATCGAATATGCGGTACCGATAAATCGAATGTGCGGTGAGGATCAATCGAATGTGCGGTACCGATAAATCGAATGTGCGTTACCGATAAATCGAATGTGCCTTATCGATCAATCGAATGTGCGGTACCTATAAATCGAATGTGCGGTGCCGATAAATCGAATGTGCGGTACCGATTAATCGAATGTGCGTTGCCGATAAATCTAATGTACGGTACCGTTTAATCGAATGTGCGGTAACGATCAATCAAATTTGCGGTGCCGATCAATCGATTGTGCGGTACCGAACAATCGAATGTGCGGTACCGATCAATCGAATGTGCCATATCGATCAATCGAATGTGCGGTGCCGATAAATAGAATGTGCAGTACCGATAAATCGTATGTGCGGTACCGATAAATGGAATATGCGGTGCCGATAAATCGAATGTGCGGTACCGATAAATCGTATGTGCGGTACCAATAAATGGAATATGCGGTGCCGATCAATCGAATGTGCGGTACCGATAAACAGAATGTGAGGTATCGATCAATCGAATGTGCGGTACCGATCAATCGAATGTGCGGTGCCGATCAATCGAATGTGCGGTACCGATCAATCGAATGTGCGGTGACGATCAATCGAATGTGCGATGACGATCAATCGAATGTGCGGTAACGATCAATAGAATGTGCGGTGCCGATCAATCGAATGTGCGGTACCGATAAATCGAATGTGCGGTACCGATCAATCGAATGTGCCTTATCGATCAATCGAATGTGCGGTACCTATAAATCGAATGTGCGTTGCCGATAAATAGAATGTGCGGTACCGATCAATCGAATGTGCGGTACCGATCAATCGAATGTGCGGTACCTATAAATCGAATGTGCGTTGCCGATAAATCGAATGTGCGGTACCGATCAATCGATTTTGCGGTGCCGATCAATCGAATGTGCGGTACCGAACAATCGAATGTGCGGTACCGATCAATCGAATGTGCGTTGCCGATAAATCGAATGTGCGGTACCGATCAATCGAATGTGCGGTACCGATAAATCGAATTTGCGGTGAGGATCAATCGAATGTGTGGTACCGATAAATAGAATGTGCGGTACCGATAAACAGAATGTGCGGTACCGATCAATCGAATGTGCGGTACCGATCAATCGAATGTGCGTTGCCGATAAATCGAATGTGCGGTACCGATCAATCGAATGTGCGGTACCGATCAATCGAATGTGCGGTACCGATAAATCGAATGTGCGGTACCGATAAATCGAATGTGCGGTACCGATAAATCGAATGTGCGGTACCGATAAATCGAATGTGCGGTACCGATAAACAGAATCTGCGGTATCGATCAATCGAATGTGCGGTACCGATCAATCGATTGTGCGTTGCCGATAATTCGAATGTGCGGTACCGAACAATCGAATGTGCGGTACCGATCAATCGAATGTGCGGTACCGATTAATGGAATGTGCGTTGCCGATAAATCTAATGTGCGGTACCGATCAATCGAATGTGCTGTGCCGATAAATCGAATGTGCGGTACCGATAAATCGAATGTGCGGTACCGATAAATCGTATGTGCGGTACCGATAAATGGAATGTGCGGTGCCGATAAATAGAAAGTGCGGTACGGAAAAACAGAATGTGAGGTATCGATCAATCGAATGTGCGGTACCGATCAATCGAATGTGCGTTGCCGATAAATCGAATGTGCGGTACCGATAAATCGAATGTGCGGTACCGATAAATCGAATGTGCGGTACCGATAAATCGAATGTGCGGTGCCGATCAATCGAATGTGCGGTACCGATCAATCGAATTTGCGGTACCGATCAATCGAATATGCGGTACCGATAAATCGAATGTGCGGTGAGGATCAATCGAATGTGCGGTACCGATAAATCGAATGTGCGTTACCGATAAATCGAATGTGCCTTATCGATCAATCGAATGTGCGGTACCTATAAATCGAATGTGCGGTGCCGATAAATCGAATGTGCGGTACCGATTAATCGAATGTGCGTTGCCGATAAATCTAATGTACGGTACCGTTTAATCGAATGTGCGGTAACGATCAATCAAATTTGCGGTGCCGATCAATCGATTGTGCGGTACCGAACAATCGAATGTGCGGTACCGATCAATCGAATGTGCCATATCGATCAATCGAATGTGCGGTGCCGATAAATAGAATGTGCAGTACCGATAAATCGTATGTGCGGTACCGATAAATGGAATATGCGGTGCCGATAAATCGAATGTGCGGTACCGATAAATCGTATGTGCGGTACCAATAAATGGAATATGCGGTGCCGATCAATCGAATGTGCGGTACCGATATACAGAATGTGAGGTATCGATCAATCGAATGTGCGGTACCGATCAATCGAATGTGCGGTGCCGATCAATCGAATGTGCGGTACCGATCAATCGAATGTGCGGTGACGATCAATCGAATGTGCGATGACGATCAATCGAATGTGCGGTAACGATCAATAGAATGTGCGGTGCCGATCAATCGAATGTGCGGTACCGATAAATCGAATGTGCGGTACCGATCAATCGAATGTGCCTTATCGATCAATCGAATGTGCGGTACCTATAAATCGAATGTGCGGTACCGATAAATCGAATGTGCGGTACCGATCAATCGAATGTGCGTTGCCGATAAATCGAATGTGCGGTACCGATCAATCGAATGTGCGGTACCGATCAATCGAATGTGCGGTACCGATAAATCGAATGTGCGGTACCGATAAATCGAATGTGCGGTACCGATAAATCGAATGTGCGGTACCGATAAATCGAATGTGCGGTACCGATAAACAGAATCTGCGGTATCGATCAATCGAATGTGCGGTACCGATCAATCGATTGTGCGTTGCCGATAATTCGAATGTGCGGTACCGAACAATCGAATGTGCGGTACCGATCAATCGAATGTGCGGTACCGATTAATGGAATGTGCGTTGCCGATAAATCTAATGTGCGGTACCGATAAATCTAATGTGCTGTGCCGATCAATCGATTGTGCGGTACCGAACAATCGAATATGCGGTACCGATCAATCGAATGTGCGGTACCGATAAATCGAATGTGCGGTTCCGATAAATCGAAAGTGCGGAACCGATAAATCGATTGTGCGGTACCGAACAATCGAATGTGCGGTACCGATCAATCGAATGTGCGGTACCGATAAATCGAATGTGCGGTACCGATAAATCGAATGTGCGGTACCGATTAATCGAATGTGCGTTGCCGATAAATCGAATGTGCGGTACCGATGAATCGAATGTGCGGTAACGATCAATCGAACGTGCGGTGCCGATAAAGCTAATTTGCGGTGAGGATCAATCGAATGTGTGGTACCGATAAATAGAATGTGCGGTACCGATAAATCGAATGTGCGGTACCGATCAATCGAATGTGCGGTACCTATAAATCGAATGTGCGTTGCCGATAAATGGAATGTGCGGTACCGATCAATCGAATGTGCGGTACAGATCAATCGAATGTGCGGTTCCGATCAATCGAATGTGTGGTACCGATAAATCGTATGTGCGGTACCGATAAATCGAATGTGCCTTATCGATCAATCGAATGTGCGGTACCTATAAATCGAATGTGCGTTGCCGATAAATCGAATGTGCGGTACCGATAAATCGAATGTGCGGTACCGATCAATCGAATGTGCGGTACCGATAAATCGAATGTGCGGTACCGATAAATCGAATGTGCGGTACCGATCAATCGAATGTGCGGTACCGATCAATCGAATGTGCGTTGCCGATAAATCGAATGTGCGGTACCGAACAATCGATTGTGCGGTACCGATCAATCGAATGTGCGGTACCGATAAATCGAATATGCGGTACCGATCAATCGAATGTGCGGTACCGATAAATCGAATGTGCGGTACCGATAAATCGAAAATGCGGAACCGATAAATCGAATGTGCGGTACCGAACAATCGAATGTGCGGTACCGATCAATCGAATGTGCGGTACCGATAAATCGAATGTGAGGTACCGATTAATCGAATGTGCGTTGCCGATAAATCGAATGTGCGGTACCGATAAATCGAATGTGCGGTACCGATAAATGGAATGTGCGGTGCCGATCAATCGAATGTGCGTTGCCGATCAATCGAATGTGCGGTACCGATCAATCGAATGTGCGGTACCGATCAATCGAATATACGGTACCGATAAATCGAATGTGCGGTGAGGATCAATCGAATGTGCGGTACCGATCAATCGAATGTGCGGTGCCGATCAATCGAATGTGCGGTACCGATCAATCGAATGTGCGGTACCGATCAATCGAATGTGCGGTACCGATCAATCGAATGTGCCTTATCGATCAATCGAATGTGCGGTACCCATAAATCGAATGTGCGTTGCCGATAAATAGAATGTGCGGTACCGATCAATCGAATGTGCGGTACCGATCAATCGAATGTGCGGTACCTATAAATCGAATGTGCGTTGCCGATAAATCGAATGTGCGGTACCGATCAATCGATTTTGCGGTGCCGATCAATCGAATGTGCGGTACCGAACAATCGAATGTGCGGTACCGATCAATCGAATGTGCGTTGCCGATAAATCGAATGTGCGGTACCGATCAATCGAATGTGCGGTACCGATAAATCGAATTTGCGGTGAGGATCAATCGAATGTGTGGTACCGATAAATAGAATGTGCGGTACCGATAAACAGAATGTGCGGTACCGATCAATCGAATGTGCGGTACCGATCAATCGAATGTGCGTTGCCGATAAATCGAATGTGCGGTACCGATCAATCGAATGTGCGGTACCGATCAATCGAATGTGCGGTACCGATAAATCGAATGTGCGGTACCGATAAATCGAATGTGCGGTACCGATAAATCGAATGTGCGGTACCGATAAATCGAATGTGCGGTACCGATAAACAGAATCTGCGGTATCGATCAATCGAATGTGCGGTACCGATCAATCGAATGTGCGTTGCCGATAATTCGAATGTGCGGTACCGAACAATCGAATGTGCGGTACCGATCAATCGAATGTGCGGTACCGATTAATGGAATGTGCGTTGCCGATAAATCTAATGTGCGGTACCGATCAATCGAATGTGCTGTGCCGATCAATCGATTGTGCGGTACCGAACAATCGAATATGCGGTACCGATCAATCGAATGTGCGGTACCGATAAATCGAATGTGCGGTTCCGATAAATCGAAAGTGCGGAACCGATAAATCGATTGTGCGGTACCGAACAATCGAATGTGCGGTACCGATCAATCGAATGTGCGGTACCGATAAATCGAATGTGCGGTACCGATAAATCGAATGTGCGGTACCGATTAATCGAATGTGCGTTGCCGATAAATCGAATGTGCGGTACCGATGAATCGAATGTGCGGTAACGATCAATCGAACGTGCGGTGCCGATAAAGCTAATTTGCGGTGAGGATCAATCGAATGTGTGGTACCGATAAATAGAATGTGCGGTACCGATAAATCGAATGTGCGGTACCGATCAATCGAATGTGCGGTACCTATAAATCGAATGTGCGTTGCCGATAAATGGAATGTGCGGTACCGATCAATTTAATGTGCGGTACAGATCAATCGAATGTGCGGTTCCGATCAATCGAATGTGTGGTACCGATAAATCGTATGTGCGGTACCGATAAATCGAATGTGCCTTATCGATCAATCGAATGTGCGGTACCTATAAATCGAATGTGCGTTGCCGATAAATCGAATGTGCGGTACCGATCAATCGAATGTGCGGTACCGATCAATCGAATGTGCGGTACCGATAAATCGAATGTGCGGTACCGATAAATCGAATGTGCGGTACCGATCAATCGAATGTGCGGTACCGATCAATCGAATGTGCGTTGCCGATAAATCGAATGTGCGGTACCGAACAATCGATTGTGCGGTACCGATCAATCGAATGTGCGGTACCGATAAATCGAATATGCGGTACCGATCAATCGAATGTGCGGTACCGATAAATCGAATGTGCGGTACCGATAAATCGAAAATGCGGAACCGATAAATCGATTGTGCGGTACCGAACAATCGAATGTGCGGTACCGATCAATCGAATGTGCGGTACCGATAAATCGAATGTGAGGTACCGATTAATCGAATGTGCGTTGCCGATAAATCGAATGTGCGGTACCGATATATCGAATGTGCGGTACCGATAAATGGAATGTGCGGTGCCGATCAATCGAATGTGCGTTGCCGATCAATCGAATGTGCGGTACCGATCAATCGAATGTGCGGTACCGATCAATCGAATATACGGTACCGATAAATCGAATGTGCGGTGAGGATCAATCGAATGTGCGGTACCGATCAATCGAATGTGCGGTGCCGATCAATCGAATGTGCGGTACCGATCAATCGAATGTGCGGTACCGATCAATCGAATGTCGGGTACCGATAAATCGAATGTGCGGTACCGATAAATCGTATGTGCGGTACCGATAAATGGATTGTGCGGTGCCGATAAATAGAAAGTGCGGTACGGATAAACAGAATGTGAGGTATCGATCAATCGAATGTGCGGTACCGATCAATCGAATGTGCGTTGCCGATAAATCGAATGTGCGGTACCGATAAATCGAATGTGCGGTACCGATAAATCGAATGTGCGGTACCGATAAATCGAATTTGCGGTACCGATCAATCGAATATGCGGTACCGATAAATCGAATGTGCGGTGAGGATCAATCGAATGTGCGGTACCGATAAATCGAATGTGCGTTACCGATAAATCGAATGTGCCTTATCGATCAATCGAATGTGCGGTACCTATAAATCGAATGTGCGGTGCCGATAAATCGAATGTGCGGTACCGATTAATCGAATGTGCGTTGCCGATAAATCTAATGTACGGTACCGTTTAATCGAATGTGCGGTAACGATCAATCAAATTTGCGGTGCCGATCAATCGATTGTGCGGTACCGAACAATCGAATGTGCGGTACCGATCAATCGAATGTGCCATATCGATCAATCGAATGTGCGGTGCCGATAAATCGAATGTGCGGTACCGATAAATCGTATGTGCGGTACCGATAAATGGAATATGCGGTGCCGATAAATCGAATGTGCGGTACCGATAAATCGTATGTGCGGTACCAATAAATGGAATATGCGGTGACGATCAATCGAATGTGCGGTACCGATAAACAGAATGTGAGGTATCGATCAATCGAATGTGCGGTACCGATCAATCGAATGTGCGGTGCCGATCAATCGAATGTGCGGTACCGATCAATCGAATGTGCGGTGACGATCAATCGAATGTGCGATGACGATCAATCGAATGTGCGGTAACGATCAATAGAATGTGCGGTGCCGATCAATCGAATGTGCGGTACCGATCAATCGAATGTGCGGTACCGATCAATCGAATGTGCCTTATCGATCAATCGAATGTGCGGTACCTATAAATCGAATGTGCGTTGCCGATAAATAGAATGTGCGGTACCGATCAATCGAATGTGCGGTACCGATCAATCGAATGTGCGGTACCTATAAATCGAATGTGCGTTGCCGATAAATCGAATGTGCGGTACCGATCAATCGATTTTGCGGTGCCGATCAATCGAATGTGCGGTACCGAACAATCGAATGTGCGGTACCGATCAATCGAATGTGCGTTGCCGATAAATCGAATGTGCGGTACCGATCAATCGAATGTGCGGTACCGATAAATCGAATTTGCGGTGAGGATCAATCGAATGTGTGGTACCGATAAATAGAATGTGCGGTACCGATAAATCGAATGTGCGGTACCGATCAATCGAATGTGCGGTACCGATCAATCGAATGTGCGGTACCGATCAATCGAATGTGCGGTTCCGATAAATCGAATGTGCGGTACCGATAAATCGTATGTGCGGTACCGATAAATGGAATGTGCGGTGCCGATAAATAGAATTTCGGTGAGGATCAATCGAATGTGCGGTACCGATAAATCGAATGTGCGGTACCGATAAATCGAATGTGCGGTACCGATCAATCGAATGTGCGGTACATATAAATCGAATGTGCGATACCGATAAATCGTATGTGTGGTACCGATAAATGGAATGTGCGGTGCCGATAAATGGAATGTGCGGTACCGATAAACAGAATGTGAGGTATCGATCAATCGAATGTGCGGTACCGATCAATCGAATGTGCGGTGACGATCAATCGAATGTGCGATGACGATCAATCGAATGTGCGGTACCGATCAATCGAATGTGCGGTATCGATCAATCGAATGTGCGGTACCGATCAATCGAATGTGCGTTGCCGATAATTCGAGTGTGCGGTACCGAACAATCGATGGTGCGGTACCGATCAATCGAATGTGCGGTACCGATTAATCGAATGTGCGTTGCCGATAAATCTAATGTGCGGTACCGATTAATCGAATGTTGGTTGCCGATCAATCGAATGTGCGGTACCGATCAATCGAATGTGCGGTAACGATCAATCGAATGTTCGTTGCCGTTAAATCGAATGTGCGGTACCGATTAATCGAATGTGCGGTAACGATCAATCGAATGTGCGGTACCGATCAATCGAATGTGCGGTGCCGATCAATCGAATGTGCGGTACCGATGAATCGAATGTGCGGTAACGATCAATCGAATGTGCGGTGCCGATAAAGCTAATTTGCGGTGAGGATCAATCGAATGTGTGGTACCGATAAATAGAATGTGCGGTACCGATGAATCGAATGTGCGGTACCGATCAATCGAATGTGCGGTACCTAAAAATCTAATGTGCGTTGCCGATAAATGGAATGTGCGGTACCGATCAATCGAATGTGCGGTACAGATCAATCGAATGTGCGGTTCCGATCAATCGAATGTGTGGTACCGATAAATCGTATGTGCGGTACCGATAAATCGAATGTGCCTTATCGATCAATCGAATGTGCGGTACCTATAAATCGAATGTGCGTTGCCGATAAATCGAATGTGCGGTACAGATCAATCGAATGTGCGGTACCGATCAATCGAATGTGCGGTACCGATAAATCGAATGTGCGGTACCGATAAATCGAATGTGCGGTTCCGATAAATCGAATGTGCGGTACCGATAAATCGTATGTGCGTTACCGATATATGGAATGTGCGGTGCCGTTCAATCGAATGTGCGGTGCCGATCAATCGAATGTGCGGTACCGATCAATCGAATGTGCGGTACCGATCAATCGAATGTGCGGTACCGATAAATCGAATTTGCGGTACCGATCAATCGAATATGCGGTACCGATAAATCGAATGTGCGGTGAGGATCAATCGAATGTGCGGTACCGATTAATCGAATGTGCGGTACCGATAAATCGAATGTGCCTTATCGATCAATCGAATGTGCGGTACCTATAAATCGAATGTGCGTTGCCGATAAATCGAATGTGCAGTACCGATTAATCGAATGTGCGTTGCCGATAAATCTAATGTACGGTACCGTTTATTCGAATGTGCGGTAACGATCAATCGAATTTGCGGTGCCGATCAATCGATTGTGCGGTACCGAACAATCGAATGTGCGGTACCGATCAATCGAATGTGCCATATCGATCAATCGAATGTGCGGTACCGATAAATCGTATGTGCGGTACCAATAAATGGAATATGCGGTGCCGATCAATCGAATGTGCGGTACCGATAAACAGAATGTGAGGTATCGATCAATCGAATGTGAGGTACCGATCAATCGAATGTGCGGTGCCGATCAATCGAATGTGCGGTACCGATCAATCGAATGTGCGGTGACGATCAATCGAATGTGCGATGACGATCAATCGAATGTGCGGTAACAATCAATAGAATGTGCGGTGCCGATCAATCGAATGTGCGGTACCGATCAATCGAATGTGCGGTACCGATCAATCGAATGTGCCTTATCGATCAATCGAATGTGCGGTACCTATAAATCGAATGTGCGTTGCCGATAAATAGAATGTGCGGTACCGATCAATCGAATGTGCGGTACCGATCAATCGAATGTGCGGTACCTATAAATCGAATGTGCGTTGCCGATAAATCGAATGTGCGGTACCGATCAATCGAATTTGCGGTGCCGATCAATCGAATGTGCGGTACCGAACAATCGAATGTGCGGTACCGATCAATCGAATGTGCGTTGCCGATAAATCGAATGTGCGGTACCGATCAATCGAATGTGCGGTACCGATAAATCGAATGTGCGGTACCGATCAATCGAATGTGCGGTGCCGATCAATCGAATGTGCGGTACCGATCAATCGAATGTGCGGTTCCAATAAATCGAATGTGCGGTACCGATAAATCGAATGTGCGGTACCGATGAATCGAATGTGCGGTAACGATCAATCGAATGTGCGGTGCCGATAAAGCTAATTTGCGGTGAGGATCAATCGAATGTGTGGTACCGATAAATAGAATGTGCGGTACCGATCAATCGAATGTGCGGTACCGATCAATCGAATGTGCGGTACCTATAAATCGAATGTGGGTTGCCGATAAATGGAATGTGCGGTACCGATCAATCGAATGTGCGGTACAGATCAATCGAATGTGCGGTTCCGATCAATCGAATGTGCGGTACCGATAAATCGAATGTGCGGTACCGATCAATCGAATGTGCGGTACCTATAAATCGAATGTGCGTTGCCGATAAATGGAATGTGCGGTACCGATCAATCGAATGTGCGGTACAGATCAATCGAATGTGCGGTTCCGATCAATCGAATGTGTGGTACCGATAAATCGTATGTGCGGTACCGATAAATCGAATGTGCCTTATCGATCAATCGAATGTGCGGTACCTATAAATCGAATGTGCGTTGCCGATAAATCGAATGTGCGGTACCGATCAATCGAATGTGCGGTACCGATCAATCGAATGTGCGGTACCGATAAATCGAATGTGCGGTACCGATAAATCGAATGTGCGGTACCGATCAATCGAATGTGCGGTACCGATCAATCGAATGTGCGTTGCCGATAAATCGAATGTGCGGTACCGAACAATCGATTGTGCGGTACCGATCAATCGAATGTGCGGTACCGATCAATCGAATGTGCGGTACCGATCAATCGAATATGCGGTACCGATCAATCGAATGTGCGGTACCGATAAATCGAATGTGCGGTACCGATAAATCGAAAATGCGGAACCGATAAATCGATTGTGCGGTACCGAACAATCGAATGTGCGGTACCGATCAATCGAATGTGCGGTACCGATAAATCGAATGTGAGGTACCGATTAATCGAATGTGCGTTGCCGATAAATCGAATGTGCGGTACCGATAAATCGAATGTGCGGTACCGATAAATGGAATGTGCGGTGCCGATCAATCGAATGTGCGTTGCCGATCAATCGAATGTGCGGTACCGATCAATCGAATGTGCGGTACCGATCAATCGAATGTGCGGTACCGATGAATCGAATGTGCGGTAACGATCAATCGAATGTGCGGTGCCGATAAAGCTAATTTGCGGTGAGGATCAATCGAATGTGTGGTACCGATAAATAGAATGTGCGGTACCGATCAATCGAATGTGCGGTACCGATCAATCGAATGTGCGGTACCTAAAAATCTAATGTGCGTTGCCGATAAATGGAATGTGCGGTACCGATCAATCGAATGTGCGGTACAGATCAATCGAATGTGCGGTTCCGATCAATCGAATGTGTGGTACCGATAAATCGTATGTGCGGTACCGATAAATCGAATGTGCCTTATCGATCAATCGAATGTGCGGTACCTATAAATCGAATGTGCGTTGCCGATAAATCGAATGTGCGGTACAGATCAATCGAATGTGCGGTACCGATCAATCGAATGTGCGGTACCGATAAATCGAATGTGCGGTACCGATAAATCGAATGTGCGGTTCCGATAAATCGAATGTGCGGTACCGATAAATCGTATGTGCGTTACCGATATATGGAATGTGCGGTGCCGTTCAATCGAATGTGCGGTGCCGATCAATCGAATGTGCGGTACCGATCAATCGAATGTGCGGTACCGATCAATCGAATGTGCGGTACCGATAAATCGAATTTGCGGTACCGATCAATCGAATATGCGGTACCGATAAATCGAATGTGCGGTGAGGATCAATCGAATGTGCGGTACCGATAAATCGAATGTGCGGTACCGATAAATCGAATGTGCCTTATCGATCAATCGAATGTGCGGTACCTATAAATCGAATGTGCGTTGCCGATAAATCGAATGTGCAGTACCGATTAATCGAATGTGCGTTGCCGATAAATCTAATGTACGGTACCGTTTATTCGAATGTGCGGTAACGATCAATCGAATTTGCGGTGCCGATCAATCGATTGTGCGGTACCGAACAATCGAATGTGCGGTACCGATCAATCGAATGTGCCATATCGATCAATCGAATGTGCGGTACCGATAAATCGTATGTGCGGTACCAATAAATGGAATATGCGGTGCCGATCAATCGAATGTGCGGTACCGATAAACAGAATGTGAGGTATCGATCAATCGAATGTGAGGTACCGATCAATCGAATGTGCGGTGCCGATCAATCGAATGTGCGGTACCGATCAATCGAATGTGCGGTGACGATCAATCGAATGTGCGATGACGATCAATCGAATGTGCGGTAACAATCAATAGAATGTGCGGTGCCGATCAATCGAATGTGCGGTACCGATCAATCGAATGTGCGGTACCGATCAATCGAATGTGCCTTATCGATCAATCGAATGTGCGGTACCTATAAATCGAATGTGCGTTGCCGATAAATAGAATGTGCGGTACCGATCAATCGAATGTGCGGTATCGATCAATCGAATGTGCGGTACCTATAAATCGAATGTGCGTTGCCGATAAATCGAATGTGCGGTACCGATCAATCGAATTTGCGGTGCCGATCAATCGAATGTGCGGTACCGAACAATCGAATGTGCGGTACCGATCAATCGAATGTGCGTTGCCGATAAATCGAATGTGCGGTACCGATCAATCGAATGTGCGGTACCGATAAATCGAATGTGCGGTACCGATCAATCGAATGTGCGGTGCCGATCAATCGAATGTGCGGTACCGATCAATCGAATGTGCGGTTCCAATAAATCGAATGTGCGGTACCGATAAATCGAATGTGCGGTACCGATGAATCGAATGTGCGGTAACGATCAATCGAATGTGCGGTGCCGATAAAGCTAATTTGCGGTGAGGATCAATCGAATGTGTGGTACCGATAAATAGAATGTGCGGTACCGATCAATCGAATGTGCGGTACCGATCAATCGAATGTGCGGTACCTATAAATCGAATGTGCGTTGCCGATAAATGGAATGTGCGGTACCGATCAATCGAATGTGCGGTACAGATCAATCGAATGTGCGGTTCCGATCAATCGAATGTGTGGTACCGATAAATCGTATGTGCGGTACCGATAAATCGAATGTGCCTTATCGATCAATCGAATGTGCGGTACCTATAAATCGAATGTGCGTTGCCGATAAATCGAATGTGCGGTACCGATCAATCGAATGTGCGGTACCGATCAATCGAATGTGCGGTACCGATAAATCGAATGTGCGGTACCGATAAATCGAATGTGCGGTACCGATCAATCGAATGTGCGGTACCGATCAATCGAATGTGCGTTGCCGATAAATCGAATGTGCGGTACCGAACAATCGATTGTGCGGTACCGATCAATCGAATGTGCGGTACCGATCAATCGAATGTGCGGTACCGATCAATCGAATATGCGGTACCGATCAATCGAATGTGCGGTACCGATAAATCGAATGTGCGGTACCGATAAATCGAAAATGCGGAACCGATAAATCGATTGTGCGGTACCGAACAATCGAATGTGCGGTACCGATCAATCGAATGTGCGGTACCGATAAATCGAAAGTGAGGTACCGATTAATCGAATGTGCGTTGCCGATAAATCGAATGTGCGGTACCGATAAATCGAATGTGCGGTACCGATAAATGGAATGTGCGGTGCCGATCAATCGAATGTGCGTTGCCGATCAATCGAATGTGCGGTACCGATCAATCGAATGTGCGGTACCGATCAATCGAATATACGGTACCGATAAATCGAATGTGCGGTGAGGATCAATCGAATGTGCGGTACCGATCAATCGAATGTGCGGTGCCGATCAATCGAATGTGCGGTACCGATCAATCGAATGTGCGGTACCGATCAATCGAATGTGCGGTACCGATAAATCGAATGTGCGGTACCGATAAATGGTATGTGCGGTACCGATAAATGGAATGTGCGGTGCCGATAAATAGAAAGTGCGGTACGGATAAACAGAATGTGAGGTATCGATCAATCGAATGTGCGGTACCGATCAATCGAATGTGCGTTGCCGATAAATCGAATGTGCGGTACCGATAAATCGAATGTGCGGTACCGATAAATCGAATGTGCGGTACCGATTAATCGAATGTGCGTTGCCGATAAATCTAATGTACGGTACCGTTTAATCGAATGTGCGGTAACGATCAATCGAATTTGCGGTGCCGATCAATCGATTGTGCGGTACCGAACAATCGAATGTGCGGTACCGATCAATCGAATGTGCCATATCGATCAATCGAATGTGCGGTGCCGATAAATCGAATGTGCGGTACCGATAAATCGTATGTGCGGTACCGATAAATGGAATATGCGGTGCCGATAAATCGAATGTGCGGTACCGATAAATCGTATGTGCGGTACCAATAAATGGAATATGCGGTGCCGATCAATCGAATGTGCGGTACCGATAAACAGAATGTGAGGTATCGATCAATCGAATGTGCGGTACCGATCAATCGAATGTGCGGTGCCGATCAATCGAATGTGCGGTACCGATCAATCGAATGTGCGGTGACGATCAATCGAATGTGCGATGACGATCAATCGAATGTGCGGTAACGATCAATAGAATGTGCGGTGCCGATAAATCGAATGTGCGGTACCGATCAATCGAATGTGCGGTACCGATCAATCGAATGTGCCTTATCGATCAATCGAATGTGCGGTACCTATAAATCGAATGTGCGTTGCCGATAAATAGAATGTGCGGTACCGATCAATCGAATGTGCGGTACCGATCAATCGAATGTGCGGTACCTATAAATCGAATGTGCGTTGCCGATAAATCGAATGTGCGGTACCGATCAATCGAATTTGCGGTGCCGATCAATCGAATGTGCGGTACCGAACAATCGAATGTGCGGTACCGATCAATCGAATGTGCGTTGCCGATAAATCGAATGTGCGGTACCGATCAATCGAATGTGCGGTACCGATAAATCGAATTTGCGGTGAGGATCAATCGAATGTGTGGTACCGATAAATAGAATGTGCGGTACCGATCAATCGAATGTGCGGTACCGATCAATCGAATGTGCGGTACCGATCAATCGAATGTGCGGTACCGATCAATCGAATGTGCGGTTCCGATAAATCGAATGTGCGGTACCGATAAATCGTATGTGCGGTACCGATAAATGGAATGTGCGGTGCCGATAAATAGAATTTCGGTGAGGATCAATCGAATGTGCGGTACCGATAAATCGAATGTGCGGTACCGATAAATCGAATGTGCGGTACCGATCAATCGAATGTGCGGTACATATAAATCGAATGTGCGATACCGATAAATCGTATGTGTGGTACCGATAAATGGAATGTTCGGTGCCGATAAATGGAATGTGCGGTACCGATAAACAGAATGTGAGGTATCGATCAATCGAATGTGCGGTACCGATCAATCGAATGTGCGGTGACGATCAATCGAATGTGCGATGACGATCAATCGAATGTGCGGTACCGATCAATCGAATGTGCGGTATCGATCAATCGAATGTGCGGTACCGATCAATCGAATGTGCGTTGCCGATAATTCGAATGTGCGGTACCGAACAATCGATGGTGCGGTACCGATCAATCGAATGTGCGGTACCGATTAATCGAATGTGCGTTGCCGATAAATCTAATGTGCGGTACCGATTAATCGAATGTTGGTTGCCGATCAATCGAATGTGCGGTACCGATCAATCGAATGTGCGGTAACGATCAATCGAATGTGCGTTGCCGTTAAATCGAATGTGCGGTACCGATTAATCGAATGTGCGGTAACGATCAATCGAATGTGCGGTACCGATCAATCGAATGTGCGGTGCCGATCAATCGAATGTGCGGTACCGATGAATCGAATGTGCGGTAACGATCAATCGAATGTGCGGTGCCGATAAAGCTAATTTGCGGTGAGGATCAATCGAATGTGTGGTACCGATAAATAGAATGTGCGGTACCGATCAATCGAATGTGCGGTACCGATAAATGGAATATGCGGTGCCGATCAATCGAATGTGCGGTACCGATAAACAGAATGTGAGGTATCGATCAATCGAATGTGCGGTACCGATAAATCGAATGTGCGGTGCCGATCAATCGAATGTGCGGTACCGATCAATCGAATTTGCGGTACCGATCAATCGAATATGCGGTACCGATAAATCGAATGTGCGGTGAGGATCAATCGAATGTGCGGTACCGATAAATCGAATGTGCGTTACCGATAAATCTAATGTACGGTACCGTTTAATCGAATGTGCGGTAACGATCAATCGAATTTGCGGTGCCGATCAATCGATTGTGCGGTACCGAACAATCGAATGTGCGGTACCGATCAATCGAATGTGCCATATCGATCAATCGAATGTGCGGTGCCGATAAATCGAATGTGCGGTACCGATAAATCGTATGTGCGGTACCGATAAATCGTATGTGCGGTACCAATAAATGGAATATGCGGTGCCGATCAATCGAATGTGCGGTACCGATAAACAGAATGTGAGGTATCGATCAATCGAATGTGCCGTACCGATCAATCGAATGTGCCATATCGATTAATCGAATGTGCGGTGCCGATAAATCGAATGTGCGGTGCCGATAAATCGAATGTGCGGTACCGATAAATCGTATGTGCGGTACCAATAAATGGAATATGCGGTGCCGATCAATCGAATGTGCGGTACCGATAAACAGAATGTGAGGTATCGATCAATCGAATGTGCGGTACCGATCAATCGAATGTGCGGTGCCGATCAATCGAATGTGCGGTACCGATCAATCGAATGTGCGGTGACGATCAATCGAATGTGCGATGACGATCAATCGAATGTGCGGTAACGATCAATAGAATGTGCGGTGCCGATCAATCGAATGTGCGGTACCGATCAATCGAATGTGCGGTACAGATCAATCGAATGTGCCTTATCGATCAATCGAATGTGCGGTACCTATAAATCGAATGTGCGTTGCCGATAAATAGAATGTGCGGTACCGATCAATCGAATGTGCGGTACCGATCAATCGAATGTGCGGTACCTATAAATCGAATGTGCGGTACCGATAAATCGTATGTGCGGTACCGATAAATGGAATGTGCGGTGCCGATAAATAGAATTTCGGTGAGGATCAATCGAATGTGCGGTACCGATAAATCGAATGTGCGGTACCGATAAATCGAATGTGCGGTACCGATCAATCGAATGTGCGGTACATATAAATCGAATGTGCGATACCGATAAATCGTATGTGTGGTACCGATAAATGGAATGTGCGGTGCCGATAAATGGAATGTGCGGTACCGATAAACAGAATGTGAGGTATCGATCAATCGAATGTGCGGTACCGATCAATCGAATGTGCGGTGACGATCAATCGAATGTGCGATGACGATCAATCGAATGTGCGGTACCGATCAATCGAATGTGCGGTATCGATCAATCGAATGTGCGGTACCGATCAATCGAATGTGCGTTGCCGATAATTCGAATGTGCGGTACCGAACAATCGATGGTGCGGTACCGATCAATCGAATGTGCGGTACCGATTAATAGAATGTGCGTTGCCGATAAATCTAATGTGCGGTACCGATTAATCGAATGTTGGTTGCCGATCAATCGAATGTGCGGTACCGATCAATCGAATGTGCGGTAACGATCAATCGAATGTGCGTTGCCGTTAAATCGAATGTGCGGTACCGATTAATCGAATGTGCGGTAACGATCAATCGAATGTGCGGTACCGATCAATCGAATGTGCGGTGCCGATCAATCGAATGTGCGGTACCGATCAATCGAATGTGCGGTACCGATAAATCGAATTTGCGGTGAGGATCAATCGAATGTGTGGTACCGATAAATAGAATGTGCGGTACCGATAAATCGAATGTGCGGTACCGATCAATCGAATGTGCGGTACCGATCAATCGAATGTGCGGTTCCGATAAATCGAATGTGCGGTACCGATAAATCGTATGTGCGTTACCGATATATGGAATGTGCGGTGCCGTTCAATCGAATGTGCGGTGCCGATCAATCGAATGTGCGGTACCGATCAATCGAATGTGCGGTACCGATCAATCGAATGTGCGGTACCGATAAATCGAATTTGCGGTACCGATCAATCGAATATGCGGTACCGATAAATCGAATGTGCGGTGAGGATCAATCGAATGTGCGGTACCGATAAATCGAATGTGCGGTACCGATAAATCGAATGTGCCTTATCGATCAATCGAATGTGCGGTACCTATAAATCGAATGTGCGGTGCCGATAAATCGAATGTGCGGTACCGATTAATCGAATGTGCGTTGCCGATAAATCGAATTTGCGGTGCCGATCAATCGAATGTGCCATATCGATCAATCGAATGTGCGGTACCGATAAATCGTATGTGCGGTACCAATAAATGGAATATGCGGTGCCGATCAATCGAATGTGCGGTACCGATAAACAGAATGTGAGGTATCGATCAATCGAATGTGCGGTACCGATCAATCGAATGTGCGGTGCCGATCAATCAAATGTGCGGTACCGATCAATCGAATGTGCGGTGACGATCAATCGAATGTGCGATGACGATCAATCGAATGTGCGGTAACGATCAATAGAATGTGCGGTGCCGATCAATCGAATGTGCGGTACCGATCAATCGAATGTGCGGTACCGATCAATCGAATGTGCCTTATCGATCAATCGAATGTGCGGTACCTATAAATCGAATGTGCGTTGCCGATAAATAGAATGTGCGGTTCCGATCAATCGAATGTGCGGTACCGATCAATCGAATGTGCGGTACCTATAAATCGAATGTGCGGTACCGATAAATCGAATGTGCGGTACCGATCAATCGAATTTGCGGTGCCGATCAATCGAATGTGCGGTACCGAACAATCGAATGTGCGGTACCGATCAATCGAATGTGCGTTGCCGATAAATCGAATGTGCGGTACCGATTAATCGAATGTGCGGTACCGATAAATCGAATGTGCGGTACCGATCAATCGAATGTGCGGTACCGATCAATCGAATGTGCGGTTCCGATAAATCGAATGTGCGGTACCGATAAATCGTATGTGCGGTACCGATAAATGGAATGTGCGGTGCCGATAAATAGAATTTCGGTGAGGATCAATCGAATGTGCGGTACCGATAAATCGAATGTGCGGTACCGATAAATGGAATGTGCGGTGCCGATAAATGGAATGTGCGGTACCGATAAACAGAATGTGAGGTATCGATCAATCGAATGTGCGGTACCGATCAATCGAATGTGCGGTGACGATCAATCGAATGTGCGATGACGATCAATCGAATGTGCGGTACCGATCAATCGAATGTGCGGTATCGATCAATCGAATGTGCGGTACTGATCAATCGAATGTGCGGTGACGATCAATCGAATGTGCGATGACGATCAATCGAATGTGCGGTACCGATCAATCGAATGTGCGGTATCGATCAATCGAATGTGCGGTACCGATCAATCGAATGTGCGTTGCCGATAATTCGAATGTGCGGTACCGAACAATCGATGGTGCGGTACCGATCAATCGAATGTGCGGTACCGATTAATCGAATGTGCGTTGCCGATAAATCTAATGTGCGGTACCGATTAATCGAATGTTGGTTGCCGATCAATCGAATGTGCGGTACCGATCAATCGAATGTGCGGTAACGATCAATCGAATGTGTGTTGCCGTTAAATCGAATGTGCGGTACCGATCAATCGAATGTGCGGTAACGATCAATCGAATGTGCGGTACCGATCAATCGAATGTGCGGTGCCGATCAATCGAATGTGCGGTACCGATCAATCGAATGTGCGGTACCGATAAATCGAATTTGCGGTGAGGATCAATCGAATGTGTGGTACCGATAAATAGAATGTGCGGTACCGATAAATCGAATGTGCGGTACCGATCAATCGAATGTGCGTTGCCGATAAATCGAATGTGCGGTACCGATCAATCGAATGTGCGGTACCGATCAATCGAATGTGCGGTTCCGATAAATCGAATGTGCGGTACCGATAAATCGTATGTGCGTTGCCGATATATGGAATGTGCGGTGCCGTTCAATCGAATGTGTGGTGCCGATCAATCGAATGTGCGGTACCGATCAATCGAATGTGCGGTACCGATCAATCGAATGTGCGGTACCGATAAATCGAATGTGCGGTGAGGATCAATCGAATGTGCGGTACCGATCAATCGAATGTGCGGTGCCGATCAATCGAATGTGCGGTACCGATCAATCGAATGTGCGGTACCGATCAATCGAATGTGCGGTTCCGATAAATCGAATGTGTGGTACCGATAAATCGAAAGTGTGGTACCGATAAATGGAATGTGCGGTGCCGATAAATAGAAAGTGCGGTACCGATAAACAGAATGTGAGGTATCGATCAATCGAATGAGCGGTACCGATCAATCGAATGTGCGTTGCCGATAAACAGAATGTGCGGTACCGATCAATCGAATGTGCGGTACCGATCAATCGATTGTGCGGTACCGAACAATCGAATGTGCGGTACCGATCAATCGAATGTGCCTTATCGATCAATCGAATGTGCGGTGCCGATAAGTCGAAAGTGCGGATCCGATAAATCGATTGTGCGGTACCGTACAATCGAATGTGCGGTACCGATCAATCGAATGTGCGGTTCCGATAAATCGAATGTGAGGTACCGATAAATCGTATGTGCGGTACCGATAAATGGAATGTGCGGTGCCGTTCAATTGAATGTGCGGTGCCGATCAATCGAATGTGCGGTACCGATCAATCGAATGTGCGGTACCGATCAATCGAATGTGCGGTACCGATAAATCGAATGTGCGGTGAGGATCAATCGAATGTGCGGTACCGATCAATCGAATGTGCGGTACCGATAAATCGAATTTGCGGTGAGGATCAATCGAATGTGTGGTACCGATAAATAGAATGTCCGGTACCGATAAATCGAATGTGCGGTACCGATCAATCGAATGTGCGGTACCGATCAATCGAATGTGCGTTGCCGATAAATCGAATGTGCGGTTCCGATAAATCGAATGTGCGGTACCGATAAATCGTATGTGCGGTACCGATAAATGGAATGTGCGGTGCCGATAAATAGAATTTCGGTGAGGATCAATCGAATGTGCGGTACCGATAAATCGAATGTGTGGTACCGATAAATGGAATGTGCGGTGCCGATAAATCGAATGTGCGGTACCGATAAACAGAATGTGAGGTATCGATCAATCGAATGTGCGGTACCGATCAATCGAATGTGCGGTGACGATAAATCGAATGTGCGGTTCCGATCAATCGAATGTGCGGTACCGATCAATCGAATGTGCGGTACCGATAAATGGAATGTGCGGTACCGATAAATGGAATGTGCGGTACCGATAAATCGTATGTGCGGTACCGATAAATGGAATGTGCGGTACGGATAAATCGAATGTGCGGTACCGATAAACAGAATGTGCGGTATCGATCAATCGAATGTGCGGTACCGATAAATCGAATGTGCGTTGCCGATAATTCGAATGTGCGGTACCGAACAATCGATGGTGCGGTACCGATCAATCGAATGTGCGGTACCGATTAATCGAATGTGCGTTGCCGATAAATCGAATGTGCGGTACCGATGAATCGAATGTGCGGTAACGATCAATCGAATGTGCGGTACCGATAAATCGAATGTGCGGTACCGATAAACAGAATGTGCGGTATCGATCAATCGAATGTGCGGTACCGATCAATCGAATGTGCGTTGCCGATAATTCGAATGTGCGGTACCGAACAATCGAATGTGCGGTACCGATCAATCGAATGTGCGGTACCGATTAATCGAATGTGCGTTGCCGATAAATCTAATGTGCGGTACCGATCAATCGAATGTGCATTGCCGATCAATCGAATGTGCGGTACCGATTAATCGATTGTGCGTTGCCGATAAATCTAATATGCGGTACCGATCAATCGAATGTGCGGTGCCGATCAATCGATTGTGCGGTACCGAACAATCGAATATGCGGTACCGATCAATCGAATGTGCGTTGACGATCAATCGAATGTGCGGTACCGATAAATCGAAAGTGCGGAACCGATAAATCGATTGTGCGGTACCGAACAATCGAATGTGCGGTACCGATCAATCGAATGTGCGGTACCGATGAATCGAATGTGCGGTACCGATAAATCGAATGTGCGGTACCGATCAATCGAATGTGCGGTACCGATAAATCGAATGTGCGTTGCCGATAATTCGAATGTGCGGTACCGAACAATCGAATGTGCGGTACCGATCAATCGAATGTGCGGTACCGATTAATCGAATGTGCGTTGCCGATAAATCTAATGTGCGGTACCGATCAATCGAATGTGCGGTGCCGATCAATCGATTGTGCGGTACCGAACAATCGAATATGCGGTACCGATCAATCGAATGTGCGGTACCGATAAATCGAATGTGCGGTAACGATAAATCGAAAGTGCGGAACCGATAAATCGAATGTGCGGTACCGATCAATCGAATGTGCGGTACCGATAAATCGAATGTGTGGTACCGATAAATCGAATGTGCGGTACCGATCAATCGAATGTGCGGTACCGATCAATCGAATGTGCGGTACCGATTAATCGAATGTGCGTTGCCGATAAATCGAATGTGCGGTACCGATGAATCGAATGTGCGGTAACGATCAATCGAATGTGCGGTGCCGATAAAGCTAATTTGCGGTGAGGATCAATCGAATGTGTGGTACCGATAAATAGAATGTGCGGTACCGATCAATCGAATGTGCGGTACCGATCAATCGAATGTGCGTTGCCGATAAATCGAATGTGCGGTACCGATAAATCGAATGTGCGGTACCGATTAATCGAATGTGCGGTGCCGATAAAGCGAATTTGCGGTGAGGACTAATCGAATTTGTGGTACCGATAAATGGAATGTGCGGTACCGATCAATCGAACGTGCGGTACCGATCAATCGAATGTGCGGTTCCGATCAATCGAATGTGCGGTACCGATAAATCGTATGTGCGGTACCGATAAATCGATTGTGCCTTATCGATCAATCGAATGTGCGATACCTATAAATCGAATGTGCGTTGCCGATAATTCGAATGTGCGGTACCGATCAATCGAATGTGCGGTACCGATAAATCGAATGTGCGGTACCGATAAATCGAAAGTGCGGAACCGATAAATCGATTGTGCGGTACCGAACAATCGAATATGCGGTACCGATCAATCGAATGTGCGGTACCGATCAATCGAATGTGCGTTGCCGATAATTCGAATGTGCGGTACCGAACAATCGAATGTGCGGTACCGATCAATCGAATGTGCGTTGCCGATCAATCGAATGTGCGGTACCGATCAATCGAATGTGCGGTACCGATCAATCGAATATACGGTACCGATAAATCGAATGTGCGGTGAGGATCAATCGAATGTGCGGTACCGATCAATCGAATGTGCGGTGCCGATCAATCGAATGTGCGGTACCGATCAATCGAATGTGCGGTACCGATCAATCGAATGTGCGGTACCGATAAATCGAATGTGCGGTACCGATAAATCGTATGTGCGGTACCGATAAATGGAATGTGCGGTACCGATAAATAGAAAGTGCGGTACGGATAAACAGAACGTGAGGTATCGATCAATCGAATGTGCGGTACCGATCAATCGAATGTGCGTTGCCGATAAATCGAATGTGCGGTACCGATCAATCGAATGTGCGCTACCGATAAATCGAATGTGCGGTACCGATAAATCGAATGTGCGGTGCCGATCAATCGAATGTGCGGTACCGATCAATCGAATTTGCGGTACCGATCAATCGAATATGCGGTACCGATAAATCGAATGTGCGGTTCCGATCAATCGAATGTGCGGTACCGATAAATCGAATGTGCGGTACCGATAAATCGAATGTGCCTTATCGATCAATCGAATGTGCGGTACCTATAAATCGAATGTGCGTTGCCGATAAATCGAATGTGCGGTACCGATTAATCGAATGTGCGTTGCCGATAAATCTAATGTACGGTACCGTTTAATCGAATGTGCGGTAACGATCAATCGAATTTGCGGTGCCGATCAATCGATTGTGCGGTACCGAACAATCGAATGTGCGGTACCGATCAATCGAATGTGCCATATCGATCAATCGAATGTGCGGTGCCGATAAATCGAATGTGCGGTACCGATAAATCGTATGTGCGGTACCGATAAATGGAATATGCGGTGCCGATAAATCGAATGTGCGGTACCGATAAATCGTATGTGCGGTACCAATAAATGGAATATGCGGTGCCGATCAATCGAATGTGCGGTACCGATAAACAGAATGTGAGGTATCGATCAATCGAATGTGCGGTACCGATCAATCGAATGTGCGGTGCCGATCAATCGAATGTGCGGTACCGATCAATCGAATGTGCGGTACCGATCAATCGAATGTGCGGTGACGATCAATCGAATGTGCGATGACGATCAATCGAATGTGCGGTACCGATCAATCGAATGTGCGGTATCGATCAATCGAATGTGCGGTACCGATCAATCGAATGTGCGTTGCCGATAATTCGAATGTGCGGTACCGAACAATCGATGGTGCGGTACCGATCAATCGAATGTGCGGTACCGATTAATCGAATGTGCGTTGCCGATAAATCTAATGTGCGGTACCGATTAATCGAATGTGGGTTGCCGATCAATCGAATGTGCGGTACCGATCAATCGAATGTGCGCTAACGATCAATCGAATGTGCGTTGCCGTTAAATCGAATGTGCGGTACCGATTAATCGAATGTGCGGTAACGATCAATCGAATGTGCGGTGCCGATCAATCGAATGTGCGGTACAGATCAATCGAATGTGCGGTACCGATCAATCGAATGTGCGGTACCGATAAATCGAATGTGCCGTGAGGATCAATCGAATGTGCGGTACCGATCAATCGAATGTGCGGTGCCGATCAATCGAATGTGCGGTACCGATCAATCGAATGTGCGGTACCTATCAATCGAATGTGTGGTTCCGATAAATCGAATGTGCGGTACCGATAAATCGAAAGTGTGGTACCGATAAATGGAATGTGCGGTGCCGATAAATAGAAAGTGCGGTACCGATAAACAGAATGTGAGGTATCGATCAATCGAATGAGCGGTACCGATCAATCGAATGGGCGTTGCCGATAAATAGAATGTGCGGTACCGATCAATCGAATGTGCGGTACCGATCAATCGATTGTGCGGTACCGAACAATCGAATGTGCGGTACCGATCAATCGAATGTGCCTTATCGATCAATCGAATGTGCGGTGCCGATAAATCGAAAGTGCGGAACCGATAAATCGATTGTGCGGTACCGTATAATCGAATGTGCGGTACCGATCAATCGAATGTGCGGTTCCGATAAATCGAATGTGCGGTACCGATAAATCGTATGTGCGGTACCGATAAATGGAATGTGCGGTGCCGTTCAATCGAATGTGCGGTACCGATCAATCGAATGTGCGGTACCGATCAATCGAATGTGCGGTACCGATCAATCGAATGTGCGGTACCGATCAATCGAATGTGCGGTGAGGATCAATCGAATGTGCGGTACCGATCAATCGAATGTGCGGTACCGATAAATCGAATGTGCGGTGAGGATCAATCGAATGTGCGGTACCGATAAATCGAATGTGCGGTACCGATAAATCGAATTTGCGGTGAGGGTCAATCGAATGTGTGGTACCGATAAATAGAATGTGCGGTACCGATAAATCGAATGTGCGGTACCGATCAATCGAATGTGCGGTACCGATCAATCGAATGTGCGTTGCCGATAAATCGAATGTGCGGTTCCGATAAATCGAATGTGCGGTACCGATAAATCGTATGTGCGGTACCGATAAATGGAATGTGCGGTGCCGATAAATAGAATTTCGGTGAGGATCAATCGAATGTGCGGTACCGATAAATCGAATGTGCGGTACCGATAAATCGAATGTGCGGTACCGATCAATCGAATGTGCGGTACCTATAAATCGAATGTGCGGTACCGATAAATCGTATGTGTGGTACCGATAAATGGAATGTGCGGTGCCGATAAATCGAATGTGCGGTGCCGATCAATCGAATGTGCGGTACCGATCAATCGAATGTGCGGTGACGATCAATCGAATGTGCGATGACGATCAATCGAATGTGCGGTACCGATCAATCGAATGTGCGTTGCCGATAAATCGATTGTGCGGTTCCGATCAATCGAATGTGCGGTACCGATCAATCGAATGTGCGGTACCGATAAATGGAATGTGCGGTACCGATAAATCGAATGTGCGGTACCGATAAATCGTATGTGCGGTACCGATAAATGGAATGTGCGGTACGGATAAATCGAATGTGCGGTACCGCTAAACAGAATGTGCGGTATCGATCAATCGAATGTGCGGTACCGATAAATCGAATGTGCGTTGCCGATAATTCGAATGTGCGGTACCGAACAATCGATGGTGCGTTACCGATCAATCGATTGTGCGGTACCGATTAATCGAATGTGGGGTGCCGATCAATCGAATGTGCGGTAACGATCAATCGAATGTGCGTTGCCGTTAAATCGAATGTGCGGTACCGATTAATCGAATGTGCGGTAACGATCAATCGAATGTGCGGTACCGATCAATCGAATGTGCGGTGCCGATCAATCGAATGTGCGGTACCGATCAATCGAATGTGCGGTACCGATAAATCGAATTTGCGGTGAGGATCAATCGAATGTGTGGTACCAATAAATAGAATGTGCGGTACCGATCAATCGAATGTGCGGTACCGATCAATCGAATGTGCGGTACCGATCAATCGAATGTGCGTTACCGATAAATCGAATGTGCGGTACCGATCAATCGAATGTGCGGTACCGATCAATCGAATGTGCGGTTCCTATAAATCGAATGTGCGGTACCGATAAATCGTATGTGCGGTACCGATAAATGGAATGTGCGGTGCCGTTCAATCGAATGTGAGGTGCCGATCAATCGAATGTGCCGTACCGATCAATCGAATGTGCGGGACCGATCAATCGAATGTGCGGTACCGATAAATCGAATGTGCGGTGAGGATCAATCGAATGTGCGGTACCGATCAATCGAATGTGCGGTGCCGATCAATCGAATGTGCGGTACCGATGAATCGAATGTGCGGTACCGATCAATCGAATGTGCGGTTCCGATAAATCGAATGTGCGGTACCGATAAATCGAAAGTGCGGTACCGATAAATCGTATGTGCGGTACCGATAAATGGAATGTGCGGTACGGATAAATCGAATGTGCGGTACCGATAAACAGAATGTGCGGTATCGATCAATCGAATGTGCGGTACCGATAAATCGAATGTGCGTTGCCGATAATTCGAATGTGCGGTACCGAACAATCGATGGTGCGGTACCGATCAATCGATTGTGCGGTACCGATTAATCGAATGTGCGTTGCCGATAAATCTAATGTGCGGTACCAATTAATCGAATGTGGGGTGCCGATCAATCGAATGTGCGGTACCGATCAATCGAATGTGCGGTAACGATCAATCGAATGTGCGTTGCCGTTAAATCGAATGTGCGGTACCGATTAATCGAATGTGCGGTAACGATCAATCGAATGTGCGGTACCGATCAATCGAATGTGCGGTGCCGATCAATCGAATGTGCGGTACCGATCAATCGAATGTGCGGTACCGATAAATCGAATTTGCGGTGAGGATCAATCGAATGTGTGGTACCAATAAATAGAATGTGCGGTACCGATAAATCGAATGTGCGGTACCGATCAATCGAATGTGCGGTACCGATCAATCGAATGTGCGTTACCGATAAATCGAATGTGCGGTACCGATCAATCGAATGTGCGGTACCGATCAATCGAATGTGCGGTTCCGATAAATCGAATGTGCGGTACCGATAAATCGTATGTGCGGTTCCGATAAATGGAATGTGCGGTGCCGTTCAATCGAATGTGTGGTGCCGATCAATCGAATGTGCCGTACCGATCAATCGAATGTGCGGGACCGATCAATCGAATGTGCGGTACCGATAAATCGAATGTGCGGTGAGGATCAATCGAATGTGCGGTACCGATCAATCGAATGTGCGGTGCCGATCAATCGAATGTGCGGTACCGATCAATCGAATGTGCGGTACCGATCAATCGAATGTGCGGTTCCGATAAATCGAATGTGCGGTACCGATAAATCGAAAGTGTGGTACCGATAAATGGAATGTGCGGTGCCGATAAATAGAAAGTGCGGTACCGATAAACAGAATGTGAGGTATCGATCAATCGAATGAGCGGTACCGATCAATCGAATGTGCGTTGCCGATAAAAAGAATGTGCGGTACCGATCAATCGAATGTGCGGTACCGATCAATCGATTGTGCGGTACCGAACAATCGAATGTGTGGTACCGATCAATCGAATGTGCCTTATCGATCAATCGAATGTGCGGTGCCGATAAATCGAAAGTGCGGAACCGATAAATCGATTGTGCGGTACCGTACAATCGAATGTGCGGTACCGATCAATCGAATGTGCGGTATCCATAAATCGAATGTGTGGTACCGATAAATCGAATGTGCGGTACCGATCAATCGAATGTGCGGTACCGATCAATCGAATGTGCGGTACCGATTAATCGAATGTGCGTTGCCGATAAATCGAATGTGCGGTACCGAAAAATCGAATGTGCGGTACCGATCAATCGAATGTGCGGTGCCGATAAAGCGAATTTGCGGTGAGGACTAATCGAATTTGTGGTACCGATAAATGGAATGTGCGGTACCGATCAATCGAATGTGCGGTACCGATCAATCGAATGTGCGGTTCCGATCAATCGAATGTGCGGTACCGATAAATCGTATGTGCGGTACCGATAAATCGAATGTGCCTTATCGATGAATCGAATGTGCGGTACCTATAAATCGAATGTGCGTTGCCGATAAATCGAATGTGCGGTACCGATCAATCGAATGTGCGGTACCGATCAATCGAATGTGCGGTACCGATAAATCGAATGTGCGGTACCGATAAATCGAATGTGCGGTACCGATCAATCGAATGTGCGGTACCGATAAATCGAATGTGCGGTACCGATAAACAGAATGTGCGGTATCGATCAATCGAATGTGCGGTACCGATCAATCGAATGTGCGTTGCCGATAATTCGAATGTGCGGTACCGAACAATCGAATGTGCGGTACCGATCAATCGAATGTGCGGTACCGATTAATCGAATGTGCGTTGAATATAAATCTAATGTGCGGTACCGATCAATCGAATGTGCGGTGCCGATCAATCGATTGTGCGGTACCGAACAATCGAATATGCGGTACCGATCAATCGAATTTGCGGTACCGATAAATCGAATGTGCGGTACCGATAAATCGAAAGTGCGGAACCGATAAATCGATTGTGCGGTACCGAACAATCGAATGTGCGGTACCGATCAATCGAATGTGCGGTACCTTTGAATCGAATGTGTGGTACCGATAAATCGAATGTTCGGTACCGATCAATCGAATGTGCGGTACCGATTAATCGAATGTGTGTTGCCGATAAATCGAATGTGCGGTACCGATGAATCGAATGTGCGGTAACGATCAATCGAATGTGCGGTGCCGATAAAGCGAATTTGCGGTGAGGATAAATCGAATGTGTGGTACCGATAAATAGAATGTGCGGTACCGATCAATCGAATGTGCGGTACCGATCAATCGAATGTGCGGTACCTATAAATCGAATGTGCGTTGCCGATAAATGGAACGTGCGGTACCGCTCAATCGAATGTGCGGTACCGATCAATCGAATGTGCGGTTCCGATCAATCGAATGTGTGGTACCGATAAATCGTATGTGCGGTGCCGATAAATCGAATGTGTCTTATCGATCAATCGAATGTGCGGTACCTATAAAACGAATGTGCGTTGCCGATAAATCGAATGTGCGGTACCGATCAATCGAATGTGCGGTACCGATCAATCGAATGTGCGGTACCGATAAATCGAATGTGCGGTACCGATAAATCGAATGTGCGGTACCGATCAATCGAATGTGCGCTACCGATAAATCGAATGTGCGGTACCGATAAACAGAATGTGCGGTATCGATCAATCGAATGTGCGGTACCGATCAATCGAATGTGCGTTGCCGATAAATCGAATGTGCGGTACCGATCAATCGAATGTGCGGTACCGATCAATCGAATGTGCGGTACCGATAAATCGAATGTGCGGTACCGATAAATCGAATGTGCGGTACCGATCAATCGAATGTGCGGTACCGATAAATCGAATGTGCGGTACCGATAAACAGAATGTGCGGTATCGATCAATCGAATGTGCGGTACCGATCAATCGAATGTGCGTTGCCGATAATTCGAATGTGCGGTACCGAACAATCGAATGTGCGGTACCGATCAATCGAATGTGCGGTACCGATTAATCGAATGTGCGTTGCCGATAAATCTAATGTGCGGTACCGATCAATCGAATGTGCATTGCCGATCAATCGAATGTGCGGTACCGATTAATCGATTGTGCGTTGCCGATAAATCTAATGTGCGGTACCGATCAATCGAATGTGCGGTGCCGATCAATCGATTGTGCGGTACCGAACAATCGAATATGCCGTACCGATCAATCGAATGTGCGTTGCCGATAAATCGAATGTGCGGTACCGATAAATCGAAAGTGCGGAACCGATAAATCGATTGTGCGGTACCGAACAATCGAATGTGCGGTACCGATCAATCGAATGTGCGGTACCGATGAATCGAATGTGCGGTACCGATAAATCGAATGTGCGGTACCGATCAATCGAATGTGCGGTACCGATAAATCGAATGTGCGTTGCCGATAATTCGAATGTGCGGTACCGAACAATCGAATGTGCGGTACCGATCAATCGAATGTGCGGTACCGATTAATCGAATGTGCGTTGCCGATAAATCTAATGTGCGGTACCGATCAATCGAATGTGCGGTGCCGATCAATCGATTGTGCGGTACCGAACAATCGAATATGCGGTACCGATCAATCGAATGTGCGGTACCGATAAATCGAATGTGCGGTACCAATAAATAGAAAGTGCGGAACCGATAAATCGATTGTGCGGTACCGAACAATAGAATGTGCGGTACCGATCAATCGAATGTGCGGTACCGATCAATCGAATGTGTGGTACCGATAAATCGAATGTGCGGTACCGATCAATAGAATGTGCGGTACCGATCAATCGAATTTGCGGTACCGATTAATCGAATGTGCGTTGCCGATAAATCGAATGTGCGGTACCGATGAATCGAATGTGCGGTAACGATCAATCGAATGTGCGGTGCCGATAAAGCTAATTTGCGGTGAGGATCAATCGAATGTGTGGTACCGATAAATAGAATGTGCGGTACCGATCAATCGAATGTGCGGTACCGATCAATCGAATGTGCGTTGCCGATAAATCGAATGTGCGGTACCGATAAATCGAATGTGCGGTACCGATCAATCGAATGTGCGGTGCCGATAAAGCGAATTTGCGGTGAGGACTAATCGAATGTGTGGTACCGATAAATGGAATGTGCGGTACCGATCAATCGAACGTGCGGTACCGATCAATCGAATGTGCGGTTCCGATCAATCGAATGTGCGGTACCGATAAATCGTATGTGCGGTACCGATAAATCGAATGTGCCTTATCGATCAATCGAATGTGCGGTACCTATAAATCGAATGTGCGTTGCCGATAATTCGAATGTGCGGTACCGATCAATCGAATGTGCGGTACCGATCAATCGAATGTGCGGTACCGATAAATCGAAAGTGCGGAACCGATAAATCGATTGTGCGGTACCGAACAATCGAATATGCGGTACCGATCAATCGAATGTGCGGTACCGATAAATCGAAAGTGCGGAACCGATAAATCGATTGTGCGGTACCGAACAATCGAATATGCGGTACCGATCAATCGAATGTGCGGTACCGATCAATCGAATGTGCGTTGCCGATAATTCGAATGTGCGGTACCGAACAATCGAATGTGCGGTACCGATCAATCGAATGTGCGTTGCCGATCAATCGAATGTGCGGTACCGATCAATCGAATGTGCGGTACCGATCAATCGAATATACGGTACCGATAAATCGAATGTGCGGTGAGGATCAATCGAATGTGCGGTACCGATCAATCGAATGTGCGGTGCCGATCAATCGAATATTAGGTACCGATCAATCGAATGTGCGGTACCGATCAATCGAATGTGCGGTACCGATAAATCGAATGTGCGGTACCGATAAATCGTATGTGCGGTACCGATAAATGGAATGTGCGGTACCGATAAATAGAAAGTGCGGTACGGATAAACAGAATGTGAGGTATCGATCAATCGAATGTGCGGTACCGATCAATCGAATGTGCGTTGCCGATAAATCGAATGTGCGGTACCGATAAATCGAATGTGCGCTACCGATAAATCGAATGTGCGGTACCGATAAATCGAATGTGCGGTGCCGATCAATCGAATGTGCGGTACCGATCAATCGAATTTGCGGTACCGATCAATCGAATATGCGGTACCGATAAATCGAATGTGCGGTGAGGATCAATCGAATGTGCGGTACCGATAAATCGAATGTGCGGTACCGATAAATCGAATGTGCCTTATCGATCAATCGAATGTGCGGTACCTATAAATCGAATGTGCGTTGCCGATAAATCGAATGTGCGGTACCGATTAATCGAATGTGCGTTGCCGATAAATCTAATGTACGGTACCGTTTAATCGAATGTGCGGTAACGATCAATCGAATTTGCGGTGCCGATCAATCGATTGTGCGGTACCGAACAATCGAATGTGCGGTACCGATCAATCGAATGTGCCATATCGATCAATCGAATGTGCGGTGCCGATAAATCGAATGTGCGGTACCGATAAATCGTATGTGCGGTACCGATAAATGGAATATGCGGTGCCGATAAATCGAATGTGCGGTACCGATCAATCGTATGTGCGGTACCAATAAATGGAATATGCGGTGCCGATCAATCGAATGTGCGGTACCGATAAACAGAATGTGAGGTATCGATCAATCGAATGTGCGGTACCGATCGATCGAATGTGCGGTGCCGATCAATCGAATGTGCGGTACCGATCAATCGAATGTGCGCTACCGAACAATCGAATGTGCGGTGACGATCAATCGAATGTGCGATGACGATCAATCGAATGTGCGGTACCGATCAATCGAATGTGCGGTATCGATCAATCGAATGTGCGGTACCGATCAATCGAATGTGCGTTGCCGATAATTCGAATGTGCGGTACCGAACAATCGATGGTGCGGTACCGATCAATCGAATGTGCGGTACCGATTAATCGAATGTGCGTTGCCGATAAATCTAATGTGCGGTACCGATTAATCGAATGTGGGTTGCCGATCAATCGAATGTGCGGTACCGATCAATCGAATGTGCGGTAACGATCAATCGAATGTGCGTTGCCGTTAAATCGAATGTGCGGTACCGATTAATCGAATGTGCGGTAACGATCAATCGAATGTGCGGTGCCGATCAATCGAATGTGCGGTACCGATCAATCGAATGTGCGGTACCGATCAATCGAATGTGCGGTACCGATAAATCGAATGTGCGGTGAGGATCAATCGAATGTGCGGTACCGATCAATCGAATGTGCGGTGCCGATCAATCGAATGTGCGGTACCGATAAATCGAAAGTGTGGTACCGATAAATGGAATGTGCGGTGCCGATAAATAGAAAGTGCGGTACCGATAAACAGAATGTGAGGTATCGATCAATCGAATGAGCGGTACCGATCAATCGAATGTGCGTTGCCGATCAATCGAATGTGCGGTGAGGATCAATCGAATGTGCGGTACCGATCAATCGATTGTGCGGTACCGAACAGTCGAATGTGCGGTACCGATCAATCGAATGTGCCTTATCGATCAATCGAATGTGCGGTGCCGATAAATCGAAAGTGCGGAACCGATAAATCGATTGTGCGGTACCGTACAATCGAATGTGCGGTACCGATCAATCGAATGTGCGGTATCCATAAATCGAATGTGTGGTACCGATAAATCGAATGTGCGGTACCGATCAATCGAATGTGCGGTACCGATCAATCGAATGTGCGGTACCGATTAATCGAATGTGCGTTGCCGATAAATCGAATGTGCGGTACCGAAAAATCGAATGTGCGGTACCGATCAATCGAATGTGCGGTGCCGATAAAGCGAATTTGCTTTGAGGACTAATCGAATTTGTGGTACCGATAAATGGAATGTGCGGTACCGATCAATCGAATGTGCGGTACCGATCAATCGAATGTGCGGTTCCGATCAATCGAATGTGCGGTACCGATAAATCGTATGTGCGGTACCGATAAATCGAATGTGCCTTATCGATCAATCGAATGTGCGGTACCTATAAATCGAATGTGCGTTGCCGATAAATCGAATGTGCGGTACCGATCAATCGAATGTGCGGTACCGATCAATCGAATGTGCGGTACCTATAAATCGAATGTGCGGTACCGATAAATCGAATGTGCGGTACCGATCAATCGAATGTGCGGTACCGATAAATCGAATGTGCGGTACCGATAAACAGAATGTGCGGTATCGATCAATCGAATGTGCGGTACCGATCAATCGAATGTGCGTTGCCGATAATTCGAATGTGCGGTACCGAACAATCGAATGTGCGGTACCGATCAATCGAATGTGCGGTACCGATTAATCGAATGTGCGTTGCCGATAAATCTAATGTGCGGTACCGATCAATCGAATGTGCGGTGCCGATCAATCGATTGTGCGGTACCGAACAATCGAATATGCGGTACCGATCAATCGAATTTGCGGTACCGATAAATCGAATGTGCGGTACCGATAAATCGAAAGTGCGGAACCGATAAATCGATTGTGCGGTACCGAACAATCGAATGTGCGGTACCGATCAATCGAATGTGCGGTACCTTTGAATCGAATGTGTGGTACCGATAAATCGAATGTGCGGTACCGATCAATCGAATGTGCGGTACCGATCAATCGAATGTGCGGTACCGATTAATCGAATGTGCGTTGCCGATAAATCGAATGTGCGGTACCGATGAATCGAATGTGCGGTAACGATCAATCGAATGTGCGGTGCCGATAAAGCGAATTTGCGGTGAGGATAAATCGAATGTGTGGTACCGATAAATAGAATGTGCGGTACCGATCAATCGAATGTGCGGTACCGATCAATCGAATGTGCGGTACCTATAAATCGAATGTGCGTTGCCGATAAATGGAATGTGCGGTACCGATCAATCGAATGTGCGGTACCGATCAATCGAATGTGTGGTACCGATAAATCGTATGTGCGGTACCGATAAATCGAATGTGCCTTATCGATCAATCGAATGTGCGGTACCTATAAAACGAATGTGCGTTGCCGATAAATCGAATGTGCGGTACCGATCAATCGAATGTGCGGTACCGATCAATCGAATGTGCGGTACCGATAAATCGAATGTGCGGTACCGATAAATCGAATGTGCGGTACCGATCAATCGAATGTGCGCTACCGATAAATCGAATGTGCGGTACCGATAAACAGAATGTGCGGTATCGATCAATCGAATGTGCGGTACCGATCAATCGAATGTGCGTTGCCGATAAATCGAATGTGCGGTACCGATCAATCGAATGTGCGGTACCGATCAATCGAATGTGCGGTACCGATAAATCGAATGTGCGGTACCGATAAATCGAATGTGCGGTACCGATCAATCGAATGTGCGGTACCGATAAATCGAATGTGCGGTACCGATAAACAGAATGTGCGGTATCGATCAATCGAATGTGCGGTACCGATCAATCGAATGTGCGTTGCCGATAATTCGAATGTGCGGTACCGAACAATCGAATGTGCGGTACCGATCAATCGAATGTGCGGTACCGATTAATCGAATGTGCGTTGCCGATAAATCGAATGTGCGGTACCGATCAATCGAATGTGCGGTGCCGATCAATCGATTGTGCGGTACCGAACAATCGAATATGCGGTACCGATCAATCGAATGTGCGGTACCGATAAATCGAATGTGCGGTACCGATAAATCGAAAGTGCGGTACCGATCAATCGATTGTGCGGTACCGAACAATCGAATGTGCGGTACCGATCAATCGAATGTGCGGTACCGATAAATCGAATGTGTGGTACCGATAAACAGAATGTGCGGTATCGATCAATCGAAAGTGCGGTACCGATAAATCGATTGTGCGGTACCGAACAATCGAATGTGCGGTACCGATCAATCGAATGTGCGGTACCGATAAATCGAATGTGTGGTACCGATAAACAGAATGTGCGGTATCGATCAATCGAATGTGCGGTACCGATCAATCGAATGTGCGTTGCCGATAAATCGAATGTGCGGTACCGATCAATCGAATGTGCGGTACCGATCAATCGAATGTGCGGTACCGATAAATCGAATGTGCGGTACCGATAAATCGAATGTGCGGTACCGATCAATCGAATGTGCGCTACCGATAAATCGAATGTGCGGTACCGATAAACAGAATGTGCGGTATCGATCAATCGAATGTGCGGTACCGATCAATCGAATGTGCCTTGCGATAATTCGAATGTGCGGTACCGAACAATCGAATGTGCGGTACCGATCAATCGAATGTGCGGTACCGATTAATCGAATGTGCGTTGCCGATAAATCTAATGTGCGGTACCGATCAATCGAATGTGCGGTGCCGATCAATCGATTGTGCGGTACCGAACAATCGAATATGCGGTACCGATCAATCGAATGTGCGGTACCGATAAATCGAATGTGCGGTACCGATAAATCGAAAGTGCGGTACCGATAAATCGATTGTGCGGTACCGAACAATCGAATGTGCGGTACCGATCAATCGAATGTGCGGTACCGATAAATCGAATGTGTGGTACCGATAAATCGAATGTGCGGTACCGATCAATCGAATGTGCGGTACCGATCAATCGAATGTGCGGTACCGATTAATCGAATGTGCGTTGCGGATAAATTGAATGTGCGGTACCGATGAATCGAATGTGCGGTAACGATCAATCGAATGTGCGGTGCCGATAAAGCTAATTTGCGGTGAGGATCAATCGAATGTGTGGTACCGATAAATAGAATGTGCGGTACCGATCAATGGAATGTGCGGTACCGATCAATCGAATGTGCGTTGCCGATAAATCGAATGTGCGGTACCGATAAATCGAATGTGCGGTACCGATTAATCGAATGTGCGGTGCCGATAAAGCGAATTTGCGGTGAGGACTAATCGAATTTGTGGTACCGATAAATGGAATGTGCGGTACCGATCAATCGAATGTGCGGTACCGATCAATCGAATGTGCGGTTAAGATCAATCGAATGTGCGGTACCGATAAATCGTATGTGCGGTACCGATAAATCGAATGTGCCTTATCGATCAATCGAATGTGCGGTACCTATAAATCGAATGTGCGTTGCCGATAAATCGAATGTGCGGTACCGATCAATCGAATGTGCGGTACCGATCAATCGAATGTGCGGTACCGATAAATCGAATGTGCGGTACCGATAAATCGAATGTGCGGTACCGATCAATCGAATGTGCGGTACCGATAAATCGAATGTGCGGTACCGATAAACAGAATGTGCGGTATCGATCAATCGAATGTGCGGTACCGATCAATCGAATGTGCGTTGCCGATCAATCGAATGTGCGGTACCGAACAATCGAATGTGCGGTACCGATAAATCTAATGTGCGGTACCGATCAATCGAATGTGCGTTGCCGATAAATCTAATGTGCGGTACCGATCAATCGAATGTGCGGTGCGGATCAATCGATTGTGCGGTAACGATCAATCGAATATGCGGTACCGATAAATCGAATGTGCGTTGCCGATAAATCGAATGTGCGGTACCGATAAATCGAGAGTGCGGAACCGATAAATCGATTGTGCGGGACCGAACAATCGAATGTGCGGTACCGAACAATCGAATGTGCGGTACCGATAAATCGAATGTGCGGTACCGATCAATCGAATGTGCGCTACCGATAAATCGAATGTGCGGTACCGATAAACAGAATGTGCGGTATCGATCAATCGAATGTGCGGTACCGATCAATCGAATGTGCGTTGCCGATAAATCGAATGTGCGGTACCGATCAATCGAATGTGCGGTACCGATCAATCGAATGTGCGGTACCGATAAATCGAATGTGCGGTACCGATAAATCGAATGTGCGGTACCGATCAATCGAATGTGCGGTACCGATAAATCGAATGTGCGGTACCGATAAACAGAATGTGCGGTATCGATCAATCGAATGTGCGGTACCGATCAATCGAATGTGCGTTGCCGATAGTTCGAATGTGCGGTACCGAACAATCGAATGTGCGGTACCGATCAATCGAATGTGCGGTACCGATTAATCGAATGTGAGTTGCCGATAAATCTAATGTGCGGTACCGATCAATCGAATGTGCGGTGCCGATCAATCGATTGTGCGGTACCGAACAATCGAATATGCGGTACCGATCAATCGAATGTGCGGTACCGATAAATCGAATGTGCGGTACAGATCAATCGAAAGTGCGGTACCGATAAATCGATTGTGCGGTACCGAACAATCGAATGTGCGGTACCGATCAATCGAATGTGCGGTACCGATAAATCGAATGTGTGGTACCGATAAATCGAATGTGCGGTACCGATCAATCGAATGTGCGGTACCGATCAATCGAATGTGCGGTACCGATTAATCGAATGTGCGTTGCCGATCAATCGAATGTGCGGTACCGATCAATCGAATGTGCGGTAACGATCAATCGAATGTGCGGTGCCGATAAAGCTAATTTGCGGTGAGGATCAATCGAATGTGTGGTACCGATAAATAGAATGTGCGGTACCGATAAATGGAATGTGCGGTACCAATCAATCGAATGTGCGTTGCCGATAAATCGAATGTGCGGTACCGATAAATCGAATGTGCGGTACCGATTAATCGAATGTGCGGTGCCGATAAAGCGAATTTGCGGTGAGGACTAATCGAATTTGTGGTACCGATAAATGGAATGTGCGGTACCGATCAATCGAATGTGCGGTACCGATCAATCGAATGTGCGGTTCCGATCAATCGAATGTGCGGTACCGATAAATCGTATGTGCGGTACCGATAAATCGAATGTGCCTTATCGATCAATCGAATGTGCGGTACCTATAAATCGAATGTGCGTTGCCGATAAATCGAATGTGCGGTACCGATCAATCGAATGTGCGGTACCGATCAATCGAATGTGCGGTACCGATAAATCGAATGTGCGGTACCGATAAATCGAATGTGCGGTACCGATCAATCGAATGTGCGGTACCGATCAATCGAATGTGCGTTGCCGATAAATCTAATGTGCGGTACCGATCAATCGAATGTGCGGTACCGATCAATCGAATGTGCGGTACCTATGAATCGAATGTGCGTTGCCTATAAATGGAATGTGCGGTACCGATCAATCGAATGTGCGGTACCTTTCAATCGAATGTGCGGTACCGATAAATCGAATGTGCGGTACCGATAAATCGAAAGTGCGGAACCGATAAATCGATTGTGCGGTACCGAACAATCGAATGTGCGGTACCGATCAATCGAATGTGCGGTACCGATAAATCGAATGTGTGGTACCGATAAATCGAATGTGCGGTACCGATCAATCGAATGTGCGGTACCGATCAATCGAATGTGCGGTACCGATTAATCGAATGTGCGTTGCCGATAAATCGAATGTGCGGTACCGATGAATCGAATGTGCGGTAACGATCAATCGAAGGTGCGGTGCCGATAAAGCTAATTTGCGGTGAGGATCAATCGAATGTGTGGTACCGATAAATAGAATGTGCGGTACCGATCAATCGAATGTGCGGTACCGATCAATCGAATGTGCGGTACCTATAAATCGAATGTGCGTTGCCGATAAATGGAATGTGCGGTACCGATCAATCGAATGTGCGGTACAGATCAATCGAATGAGCGGTTCCGATCAATCGAATGTGTGGTACCGATAAATCGTATGTGCGGTACCGATAAATCGAATGTGCCTTATCGATCAATCGAATGTGCGGTACCTATAAATCGAATGTGCGTTGCCGATAAATCGAATGTGCGGTACCGATCAATCGAATGTGCGGTATACCGATCAATCGAATGTGCGGTACCGATAAATCGAATGTGCGGTACCGATCAATCGAATGTGCGGTACCGATAAATCGAATGTGCGGTACCGATAAACAGAATGTGCGGTATCGATCAATCGAATGTGCGGTACCGATCAATCGAATGTGCGTTGCCGATAAATCGAATGTGCGGTACCGATCAATCGAATGTGCGGTGCCGATCAATCGATTGTGCGGTACCGAACAATCGAATATGCGGTACCGATCAATCGAATGTGCGGTACCGATAAATCGAATGTGCGGTACCGATAAATCGAAAGTGCGGAACCGATAAATCGATTGTGCGGTACCGAACAATCGAATGTGCGGTACCGATCAATCGAATGTGTGGTACCGATAAATCGAATGTGCGGTACCGATCAATCGAATGTGCGGTACCGATCAATCGAATGTGCGGTACCGATTAATCGAATGTGCGTTGCCGATAAATCGAATGTGCGGTACCGATGAATCGAATGTGCGGTAACGATCAATCGAATGTGCGGTGCCGAAAAAGCTAATTTGCGGTGAGGATCAATCGAATGTGTGGTACCGATAAATAGAATGTGCGGTACCGATCAATCGAATGTGCGGTACCGATCAATCGAATGTGCGGTACCTATAAATCGAATGTGGGTTGCCGATAAATGGAATGTGCGGTACCGATCAATCGAATGTGCGGTACAGATCAATCGAATGTGCGGTTCCGATCAATCGAATGTGCGGTACCGATAAATCGAATGTGCGGTGAGGATCAATCGAATGTGCGGTACCGATCAATCGAATGTGCGGTGCCGATCAATCGAGTGTGCGGTACCGATCAATCGAATGTGCGGTACCTATCAATCGAATGTGCGGTTCCGATAAATCGAATGTGCGGTACCGATAAATCGAAAGTGTGGTACCGATAAATGGAATGTGCGGTGCCGATAAATAGAAAGTGCGGTACCGATAAACAGAATGTGAGGTATCGATCAATCGAATGAGCGGTACCGATCAATCGAATGTGCGTTGCCGATCAATCGAATGTGCGGTGAGGATCAATCGAATGTGCGGTACCGATCAATCGATTGTGCGGTACCGAACAGTCGAATGTGCGGTACCGATCAATCGAATGTGCCTTATCGATCAATCGAATGTGCGGTGCCGATAAATCGAAAGTGCGGAACCGATAAATCGATTGTGCGGTACCGTACAATCGAATGTGCGGTACCGATCAATCGAATGTGCGGTATCCATAAATCGAATGTGTGGTACCGATAAATCGAATGTGCGGTACCGATCAATCGAATGTGCGGTACCGATCAATCGAATGTGCGGTACCGATTAATCGAATGTGCGTTGCCGATAAATCGAATGTGCGGTACCGAAAAATCGAATGTGCGGTACCGATCAATCGAATGTGCGGTGCCGATAAAGCGAATTTGCTTTGAGGACTAATCGAATTTGTGGTACCGATAAATGGAATGTGCGGTACCGATCAATCGAATGTGCGGTACCGATCAATCGAATGTGCGGTTCCGATCAATCGAATGTGCGGTACCGATAAATCGTATGTGCGGTACCGATAAATCGAATGTGCCTTATCGATCAATCGAATGTGCGGTACCTATAAATCGAATGTGCGTTGCCGATAAATCGAATGTGCGGTACCGATCAATCGAATGTGCGGTACCGATCAATCGAATGTGCGGTACCGATAAATCGAATGTGCGGTACCGATAAATCGAATGTGCGGTACCGATCAATCGAATGTGCGGTACCGATAAATCGAATGTGCGGTACCGATAAACAGAATGTGCGGTATCGATCAATCGAATGTGCGGTACCGATCAATCGAATGTGCGTTGCCGATAATTCGAATGTGCGGTACCGAACAATCGAATGTGCGGTACCGATCAATCGAATGTGCGGTACCGATTAATCGAATGTGCGTTGCCGATAAATCTAATGTGCGGTACCGATCAATCGAATGTGCGGTGCCGATCAATCGATTGTGCGGTACCGAACAATCGAATATGCGGTACCGATCAATCGAATTTGCGGTACCGATAAATCGAATGTGCGGTACCGATAAATCGAAAGTGCGGAACCGATAAATCGATTGTGCGGTACCGAACAATCGAATGTGCGGTACCGATCAATCGAATGTGCGGTACCTTTGAATCGAATGTGTGGTACCGATAAATCGAATGTGCGGTACCGATCAATCGAATGTGCGGTACCGATCAATCGAATGTGCGGTACCGATTAATCGAATGTGCGTTGCCGATAAATCGAATGTGCGGTACCGATGAATCGAATGTGCGGTAACGATCAATCGAATGTGCGGTGCCGATAAAGCGAATTTGCGGTGAGGATAAATCGAATGTGTGGTACCGATAAATAGAATGTGCGGTACCGATCAATCGAATGTGCGGTACCGATCAATCGAATGTGCGGTACCTATAAATCGAATGTGCGTTGCCGATAAATGGAATGTGCGGTACCGCTCAATCGAATGTGCGGTACCGATCAATCGAATGTGCGGTACCGATCAATCGAATGTGTGGTACCGATAAATCGTATGTGCGGTACCGATAAATCGAATGTGCCTTATCGATCAATCGAATGTGCGGTACCTATAAAACGAATGTGCGTTGCCGATAAATCGAATGTGCGGTACCGATCAATCGAATGTGCGTTACCGATCAATCGAATGTGCGGTACCGATAAATCGAATGTGCGGTACCGATAAATCGAATGTGCGGTACCGATCAATCGAATGTGCGCTACCGATAAATCGAATGTGCGGTACCGATAAACAGAATGTGCGGTATCGATCAATCGAATGTGCGGTACCGATCAATCGAATGTGCGTTGCCGATAAATCGAATGTGCGGTACCGATCAATCGAATGTGCGGTACCGATCAATCGAATGTGCGGTACCGATAAATCGAATGTGCGGTACCGATAAATCGAATGTGCGGTACCGATCAATCGAATGTGCGGTACCGATAAATCGAATGTGCGGTACCGATAAACAGAATGTGCGGTATCGATCAATCGAATGTGCGGTACCGATCAATCGAATGTGCGTTGCCGATAATTCGAATGTGCGGTACCGAACAATCGAATGTGCGGTACCGATCAATCGAATGTGCGGTACCGATTAATCGAATGTGCGTTGCCGATAAATCTAATGTGCGGTACCGATCAATCGAATGTGCGGTGCCGATCAATCGATTGTGCGGTACCGAACAATCGAATATGCGGTACCGATCAATCGAATGTGCGTTGCCGATAAATGGAATGTGCGGTACCGCTCAATCGAATGTGCGGTACCGATCAATCGAATGTGCGGTACCGATCAATCGAATGTGTGGTACCGATAAATCGTATGTGCGGTACCGATAAATCGAATGTGCCTTATCGATCAATCGAATGTGCGGTACCTATAAAACGAATGTGCGTTGCCGATAAATCGAATGTGCGGTACCGATCAATCGAATGTGCGGTACCGATCAATCGAATGTGCGGTACCGATAAATCGAATGTGCGGTACCGATAAATCGAATGTGCGGTACCGATCAATCGAATGTGCGCTACCGATAAATCGAATGTGCGGTACCGATAAACAGAATGTGCGGTATCGATCAATCGAATGTGCGGTACCGATCAATCGAATGTGCGTTGCCGATAAATCGAATGTGCGGTACCGATCAATCGAATGTGCGGTACCGATCAATCGAATGTGCGGTACCGATAAATCGAATGTGCGGTACCGATAAATCGAATGTGCGGTACCGATCAATCGAATGTGCGGTACCGATAAATCGAATGTGCGGTACCGATAAACAGAATGTGCGGTATCGATCAATCGAATGTGCGGTACCGATCAATCGAATGTGCGTTGCCGATAATTCGAATGTGCGGTACCGAACAATCGAATGTGCGGTACCGATCAATCGAATGTGCGGTACCGATTAATCGAATGTGCGTTGCCGATAAATCTAATGTGCGGTACCGATCAATCGAATGTGCGGTGCCGATCAATCGATTGTGCGGTACCGAACAATCGAATATGCGGTACCGATCAATCGAATGTGCGGTACCTTTGAATCGAATGTGCGGTACCGATAAATCGAAAGTGCGGTACCGATCAATCGATTGTGCGGTACCGAACAATCGAATGTGCGGTACCGATCAATCGAATGTGCGGTACCGATAAATCGAATGTGTGGTACCGATAAACAGAATGTGCGGTATCGATCAATCGAAAGTGCGGTACCGATAAATCGATTGTGCGGTACCGAACAATCGAATGTGCGGTACCGATCAATCGAATGTGCGGTACCGATAAATCGAATGTGTGGTACCGATAAACAGAATGTGCGGTATCGATCAATCGAATGTGCGGTACCGATCAATCGAATGTGCGTTGCCGATAAATCGAATGTGCGGTACCGATCAATCGAATGTGCGGTACCGATCAATCGAATGTGCGGTACCGATAAATCGAATGTGCGGTACCGATAAATCGAATGTGCGGTACCGATCAATCGAATGTGCGCTACCGATAAATCGAATGTGCGGTACCGATAAACAGAATGTGCGGTATCGATCAATCGAATGTGCGGTACCGATCAATCGAATGTGCCTTGCGATAATTCGAATGTGCGGTACCGAACAATCGAATGTGCGGTACCGATCAATCGAATGTGCGGTACCGATTAATCGAATGTGCGTTGCCGATAAATCTAATGTGCGGTACCGATCAATCGAATGTGCGGTGCCGATCAATCGATTGTGCGGTACCGAACAATCGAATATGCGGTACCGATCAATCGAATGTGCGGTACCGATAAATCGAATGTGCGGTACCGATAAATCGAAAGTGCGGTACCGATAAATCGATTGTGCGGTACCGAACAATCGAATGTGCGGTACCGATCAATCGAATGTGCGGTACCGATAAATCGAATGTGTGGTACCGATAAATCGAATGTGCGGTACCGATCAATCGAATGTGCGGTACCGATCAATCGAATGTGCGGTACCGATTAATCGAATGTGCGTTGCGGATAAATTGAATGTGCGGTACCGATGAATCGAATGTGCGGTAACGATCAATCGAATGTGCGGTGCCGATAAAGCTAATTTGCGGTGAGGATCAATCGAATGTGTGGTACCGATAAATAGAATGTGCGGTACCGATCAATCGAATGTGCGGTACCGATCAATCGAATGTGCGTTGCCGATAAATCGAATGTGCGGTACCGATAAATCGAATGTGCGGTACCGATTAATCGAATGTGCGGTGCCGATAAAGCGAATTTGCGGTGAGGACTAATCGAATTTGTGGTACCGATAAATGGAATGTGCGGTACCGATCAATCGAATGTGCGGTACCGATCAATCGAATGTGCGGTTAAGATCAATCGAATGTGCGGTACCGATAAATCGTATGTGCGGTACCGATAAATCGAATGTGCCTTATCGATCAATCGAATGTGCGGTACCTATAAATCGAATGTGCGTTGCCGATAAATCGAATGTGCGGTACCGATCAATCGAATGTGCGGTACCGATCAATCGAATGTGCGGTACCGATAAATCGAATGTGCGGTACCGATAAATCGAATGTGCGGTACCGATCAATCGAATGTGCGGTACCGATAAATCGAATGTGCGGTACCGATAAACAGAATGTGCGGTATCGATCAATCGAATGTGCGGTACCGATCAATCGAATGTGCGTTGCCGATCAATCGAATGTGCGGTACCGATTAATCGAAAGTGCGTTGCCGATAAATCTAATGTGCGGTACCGATCAATCGAATGTGCGTTGCCGATAAATCTAATGTGCGGTACCGATCAATCGAATGTGCGGTGCGGATCAATCGATTGTGCGGTAACGATCAATCGAATATGCGGTACCGATAAATCGAATGTGCGTTGCCGACAAATCGAATGTGCGGTACCGATAAATCGAGAGTGCGGAACCGATAAATCGATTGTGCGGGACCGAACAATCGAATGTGCGGTACCGAACAATCGAATGTGCGGTACCGATAAATCGAATGTGCGGTACCGATCAATCGAATGTGCGCTACCGATAAATCGAAGGTGCGGTGCCGATAAAGCTAATTTGCGGTGAGGATCAATCGAATGTGTGGTACCGATAAATAGAATGTGCGGTACCGATCAATCGAATGTGCGGTACCGATCAATCGAATGTGCGGTACCTATAAATCGAATGTGCGTTGCCGATAAATGGAATGTGCGGTACCGATCAATCGAATGTGCGGTACAGATCAATCGAATGAGCGGTTCCGATCAATCGAATGTGTGGTACCGATAAATCGTATGTGCGGTACCGATAAATCGAATGTGCCTTATCGATCAATCGAATGTGCGGTACCTATAAATCGAATGTGCGTTGCCGATAAATCGAATGTGCGGTACCGATCAATCGAATGTGCGGTATACCGATCAATCGAATGTGCGGTACCGATAAATCGAATGTGCGGTACCGATCAATCGAATGTGCGGTACCGATAAATCGAATGTGCGGTACCGATAAACAGAATGTGCGGTATCGATCAATCGAATGTGCGGTACCGATCAATCGAATGTGCGTTGCCGATAAATCGAATGTGCGGTACCGATCAATCGAATGTGCGGTGCCGATCAATCGATTGTGCGGTACCGAACAATCGAATATGCGGTACCGATCAATCGAATGTGCGGTACCGATAAATCGAATGTGCGGTACCGATAAATCGAAAGTGCGGAACCGATAAATCGATTGTGCGGTACCGAACAATCGAATGTGCGGTACCGATCAATCGAATGTGTGGTACCGATAAATCGAATGTGCGGTACCGATCAATCGAATGTGCGGTACCGATCAATCGAATGTGCGGTACCGATTAATCGAATGTGCGTTGCCGATAAATCGAATGTGCGGTACCGATGAATCGAATGTGCGGTAACGATCAATCGAATGTGCGGTGCCGATAAAGCTAATTTGCGGTGAGGATCAATCGAATGTGTGGTACCGATAAATAGAATGTGCGGTACCGATCAATCGAATGTGCGGTACCGATCAATCGAATGTGCGGTACCTATAAATCGAATGTGGGTTGCCGATAAATGGAATGTGCGGTACCGATCAATCGAATGTGCGGTACAGATCAATCGAATGTGCGGTTCCGATCAATCGAATGTGCGGTACCGATAAATCGTATGTGCGGTACCGATAAATCGAATGTGCCTTATCGATCAATCGAATGTGCGGTACCTATAAATCGAATGTGCGTTGCCGATAAATCGAATGTGCGGTACCGATCAATCGAATGTGCGGTACCGATCAATCGAATGTGCGGTACCGATAAATCGAATGTGCGGTACCGATAAATCGAATGTGCGGTACCGATCAATCGAATGTGCGGTACCGATCAATCGAATGTGCGTTGCCGATAATTCGAATGTGCGGTACCGAACAATCGAATGTGCGGTACCGATCAATCGAATGTGCGGTACCGATTACTCGAAAGTGCGTTGCCGATAAATCTAATGTGAGGTACCGATCAATCGAATGTGCGGTGCCGATCAATCGATTGTGCGGTACCGATCAATCGAATATGCGGTACCGATCAATCGAATGTGCGGTACCGATAAATCGAATGTGCGGTACCGATAAATCGAAAATGCGGAACCGATAAATCGATTGTGCGGTACCGAACAATCGAATGTGCGGTACCGATCAATCGAATGTGCGGTACCGATAAATCGAATGTGAGGTACCGATTAATCGACTGGCGTTGCCGATAAATCGAATGTGCGGTACCGATAAATCGAATGTGCGGTACCGATAAATGGAATGTGCGGTGCCGATCATTCGAATGTGCGTTGCCGATCAATCGAATGTGCGGTTCCGATCAATCGAATGTGCGGTACCGATCAATCGAATATACGGTACCGATAAATCGAATGTGCGGTGAGGATCAATCGAATGTGCGGTACCGATCAATCGAATGTGCGGTGCCGATCAATCGAATGTGCGGTACCGATCAATCGAATGTGCGGTACCGATCAATCGAATGTGCGGTACCGATAAATCGAATGTGCGGTACCGATAAATCGTATGTGCGGTACCGATAAATGGAATGTGCGGTACCGATAAATAGAAAGTGCGGTACGGATAAACAGAATGTGAGGTATCGATCAATCGAATGTGCGGTACCGATCAATCGAATTTGCGGTACCGATCAATCGAATATGCGGTACCGATAAATCGAATGTGCGGTGAGGATCAATCGAATGTGCGGTACCGATAAATCGAATGTGCGGTACCGATAAATCGAATGTGCCTTATCGATCAATCGAATGTGCGGTACCTATAAATCGAATGTTCGTTGCCGATAAATCGAATGTGCGGTACCGATTAATCGAATGTGCGTTGCCGATAAATCTAATGTACGGTACCGTTTAATCGAAAGTGCGGTAACGATCAATCGAATTTGCGGTGCCGATTAATCGATTGTGCGGTACCGAACAATCGAATGTGCGGTACCGATCAATCGAATGTGCCATATCGATCAATCGAATGTGCGGTGCCGATAAATCGAATGTGCGGTGCCGATAAATCGAATGTGCGGTACCGATCAATCGAATTTGCGGTGCCGATCAATCGAATGTGCGGTACCGATCAATCGAATGTGCCATATCGATCAATCGAATGTGCGGTGCCGATAAATCGAATGTGCGGTACCGATAAATCGTATGTGCGGTACCGATAAATGGAATATGCGGTGCCGATAAATCGAATGTGCGGTACCGATAAATCGTATGTGCGGTACCGATTATTCGATTGATCGGTACCGATAAATCGAATGTGCGGTGAGGATCAATCGAATGTGCGTTGCCGATAAATCTAATGTGAGGTACCGATCAATCGAATGTGCGGTGCCGATCAATCGATTGTGCGGTACCGATCAATCGAATATGCGGTACCGATCAATCGAATGTGCGGTACCGATAAATCGAATGTGCGGTACCGATAAATCGAAAATGCGGAACCGATAAATCGATTGTGCGGTACCGAACAATCGAATGTGCGGTACCGATCAATCGAATGTGCGGTACCGATAAATCGAATGTGAGGTACCGATTAATCGAATGTGCGTTGCCGATAAATCGAATGTGCGGTACCGATAAATCGAATGTGCGGTACCGATAAATGGAATGTGCGGTGCCGATCAATCGAATGTGCGTTGCCGATCAATCGAATGTGCGGTACCGATCAATCGAATGTGCGGTACCGATCAATCGAATATACGGTACCGATAAATCGAATGTGCGGTGAGGATCAATCGAATGTGCGGTACCGATCAATCGAATGTGCGGTGCCGATCAATCGAATGTGCGGTACCGATGAATCGAATGTGCGGTACCGATCAATCGAATGTGCGGTACCGATAAATCGAATGTGCGGTACCGATAAATCGTATGTGCGGTACCGATAAATAGAATGTGCGGTGCCGATAAATAGAAAGTGCGGTACGGATAAACAGAATGTGAGGTATCGATCAATCGAATGTGCGGTACCGATAAATCGAATGTGCGGTACCGATAAATCGATTGTGCGGTACCGATAAATCGAATGTGCGGTACCGATAAATCGAATGTGCGGTGTCGATAAATCGAATGTGCGGTACCGATCAATCGAATTTGCGGTACCGATCAATCGAATATGCGGTACCGATAAATCGAATGTGCGGTGAGGATCAATCGAATGTGCGGTACCGATAAATCGAATGTGCGGTACCGATAAATCGAATGTGCCTTATCGATCAATCGAATGTGCGGTACCGATCAATCGAATGTGCGTTGCCGATAAATAGAATGTGCGGTACCGATTAATCGAATGTGCGTTGCCGATAAATCTAATGTACGGTACCGTTTAATCGAATGTGCGGTAACGATCAATCGAATTTGCGGTGCCGATCAATCGATTGTGCGGTACCGAACAATCGAATGTGCAGTACCGATCAATCGAATGTGCCATATCGATCAATCGAATGTGCGGTGCCGATAAATGGAATGTGCGGTACCGATAAATGGTATGTGCGGTACCGATAAATGGAATATGCGGTGCCGATAAATCGAATGTGCGGTACCGATAAATCGTATGTGCGGTACCAATAAATGGAATATGCGGTGCCGATCAATCGAATGTGCGGTACCGATAAACAGAATGTGAGGTATCGATCAATCAAATGTGCGGTACCGATCAATCGAATGTGCGGTGCCGATCAATCGAATGTGCGGTACCGATCAATCGAATGTGCGGTGACCATCAATCCAATGTGCGATGACGATCAATCGAATGTGCGGTAACGATCAATAGAATGTGCGGTGCCGATCAATCGAATGTGCGGTACCGATCAATCGAATGTGCGGTACCGATCAATCGAATGTGCCTTATCGATAAATCGAATGTGCGGTACCTATAAATCGAATGTGCGTTGCCGATAAATAGAATGTGCGGTACCGATCAATCGAATGTGCGGTACCGATCAATCGAATGTGCGGTACCTATAAATCGAATGTGCGTTGCCGATAAATCGAATGTGCGGTACCGATCAATCGAATTTGCGGTGCCGATCAATCGAATGTGCGGTACCGAACAATCGAATGTGCGGTACCGATCAATCGAATGTGCCATATCGATCAATCGAATGTGCGGTGCCGATAAATCGAATGTGCGGTACCGATAAATCGTATGTGCGGTACCGATAAATGGAATATGCGGTGCCGATAAATCGAATGTGCGGTACCGATAAATCGTATGTGCGGTACCGATAAATGGAATATGCGGTGCCGATCAATCGAATGTGCGGTACCGATAAACAGAATGTGAGGTATCGATCAATCGAATGTGCGGTACCGATCAATCGAATGTGCGGTGCCGATCAATCCAATGTGCGGTACCGATCAATCGAATGTGCGGTGACGATCAATCGAATGTGCGATGACGATCAATCGAATGTGCGGTAACGATCAATAGAATGTGCGGTGCCGATCAATCGAATGTGCGGTACCGATCAATCGAATGTACGGTACCGATCAATCGAATGTGCCTTATCGATCAATCGAATGTGCGGTACCTATAAATCGAATGTGCGTTGCCGATAAATAGAATGTGCGGTACCGATCAATCGAATGTGCGGTACCGATTAATCGAATGTGCGGTGCCGATAAATAGAATTTCGGTGAGGATCAATCGAATGTGCGGTACCGATAAATCGAATGTGCGGTGCCGATAAATCGAATGTGCGGTACCGATAAATTGAATGTGCGGTACCAATAAACAGAATGTGCGTTGCCGATCAATCGAATGTGCGGTACCGATCAATTGAATGTGCGGTACCGATCAATCGAATGTGCCTTATCGATCAATCGAATGTGCGGTACCTATAAATCGAATGTGCGGTACCGATAAACAGAATGTGAGGTATCGATCAATCGAATGTGCGGTACCGATCAATCGAATGTGCGGTGCCGATCAATCGAATGTGCGGTACCGATCAATCGAATGTGCGGTGACGATCAATCGAATGTGCGATGACGATCAATCGAATGTGCGGTAACGATCAATCGAATGTGCGGTACCGATCAATCGAATGTGCGGTGCCGATAAATCGAATGTGCGGTACCGATCAATCGAATGTGCGGTACCGATCAATCGAATGTGCGGTACCGATAAATCGAATGTGCGGTACCGATCAATCGAATGTGCGGTACCGATCAATCGAATGTGCGGTACCGATAAATCGAATGTGCGGTACCGATAAACAGAAAGTGCGGTATCGATCAATCGAATGTGCGGTACCGATCAATCGAATGTGCGTTGCCGATAATTCGAATGTGCGGTACCGAACAATCGAATGTGCGGTATACCGATCAATCGAATGTGCGGTACCGATTAATCGAATGTGCGTTGCCGATAAATCTAATGTGCGGTACCGATCAATCGAATGTGCGGTGCCGATCAATCGATTGTGCGGTACCGAACAATCGAATATGCGGTACCGATCAATCGAATGTGCGGTACCGATAAATCGAATGTGCGGTACCGATAAATCGAAAGTGCGGAACCGATAAATCGATTGTGCGGTACCGAACAATCGAATGTGCGGTACCGATCAATCGAATGTGCGGTACCGATCAATCGAATGTGTGGTACCGATAAATCGAATGTGCGGTACCGATCAATCGAATGTGCGGTACCGATCAATCGAATGTGCGGTACCGATTAATCGAATGTGCGTTGTCGATGAATCGAATGTGCGGTACCGATGAATCGAATGTGCGGTAACGATCAATCGAATGTGCGGTGCCGATAAAGCTAATTTGCGGTGAGGATCAATCGAATGTGTGGTACCGATAAATAGAATGTGCGGTACCGATCAATCGAATGTGCGGTACCGATCAATCGAATGTGCGGTACCTATCAATCGAATGTGCGTTGCCGATAAATGGAATGTGCGGTACCGATCAATCGAATGTGCGGTACAGATCAATCGAATGAGCGGTTCCGATCAATCGAATGTGTGGTACCGATAAATCGTATGTGCGGTACCGATAAATCGAATGTGCCTTATCGATCAATCGAATGTGCGGTACCTATAAATCGAATGTGCGTTGCCGATAAATCGAATGTGCGGTACCGATCAATCGAATGTGCGGTATACCGATCAATCGAATGTGCGGTACCGATAAATCGAATGTGCGGTACCGATCAATCGAATGTGCGGTACCGATAAATCGAATGTGCGGTACCGATAAACAAAATGTGCGGTATCGATCAATCGAATGTGCGGTACCGATCAATCGAATGTGCGTTGCCGATAAATCGAATGTGCGGTACCGATCAATCGAATGTGCGGTGCCGATCAATCGATTGTGCGGTACCGAACAATCGAATATGCGGTACCGATCAATCGAATGTGCGGTACCGATAAATCGAATGTGCGGTACCGATAAATCGAAAGTGCGGAACCGATAAATCGATTGTGCGGTACCGAACAATCGAATGTGCGGTACCGATTAATCGAATGTGCGGTACCGATAAATCGAATGTGTGGTACCGATAAATCGAATGTGCGGTACCGATCAATCGAATGTGCGGTACCGATCAATCGAATGTGCGGTACCGATTAATCGAATGTGCGTTGCCGATAAATCGAATGTGCGGTACCGATGAATCGAATGTGCGGTAACGATCAATCGAATGTGCGGTGCCGATAAAGCTAATTTGCTGTGAGGATCAATCGAATGTGAGGTACCGATAAATAGAATGTGCGGTACCGATCAATCGAATGTGCGGTACCGATCAATCGAATGTGCGGTACCTATAAATCGAATGTGGGTTGCCGATAAATGGAATGTGCGGTACCGATCAATCGAATGTGCGGTACAGATCAATCGAATGTACGGTTCCGATCAATCGAATGTGCGGTACCGATAAATCGTATGTGCGGTACCGATAAATCGAATGTGCCTTATCGATCAATCGAATGTGCGGTACCGATCAATCGAATGTGCGTTGCCGATAATTCGAATGTGCGGTACCGAACAATCGAATGTGCGGTACCGATCAATCGAATGTGCGGTACCGATTAATCGAAAGTGCGTTGCCGATAAATCTAATGTGAGGTACCGATCAATCGAATGTGCGGTGCCGATCAATCGATTGTGCGGTACCGATCAATCGAATATGCGGTACCGATCAATCGAATGTGCGGTACCGATAAATCGAATGTGCGGTACCGATAAATCGAATGTGCGTTGCCGATAAATAGAATGTGCGGTACCGATCAATCGAATGTGCGATACCGATCAATCGAATGTGCGGTACCTATAAATCGAATGTGCGTTGCCGATAAATCGAATGTGCGGTACCGATCAATCGAATTTGCGGTGCCGATCAATCGAATGTGCGGTACCGAACAATCGAATGTGCGGTACCGATCAATCGAATGTGCCATATCGATCAATCGAATGTGCGGTGCCGATAAATCGAATGTGCGGTACCGATAAATCGTATGTGCGGTACCGATAAATGGAATATGCGGTGCCGATAAATCGAATGTGCGGTACCGATAAATCGTATGTGCGGTACCGATAAATGGAATATGCGGTGCCGATCAATCGAATGTGCGGTACCGATAAACAGAATGTGAGGTATCGATCAATCGAATGTGCGGTACCGATCAATCGAATGTGCGGTGCCGATCAATCCAATGTGCGGTACCGATCAATCGAATGTGCGGTGACGATCAATCGAATGTGCGATGACGATCAATCGAATGTGCGGTAACGATCAATAGAATGTGCGGTGCCGATCAATCGAATGTGCGGTACCGATCAATCGAATGTACGGTACCGATCAATCGAATGTGCCTTATCGATCAATCGAATGTGCGGTACCTATAAATCGAATGTGCGTTGCCGATAAATAGAATGTGCGGTACCGATCAATCGAATGTGCGGTACCGATGAATCGAATGTGCGGTGCCGATAAATAGAATTTCGGTGAGGATCAATCGAATGTGCGGTACCGATAAATCGAATGTGCGGTGCCGATCAATCGAATGTGCGGTACCGATAAATCGTATGTGCGGTACCGATAAATCGAATGTGCCTTATCGATCAATCGAATGTGCGGTACCGATCAATCGAATGTGCGTTGCCGATAATTCGAATGTGCGGTACCGAACAATCGAATGTGCGGTACCGATCAATCGAATGTGCGGTACCGATTAATCGAAAGTGCGTTGCCGATAAATCTAATGTGAGGTACCGATCAATCGAATGTGCGGTGCCGATCAATCGATTGTGCGGTACCGATCAATCGAATATGCGGTACCGATCAATCGAATGTGCGGTACCGATAAATCGAATGTGCGGTACCGATAAATCGAATGTGCGTTGCCGATAAATAGAATGTGCGGTACCGATCAATCGAATGTGCGATACCGATCAATCGAATGTGCGGTACCTATAAATCGAATGTGCGTTGCCGATAAATCGAATGTGCGGTACCGATCAATCGAATTTGCGGTGCCGATCAATCGAATGTGCGGTACCGAACAATCGAATGTGCGGTACCGATCAATCGAATGTGCCATATCGATCAATCGAATGTGCGGTGCCGATAAATCGAATGTGCGGTACCGATAAATCGTATGTGCGGTACCGATAAATGGAATATGCGGTGCCGATAAATCGAATGTGCGGTACCGATAAATCGTATGTGCGGTACCGATAAATGGAATATGCGGTGCCGATCAATCGAATGTGCGGTACCGATAAACAGAATGTGAGGTATCGATCAATCGAATGTGCGGTACCGATCAATCGAATGTGCGGTGCCGATCAATCCAATGTGCGGTACCGATCAATCGAATGTGCGGTGACGATCAATCGAATGTGCGATGACGATCAATCGAATGTGCGGTAACGATCAATAGAATGTGCGGTGCCGATCAATCGAATGTGCGGTACCGATCAATCGAATGTACGGTACCGATCAATCGAATGTGCCTTATCGATCAATCGAATGTGCGGTACCTATAAATCGAATGTGCGTTGCCGATAAATAGAATGTGCGGTACCGATCAATCGAATGTGCGGTACCGATGAATCGAATGTGCGGTGCCGATAAATAGAATTTCGGTGAGGATCAATCGAATGTGCGGTACCGATAAATCGAATGTGCGGTGCCGATAAATCGAATGTGCGGTACCGATAAATTGAATGTGCGGTACCGATAAACAGAATATGCGTTGCCGATCAATCGAATGTGCGGTACCGATCAATCGAATGTGCGGTACCGATCAATCGAATGTGCCTTATCGATCAATCGAATGTGCGGTACCTATAAATCGAATGTGCGGTACCGATAAACAGAATGTGAGGTATCGATCAATCGAATGTGCGGTACCGATCAATCGAATGTGCGGTGCCGATCAATCGAATGTGCGGTACCGATCAATCGAATGTGCGGTGACGATCAATCGAATGTGCGATGACGATCAATCGAATGTGCGGTAACGATCAATCGAATGTGCGGTACCGATCAATCGAATGTGCGGTGCCGATCAATCGAATGTGCGGTACCGATCAATCGAATGTGCGGTACCGATCAATCGAATGTGCGGTGCCGATCAATCGAATGTGCGGTACCGATCAATCGAATTTGCGGTACCGATCAATCGAATATGCGGTACCGATAAATCGGATGTGCGGTGAGGATCAATCGAATGTGCGGTACCGATAAATCGAATGTGCGGTACCGATAAATCGAATGTGCCTTATCGATCAATCAAATGTGCGGTATCTATAAATCGAATGTGCGTTGCCGATAAATCGAATGTGCGGTACCGATTAATCGAATGTGCGTTGCCGATAAATCTAATGTACGGTACCGTTTAATCGAATGTGCGGTAACGATCAATCGAATTTGCGGTGTCGATCAATCGATTGTGCGGTACCGAACAATCGAATGTGCGGTACCGATCAATCGAATGTGCCATATCGATCAATCGAATGTGCGGTGCCGATAAATCGAATGTGCGGTACCGATAAATCGTGTGTGCGGTACCGATAAATGGAATATGCGGTGCCGATAAATCGAATGTGCGGTACCGATAAATCGTATGTGCGGTACCAATAAATGGAATATGCGGTGCCGATCAATCGAATGTGCGGTACCGATAAACAGAATGTGAGGTATCGATCAATCGAATGTGCGGTACCGATCAATCGAATGTGCGGTGCCGATCAATCGAATGTGCGGTACCGATCAATCGAATGTGCGGTGACGATCAATCGAATGTGCGATGACGATCAATCGAATGTGCGGTAACGATCAATACAATGTGCGGTGCCGATCAATCGAATGTGCGGTACCGATCAATCGAATGTGCGGTGCCGATAAATAGAATGTGCGGTACCGATCAATCGAATGTGCGGTACCGATCAATCGAATGTGCGGTGCCGATCAATCGAATGTGCGGTACCGATCAATCGAATTTGCGGTACCGATCAATCGAATATGCGGTACCGATAAATCGAATGTGCGGTGAGGATCAATCGAATGTGCGGTACCGATAAATCGAATGTGCGGTACCGATAAATCGAATGTGCCTTATCGATCAATCGAATGTGCGGTACCTATAAATCGAATGTGCGTTGCCGATAAATCGAATGTGCGGTACCGATTAATCGAATGTGCGTTGCCGATAAATCTAATGTACGGTACCGTTTAATCGAATGTACGGTAACGATCAATCGAATTTGCGGTGCCGATCAATCGATTGTGCGGTACCGAACAATCGAATGTGCGGTACCGATCAATCGAATGTGCCATATCGATCAATCGAATGTGCGGTGCCGATAAATCGAATGTGCGGTACCGATAAATCGTGTGTGCGGTACCGATAAATGGAATATGCGGTGCCGATAAATCGAATGTGCGGTACCGATAAATCGTATGTGCGGTACCAATAAATGGAATATGCGGTGCCGATCAATCGAATGTGCGGTACCGATAAACAGAATGTGAGGTATCGATCAATCGAATGTGCGGTACCGATCAATCGAATGTGCGGTGCCGATCAATCGAATGTGCGGTACCGATCAATCGAATGTGCGGTGACGATCAATCCAATGTGCGATGACGATCAATCGAATGTGCGGTAACGATCAATACAATGTGCGGTGCCGATCAATCGAATGTGCGGTACCGATCAATCGAATGTGCGGTACCGATAAATAGAATGTGCGGTACCGATCAATCGAATGTGCGGTACCGATCAATCGAATGTGCGGTACCTATAAATCGAATGTGCGTTGCCGATAAATCGAATGTGCGGTACCGATCAATCGAATTTGCGGTGCCGATCAATCGAATGTGCGGTACCGAACAATCGAATGTGCGGTACCGATCAATCGAATGTGCCATATCGATCAATCGAATGTGCGGTGCCGATAAATCGAATGTGCGGTACCGATAAATCGTATGTGCGGTACCGATAAATGGAATATGCGGTGCCGATAAATCGAATGTGCGGTACCGATAAATCGTATGTGCGGTACCGATTATTCGATTGATCGGTACCGATAAATCGAATGTGCGGTGAGGATCAATCGAATGTGCGTTGCCGATAAATCTAATGTGAGGTACCGATCAATCGAATGTGCGGTGCCGATCAATCGATTGTGCGGTACCGATCAATCGAATATGCGGTACCGATCAATCGAATGTGCGGTACCGATAAATGGAATGTGCGGTACCGATAAATCGAATGTGCGGTGCCGATCAATCGAATGTGCGGTACCGATCAATCGAATTTGCGGTACCGATCAATCGAATATGCGGTACCGATAAATCGAATGTGCGGTGAGGATCAATCGAATGTGCGGTACCGATCAATCGAATGTGCGGTACCGATAAATCGAATGTGCCTTATCGATCAATCGAATGTGCGGTACCTATAAATCGAATGTGCGTTGCCGATAAATCGAATGTGCGGTACCGATTAATCGAATGTGCGTTGCCGATAAATCTAATGTACGGTACCGTTTAATCGAATGTGCGGTAACGATCAATCGAATTTGCGGTGCCGATCAATCGATTGTGCGGTACCGAACAATCGAATATGCGGTACCGATCAATCGAATGTGCCATATCGATCAATCGAATGTGCGGTGCCGATAAATCGAATGTGCGGTACCGATAAATGGTATGTGCGGTACCGATAAATGGAATATGCGGTGCCGATAAATCGAATGTGCGGTACCGATAAATCGTATGTGCGGTACCAATAAATGGAATATGCGGTGCCGATCAATCGAATGTGCGGTACCGATAAACAGAATGTGAGGTATCGATCAATCGAATGTGCGGTACCGATCAATCGAATGTGCGGTGCCGATCAATCGAATGTGCGGTACCGATAAATCGAATGTGCGGTGACCATCAATCGAATGTGCGATGACGATCAATCGAATGTGCGGTGCCGATCAATAGAATGTGCGGTGCCGATAAATCGAATGTGCGGTGCCGATAAATCGAATGTGCGGTACCGATCAATCGAATGTGCGGTACCTATAAATCGAATGTGCGTTGCCGATAAATCGAATGTGCGGTACCGATCAATCGAATGTGCGGTACCGATCAATCGAATGTGCGGTACCGATAAATCGAATGTGCGGTACCGATAAATTGAATGTGCGGTACCGATAAACAGAATGTGCGTTGCCGATCAATCGAATGTGCGGTACCGATCAATCGAATGTGCGGTACCGATCAATCGAATGTGCCTTATCGATCATTCGAATGTGCGGTACCTATAAATCGAATGTGCGGTACCGATAAACAGAATGTGAGGTATCGATCAATCGAATGTGCGGTACCGATCAATCGAATGTGCGGTGCCGATCAATCGAATGTGCGGTACCGATCAATCGAATATGCGGTGACGATCAATCGAATGTGCGGTAACGATCAATCGAATGTGCGGTACCGATCAATCGAATGTGCGGTGCCGATCAATCGAATGTGCGGTACCGATCAATCGAATGTGCGGTACCGATCAATCGAATGTGCGGTGCCGATCAATCGAATGTGCGGTACCGATCAATCGAATTTGCGGTACCGATCAATCGAATATGCGGTACCGATAAATCGAATGTGCGGTGAGGATCAATCGAATGTGCGGTACCGATAAATCGAATGTGCGGTACCGATAAATCGAATGTGCGTTGCCGATAAATCGAATGTGCGGTACCGATTAATCGAATGTGCGTTGCCGATAAATCTAATGTACGGTACCGTTTAATCGCATGTGCGGTAACGATCAATCGAATTTGCGGTGCCGATCAATCGATTGTGCGGTACCGAACAATCGAATGTGCGGTACCGATCAATCGAATGTGCCATATCGATCAATCGAATGTGCGGTGCCGATAAATCGAATGTGCGGTACCGATAAATCGTGTGTGCGGTACCGATAAATGGAATATGCGGTGCCGATAAATCGAATGTGCCTTACCGATAAATCGTATGTGCGATACCAATAAATGGAATATGCGGTGCCGATCAATCGAATGTGCGGTACCGATAAACAGAATGTGAGGTATCGATCAATCGAATGTGCGGTACCGATCAATCGAATGTGCGTTGCCGATCAATCGAATGTGCGGTACCGATCAATCGAATGTGCGGTGACGATCAATCCAATGTGCGATGACGATCAATCGAATGTGCGGTAACGATCAATACAATGTGCGGTGCCGATCAATCGAATGTGCGGTACCGATCAATCGAATGTGCGGTACCGATAAATAGAATGTGCGGTACCGATCAATCGAATGTGCGGTACCGATCAATCGAATGTGCGGTACCTATAAATCGAATGTGCGTTGCCGATAAATCGAATGTGCGGTACCGATCAATCGAATTTGCGGTGAGGATCAATCGAATGTGCGGTACCGAACAATCGAATGTGCGGTACCGATAAATCGTATGTGCGGTACCGATTATTCGATTGATCGGTACCGATAAATCGAATGTGCGGTGAGGATCAATCGAATGTGCGTTGCCGATAAATCTAATGTGAGGTACCGATCAATCGAATGTGCGGTGCCGATCAATCGATTGTGCGGTACCGATCAATCGAATATGCGGTACCGATCAATCGAATGTGCGGTACCGATAAATCGAATGTGCGGTACCGATAAATCGAAAATGCGGAACCGATAAATCGATTGTGCGGTACCGAACAATCGAATGTGCGGTACCGATCAATCGAATGTGCGGTACCGATAAATCGAATGTGAGGTACCGATTAATCGAATGTGCGTTGCCGATAAATCGAATGTGCGGTACCGATAAATAAAATGTGCGGTACCGATAAATGGAATGTGCGGTGCCGATCAATCTAATGTGCGTTGCCGATCAATCGAATGTGCGGTACCGATCAATCGAATGTGCGGTACCGATCAATCGAATATACGGTACCGATAAATCGAATGTGCGGTGAGGATCAATCGAATGTGCGGTACCGATCAATCGAATGTGCGGTGCCGATCAATCGAATGTGCGGTACCGATCAATCGAATGTGCGGTACCGATCAATCGAATGTGCGGTACCGATAAATCGAATGTGCGGTACCGATAAATCGTATGTGCGGTACCGATAAATGGAATGTGCGGTGCCGATAAATAGAAAGTGCGGTACGGATAAACAGAATGTGAGGTGCCGATCAATCGAATGTGCGGTACCGATCAATCGAATGTGCGTTGCCGATAAATCGAATGTGCGGTACCGATAAATCGAATGTGCGGTACCGATAAATCGAATGTGCGGTACCGATAAATCGAATGAGCGGTGCCGATCAATCGAATGTGCGGTACCGATCAATCGAATTTGCGGTACCGATCAATCGAATATGCGGTACCGATAAATCGAATGTGCGGTGAGGATCAATCGAATGTGCGGTACCGATAAATCGAATGTGCGGTACCGATCAATCGAATGTGCCTTATCGATCAATCGAATGTGCGGTACCTATAAATCGAATGTGCGTTGCCGATAAATCGAATGTGCGGTACCGATTAATCGAATGTGCGTTGCCGATAAATCGAATGTGCGGTACCGATTAATCGAATGTGCGTTGCCGATAAATCTAATGTACGGTACCGTTTAATCGAATGTGCGGTAACGATCAATCGAATTTGCGGTGCCGATCAATCGATTGTGCGGTACCGAACAATCGAATGTGCGGTACCGATCTATCGAATGTGCCATATCGATCAATCGAATGTGCGGTGCCGATAAATCGAATGTGCGGAACCGATAAATGGTATGTGCGGTACCGATAAATGGAATATGCGGTGCCGATAAATCGAATGTGCGGTACCGATAAATCGTATGTGCGGTACCAATAAATGGAATATGCGGTGCCGATCAATCGAATGTGCGGTACCGATAAACAGAATGTGAGGTATCGATCAATCGAATGTGCGGTACCGATCAATCGAATGTGCGGTGCCGATCAATCGAATGTGCGGTACCGATCAATCGAATGTGCGGTGACGATCAATCGAATGTGCGATGACGATCAATCGAATGTGCGGTAACGATCAATCGAATGTGCGGTGCCGATCAATCGAATGTGCGGTACCGATCAATCGAATGTGCGGTACCGATCAATCGAATGTGCCTTATCGATCAATCGAATGTGCGGTACCTATAAATCGAATGTGCGTTGCCGATAAATAGAATGTGCGGTACCGATCAATCGAATGTGCGGTACCGATCAATCGAATGTGCGGTACCTATAAATCGAATGTGCGTTGCCGATAAATCGAATGTGCGGTACCGATCAATCGAATATGCGGTACCGATCAATCGAATGTGCGGTACCGATAAATCGAATGTGCGGTACCGATAAATCGAATGTGCGTTGCCGATAAATAGAATGTGCGGTACCGATCAATCGAATGTGCGATACCGATCAATCGAATGTGCGGTACCTATAAATCGAATGTGCGTTGCCGATAAATCGAATGTGCGGTACCGATCAATCGAATTTGCGGTGCCGATCAATCGAATGTGCGGTACCGAACAATCGAATGTGCGGTACCGATCAATCGAATGTGCCTTATCGATCAATCGAATGTGCGGTACCTATAAATCGAATGTGCGTTGCCGATAAATCGAATGTGCGGTACCGATTAATCGAATGTGCGTTGCCGATAAATCGAATGTGCGGTACCGATTAATCGATTGTGCGGTACCGAACAATCGAATGTGCGGTACCGATCTATCGAATGTGCCATATCGATCAATCGAATGTGCGGTGCCGATAAATCGAATGTGCGGAACCGATAAATGGTATGTGCGGTACCGATAAATGGAATATGCGGTGCCGATAAATCGAATGTGCGGTACCGATAAATCGTATGTGCGGTACCAATAAATGGAATATGCGGTGCCGATCAATCGAATGTGCGGTACCGATAAACAGAATGTGAGGTATCGATCAATCGAATGTGCGGTACCGATCAATCGAATGTGCGGTGCCGATCAATCGAATGTGCGGTACCGATCAATCGAATGTGCGGTGACGATCAATCGAATGTGCGATGACGATCAATCGAATGTGCGGTAACGATCAATAGAATGTGCGGTGCCGATCAATCGAATGTGCGGTACCGATCAATCGAATGTGCGGTACCGATCAATCGAATGTGCCTTATCGATCAATCGAATGTGCGGTACCTATAAATCGAATGTGCGTTGCCGATAAATAGTATGTGCGGTACCGATCAATCGAATGTGCGGTACCGATCAATCGAATGTGCGGTACCTATAAATCGAATGTGCGTTGCCGATAAATCGAATGTGCGGTACCGAGCAATCGAATATGCGGTACCGATCAATCGAATGTGCGGTACCGATAAATCGAATGTGCGGTACCGATAAATCGAATGTGCGTTGCCGATAAATAGAATGTGCGGTACCGATCAATCGAACGTGCGATACCGATCAATCGAATGTGCGGTACCTATAAATCGAATGTGCGGTACCGATCAATCGAATGTGCGATACCGATCAATCGAATGTGCGGTACCTATAAATCGAATGTGCGTTGCCGATAAATCGAATGTGCGGTACCGATCAATCGAATTTGCGGTGCCGATCAATCGAATGTGCGGTACCGAACAATCGAATGTGCGGTACCGATCAATCGAATGTGCCATATCGATCAATCGAATGTGCGGTGCCGATAAATCGAATGTGCGGTACCGATAAATCGTATGTGCGGTACCGATAAATGGAATATGCGGTGCCGATAAATCGAATGTGCGGTACCGATAAATCGTATGTGCGGTACCGATAAATGGAATATGCGGTGCCGATCAATCGAATGTGCGGTACCGATAAACAGAATGTGAGGTATCGATCAATCGAATGTGCGGTGACGATCAATCGAATGTGCGATGACGATCAATCGAATGTGCGGTAACGATCAATAGAATGTGCGGTGACGATCAATCGAATGTGCGGTACCGATCAATCGAATGTACGGTACCGATCAATCGAATGTGCCTTATCGATCAATCGAATGTGCGGTACCTATAAATCGAATGTGCGTTGCCGATAAATAGAATGTGCGGTACCGATCAATCGAATGTGCGGTACCGATTAATCGAATGTGCGGTGCCGATAAGTAGAATTTCGGTGAGGATCAATCGAATGTGCGGTACCGATAAATCGAATGTGCGGTGCCGATAAATCGAATGTGCGGTACCGATCAATCGAATGTGCGGTACCTATAAATCGAATGTGCGTTGCCGATAAATCGAATGTGCGGTACCGATCAATCGAATGTGCGGTACCGATCAATCGAATGTGCGGTACCGATAAATCGAATGTGCGGTACCGATAAATTGAATGTGCGGTACCGATAAACAGAATGTGCGTTGCCGATCAATCGAATGTGCGGTACCGATCAATCGAATGTGCGGTACCGATCAATCGAATGTGCCTTATCGATCAATCGAATGTGCAGTACCTATAAATCGAATGTGCGGTACCGATAAACAGAATGTGAGGTATCGATCAATCGAATGTGCGGTACCGATCAATCGAATGTGCGGTGCCGATCAATCGAATGTGCGGTACCGATCAATCGAATGTGCGGTGACGATCAATCGAATGTGCGATGACGATCAATCGAATGTGCGGTAACGATCAATCGAATGTGCGGTACCGATCAATCGAATGTGCGGTGCCGATCAATCGAATGTGCGGTACCGATCAATCGAATGTGCGGTACCGATCAATCGAATGTGCCTTATCGATCAATCGAATGTGCGGTACCTATAAATCGAATGTGCGTTGCCGATAAATAGAATGTGCGGTACCGATCAATCGAATGTGCGGTACCGATTAATCGAATGTGCGGTGCCGATAAATAGAATTTCGGTGAGGATCAATCGAATGTGCGGTACCGATAAATCGAATGTGCGGTACCGATCAATCGAATGTGCGGTACCGATCAATCGAATGTGCGGTACCTATAAATCGAATGTGCGTTGCCGATAAATCGAATGTGCGGTACCGATCAATCGAATGTGCGGTACCGATCAATCGAATGTGCGGTACCGATAAATCGAATTTGCGGTACCGATAAATTGAATGTGCGGTACTGATAAACAGAATGTGCGTTGCCGATAAATCGAATGTGCGGTACCGATCAATCGAATGTGCGGTGAGGATCAATCGAATGTGCGATGACGATCAATCGAATGTGCGGTAACGATCAATAGAATGTGCGGTGCCGATCAATCGAATGTGCGGTACCGATCAATCGAATGTGCGGTACCGATCAATCGAATGTGCCTTATCGATCAATCGAATGTGCGGTACCTATAAATCGAATGTGCGTTGCCGATAAATAGAATGTGCGGTACCGATCAATCGAATGTGCGGTACCGATCAATCGAATGTGCGGTGCCGATAAATAAAATTTCGGTGAGGATCAAGCGAATGTGCGGTACCGATAAATCGAATGTGCGGTACCGATAAATCGAATGTGCGGTACCGATCAATCGAATGTGCGGTACCTATAAATCAAATGTGCGTTGCCGATAAATCGAATGTGCGGTACCGATCAATCGAATGTGCGGTACCGATAAATCGAATGTGCGGTACCGATAAATTGAATGTGCGGTACCGATAAACAGAATGTGCGTTGCCGATAAATCGAATGTGCGGTATCGATCAATCGAATGTGCGGTACCTATCAATCGAATGTGCGGTGACGATCAATCGAATGTGCGATGACGATCAATCGAGTGTGCGGTACCGATCAATCGAATGTGCGGTACCGATAAATCGAATGTGCGTTGCCGATAAATCGAATGTGCGGTACCGATCAATCGAATGTGCGGTACCGATCAATCGAATGTGCGGTACCGATAAATCGAATGTGCGGTACCGATAAATCGTATGTGCGGTACCGATAAATGGAATGTGCGGTGCCGATAAATCGAATGTGCGGTACCGATCAACAGAATGTGAGGTATCGATCATTCGAATGTGCGGTACCGATCAATCGAATGTGCGTTGCCGATAATTCGAATGTGCGGTACCGAACAATGGATGGTGCGGTACCGATCAATCGAATGTGCGGTACCGATTAATCGAATGTGCGTTGCCGATCAATCTAATGTGCGGTACCGATTAATCGAATGTGGGTTGCCGATCAATCGAATGTGCGGTACCGATCAATCGAATGTGCGGTAACGATCAATCGAATGTGCGTTGCCGATAAATCGAATGTGCGGTACCGATTAATCGAATGTGCGGTAACGATCAATCGAATGTGCGGTACCGATCAATCGAATGTGCGGTGCCGATCAATCGAATGTGCGGTACCGATCAATCGAATGTGCGGTACCGATAAATCGAATTTGCGGTGAGGATCGAATGTGTGGTACCGATCAATCGATTGTGCGGTACCGATAAATCGAATGTGCGGTGACGATCAATCGAATGTGCGGTACCGATCAATCGAATGTGCGGTACCGATCAATCGAATGTGTGGTACCGATAAATGGAATGTGCGGTGCCGATAAATTGAATGTGCGGTACCGATAAACAGAATGTGAGGTATCGATCAATCGAATGTGCGGTACCGATCAATCTAATGTGCGTTGCCGATAAATCGAATGTGCGGTACCGATCAATCGAATGTGCGGTACCGATCAATGGAACATGCGGTGCCGATCAAACGAATGTGCGGTACCGATAAACAGAATGTGAGGTATCGATCAATCGAATGTGCTGTACCGATCAATCGAATGTGCGGTGCCGATAACTAGAATTACGGTGAGGATCAATCGAATGTGCGGTACCGATAAATCGAATGTGCGGTACCGATAAATCGAATGTGCGGTACCGATCAATCGAATGTGCGGTACCTATAAATCGAATGTGCGTTGCCGATAAATCGAATGTGCGGTACCGATCAATCGAATGTGCGGTACCGATCAATCGAATGTGCTGTACCGATAAATCGAATGTGCGGTACCGATAAATTGAATGTGCGGTACCGATAAACAGAATGTGCGTTGCCGATAAATCGAATGTGCGGTACCGATCAATCGAATGTGCGGTGACGATCAATCGAATGTGCGATGACGATCAATCGAATGTGCGGTAACGATCAATAGAATGTGCGGTGCCGATCAATCGAATGTGCGTTGCCGATCAATCGAATGTGCGGTACCGATAAATTAAATGTGCGGTGCCGATAAATCGATTGTGCGGTATCGATCAATCGAGTGTGCGGTACCGATCAATCGAATGTGCGGTACCGATAAGTGGAATGTGCGATACCGATAAATCGAATGTGCGGTACCGATAAATCGTATGTGCGGTACCGATAAATAGAATGTGCGGTACCGATAAATCGAATGTGCGGTACCGATAAACAGAATGTGCGGTATCGATCAATCGAATGTGCGGTACCGATCAATCGAATGTGCGTTGCCGATAATTCGAATGTGCGGTACCGAACAATCGATGGTGCGGTACCGATCAATCGAATGTGCGGTACCGATTAATCGAATGTGCGTTGCCGATAAATCTAATGTGCGGTACCGATTAATTGAATGAGGGTTGCCGATCAATCGAATGTGCGGTACCGATCAATCGAATGTGCGGTAACGATCAATCCAATGTGCGGTAACGATCAATCCAATGTGCGTTGCCGATAAATCGAATGTGCGGTACCGATTAATCGAATGTGCGGTAACGATCAATCGAATGTGTGGTACCGATCAATCGAATGTACGGTGCCGTTCAATCGAATGTGCGGTACCGATCAATCGAATGTGCGGTACCGATAAATCGAATTTGCGGTGAGGATCAATCGAATGTGTGGTACCGATAAATAGAATGTGCGGTACCGATAAATCGAATGTGCGGTACCGATCAATCGAATGTGCGGTACCGATCAATCGAATGTGCGTTGCCGATAAATCGAATGTGCGGTACCGATCAATCGAATGTGCGGTACCGATCAATCGAATGTGCGGTTCCGATAAATCGAATGTGCGGTACCGATAAATCGTATGTGCGGTACCGATAAATGGAATGTGCGGTGCCGTTCAATCGAATGAGCGGTGCCGATCAATCGAATGTGCGGTACCGATCAATCGAATGTGCGGTACCTATAAATCGAATGTGCGGTACCGATAAATCGAATGTGCGGTGAGGATCAATCGAATGTGCGGTACCGATCAATCGAATGTGCGGTGCCGATCAATCGAATGTGCGGTACCGATCAATCGAATGTGCGGTACCGATCAATCGAATGTGCGGTTCCGATAAATCGAATGTGCGGTACCGATAAATCGTATGTGCTGTACCGATAAAAGGAATGTGCCGTGCCGATAAATAGAAAGTGCGGTACCGATAAACAGAATGTGAGGTATCGATCAATCGAATGTGCGGTACCGATCAATCGAATGTGCGTTGCCGATAAATAGAATGTGCGGTACCGATCAATCAAATGTGCGGTACCGATCAATCGATTGTGCGGTACCGAACAATCGAATGTGCGGTACCGATCAATCGAATGTGCCTTATCGATCAATCGAATGTGCGGTGCCGATAAATCGAAAGTGCGGAACCGATAAATCGATTGTGCGGTACCGTACAATCGAATGTGCGGTACCGATCAATCGAATGTGCGATACCGATAAATCGAATGTGTGGTACCGATAAATCGAATGTGCGGTACCGATCAATCGAATGTGCGGTACCGATCAATCGAATCTGCGGTGCCGATCAATCGAATGTGCGGTACCGATCAATCGAATGTGCGGTACCGATTAATCGAATGTGCGTTGCCGATAAATCGAATGTGCGGTACCGATGAATCGAATGTGCGGTACCGATCAATCGAATGTGCGGTGCCGATAAAGCCAATTTGCGGTGAGGATCAATCGAATGTGCGGTAACGATCAATCGAATGTGCGTTGCCGATAAATCGAATGTGCGGTACCGATCAATCGAATGTGCGGTACCGATCAATCGAATGTGCGGTACCGATAAATCGAATGTGCGGTACCGATAAATCGTATGTGCGGTACCGATAAATGGTATGTGCGGTACCGATAAATCGAATGTGCGGTACCGATAAACAGAATGTGCGGTATCGATCAATCAAATGTGCGGTACCGATCAATCGAATGTGCGCTGCCGATAAATCGAATGTGCGGTACCGATCAATCGAATGTGCGGTACCGATAATTCGAATGTGCGGTACCGAACAATCGAATGTGCGGTATCGATCAATCGAATGTGCGGTACCGATCAATCGAATGTGCGGTACCGATAAATCTAATGTGCGGTACCGATCAATCGAATGTGCGGTGCCGATCAATCGATTGTGCGGTACCGAACAATCGAATATGCGGTACCGATCAATCGAATGTGCGGTACCGATAAATCGAATGTGCGGTACCGATAAATCGAAAGTGCGGAACCGATAAATCGATTGTGCGGTACCGAACAATCGAATGTGCGGTACCGATCAATCGAATGTGTGGTACCGATAAATCGAATGTGCGGTACCGATCAATCGAATGTGCGGTACCGATCAATCGAATGTGCGGTACCGATTAATCGAATGTGTGGTACCGATAAATCGAATGTGCGGTACCGATGAATCGAATGTGCGGTAACGATCAATCGAATGTGCGGTGCCCATAAAGCGAATTTGCAGTGAGGATCAATCGAATGTGTGGTACCGATAAATAGAATGTGCGGTACCGATCAATCGAATGTGCGGTACCGATCAATCGAATGTGCGGTACCTATAAATCGAATGTGCGTTGCCGATAAATGGAATGTGCCTCATCGATCAATCGAATGTGCGGTACCTATAAATCGAATGTGCGTTGCCGATAAATCGAATGTGCGGTACCGATCAATCGAATGTGCGGTACCGATCAATCGAATGTGCGGTACAGCTCAATCGAATGTGCGGTGCCGATCAATCGAATGTGAGGTATCGATCAATCGAATGTGCGGTACCGATCAATCGAATGTGCGTTGCCGATAAATCGAATGTGCGGTACCGATCAATCGAATGTGCGGTACCGATCAATCGAATGTGCGGTACCGATAAATGGAATGTGCAGTACCGATAAATCGAATGTGCGGTACCGATAAATCGTATGTGCGGTACCGATAAATGGAATGTGCGGTACCGATAAATCGAATGTGCGGTACCGATAAACAGAATGTGCGGTATCGATCAATCGAATGTGCGGTACCGATCAATCGAATGTGCGTTGCCGATAATTCGAATGTGCGGTACCGAACAATCGATGGTGCGGTACCGATCAATCGAATGTGCGGTACCGATTAATCGAATGTGCGTTGCCGATAAATCTAATGTGCGGTACCGATTAATCGAATGTGGGTTGCCGATCAATCGAATGTGCGGTACCGATCAATCGAATGTGCGGTAACAATCAATCGAATGTGCGTTGCCGATAAATCGAATGTGCGGTACCGATTAATCGAATGTGCGGTAACGATCAATCGAATGTGCGGTACCGATCAATCGAATGTGCGGTACCGATCAATCGAATGTGCGGTACCGATCAATCGAATGTGCGGTGCCGATCAATCGAATGTGCGGTACCGATCAATCGAATGTGCGGTACCGATAAATCGAATTTGCGGTGAGGATCAATCGAATGTGTGGTACCGATAAATAGAATGTGCGGTACCGATAAATCGAATGTGCGGTGACGATCAATCGAATGTGCGATGACGATCAATCGAATGTGCGGTACCGATCAATCGAATGTGCGGTACCGATAAATCTAATGTGCGTTGCCGATAAATCGAATGTGCGGTACCGATCAATCGAATGTGCGGTACCGATCAATCGAATGTGCGGTACCGATCAATCGAATGTGCGGTACCGATAAATCGTATGTGTGGTACCGATAAATGATCGTGCGGTGCCGATAAATGGAATGTGCGGTACCGATAAACAGAATGTGAGGTATCGATCAATCGAATGTGCGGTACCGATCAATCGAATGTGCGTTGCCGATAAATCGAATGTGCGGTACCGATCAATCGAATGTGCGGTACCGATCAATCGAATGTGCGGTACCGATAAATGGAATGTGCGATACCGATAAATCGAATGTGCGGTACCGATAAATCGTATGTGCGGTACCGATAAATGGAATGTGCGGTACCGATAAATCGAATGTGCGGTATCGATCAATCGAATGTGCGGTACCGATCAATCGAATGTGCGTTGCCGATAATTCGAATGTGCGGTACCGAACAATCGATGGTGCGGTACCGATCAATCGAATGTGCGGTACCGATTAATCGAATGTGGGTTGCCGATCAATCGAATGTGCGGTACCGATCAATCGAATGTGCGGTAACGATCAATTCAATGTGCGTTGCCGATAAATCGAATGTGCGGTACCGATTAATCGAATGTGCGGTAACGATCAATCGAATGTGCGGTACCGATCAATCGAATGTGCGGTACCAATAAATCGAATTTGCGGTGAGGATCAATCGAATGTGTGGTACCGATAAATAGAATGTGCGGTACCGATAAATCGAATGTGCGGTACCGATCAATCGAATGTGCGGTACCGATCAATCGAATGTGCGTTGCCGATAAATCGAATGTGCGGTACCGATAAATCGAATGTGCGGTACCGATCAATCGAATGTGCGGTTCCGATAAATCGAATGTGCGGTACCGATAAATCGTATGTGCGGTACCGATAAATGGAATGTGCGGTGCCGTTCAATCGAATGTGCGGTGCCGATCAATCGAATGTGCGGTACCGATCAATCGAATGTGCGGTACCGATCAATCGAATGTGCGGTACCGATAAATCGAATGTGCGGTGAGGATCAATCGAATGTGCGGTACCGATCAATCGAATGTGCGGTGCCGATCAATCGAATGTGCGGTACCGATCAATCGAACGTGCGGTACCGATCAATCGAATGTGCGTTGCCGATAAATCGAATGTGCGGTACCGATTAATCGAATGTGCGGTAACGATCAATCGAATGTGCGGTACCGATCAATCGAATGTGCGGTACCAATAAATCGAATTTGCGGTGAGGATCAATCGAATGTGTGGTACCGATAAATAGAATGTGCGGTACCGATAAATCGAATGTGCGGTACCGATCAATCGAATGTGCGGTACCGATCAATCGAATGTGCGTTGCCGATAAATCGAATGTGGGGTACCGATAAATCGAATGTGCGGTACCGATCAATCGAATGTGCGGTTCCGATAAATCGAATGTGCGGTACCGATAAATCGTATGTGCGGTACCGATAAATGGAATGTGCGGTGCCGTTCAATCGAATGTGCGGTGCCGATCAATCGAATGTGCGGTACCGATCAATCGAATGTGCGGTACCGATCAATCGAATGTGCGGTACCGATAAATCGAATGTGCGGTGAGGATCAATCGAATGTGCGGTACCGATCAATCGAATGTGCGGTGCCGATCAATCGAATGTGCGGTACCGATCAATCGAATGTGCGGTACCGATCAATCGAATGTGCGGTTCCAATAAATCGAATGTGAGGTACCGATAAATCGTATGTGCTGTACCGATAAATGGAATGTGCCGTGCCGATAAATAGAAAGTGCGGTACCGATAAACAGAATGTGAGGTTTCGATCAATCGAATGTGCGGTACCGATCAATCGAATGTGCGTTGCCGATAAATAGAATGTGCGGTACCGATCAATCAAATGTGCGGTACCGATCAATCGATTGTGCGGTACCGATCAATCGAATGTGCCTTATCGATCAATCGAATGTGCGGTGCCGATAAATCGAAAGTGCGGAACCGATAAATCGATTGTGCGGTACCGTACAATCGAATGTGCGGTACCGATCAATCGAATGTGCGGTACCGATAAATCCAATGTGTGGTACCGATAAATCGAATGTGCGGTACCGATCAATCGAATGTGCGGTACCGATCAATCGAATCTGCGGTACCGATCAATCGAATGTGCGGTACCGATCAATCGAATGTGCGGTACCGATTAATCGAATGTGCGTTGCCGATAAATCGAATGTGCGGTACCGATGAATCGAATGTGCGGTACCGATCAATCGAATGTGCGGTGCCGATAAAGCGAATTTGCGGTGAGGATCAATCGAATGTGCGGTACCGATCAATCGAATGTGCGTTGCCGAACAATCGAATGTGCGGTACCGATCAATCGAATGTGCGGTACCGATCAATCGAATGTGCGGTACCGATAAATGGAATGTGCGGTACCGATAAATCGAATGTGCGGTACCGATAAATCGTATGTGCGGTACCGATAAATCGTATGTGCGGTACCGATAAATGGAATGTGCGGTACCGATAAATCGAATGTGCGGTACCGATAAACAGAATGTGCGGTATCGATCAATCGAAGGTGCGGTACCGATCAATCGAATGTGCGTTGCCGATCAATCGAATGTGCGGTACCGATCAATCGAATGTGCGGTACCGATAATTCGAATGTGCGGTACCGAACAATCGAATGTGCGGTATCGATCTATCGAATGTGCGGTACCGATCAATCGAATGTGCGGTACCGATAAATCGAATGTGCGGTACCGATAAATCGAAAGTGCGGAACCGATAAATCGATTGTGCGGTACCGAACAATCGAATGTGCGGTACAGCTCAATCGAATGTGCGGTACCGATCAATCGAATGTGCGATACCGATTAATCGAATGTGCGGTACCGATCAATCGAATGTGCGGTACCGATCAATCGAATGTGCGGTGCCGATAAAGCGAATTTGCGGTGAGGATCAATCGAATGTGTGGTACCGATCAATCGAATGTGCGGTACCGATCAATCGAATGTGCGGTACCGATCAATCGAATGTGCGGTTCCGATAAATCGAATGTGCGGTACCGATAAATCGTATGTGCTGTACCGATAAATGGAATGTGCCGTGCCGATAAATAGAAAGTGCGGTACCGATAAACAGAATGTGAGGTATCGATCAATCGAATGTGCGGTACCGATCAATCGAATGTGCGGTTCCGATCAATCGAATGTGTGGTACCGATAAATCGTATGTGCGGTACCGATAAATCGAATGTGCCTTATCGATCAATCGAATGTGCGGTACCTATAAATCGAATGTGCGTTGCCGATAATTCGAATGTGCGGTACCGATCAATCGAATGTGCGGTACCGATCAATCGAATGTGCGGTACCGATAAATCGAATGTGCGGTACCGATAAATCGAATGTGCGGTACCGATCAATCGAATGTGCGGTACCGATAAATCGAATGTGCGGTACCGATAAACAGAATGTGCGGTATTGATCAATCGAATGTGCGGTACCGATCAATCGAATGTGCGTTGCCGATAATTCGAATGTGCGGTACCGAACAATCGAATGTGCGGTACCGATAAATCGAATGTGCGGTACCGATTAATCGAATGTGCGGAATCGATCAATCGAATGTGCAGTACCGATAAATCGAATGTGTGGTACCGATAAATCGAATGTGCGGTACCGATCAATTGAATGTACGGTACCGATCAATCGAATGTGCGGTGCCGATCAATCGAATGAGCGGTACCGATCAATCGAATGTGCGGTACCGATTAATCGAATGTGCGTTGCCGATAAATCGAATGTGCGGTACCGATGAATCGAATGTGCGGTAACGATCAATCGAATGTGCGGTGCCGATAAATCGAATTTGCGGTGAGGATCAATCGAATGTGTGGTACCGATAAATAGAATGTGCGGTACCGATCAATCGAATGTGCGGTACCGATCAATCGAATGTGCGGTACCGATAAATGGAATGTGCGGTGCCGATCAATCGAATGTGCGGTACCGATCAATCGAATGTGCGGTACCGATCAATCGAATGTGCGGTTCCGATAAATCGAATGTGCGGTACCGATAAATGGAATGTGCGGTGCCGATCAATCGAATGTGCGGTACCGATAAACAGAATGTGAGGTATCGATCAATCGAATGTGCGGTACCGATCAATCGAATGTGCGTTGCCGATAAATCGAATGTGCGGTACCGATCAATCGAATGTGCGGTACAGCTCAATCGAATGTGCGGTGCCGATCAATCGAATGTGCGGTACCGATCAATCGAATGTGCGGTACCGATCAATCGAATGTGCGTTGCCGATCAATCGAATGTGCAATGACGATCAATCGAATGTGCGGTACCGATCAATCGAATGTGCCTTATCGATCAATCGAATGTGCGGTACCGATAAATCGAATGTGCGGTACCGATAAATCGTATGTGTGGTACCGATGAATGGAATGTGCGGTACCGATAAATCGAATGTGCGGTACCGATAAACAGAATGTGCGGTATCGATCAATCGAATGTGCGGTACCGATCAATCGAATGTGCGTTGCCGATAATTCGAATGTGCGGTACCGAACAATCGATGGTGCGGTACCGATCAATCGAATGTGCGGTTCCGATCAATCGAATGTGCGGTACCGATCAATCGAATGTGCGTTGCCGATCAATCGAATGTGCAATGACGATCAATCGAATGTGCGGTACCGATCAATCGAATGTGCCTTATCGATTAATCGAATGTGCGGTACCGATAAATCGAATGTGCGGTACCGATAAATCGTATGTGTGGTACCGATAAATGGAATGTGCGGTACCGATAAATCGAATGTGCGGTACCGATAAACAGAATGTGCGGTATCGATCAATCGAATGTGCGTTGCCGATAATTCGAATGTGCGGTACCGAACAATCGATGGTGCGGTACCGATCAATCGAATGTGCGGTTCCGATAAATCGAATGTGCGGTACCGATAAATCGTATGTGCTGTACCGATAAATGGAATGTGCCGTGCCGATAAATAGAAAGTGCGGTACCGATAAACAGAATGTGAGGTATCGATCAATCGAATGTGCGGTACCGATCAATCGAATGTGCGGTTCCGATCAATCGAATGTGTGGTACCGATCAATCGTATGTGCGGTACCGATAAATCGAATGTGCCTTATCGATCAATCGAATGTGCGGTACCTATAAATCGAATGTGCGTTGCCGATAATTCGAATGTGCGGTACCGATCAATCGAATGTGCGGTACCGATAAATCGAATGTGCGGTACCGATAAATCGAATGTGCGGTACCGATCAATCGAATGTGCGGTACCGATAAATCGAATGTGCGGTACCGATAAACAGAATGTGCGGTATCGATCAATCGAATGTGCGGTACCGATCAATCGAATGTGCGTTGCCGATAATTCGAATGTGCGGTACCGAACAATCGAATGTGCGGTACCGATAAATCGAATGTGCGGTACCGATTAATAGAATGTGCGGAACCGATCAATCGAATGTGCAGTACCGATAAATCGAATGTGTGGTACCGATAAATCGAATGTGCGGTACCGATCAATTGAATGTACGGTACCGATCAATCGAATGTGCGGTGCCGATCAATCGAATGTGCGGTACCGATCAATCGAATGTGCGGTACCGATTAATCGAATGTGCGTTGCCGATAAATCGAATGTGCGGTACCGATGAATCGAATGTGCGGTAACGATCAATCGAATGTGCGGTGCCGATAAATCGAATTTGCGGTGAGGATCAATCGAATGTGTGGTACCGATAAATAGAATGTGCGGTACCGATCAATCGAATGTGCGGTACCGATCAATCGAATGTGCGGAACCGATAAATGGAATGTGCGGTGCCGATCAATCGAATGTGCGGTACCGATCAATCGAATGTGCGGTACCGATCAATCGAATGTGCGGTTCCGATAAATCGAATGTGCGGTACCGATAAATGGAATGTGCGGTGCCGATCAATCGAATGTGCGGTACCGATAAACAGAATGTGAGGTATCGATCAATCGAATGTGCGGTACCGATCAATCGAATGTGCGTTGCCGATAAATCGAATGTGCGGTACCGATCAATCGAATGTGCGGTACAGCTCAATCGAATGTGCGGTGCCGATCAATCGAATGTGCGGTACCGATCAATCGAATGTGCGGTACCGATCAATCGAATGTGCGTTGCCGATCAATCGAATGTGCAATGACGATCAATCGAATGTGCGGTACCGATCAATCGAATGTGCCTTATCGATCAATCGAATGTGCGGTACCGATAAATCGAATGTGCGGTACCGATGAATCGTATGTGTGGTACCGATAAATGGAATGTGCGGTACCGATAAATCGAATGTGCGGTACCGATAAACAGAATGTGCGGTATCGATCAATCGAATGTGCGGTACCGATCAATCGAATGTGCGTTGCCGATAATTCGAATGTGCGGTACCGAACAATCGATGGTGCGGTACCGATCAATCGAATGTGCGGTACCGATTAATCGAATGTGCGTTGCCGATAAATCTAATGTGAGGTACCGATCAATCGAATGTGCGGTGCCGATCAATCGATTGTGCGGTACCGAACAATCGAATATGCGGTACCGATCAATCGAATGTGCGGTACCGATAAATCGAATGTGCGGTACCGATAAATCGAAAGTGCGGAACCGATAAATCGATTGTGCGGTACCGATAAATCGAATGTGCGGAACCGATCAATCGAATGTGCAGTACCGATAAATCGAATGTGTGGTACCGATAAATCGAATGTGCGGTACCGATCAATTGAATGTACGGTACCGATCAATCGAATGTGCGGTGCCGATCAATCGAATGTGCGGTTCCGATCAATCGAATGTGCGGTACCGATTAATCGAATGTGCGTTGCCGATAAATCGAATGTGCGGTATCGATGAATCGAATGTGCGGTAACGATGAATCGAATGTGCGGTGCCGATAAATCGAATTTGCGGTGAGGATCAATCGAATGTGTGGTACCGATAAATAGAATGTGCGGTACCGATCAATCGAATGTGCGGTACCGATCAATCGAATGTGCGGTACCGATAAATGGAATGTGCGGTGCCGATCAATCGAATGTGCGGTACCGATCAATCGAATGTGCGGTACCGATCAATCGAATGTGCGGTTCCGATAAATCGAATGTGCGGTACCGATAAATGGAATGTGCGGTGCCGATCAATCGAATGTGCGGTACCGATAAACAGAATGTGAGGTATCGATCAATCGAATGTGCGGTACCGATCAATCGAATGTGCGTTGCCGATAAATCGAATGTGCGGTACCGATCAATCGAATGTGCGGTACAGCTCAATCGAATGTGCGGTGCCGATCAATCGAATGTGCGGTACCGATCAATCGAATGTGCGGTACCGATCAATCGAATGTGCGTTGCCGATCAATCGAATGTGCAATGACGATCAATCGAATGTGCGGTACCGATCAATCGAATGTGCCTTATCGATCAATCGAATGTGCGGTACCGATAAATCGAATGTGCGGTACCGATAAATCGTATGTGTGGTACCGATAAATGGAATGTGCGGTACCGATAAATCGAATGTGCGGTACCGATAAACAGAATGTGCGGTATCGATCAATCGAATGTGCGGTACCGATCAATCGAATGTGCGTTGCCGATAATTCGAATGTGCGGTACCGAACAATCGATGGTGCGGTACCGATCAATCGAATGTGCGGTACCGATTAATCGAATGTGCGTTGCCGATAAATCTAATGTGCGGTACCGATTAATCGAATGTGGGTTGCCGATCAATCGAATGTGCGGTACCGATCAATCGAATGTGCGGTAACGATCAATCGAATGTGCGTTGCCGATAAATCGAATGTGCGGTACCGATTAATCGAATGTGCGGTAACGATCAATCGAATGTGCGGTACCGATCAATCGAATGTGCGGTGCCGATCAATCGAATGTGCGGTACCGATCAATCGAATGTGCGGTACCGATAAATCGAATTTGCGGTGAGGATCAATCGAATGTGTGGTACCGATAAATCGAATGTGCGGTACCGATAAATCGAATGTGCGGTGACGATCAATCGAATGTGCGATGACGATCAATCGAATGTGCGGTACCGATCAATCGAATGTGCGGTACCGATAAATGGAATGTGCGGTACCGATAAATCGAACGTGCGGTACCGATAAATCGTATGTGCGGTACCGATAAATCGAATGTGCGGTACCGATAAATCGAATGTGCGGTACCGATAAACAGAATGTGCGGTATCGATCAATCGAATGTGCGGTACCGATCAATCGAATGTGCGTTGCCGATAAATCGAATGTGCGGTACCGATCAATCGAATGTGCGGTACCCATTAATCGAATGTGCGTTGCCGATAAATCGAATGTGCGGTACCGATGAATCGAATGTGCGGTAACGATCAATCGAATGTGCGGTGCCGATAAAGCGAATTTGCGGTGAGGATCAATCGAATGTGTGGTACCGATAAATAGAATGTGCGGTACCGATCAATCGAATGTGCGGTACCGATCAATCGAATGTGCGGTACCTATAAATCGAATGTGCGTTGCCGATAAATCGAATGTGCGGTACCGATCAATCGAATGTGCGGTACCGATCAATCGAATGTGCGGTACCGATCAATCGAATGTGCGGTTCCGATAAATCGAATGTGCGGTACCGATAAATCGTATGTGCGGTACCGATAAATGGAATGTGCGGTGCCGATCAATCGAATGTGCGGTACCGATAAACAGAATGTGAGGTATCGATCAATCGAATGTGCGGTACCGATCAATCGAATGTGCGTTGCCGATAAATCGAATGTGCGGTACCGATCAATCGAATGTCCGGTACAGCTCAATCGAATGTGCGGTGCCGATCAATCGAATGTGCGGTACCGATCAATCGAATGTGCGGTACCGATCAATCGAATGTGCGTTGCCGATCAATCGAATGTGCGGTGACGATTAATCGAATGTGCGGTACCGATCAATCGAATGTGCCTTATCGATCAATCGAATGTGCGGTACCGATAAATCGAATGTGCGGTACCGATAAATCGTATGTGTGGTACCGATAAATGGAATGTGCGGTGCCGATAAATCGAATGTGCGGTACCGATAAACAGAATGTGAGGTATCGATCAATCGAATGTGCGGTACCGATCAATCGAATGTGCGTTGCCGATAAATCGAATGTGCGGTACCGATCAATCGAATGTGCGGTACCGATCAATCGAATGTGCGTTACCGATAAATGGAATGTGCGGTACCGATAAATCGAATGTGCGGTACCGATAAATCGTATGTGCGGTACCGATAAATGGAATGTGCGGTACCGATAAATCGAATGTGCGGTACCGATAAACAGAATGTGCGGTATCGATCAATCGAATATGCGGTACCGATCAATCGAATGTGCGGTACCGATAAATCGAATGTGCGGTACCGATAAATCGAAAGTGCGGAACCGATAAATCGATTGTGCGGTACCGAACAATCGAATGTGCGGTACCGATCAATCGAATGTGCCGTACCGATAAATCGAATGTGTGTTACCGATAAATCGAATGTGCGGTACCGATCAATCGAATGTGCGGTACCGATCAATCGAATGTGCAGTACCGATTAATCGAATGTGCGTTGCCGATAAATCGAATGTGCGGTACCGATCAATCGAATGTGTGGTGCCGATAAAGCGAATTTGCGGTGAGGATCAATCGAATGTGTGGTACCGATAAATAGAATGTGCGGTACCGATCAATCGAATGTGCGGTACCGATCAATCGAATGTGCGGTACCTATGAATCGAATGTGCGTTGCCGATAAATGGAATGTGCGGTACCGATCAATCGAATGTGCGGTACCGATCAATCGAATGTGCGGTTCCGATCAATCGAATGTGTGGTACCGATAAATCGTATGTGCGGTACCGATAAATCGAATGTGCCTTATCGATCAATCGAATGTGCGGTACCTATAAATCGAATGTGCGTTGCCGATAATTCTAATGTGCGGTACCCATCAATCGAATGTGCGGTACCGATCAATCGAATGTGCGGTACCGATAAATCGAATGTGCGGTACCGATAAATCGAATGTGCGGTATCGATCAATCGAATGTGCGGTACCGATCAATCGAATGTGCGTTGCCGATAATTCGAATGTGCGGTACCGAACAATCGAATGTGCGGTACCGATCAATCGAATGTGCGGTACCGATCAATCGAATGTGCGTTGCCGATAATTCGAATGTGCGGTACCGAACAATCGAATGTGCGGTGCCGATCAATCGAATGTGCGGTACCGATCAATCGAATGTGTGGTACCGATAAATAGAATGTGCGGTACCGATCAATCGAATGTGCGGTACCGATCAATCGAATGTGCGGTACCGATAAATGGAATGTGCGGTGCCGATCAATCGAATGTGCGGTACCGATCAATCGAATGTGCGGTACCGATAAATGGAATGTGCGGTGCCGATCAATCGAATGTGCGGTACCGATCAATCGAATGTGCGGTACCGATCAATCGAATGTGCGGTACCGATCAATCGAATGTGCGGTTCCGATAAATCGAATGTGCGGTACCGATAAATCGAATGTACAGTACCGATAAATCGAATGTGTGGTACCGATAAATCGAATGTGCGGTACCGATCAATCGAATGTACGGTACCGATCAATCGAATGTGCGGTGCCGATCAATCGAATGTGCGGTACCGATCAATCGAATGTGCGGTACCGATTAATCGAATGTGCGTTGCCGATAAATCGAATGTGCGGTACCGATGAATCGAATGTGCGGTAACGATCAATCGAATGTGCGGTGCCGATAAATCGAATTTGCGGTGAGGATCAATCGAATGTGTGGTACCGATAAATAGAATGTGCGGTACCGATCAATCGAATGTGCGGTACCGATCAATCGAATGTGCGGTACCGATAAATGGAATGTGCGGTGCCGATCAATCGAATGTGCGGTACCGATCAATCGAATGTGCGGTACCGATCAATCGAATGTGCGGTACCGATCAATCGAATGTGCGGTTCCGATAAATCGAATGTGCGGTACCGATAAATGGAATGTGCGGTGCCGATCAATCGAATGTGCGGTACCGATAAACAGAATGTGAGGTATCGATCAATCGAATGTGCGGTACCGATCAATCGAATGTGCGTTGCCGATAAATCGAATGCGCGGTACTGATCAATCGAATGTGCGGTACAGCTCAATCGAATGTGCGGTGCCGATCAATCGAATGTGCGGTACCGATCAATCGAATGTGCGGTACCGATCAATCGAATGTGCGTTGCCGATCAATCGAATGTGCGGTGACGATCAATCGAATGTGCGGTACCGATCAATCGAATGTGCCTTATCGATCAATCGAATGTGCGGTACCGATAAATCGAATGTGCGGTACCGATAAATCGTATGTGTGGTACCGATAAATGGAATGTGCGGTACCGATAAATCGAATGTGCGGTACCGATAAACAGAATGTGCGGTATCGATCAATCGAATGTGCGGTACCGATCAATCGAATGTGCGTTGCCGATAATTCGAATGTGCGGTACCGAACAATCGATGGTGCGGTACCGATCAATCGAATGTGCGGTACCGATTAATCGAATGTGCGTTGCCGATAAATCTAATGTGCGGTACCGATTAATCGAATGTGGGTTGCCGATCAATCGAATGTGCGGTACCGATCAATCGAATGTGCGGTAACGATCAATCGAATGTGCGTTGCCGATAAATCGAATGTGTGGTACCGATTAATCGAATGTGCGGTAACGATCAATCGAATGTGCGGTACCGATCAATCGAATGTGCGGTGCCGATCAATCGAATGTGCGGTACCGATCAATCGAATGTGCGGTACCGATAAATCGAATTTGCGGTGAGGATCAATCGAATGTGTGGTACCGATAAATAGAATGTGCGGTACCGATAAATCGAATGTGCGGTGACGATCAATCGAATGTGCGATGACGATCAATCGAATGTGCGGTACCGATCAATCGAATGTGCGGTACCGATAAATCTAATGTGCGTTGCCGATAAATCGAATGTGCGGTACCGATCAATCGAATGTGCGGTACCGATCAATCGAATGTGCGGTACCGATAAATCGAATGTGCGGTACCGATAAATCGTATGTGTGGTACCGATAAATGGAATGTGCGGTGCCGATAAATCGAATGTGCGGTACCGATAAACAGAATGTGAGGTATCGATCAATCGAATGTGCGGTACCGATCAATCGAATGTGCGTTGCCGATAAATGGAATGTGCGGTACCGATCAATCGAATGTGCGGTACCGATCAATCGAATGTGCGGTACCGATAAATGGAATGTGCGGTACCGATAAATCGAATGTGCGGTACCGATAAATCGTATGTGCGGTACCGATAAATGGAATGTGCGGTACCGATAAATCGAATGTGCGGTACCGATAAACAGAATGTGCGGTATCGATCAATCGAATGTGCGGTACCGATCAATCGAATGTGCGTTGCCGATAAATCGAATGTGCGGTACCGATCAATCGAATGTGCGGTACCGATCAATCGAATGTGCGGTACCGATAAATGGAATGTGCGGTACCGATAAACAGAATGTGCGGTATCGATCAATCGAATGTGCGGTACCGATCAATCGAATGTGCGTTGCCGATAATTCGAATGTGCGGTACCGAACAATCGAATGTGCGGTACCGATCAATCGAATGTGCGGTACCGATCAATCGAATGTGCGTTGCCGATAATTCGAATGTGCGGTACCGAACAATCGAATGTGCGGTACCGATCAATCGAATGTGCGGTACCGATTAATCGAATGTGCGGTACCGATAAATCGAAAATGCGGAACCGATAAATCGATTGTGCGGTACCGAACAATCGAATGTGCGGTACCGATCAATCGAATGTGCGGTACCGATAAATCGAATGTGAGGTACCGATTAATCGAATGTGCGTTGCCGATAAATCGAATGTGCGGTACCGATAAATCGAATGTGCGGTACCGATAAATGGAATGTGCGGTACCGATCAATCGAATGTGCGGTACCGATCAATCGAATGTGCGGTACCGATAAATCTAATGTGCGTTGCCGATAAATCGAATGTGCGGTACCGATCAATCGAATGTGCGGTACCGATCAATCGAATGTGCGGTACCGATAAATCGAATGTGCGGTACCGATAAATCGTATGTGTGGTACCGATAAATGGAATGTGCGGTGCCGATAAATCGAATGTGCGGTACCGATAAACAGAATGTGAGGTATCGATCAATCGAATGTGCGGTACCGATCAATCGAATGTGCGTTGCCGATAAATGGAATGTGCGGTACCGATCAATCGAATGTGCGGTACCGATCAATCGAATGTGCGGTACCGATAAATGGAATGTGCGGTACCGATAAATCGAATGTGCGGTACCGATAAATCGTATGTGCGGTACCGATAAATGGAATGTGCGGTACCGATAAATCGAATGTGCGGTACCGATAAACAGAATGTGCGGTATCGATCAATCGAATGTGCGGTACCGATCAATCGAATGTGCGTTGCCGATAAATCGAATGTGCGGTACCGATCAATCGAATGTGCGGTACCGATCAATCGAATGTGCGGTACCGATAAATGGAATGTGCGGTACCGATAAACAGAATGTGCGGTATCGATCAATCGAATGTGCGGTACCGATCAATCGAATGTGCGTTGCCGATAATTCGAATGTGCGGTACCGAACAATCGAATGTGCGGTACCGATCAATCGAATGTGCGGTACCGATTAATCGAATGTGCGGTACCGATAAATCGAAAATGCGGAACCGATAAATCGATTGTGCGGTACCGAACAATCGAATGTGCGGTACCGATCAATCGAATGTGCGGTACCGATAAATCGAATGTGAGGTACCGATTAATCGAATGTGCGTTGCCGATAAATCGAATGTGCGGTACCGATAAATCGAATGTGCGGTACCGATAAATGGAATGTGCGGTACCGATCAATCGAATGTGCGGTACCGATTAATCGAATGTGCGGTACCGATAAATCGAAAATGCGGAACCGATAAATCGAATGTGCGGTACCGATGAATCGAATGTGCGGTAACGATCAATCGAATGTGCGGTGCCGATAAATCGAATTTGCGGTGAGGATCAATCGAATGTGTGGTACCGATAAATAGAATGTGCGGTACCGATCAATCGAATGTGCGGTACCGATCAATCGAATGTGCGGTACCGATAAATGGAATGTGCGGTGCCGATCAATCGAATGTGCGGTACCGATCAATCGAATGTGCGGTACCGATCAATCGAATGTGCGGTACCGATCAATCGAATGTGCGGTTCCGATAAATCGAATGTGCGGTACCGATAAATGGAATGTGCGGTGCCGATCAATCGAATGTGCGGTACCGATAAACAGAATGTGAGGTATCGATCAATCGAATGTGCGGTACCGATCAATCGAATGTGCGTTGCCGATAAATCGAATGTGCGGTACTGATCAATCGAATGTGCGGTACAGCTCAATCGAATGTGCGGTGCCGATCAATCGAATGTGCGGTACCGATCAATCGAATGTGCGGTACCGATCAATCGAATGTGCGTTGCCGATCAATCGAATGTGCGGTGACGATCAATCGAATGTGCGGTGCCGATCAATCGAATGTGCCTTATCGATCAATCGAATGTGCGGTACCGATAAATCGAATGTGCGGTACCGATAAATCGTATGTGTGGTACCGATAAATGGAATGTGCGGTACCGATAAATCGAATGTGCGGTACCGATCAATCGAATGTGCGGCACCGATTAATCGGATGTGCGTTGCCGATAAATCTAATGTGCGGTACCGATTAATCGAATGTGGGTTGCCGATCAATCGAATGTGCGGTACCGATCAATCGAATGTGCGGTAACGATCAATCGAATGTGCGGTACCGATCAATCGAATGTGCGGTACCGATAAATCGAATTTGCGGTGAGGATCAATCGAATGTGTGGTACCGATAAATAGAATGTGCGGTACCGATAAATCGAATGTGCGGTGACGATCAATCGAATGTGCGATGACGATCAATCGAATGTGCGGTACCGATCAATCGAATGTGCGGTACCGATAAATCTAATGTGCGTTGCCGATAAATCGAATGTGCGGTACCGATCAATCGAATGTGCGGTACCGATCAATCGAATGTGCGGTACCGATAAATCGAATGTGCGGTACCGATAAATCGTATGTGTGGTACCGATAAATCGAATGTGCGGTACCGATCAATCGAATGTGCGGTACCGATCAATCGAATGTGCGGTACCGATAAATCGAATGTGCGGTACCGATAAATCGTATGTGTGGTACCGATAAATGGAATGTGCGGTGCCGATAAATCGAATGTGCGGTACCGATAAACAGAATGTGAGGTATCGATCAATCGAATGTGCGGTACCGATCAATCGAATGTGCGTTGCCGATAAATGGAATGTGCGATACCGATCAATCGAATGTGCGGTACCGAACAATCGAATGTGCGGTACCGATAAATGGAATGTGCGGTACCGATAAATCGAATGTGCGGTAAAGATAAATCGTATGTGCGGTACCGATAAATGGAATGTGCGGTACCGATAAATCGAATGTGCGGTACCGATAAACAGAATGTGCGGTATCGATCAATCGAATGTGCGGTACCGATCAATCGAATGTGCGTTGCCGATCAATCGAATGTGCGGTACCGATCAATCGAATGTGCGGTACCGATTAATCGAATGTGCGTTGCCGATAAATCGAATGTGCGGTACCGATGAATCGAATGTGCGGTAACGATCAATCGAATGTGCGGTGCCGATAAAGCGAATTTGCGGTGAGGATCAATCGAATGTGTGGTACCGATAAATAGAATGTGCGGTACCGATCAATCGAATGTGCGGTACCGATCAATCGAATGTGCGGTACCTATAAATCGAATGTGCGTTGCCGATAAATCGAATGTGCGGTACCGATCAATCGAATGTGCGGTACCGATCAATCGAATGTGCGGTACCGATCAATCGAATGTGCGGTTCCGATAAATCGAATGTGCGGTACCGATAAATCGTATGTGCGGTACCGATAAATGGAATGTGCGGTGCCGATCAATCGAATGTGCGGTACCGATAAACAGAATGTGAGGTATCGATCAATCGAATGTGCGGTGCCGATCAATCGAATGTGCGTTGCCGATAAATCGAATGTGCGGTACCGATCAATCGAATGTGCGGTACAGCTCAATCGAATGTGCGGTGCCGATCAATCGAATGTGCGGTACCGATCAATCGAATGTGCGGTACCGATCAATCGAATGTGCGTTGCCGATCAATCGAATGTGCGGTGACGATTAATCGAATGTGCGGTACCGATCAATCGAATGTGCCTTATCGATCAATCGAATGTGCGGTACCGATAAATCGAATGTGCGGTACCGATAAATCGTATGTGTGGTACCGATAAATGGAATGTGCGGTGCCGATAAATCGATTGTGCGGTACCGATAAACAGAATGTGAGGTATCGATCAATCGAATGTGCGGTACCGATCAATCGAATGTGCGTTGCCGATAAATCGAATGTGCGGTACAGATCAATCGAATGTGCGGTACCGATCAATCGAATGTGCGGTACCGATAAATGGAATGTGCGGTACCGATAAATCGAATGTGCGGTACCGATAAATCGTATGTGCGGTACCGATAAATGGAATGTGCGGTACCGATAAATCGAATGTGCGGTACCGATAAACAGAATGTGCGGTATCGATCAATCGAATGTGCGGTACCGATCAATCGAATGTGCGTTGCCGATAATTCGAATGTGCGGTACCGAACAATCGATGGTGCGGTACCGATCAATCGAATGTGCGGTACCGATTAATCGAATGTGCGTTGCCGATAAATCGAATGTGCGGTACCGATTAATCGAATGTGGGTTGCCGATCAATCGAATGTGCGGTACCGATCAATCGAATGTGCGGTACCGATCAATCGAATGTGCGTTGCCGATAATTTGAATGTGCGGTACCGATAAACAGAATGTGCGGTATCGATCAATCGAATGTGCGGTACCGATCAATCGAATGTGCGTTGCCGATAATTCGAATGTGCGGTACCGAACAATCGATGGTGCGGTACCGATCAATCGAATGTGCGGTACCGATTAATCGAATGTGCGTTGCCGATAAATCGAATGTGCGGTACCGATTAATCGAATGTGGGTTGCCGATCAATCGAATGTGCGGTACCGATCAATCGAATGTGCGGTACCGATCAATCGAATGTGCGTTGCCGATAAATCGAATGTGCGGTACCGATTAATCGAATGTGCGGTAACGATCAATCGAATGTGCGGTACCGATCAATCGAATGTGCGGTGCCGATCAATCGAATGTGCGCTACCGATCAATCGAATGTGCGGTACCGATAAATCGAATTTGCGGTGAGGATCAATCGAATGTGTGGTACCGATAAATAGAATGTGCGGTACCGATAAATCGAATGTGCGGTGACGATCAATCGAATGTGCGGTACCGATCAATCGAATGTGCGGTCCCGATAAATCTAATGTGCGTTGCCGATAAATCGAATGTGCGGTACCGATCAATCGAATGTGCGGTACCGATCAATCGAATGTGCGGTACCGATAAATCGAATGTGCGGTACCGATAAATCGTATGTGTGGTACCGATAAATGGAATGTGCGGTGCCGATAAATCGAATGTGCGGTATCGATAAACAGAATGTGAGGTATCGATCAATCGAATGTTCGGTACCGATCAATCGAATGTGCGTTGCCGATAAATCGAATGTGCGGTACCGATCAATCGAATGTGCGGTACCGATCAAACGAATGTGCGGTACCGATAAATGGAATGTGCGGTACCGATAAATCGAATGTGCGGTACCGATAAATCGTATGTGCGGTACCGATAAATGGAATGTGCGGTACCGATAAATCGAATGTGCGGTACCGATAAACAGAATGTGCGGTATCGATCAATCGAATGTGCGGTACCGATCAATCGAATGTGCGTTGCCGATAATTCGAATGTGCGGTACCGAACAATCGATGGTGCGGTACCGATCAATCGAATGTGCGGTACCGATTAATCGAATGTGCGTTGCCGATAAATCTAATGTGCGGTACCGATTAATCGAATGTGGGTTGCCGATCAATCGAATGTGCGGTACCGATCAATCGAATGTGCGGTAACGATCAATCGAATGTGCGTTGCCGTTAAATCGAATGTGCGGTACCGATTAATCGAATGTGCGGTAACGATCAATCGAATGTGCGGTACCGATCAATCGAATGTGCGGTACCGATTAATGGAATGTGCGGTTCCGATAAATCGAATGTGCGGTACCGATAAATCGTATGTGCGGTACCGATAAATGGAATGTGCGGTGCCGTTCAATCGAATGTGCTTTGCCGATCAATCGAATGTGCGGTACCGATCAATCGAATGTGCGGTACCGATCAATCGAATGTGCGGTACCGATAAATCGAATGTGCGGTGAGGATCAATCGAATGTGCGGTACCGATCAATCGAATGTGCGGTGCCGATCAATCGAATGTGCGGTACCGATCAATCGAATGTGCGTTGCCGATCAATCGAATGTGCGGTGACGATTAATCGAATGTGCGGTACCGATAAATCGAATGTGCGGTACCGATAAATCGTATGTGTGGTACCGATAAATGGAATGTGCGGTGCCGATAAATCGAATGTGCGGTACCGATAAACAGAATGTGAGGTATCGATCAATCGAATGTGCGGTACCGATCAATCGAATGTGCGTTGCCGATAAATCGAATGTGCGGTACCGATCAATCGAATGTGCGGTACCGATCAATCGAATGTGCGGTACCGATAAATGGAATGTGCGGTACCGATAAATCGAATGTGCGGTACCGATAAATCGTATGTGCGGTACCGATAAATGGAATGTGCGGTACCGATAAATCGAATGTGCGGTACCGATAAACAGAATGTGCGGTATCGATCAATCGAATGTGCGGTACCGATCAATCGAATGTGCGTTGCCGATAATTCGAATGTGCGGTACCGAACAATCGATGGTGCGGTACCGATCAATCGAATGTGCGGTACCGATTAATCGAATGTGCGTTGCCGATAAATCGAATGTGCGGTACCGATTAATCGAATGTGGGTTGCCGATCAATCGAATGTGCGGTACCGATCAATCGAATGTGCGGTACCGATCAATCGAATGTGCGTTGCCGATAATTCGAATGTGCGGTACCGATAAACAGAATGTGCGGTATCGATCAATCGAATGTGCGGTACCGATCAATCGAATGTGCGTTGCCGATAATTCGAATGTGCGGTACCGAACAATCGATGGTGCGGTACCGATCAATCGAATGTGCGGTACCGATTAATCGAATGTGCGTTGCCGATAAATCGAATGTGCGGTACCGATTAATCGAATGTGGGTTGCCGATCAATCGAATGTGCGGTACCGATCAATCGAATGTGCGGTAACGATCAATCGAATGTGCGTTGCCGATAAATCGAATGTGCGGTACCGATTAATCGAATGTGCGGTAACGATCAATCGAATGTGCGGTACCGATCAATCGAATGTGCGGTGCCGATCAATCGAATGTGCGGTACCGATCAATCGAATGTGCGGTACCGATAAATCGAATTTGCGGTGAGGATCAATCGAATGTGTGGTACCGATAAATAGAATGTGCGGTACCGATAAATCGAATGTGCGGTGACGATCAATCGAATGTGCGGTACCGATCAATCGAATGTGCGGTACCGATAAATCTAATGTGCGTTGCCGATAAATCGAATGTGCGGTACCGATCAATCGAATGTGCGGTACCGATCAATCGAATGTGCGGTACCGATAAATCGAATGTGCGGTACCGATAAATCGTATGTGTGGTACCGATAAATGGAATGTGCGGTGCCGATAAATCGAATGTGCGGTATCGATAAACAGAATGTGAGGTATCGATCAATCGAATGTTCGGTAAAGATCAATCGAATGTGCGGTACCGATCAAACGAATGTGCGGTACCGATAAATGGAATGTGCGGTACCGATAAATCGAATGTGCGGTACCGATAAATCGTATGTGCGGTACCGATAAATGGAATGTGCGGTACCGATAAATCGAATGTGCGGTACCGATAAACAGAATGTGCGGTATCGATCAATCGAATGTGCGGTACCGATCAATCGAATGTGCGGTACCGATTAATGGAATGTGCGGTTCCGATAAATCGAATGTGCGGTACCGATAAATCGTATGTGCGGTACCGATAAATGGAATGTGCGGTGCCGTTCAATCGAATGTGCGGTGCCGATCAATCGAATGTGCGGTACCGATCAATCGAATGTGCGGTACCGATCAATCGAATGTGCGGTACCGATAAATCGAATGTGCGGTGAGGATCAATCGAATGTGCGGTACCGATCAATCGAATGTGCGGTGCCGATCAATCGAATGTGCGGTACCGATCAATCGAATGTGCGGTACCGATCAATCGAATGTGCGGTTCCGATAAATCGAATGTGCGGTACCGATAAATCGTATGTGCGGTACCGATAAATGGAATGTGCGGTGCCGATAAATAGAAAGTGCGGTACCGATAAACAGAATGTGAGGTATCGATCAATCGAATGTGCGGTACCGATCAATCGAATGTGCGTTGCCGATAAATAGAATGTGCGGTACCGATCAATCGAATGTGCGATACCGATCAATCGATTGTGCGGTACCGAACAATCGAATGTGCGGTACCGATCAATCGAATGTGCCTTATCGATCAATCGAATGTGCGGTGCCGATAAATCGAAAGTGCGGAACCGATAAATAGATTGTGCGATACCGTACAATCGAATGTGCGGTACCGATCAATCGAATGTGCGGTACCGATAAATCGAATGTGTGGTACCGATAAATCGAATGTGCGGTACCGATCAATCGAATGTGCGGTACCGATCAATCGAATGTGCGGTGCCGATCAATCGAATGTGCGGTACCGATCAATCGAATGTGCGGTACCGATTAATCGAATGTGCGTTGCCGATCAATCGAATGTGCGGTACCGATAAAGCGAATTTGCGGTGAGGATCAATCGAATTTGTGGTACCGATAAATGGAATGTGCGGTACCGATCAATCGAATGTGCGGTACCGATCAATCGAATGTGCGGTTCCGATCAATCGAATGTGCGGTACCGATAAATCGTATGTGCGGTACCGATAAATCGAATGTGCCTTATCGATCAATCGAATGTGCGGTACCTATAAATCGAATGTGCGTTGCCGATAAATCGAATGTGCGGTACCGATCAATCGAATGTGCGGTACCAATCAATCGAATGTGCGGTACCGATAAATCGAATGTGCGGTACCGATAAATCGAATGTGCGGTACCGATCAATCGAATGTGCGGTACCGATAATTCGAATGTGCGGTACCGAACAATCGAAAGTGCGGTATCGATCAATCGAATGTGCGGTACCGATAAATCTAATGTGCGGTACCGATCAATCGAATGTACGGTACCGATCAATCGAATGTGCGGTACCGATCAATCGAATGTGCGGTACCGATTAATCGAATGTGCGTTGCCGATAATTCGAATGTGCGGTGCCGATGAATCGAATGTGCGGTAACGATCAATCGAATGTGCGGTGCCGATAAAGCGAATTTGCGGTGAGGATCAATCGAATGTGTGGTACCGATAAATAGAATGTGCGGTACCGATCAATCGAATGTGCGGTACCGATCAATCGAATGTGCGGTACCTATAAATCGAATGTGCGTTGCCGATAAATCGAATGTGCGGTACCGATCAATCGAATGTGCGGTACCGATCAATCGAATGTGCGGTACCGATCAATCGAATGTGCGGTTCCGATCAATCGAATGTGCGGTACCGATAAATCATATGTGCGGTACCGATAAATGGAATGTGCGGTGCCGATCAATCGAATGTGCATTACCGATAAACAGAGTGTGAGGTATCGATCAATCGAATGTGCGGTACCGATCAATCGAATGTGCGTTGCCGATAAATCGAATGTGCGGTACCGATCAATCGAATGTGCTGTACAGCTCAATCGAATGTGCGGTGCCGATCTATCGAATGTGCGGTACCGATCAATCGAATGTGCGGTACCGATCAATCGAATGTGCGGTGACGATCAATCGAATGTGCGGTACCGATCAATCGAATGTGCCTTATCGATCAATCGAATGTGCGGTATCGATCAATCGAATGTGCGGTACCAATAAATAGAATGTGCGGTACCGATCAATCGAATGTGTGGTACCGATAAATTAAATGTGCGGTGCCGATAAATCGAATGTGCGGTATCGATCAATCGAATGTGCGGTACCGATCAATCGAATGTGCGATGACGATCAATCGAATGTGCGATGACGATCAATCGAATGTGCGGTACCGATCAATCGAATATGCGGTACCGATAAATCGAATGTGCGTTGCCGATAAATCGAATGTGCGGTACCGATCAATCGAATGTGCGGTACCGATAAATCGAATGTGCGGTACCGATAAATCGTATGTGCGGTACCGATCAACAGAATGTGAATTGTCGATCAATCGAATGTGCGGTACCGATCAATCGAATGTGCGTTGCCGATAAATCGAATGTGCGGTACGGATCAATCGAATGTGCGGTACCGAACAATCGAATGTGCGGTACCGATAAATGGAATGTGCGGTACCGATAAATCGAATGTGCGGTACCGATTAACAGAATGTGCGGCATCGATCAATCGAATGTGCGGTACCGATCAATCGAATGTGCGTTGCCGATAATTCGAATGTGCGGTACCGAACAATCGATGGTGCGGTACCGATCAATCGAATATGCGGTACCGATAAATCGAATGTGCGGTGAGGATCAATCGAATGTTCGGTACCGATCAATCGAATGTGCGGTGCCGATCAATCGAATGTGCGGTACCGATCAATCGAATGTGCGGTACCGATCAATCGAATGTGCGGTACCGATAAATCGAATGTGCGGTACCGATCAATCGAATGTGCGGTACCGATCAATCGAATGTGCGTTGCCGATAAATCGAATGTGCGGTACCGATCAATCGAATGTGCGGTACCGATCAATCGAATGTGCGGTTCCGATAAATCGAATGTGCGGTACCGATAAATCGTATGTGCGGTACCGATAAATGGAATGTGCGGTGCCGTTCAATCGAATGTGCGGTGCCGATCAATCAAATGTGCGGTACCGATCAATCGAATGTGCGGTACCGATCAATCGAATATGCGGTACCGATAAATCGAATGTGCGGTGAGGATCAATCGAATGTTCGGTACCGATCAATCGAATGTTCGGTGCCGATCAATCGAATGTGCGGTACCGATCAATCCATTGTGCGGTACCGATCAATCGAATGTGCGGTTCCGATAAATCGAATGTGCGGTACCGATAAATCGTATGTGCGGTACCGATAAATGGAATGTGCGGTGCCGATAAATAGAAAGTGCGGTACCGATAAACAGAATGTGATATATCGATCAATCGAATGTGCGGTACCGATCAATCGAATGTGCGTTGCCGATAAATAGAATGTGCGGTACCGATCAATCGAATGTGCGGTACCGATCAATCGATTGTGCGGTACCGAATAATCGAATGTGCGGTACCGATCAATCGAATGTGCCTTATCGATCAATCGAATGTGCGGTACCGATCAATCGAAAGTGCGGATCCGATAAATCGATTGTGCGGTACCGAACAATCGAATGTGCGGTACCGATCAATCGAATGTGCGGTATCGATCAATCGAATGTGCGGTACCGATAAATGGAATGTGCGGTACCGATGAATCGAATGTTCGGTACCGATAAATCGTATGTGCGGTACCGATAAATGGAATGTGCGGTACCGATAAATCGAATGTGCGGTACCGATTAACAGAATGTGCGGCATCGATCAATCGAATGTGCGGTACCGATCAATCGAATGTGCGTTGCCGATAATTCGATTGTGCGGTACCGAACAATCGATGGTGCGGTACCGATCAATCGAATGTGCGGTACCGATTAATCGAATGTGCGTTGCCGATAAATCTAATGTGCGGTACCGATTAATCGAATGTGCGTTGCCGATCAATCGAATGTGCGGTACCGATCAATCGAATGTGCGGTGCCGATAAATCGAATTTGCGGTGAGGATCAATCGAATGTGTGGTACCGCTAAATAGAATGTGCGTTGCCGATAAATCGAATGTGCGGTACCGATCAATCGAATGTGCGGTACCGATCAATCGAATGTGCGGTTCCGATAAATCGAATGTGCGGTACCGATAAATCGTATGTGCGGTACTGATAAATGGAATGTGCGGTGCCGTTCAATCGAATGTGCGGTGCCGAACAATCAAATGTGCGGTACCGATCAATCGAATGTGCGGTACCGATCAATCGAATATGCGGTACCGATAAATCGAATGTGCGGTTCCGATAAATCGAATGTGCGGTACCGATCAATCGTATGTGCGGTACCGATAAATGTAGTGTGCGGTGCCGATAAATAGAAAGTGCGGTACCGATAAACAGAATGTGATATATCGATCAATCGAATGTGCGGTACCGATCAATCGAATGTGCGTTGCCGATAAATAGAAAGTGCGGTACCGATAAACAGAATGTGATATATCGATCAATCGAATGTGCGGTACCGATCAATCGAATGTGCGTTGCCGATAAATAGAATGTGCGGTACCGATCAATCGAATGTGCGGTACCGATCAATCGATTGTGCGGTACCGAATAATCGAATGTGCGGTGCCGATCAATCGAATGTGCCTCATCGATCAATCGAATGTGCGGTACCGATCAATCGAAAGTGCGGAACCGATAAATCGATTGTGCGGTACCGAAAAATCGAATGTGCGGTACCGATCAATCGAATGTGCGGTACCGATAAATCGAATGTGTGGTACCGATAAATCGAATGTGCGGTACCGATCAATCGAATGTGCGGTACCGATCAATCGAATGTGCGGTGCCGATCAATCGAATGTGCGGTACCGATCAATCGAATGTGCGGTACCGATTAATCGAATGTGCGTTGCCGATAAATCGAATGTGCGGTACCGATCAATCGAATGTGCGGTACCGATCAATCGAATGTGCGGTACCGATAAATCGAATGTGCGGTACCGATAAATCGTATGTGCGGTACCGATCAACAGAATGTGAGGTGTCGATCAATCGAATGTGCGGTACCGATCAATCGAATGTGCGTTGCCGATAAATCGAATGTGCGGTACGGATCAATCGAATGTGCGGTATCGATCAATCGAATGTGCGGTACCGATAAATGGAATGTGCGGTACCGATAAATCGAATGTTCGGTACCAATAAATCGTATGTGCGGTACCGATAAATGGAATGTGCGGTACCGATAAATCGAATGTGCGGTACCGATTAACAGAATGTGCGGCATCGATCAATCGAATGTGCGGTACCGATCAATCGAATGTGTGTTGCCGATAATTCGATTGTGCGGTACCGAACAATCGATGGTGCGGTACCGATCAATCGAATGTGCGGTAACGATTAATCGAATGTGCGTTGCCGATAAATCTAATGTGCGGTACCGATTAATCGAATGTGCGTTGCCGATCAATCGAATGTGCGGTACCGATCAATCGAATGTGCGGTAACGATCAATCGAATGTGCGTTGCCGATAAATCGAATGTGCGGTACCGATTAATCGAATGTGCGGTAACGATCAATCGAATGTGCGGTACCGATCAATCGAATGTGCGGTGCCGATCAATCGAATGTGCGGTACCGATCAATCGAATGTGCGGTGCCGATAAATCGAATTTGCGGTGAGGATCAATCGAATGTGTGGTACCGCTAAATAGAATGTGCGGTACCGATAAATCGAATGTGCGGTACCGATCAATCGAATGTGCGGTACCGATCAATCGAATGTGCGGTGCCGATAAATAGAAAGTGCGGTACCGATAAACAGAATGTGATATATCGATCAATCGAATGTGCGGTACCGATAAATCGAAAGTGCGGAACCGATAAATCGATTGTGCGGTACCGAACAATCGAATGTGCGGTACCGATCAATCGAATGTGCGGTACCGATAAATCGAATGTGTGGTACCGATAAATCGAATGTGCGGTACCGATCAATCGAATGTGCGGTACCGATCAATCGAATGTGCGGTGCCGATCAATCGAATGTGCGGTACCGATCAATCGAATGTGCGGTACCGATTAATCGAATGTGCATTGCCGATAAATCGAATGTGCGGTACCGATCAATCGAATGTGCGGTACCGATCATTCGAATGTGCGGTGCCGATAAAGCGAATTTGCGGTGAGGATCAATCGAATTTGTGGTACCGATAAATAGAATGTGCGGTACCGATCAATCGAATGTGCGGTACCGATCAATCGAATGTGCGGTACCTATTAATCGAATGTGCGTTGCCGATAAATGGAATGTGCGGTACCGATCAATCGAATGTGCGGTACCGATCAATCGAATGTGCGGTTCCGATCAATCGAATGTGCGGTACCGATAAATCGTATGTGCGGTACGGATAAATCGAATGTGCCTTATCGATCAATCGAATGTGTGGTACCTATAAATCGAATGTGCGTTGCCGATAAATCGAATGTGCGGTACCGATCAATCGAATGTGCGGTACCTATAAATCGAATGTGCGGTACCTATTAATCGAATGTGCGTTGCCGATAAATCTAATGTGCGGTACCGATCAATCGAATGTGCGGTACCGATCATTCGAATGTGCGGTGCCGATAAAGCGAATTTGCGGTGAGGATCAATCGAATTTGTGGTACCGATAAATAGAATGTGCGGTACCGATCAATCGAATGTGCGGTACCGATCAATCGAATGTGCGGTACCTATTAATCGAATGTGCGTTGCCGATAAATGGAATGTGCGGTACCGATCAATCGAATGTGCGGTACCGATCAATCGAATGTGCGGTTCCGATCAATCGAATGTGCGGTACCGATAAATCGTATGTGCGGTACGGATAAATCGAATGTGCCTTATCGATCAATCGAATGTGTGGTACCTATAAATCGAATGTGCGTTGCCGATAAATCGAATGTGCGGTACCGATCAATCGAATGTGCGGTACCTATAAATCGAATGTGCGGTACCTATTAATCGAATGTGCGTTGCCGATAAATCTAATGTGCCTTACCGATCAATCGAATAGGCGGGGCCGATCAATCGATTGTGCGGTACCGAACAATCGAATATGCGGTACCGATCAATCGAATGTGCGGTACCGATAAATCGAATGTGCTGTACCGATAAATCGAAAGTGCGGAACCGATAAATCGATTGTGCGGTACTGAACAATCGAATGTGCCGTACCGATCAATCGAACGTGCGGTACCGATCAATCGAATGCGTGGTACCGATAAATCGAATGTGCGGTACCGATCAATCGAATGTACGGTACCGATCAATCGAATGTGCGGTGCCGATCAATCGAATGTGCGGTATCGATCAATCGAATGTGTGGTACCGATTAATCGAATGTGCGTTGCCGATAAATCGAATGTGCGGTACCGATGAATCGAATGTGCGGTAACGATCAATCGAATGTGCGGTGCCGATAAAGCGAATTTGCGGTGAGGATCAATCGAATGTGTGGTACCGATAAATAGAATGTGCGGTACCGATAAATCGAATGTGCGGTACCGATCAATCGAATGTGCGGTACCTATAAATCGAATGTGCTTTGCCGATAAATCGAATGTGCGGTACCGATCAATCGAATGTGCGGTACCGATCAATCGAATGTGCGGTACCGATCAATCGAATGTGCGGTTCCGATAAATCTAATGTGCGGTACCGATAAATCGTATGTGCGGTACCGATAAATGGAATGTGCGGTGCCGATAAATCGATTGTGCGGTATCGATAAACAGAATGTGAGGTATCGATCAATCGAATGTGCGGTACCGATCAATCGAATGTGCGTTACCGATAAATCGAATGTGCGGTACCGATCAATCGAATGTGCGGTACCGATCAATCGAATGTGCGTTACCGATAAATCGAATGTGCGGTGCCGATTAATCGAATGTGCGGTACCGATCAATCAAATGTGCGGTACCGATTAATCGAATGTGTGTTGCCGATCAATCGAATGTGCGGTGACGATAAATCGAATGTGCGGTACCGATCAATCGAATGTGCCTTATCGATCAATCGAATGTGCGGTATCGATCAATCAAATGTGCGGTACCAATAAATAGAATGTGCGGTATCGATCAATCGAATGTGCGGTACCGATCAATCGAATGTGCGGTGACGATCAATCGAATGTGCGATGACGATCAATCGAATGTGCGGTACCGATCAATCGAATGTGCGGTACCGATAAATCGAATGTGCGTTGCCGATAGATCGAATGTGCGGTACCGATCAATCGAATGTACGGTACCGATCAATCGAATGTGCGGTGCCGATCAATCGAATGTGCGGTACCGATCAATCGAATGTGCGGTACCGATGAATCGAATGTGCGTTGCCGATAAATCGAATGTGCGGTACCGATCAATCGAATGTGCGATAACGATCAATCGAATGTGCGGTGCCGATAAAGCGAATTTGCGGTGAGGATCAATCGAATGTGTGGTACCGATAAATAGAATGTGCGGTACCGATCAATCGAATGTGCGGTACCGATCAATCGAATGTGCGGTACCGATCAATCGAATGTGCGGTTCCGATATATCGAATGTGCGGTACCGATAAATCGTATGTGCGGTACCGATAAATGGAATGTGCGGTGCCGATCAATCGAATGTACGGTACCGATAAACAGAGTGTGAGGTATCGATCAATCGAATGTGCGGAACCGATCAATCGAATGTGCGTTGCCGATAAATCGAATGTGTGGTACCGATCAATCGAATGTGCGGTACAGCTCAATCCAATGTGCAGTGCCGATCAATCGAATGTGCGGTACCGATCAATCGAATGTGCGGTACCGATCAATCGAATATGCGTTGCCGATCAATCGAATGTGCGGTGACGATCAATCGAATGTGCGGTACAGATCAATCGAATGTGCCTTATCGATCAATCGAATTTGCGGTATCGATCAATCGAATGTGCGGTACCAATAAATAGAATGTGCGGTACCGATCAATCGAATGTGCGGTACCGATAAATTAAATGTGCGGTGCCGATAAATCGATTGTGCGGTATCGATCAATCGAATGTGCGGTACCGATCAATCGAATGTGCGGTACCGATCAATCGAATGTGCGGTACCGATCAATCGAATGTGCGGTACCGATCAATCGAATGTGCGTTGCCGATGAATAGAATGTGCGGTACCGATCAATCGAATGTGCGGTACCGATCAATCGATTGTGCGGTACCGAACAATCGAATGTGCGGTACCGATCAATCGAATGTCCCTTATCGATAAATCGAATGTGCGGTAACGATCAATCGAAAGTGCGGAACCGATAAATCGATTGTGCGGTACCGAACAATCGAATGTGCGGTACCGATCAATCGAATGTGTGGTACCGATAAATCGAATGTGTGATACCGATAAATCGAATGTGCGGTACCGATCAATCGAATGTGGGGTACCGATCAATCGAATGTGTGGTGCCGATCAATCGAATGTGCGGTACCGATCAATCGAATGTGCGGTACCGATTAATCGAATGTGCGTTGCCGAAAAATCGAATGTGCGGTGCCGATCAATCGAATGTGTGGGACCGATCAATCGAATGTGCTGTACCGATAAATCGAATGTGCGGTACCGATTAATCGTATGTGCGGTACCGATCAACAGAATGTGAGGTGTCGATCAATCGAATGTGCGGTACCGATCAATCGAATGTGCGTTGCCGATAAATCGAATGAGCGGTACGGATCAATCGAATGTGCGGTATCGATCAATCGAATGTGCGGTACCGATAAATGGAATGTGCGGTACCGATAAATCGAATGTTCGGTACCGATAAATCGTATGTGCGGTACCGATAAATGGAATGTGCGGTACCGATAAATCGAATGTGCGGTACCGATTAACAGAATGTGCGGCATCGATCAATCGAATGTGCGGTACCGATCAATCGAATGTGCGTTGCCGATAATTCGATTGTGCGGTACCGAACAATCGATGGTGCGGTACCGATCAATCGAATGTGCGGTACCGATTAATCGAATGTGCGTTGCCGATAAATCTAATGTGCGGTACCGATTAATAGAATGTGCGTTGCCGATCAATCGAATGTGCGGTATCGATCAATCGAATGTGCGGTAACGATCAATCGAATGTGCGTTGCCGATAAATCGAATGTGCGGTACCGATTAATCGAATGTGCGGTAACGATCAATCGAATGTGCGGTACCGATCAATCGAATGTGCGGTGCCGATCAATCGAATGTGCGGTACCGATCAATCGAATGTGCGGTGCCGATAAATCGAATTTGCGGTGAGGATCAATCGAATGTGTGGTACCGATAAATAGAATGTGCGGTACCGATAAATGGAATGTGCGGTACCGATCAATCGAATGTGCGGTACCGATCAATCGAATGTGCGTTGCCGATAAATCGAATGTGCGGTACCGATCAATCGAATGTGCGGTACCGATCAATCGAATGTGCGGTTCCGATAAATCGAATGTGCGGTACCGATAAATCGTATGTGCGGTACCGATAAATGGAATGTGCGGTACCGATAAATCGAATGTGCGGTGCCGTTCAATCGAATGTGCGGTGCCGATCAATCAAATGTGCGGTACCGATCAATCGAATGTGCGGTAACGATCAATCGAATATGCGGTACCGATAAATCGAATGTGCGGTGAGGATCAATCGAATGTGCGGTACCGATCAATCGAATGTGCGGTGCCGATCAATCGAATGTGCGGTACCGATCAATCGAATGTGCGGTACCGATCAATCGAATGTGCGGTTCCGATAAATCGAATGTGCGGTACCGATAAATCGTATGTGCGGTACCGATAAATGGAATGTGCGGTGCCGATAAATAGAAAGTCCGGTACCGATAAACAGAATGTGATATATCGATCAATCGAATGTGCGGTACCGATCAATCGAATGTTCGTTGCCGATAAATAGAATGTGCGGTACCGATCAATCGAATGTGCGGTACCGATCAATCGATTGTGCGGTACCGAACAATCGAATGTGCGGTACCGATCAATCGAATGTGCCTTATCGATCAATCGAATGTGCGGAACCGATAAATCGAAAGTGCGGAACCGATAAATCGAATGTGCGGTACCGATCAATCGAATATGCGGTACCGATCAATCGAATGTGCGGTGCCGATCAATCGAATGTGCGGTACCGATCAATCGAATGTGCGGTACCGATTAATCGAATGTGCGTTGCCGATAAATCGAATGTGCGGTACCGATGAATCGAATGTGCGGTACCGATCAATCGAATGTGCGGTGCCGATAAAGCGAATTTGCGGTGAGGATCAATCGAATTTGTGGTACCGATAAATAGAATGTGCGGTACCGATCAATCGAATGTGCGGTACCGATAAATCGAATGTGCGGTACCTATGAATCGAATGTGCGTTGCCGATAAATGGAATGTGCGGTACCGATCAATAGAATGTGCGGTACCGATCAATCGAATGTGCGGTTCCGATCAATCGAATGTGCGGTTCCGATAAATCGTATGTGTGGTACCGATAAATCGAATGTGCCTTATCGATCAATCGAATGTGTGGTACCTATAAATCGAATGTGCGTTGCCGATAAATCGAATGTGCGGTACCGATCAATCGAATGTGCGGTACCGATCAATCGAATGTGCGGTACCGATAAATCGAATGTGCCATACCGATAAATCGAATGTGCGGTACCGGTCAATCGAATGTGCGGTACCGATAAATCGAATGTGCGGTACCGATAAACAGAATGTGCGGTATCGATCAATTTAATGTGCGGTACCGATCAATCGAATGTGCGGTACCGATCAATCGAATGTGCGTTGCCGATAAATCTAATGTGCGGTACCGATCAATCGAATGTGCGGTGCCGATCAATCGATTGTGCGGTACCGATCAATCGAATGTGCGGTACCGATAAATCGAATGTGCGGTACTGATATATCGAAAGTGCGGAACCGATAAATCGATTGTGCGGTAATGAACAATCGAATGTGTGGTACCGATAAATCGAATGTGCGGTACCGATCAATCGAATGTACGGTACCGATAAATCGAATGTGCGGTGCCGATCAATCGAATGTGCGGTACCGATCAATCGAATGTGCGGTACCGATTAATCGAATGTGCGTTGCCGATAAATCGAATGTGCGGTACCGATGAATCGAATGTGCGGTAACGATCAATCGAATGTGCGGTGCCGATAAAGCGAATTTGCGGTGAGGATCAATCGAATGTGTGGTACCGATAAATAGAATGTGCGGTATCGATCAATCGAATGTGCGGTACCGATCAATCGAATGTGCGGTACCTATAAATCGAATGTGCGTTGCCGATAAATGGAATGTGCGGTACCGATCAATCGAATGTGCGGTACCGATCAATCGAATGTGCGGTACCGATCAATCGAATGTGCGGTTCCGATAAATCGAATGTGCGGTACCGATAAATCGTATGTGCGGTACCGATAAATGGAATGTGCGGTGCCGATAAATCGAATGTGCGGTACCGATCAATCGAATGTGCGGTACCGATCAATCGAATGTGCGGTACCGATCAATCGAATGTGCGGTTCCGATAAATCGAATGTGCGGTACCGATAAATCGTATGTGCGGTACCGATAAATGGAATGTGCGGTGCCGATAAATCGAATGTGCGGTACCGATAAACAGAATGTGAGTTATCGATCAATCGAATGTGCGGTACCGATCAATCGAATGTGCGTTGCCGATAAATCGAATGTGCGGTACCGATCAATCGAATGTGCCTTATCGATCAATCGAATGTGCGGTGCCGATCAATCGAATGTGCGGTACCGATCAATCGAATGTGCGGTACCGATTAATCGAATGTGCGTTGCCGATCAATCGAATGTGCGGTGAGGATCAATCGAATGTGCGGTATCGATCAATCGAATGTGCGGTACCGATCAATCGAATGTGCGTTGCCGATAAATCGAATGTGCGGTACCGATCAATCGAATGTGCGGTACCGATCAATCGAATGTGCGGTTCCGATAAATCGAATGTGCGGTACCGAACAATCGAATGTGCGGTACCGATCAATCGAATGTGTGGTACCGATTAATCGAATGTGCATTGCCGATAAATCTAATGTGCGGTACCGATCAATCGAATGTGCGGTGCCGATCAATCGATTGTGCGGTACCGAACAATCGAATATGCGGTACCGATCAATCGAATGTGCGGTACCGATCAATCGAATGTGCGGTACCGATAAATCGAAAGTGCGAAACCGATAAATCGATTGTGCGGTACCGAACAATCGAATGTGCGGTACCGATAAATCGAATGTGCGGTACCGAACAATCGAATGTGCGGTACCTATAAATCGAATGTGCGGTACCGATTAATCGAATGTGCGTTGCCGATAAATCTAATGTGCGGTACCGATCAATCGAATAGGCGGGGCCGATCAATCGAATGTACGGTACCGATGAATCGAATGTGCGGTGCCGATCAATCGAATGTGCGGTATCGATCAATCGAATGTGCGGTACCGATTAATCGAATGTGCGTTGCCGATAAATCGAATGTGCGGTACCGATGAATCGAATGTGCGGTAACGATCAACAGAATGTGCGGTGCCGATAAAGCGAATTTGCGGTGAGGATCAATCGAATGTGTGGTACCGATAAATAGAATGTGCGGTACCGATAAATCGAATGTGCGGTACCGATCATTCGAATGTGCGGTACCTATAAATCGAATGTGCGTTACCGATAAATCGAATGTGCGGTACCGATCAATCGAATGTGCGGTACCGATCAATCGAATGTGCGGTACCGATCAATCGAATGTGCGGTTCCGATAAATCGAATGTGCGGTACCGATAAATCGTATGTGCGGTACCGATAAATGGAATGTGCGGTGCCGATAAATCGAATGTGCGGTACCGATCAATCGAATGTGCGGTATCGATCAATCGAATGTGCGGTACCGATTAATCGAATGTGCGTTGCCGATAAATCGAATGTGCGGTACCGATGAATCGAATGTGCGGTAACGATCAATGGAATGTGCGGTGCCGATAAAGCGAATTTGCGGTGAGGATCAATCGAATGTGTGGTACCGATAAATAGAATGTGCGGTACCGATAAATCGAATGTGCGGTACCGATCAATCGAATGTGCGGTACCTATAAATCGAATGTGCGTTGCCGATAAATCGAATGTGCGGTACCGATCAATCGAATGTGCGGTACCGATCAATCAAATGTGCGGTTCCGATCAATCGAATGTGCGGTTCCGGTAAATCGAATGTGCGGTACCGATAAATCGTATGTGCGGTACCGATAAATGGAATGTGCGGTGCCGATAAATCGAATGTGCGGTACCGATAAACAGAATGTGAGGTATCGATCAATCGAATGTGCGGTACCGATCAATCGAATGTGCGTTGCCGATAAATCGAATGTGCGGTACCGATCAATCGAATGTGCGGTACAGCTCAATCGAATGTGCGGTGCCGATTAATCGAATGTGCGGTACCGATCAATCGAATGTGCGGTACCGATTAAACGAATGTGCGTTACCGATCAATCGAATGTGCGGTGACGATAAATCGAATGTGCGGTACCGATCAATCGAATGTGCCTTATCGATCAATCGAATGTGCGGTATCGATCAATCGAAGGTGCGGTACCAATAAATAGAATGTGCGGTACCGATCAATCGAATGTGCGGTATCGATAAATTAAATGTGCGGTGCCGATAAATAGATTGTGCGGTACCGATGAATCGAATGTGCGGTAACGATCAATCGAATGTGCGGTACCGATAAAGCGAATTTGCGGTGAGGATCAATCGAATGTGTGGTACCGATAAATAGAATGTGCGGTACCGATCAATCGAATGTGCGGTACCGATCAATCGAATGTGCGGTACCTATAAATCGAATGTGCGTTGCCGATAAATCGAATGTGCGGTACCGATCAATCGAATGTGCGGTACCGATCAATCGAATGTGCGGTACCGATCAATCGAATGTGCGGTTCCGATAAATCGAATGTGCGGTACCGATAAATCGAAAGTGCGAAACCGATAAATCGATTGTGCGGTACCGAACAATCGAATGTGCGGTACCGATAAATCGAATGTGCGGTACCGAACAATCGAATGTGCGGTACCTATAAATCGAATGTGCGGTACCGATTAATCGAATGTGCGTTGCCGATAAATCTAATGTGCGGTACCGATCAATCGAATAGGCGGGGCCGATCAATCGAATGTACGGTACCGATGAATCGAATGTGCGGTGCCGATCAATCGAATGTGCGGTATCGATCAATCGAATGTGCGGTACCGATTAATCGAATGTGCGTTGCCGATAAATCGAATGTGCGGTACCGATGAATCGAATGTGCGGTAACGATCAACAGAATGTGCGGTGCCGATAAAGCGAATTTGCGGTGAGGATCAATCGAATGTGTGGTACCGATAAATAGAATGTGCGGTACCGATAAATCGAATGTGCGGTACCGATCATTCGAATGTGCGGTACCTATAAATCGAATGTGCGTTACCGATAAATCGAATGTGCGGTACCGATCAATCGAATGTGCGGTACCGATCAATCGAATGTGCGGTACCGATCAATCGAATGTGCGGTTCCGATAAATCGAATGTGCGGTACCGATAAATCGTATGTGCGGTACCGATAAATGGAATGTGCGGTGCCGATAAATCGAATGTGCGGTACCGATCAATCGAATGTGCGGTATCGATCAATCGAATGTGCGGTACCGATTAATCGAATGTGCGTTGCCGATAAATCGAATGTGCGGTACCGATGAATCGAATGTGCGGTAACGATCAATGGAATGTGCGGTGCCGATAAAGCGAATTTGCGGTGAGGATCAATCGAATGTGTGGTACCGATAAATAGAATGTGCGGTACCGATAAATCGAATGTGCGGTACCGATCAATCGAATGTGCGGTACCTATAAATCGAATGTGCGTTGCCGATAAATCGAATGTGCGGTACCGATCAATCGAATGTGCGGTACCGATCAATCAAATGTGCGGTACCGATCAATCGAATGTGCGGTTCCGGTAAATCGAATGTGCGGTACCGATAAATCGTATGTGCGGTACCGATAAATGGAATGTGCGGTGCCGATAAATCGAATATGCGGTACCGATAAACAGAATGTGAGGTATCGATCAATCGAATGTGCGGTACCGATCAATCGAATGTGCGTTGCCGATAAATCGAATGTGCGGTACCGATCAATCGAATGTGCGGTACAGCTCAATCGAATGTGCGGTGCCGATTAATCGAATGTGCGGTACCGATCAATCGAATGTGCGGTACCGATTAAACGAATGTGCGTTACCGATCAATCGAATGTGCGGTGACGATAAATCGAATGTGCGGTACCGATCAATCGAATGTGCCTTATCGATCAATCGAATGTGCGGTATCGATCAATCGAAGGTGCGGTACCAATAAATAGAATGTGCGGTACCGATCAATCGAATGTGCGGTATCGATAAATTAAATGTGCGGTGCCGATAAATCGATTGTGCGGTACCGATGAATCGAATGTGCGGTAACGATCAATCGAATGTGCGGTACCGATAAAGCGAATTTGCGGTGAGGATCAATCGAATGTGTGGTACCGATAAATAGAATGTGCGGTACCGATCAATCGAATGTGCGGTACCGATCAATCGAATGTGCGGTACCTATAAATCGAATGTGCGTTGCCGATAAATCGAATGTGCGGTACCGATCAATCGAATGTGCGGTACCGATCAATCGAATGTGCGGTACCGATCAATCGAATGTGCGGTTCCGATAAATCGAATGTGCGGTACCGATAAATCGTATGTGCGGTACCGATAAATGGAATGTGCGGTGCCGATCAATCGAATGTGCGGTACCGATAAACAGAGTGTGAGGTATCGATCGATCGAATGTGCGGTACCGATCAATCGAATGTGCGTTGCCGATAAATCGAATGTGCGGTACCGATCAATCGAATGTGCGGTACAGCTCAATCGAATGTGCGGTGCCGATCAATCGAATGTGCGTTGCCGATAAATCTAATGTGCGGTACCGATTAATCGAATGTGCGTTGCCGATCAATCGAATGTGCGGTACCGATCAATCGAATGTGCGGTAACGATCAATCGAATGTGCGTTGCCGATAAATCGAATGTGCGGTACCGATTAATCGAATGTGCGGTAACGATCAATCGAATGTGCGGTACCGATCAATCGAATGTGCGGTGCCGATCAATCGAATGTGCGGTACCGATCAATCGAATGTGCGGTGCCGATAAATCGAATTTGCGGTAACGATCAATCGAATGTGTGGTACCGATAAATAGAATGTGCGGTACCGATATATCGAATGTGCGGTACCGATCAATCGAATGTGCGGTACCGATCAATCGAATGTGCGTTGCCGATAAATCGAATGTGCGGTACCGATCAATCGAATGTGCGGTACCGATCAATCGAATGTGCGGTTCCGATAAATCGAATGTGCGGTACCGATAAATCGTATGTGCGGTTCCGATAAATCGAATGTGCGGTGCCGTTCATTCGAATGTGCGGTGCCGATAAATCAAATGTGCGGTACCGATCAATCGAATGTGCGGTACCGATCAATCGAATATGCGGTACCGATAAATCGAATGTGCGGTGAGGATCAATCGAATGTGCGGTACCGATCAATCGAATGTGCGGTACCGATCAATCGAATGTGCGGTTCCGATAAATCGAATGTGCGGTTCCGATAAATCGTATGTGCGGTACCGATAAATGGAATGTGCGGTGCCGATAAATAGAAAGTGCGGTACCGATAAACAGAATGTGCGGTGCCGATAAATAGAAAGTGCGGTAACGATCAATCGAATGTGCGGTGCCGATAAATCGAATTTGCGGTAACGATCAATCGAATGTGTGGTACCGATAAATAGAATGTGCGGTACCGATATATCGAATGTGCGGTACCGATCAATCGAATGTGCGGTACCGATCAATCGAATGTGCGTTGCCGATAAATCGAATGTGCGGTACCGATCAATCGAATGTGCGGTACCGATCAATCGAATGTGCGGTTCCGATAAATCGAATGTGCGGTACCGATAAATCGTATGTGCGGTTCCGATAAATCGAATGTGCGGTGCCGTTCATTCGAATGTGCGGTGCCGATAAATCAAATGTGCGGTACCGATCAATCGAATGTGCGGTACCGATCAATCGAATATGCGGTACCGATAAATCGAATGTGCGGTGAGGATCAATCGAATGTGCGGTACCGATCAATCGAATGTGCGGTACCGATCAATCGAATGTGCGGTTCCGATAAATCGAATGTGCGGTTCCGATAAATCGTATGTGCGGTACCGATAAATGGAATGTGCGGTGCCGATAAATAGAAAGTGCGGTACCGATAAACAGAATGTGCGGTGCCGATAAATAGAAAGTGCGGTACCGATAAACAGAATGTGCGTTGCCGATAAATAGAATGTGTGGTACCGATCAATCGAATGTGCGGTACCGATCAATCGATTGTGCGGTACCGAACAATCGAATGTGCGGTACCGATCAATCGAATGTGCCTTATCGATCAATCGAATGTGCTGTACCGATCAATCGAAAGTGCGGAACCGATAAATCGATTGTGCGGTACCGAACAATCGAATGTGCGGTATCGATCAATCGAATGTGCGGTACCGATAAATCGAATGTGTGGTACCGATAAATCGAATGTGCGGTACCGATCAATCGAATGTGCGGTACCGATCAATCGAATGTGCGGTGCCGATCAATCGAATGTGCGGTACCGATCAATCGAATGTGCGGTACCGATGAATCGAATGTGCGTTGCCGATAAATCGAATGTGCGGTACCGATCAATCGAATGTGCGGTACCGATCAATCGAATGTGCGGTACCGATAAATCGAATGTGCGGTACCGATAAATCGTATGTGCGGTACCGATCAACAGAATGTGAGGTGTCGATCAATCGAATGTGCGGTACCGATCAATCGAATTTGCGTTGCCGATAAATCGAATGTGCGGTACGGATCAATCGAATGTGCGGTATCGATCAATCGAATGTGCGGTACCGATAAATGGAATGTGCGGTACCGATAAATCGAATGTTCGGTATCGATAAATCGTATGTGCGGTACCGATAAATGGAATGTGCGGTACCGATAAATCGAATGTGCGGTACCGATTAACAGAATGTGCGGCATCGATCAATCGAATGTGCGGTACCGATCAATCGAATGTGCGTTGCCGATAATTCGAATGTGTGGTACCGAACAATCGATGGTGCGGTACCGATCAATCGAATGTGCGGTACCGATTAATCGAATGTGCGTTGCCGATAAATCTAATGTGCGGTACCGATTAATCGAATGTGCGTTGCCGATCAATCGAATGTGCGGTACCGATCAATCGAATGTGCGGTACCGATCAATCGAATGTGCGTTGCCGATAAATCTAATGTGCGGTACCGATTAATCGAATGTGCGTTGCCGATCAATCGAATATGCGGTACCGATCAATCGAATGTGCGGTAACGATCAATCGAATGTGCGGTATCGATAAATCGAATGTGCGGTACGGATTAATCGAATGTGCGGTAACGATCAATCGAATGTGCGGTACCGATCAATCGAATGTGCGGTGCCGATCAATCGAATGTGCGGTACCGATCAATCGAATGTGCGGTGCCGATAAATCGAATTTGCGGTGAGGATCAATCGAATGTGTGGTACCGATCATTCGAATGTGCGGTAACGATAAATCGAATGTGCGGTACCGATCAATCGAATGTGCGGTTCCGATAAATCGAATGTGCGGTACCGATAAGTCGTATGTGCGGTACCGATAAATCGAATGTGCGGTGCCGTTCAATCGAATGTGCGGTGCCGATCAATCAAATGTGCGGTACCGATCAATCGAATGTGCGGTGCCGATCAATCGAATGTGCGGTACCGATCAATCGAATGTGCGGTACAGATTAATCGAATGTACGTTGCCGATAAATCGAATGTGCGGTACCGATGAATCGAATGTGCGGTACCGATAAATCGAATGTGCGGTGCCGATAAAGCGAATTTGCGGTGAGGATCAATCGAATTTGTGGTACCGATAAATAAAATGTGCGGTACCGATCAATCGAATGTGCGGTACCGATCAATCGAATGTGCGGTACCTATAAATCGAATGTGCGTTGCCGATAAATGGAATGTGCGGTACCGATCAATCGAATGTGCGGTACCGATCAATCGAATGTGCGGTTCCGATCAATCGAATGTGCGGTACCGATAAATCGTATGTGCGGTACCGATAAATCGAATGTGCCTTATCGATCAATCGAATGTGTGGTACCTATAAATCGAATGTGCGTTGCCGATAAATCGAATGTGCGGTACCGATGAATCGAATGTGCGGTACCGATCAATCGAATGTGCGGTACCTATAAATCGAATGTGCGTTGCCGATAAATGGAATGTGCGGTACCGATCAATCGAATGTGCGGTACCGATCAATCGAATGTGCGGTTCCGATCAATCGAATGTGCGGTACCGATAAATCGTATGTGCGGTACCGATAAATCGAATGTTCCTTATCGATCAATCGAATGTGTGGTACCTTTAAATCGAATGTGCGATGCCGATAAATCGAATGTGCGGTGCCGATAAATCGAATGTGCGGTACCGATCATTCGAATTTGCGGTTCCGATTAATCGAATGTGCGGTACCGATAAATCGAATGTGCGGTACCGATAAATCGTATGTGCGGTACCGATCAACAGAATGTGAGCAGTCGATCAATCGAATGTGCGGTACCGATCAATCGAATGTGCGGTTCCGATCAATCGAATGTGCGGTACCGATAAATCGTATGTGCGGTACCGATAAATCGAATGTTCCTTATCGATCAATCGAATGTGTGGTACCTTTAAATCGAATGTGCGGTGCCGATAAATCGAATGTGCGGTACCGATCATTCGAATTTGCGGTTCCGATTAATCGAATGTGCGGTACCGATAAATCGAATGTGCGGTACCGATAAATCGTATGTGCGGTACCGATCAACAGAATGTGAGCAGTCGATCAATCGAATGTGCGGTACCGATCAATCGAATGTGCGTTGCCGATAAATCTAATGTGCGGTACCGATTAATCGAATGTGCGTTGCCGATCAATCGAATATGCGGTACCGATCAATCGAATGTGCGGTAACGATCAATCGAATGTGCGGTATCGATAAATCGAATGTGCGGTACGGATTAATCGAATGTGCGGTAACGATCAATCGAATGTGCGGTACCGATCAATCGAATGTGCGGTGCCGATGAATCGAATGTGCGGTACCGATCAATCGAATGTGCGGTGCCGATAAATCGAATTTGCGGTGAGGATCAATCGAATGTGTGGTACCGATCATTCGAATGTGCGGTAACGATAAATCGAATGTGCGGTACCGATCAATCGAATGTGCGGTTCCGATAAATCGAATGTGCGGTACCGATAAATCGTATGTGCGGTACCGATAAATCGAATGTGCGGTGCCGTTCAATCGAATGTGCGGTGCCGATCAATCAAATGTGCGGTACCGATCAATCGAATGTGCGGTGCCGATCAATCGAATGTGCGGTACCGATCAATCGAATGTGCGGTACAGATTAATCGAATGTACGTTGCCGATAAATCGAATGTGCGGTACCGATGAATCGAATGTGCGGTACCGATAAATCGAATGTGCGGTGCCGATAAAGCGAATTTGCGGTGAGGATCAATCGAATTTGTGGTACCGATAAATAAAATGTGCGGTACCGATCAATCGAATGTGCGGTACCGATCAATCGAATGTGCGGTACCGATCAATCGAATGTGCGTTGCCGATAAATGGAATGTGCGGTACCGATCAATCGAATGTGCGGTACCGATCAATCGAATGTGCGGTTCCGATCAATCGAATGTGCGGTACCGATAAATCGTATGTGCGGTACCGATAAATCGAATGTGCCTTATCGATCAATCGAATGTGTGGTACCTATAAATCGAATGTGCGTTGCCGATAAATCGAATGTGCGGTACCGATGAATCGAATGTGCGGTACCGATCAATCGAATGTGCGGTACCGATAAATCGAATGTGCGGTACCGATAAATCGAATGTGCGGTACCGATCAATCGAATGTGCGGTACCGATCAATCGAATGTGCGGTACCGATCAATCGAATGTGTGGAACCGATAAATCGAATGTGCGGTACCGATCAATCGAATGTGCGGTACCGATCAATCGAATGTGCGGTGCCGATCAATCGAATGTGCGGTACCGATCAATCGAATGTGCGGTACCGATGAATCGAATGTGCGGTGCCGATAAATCGAATGTGCGGTACCGATGAATCGAATGTGCGTTACCGATCAATCGAATGTGCGGTGCCGATAAAGTGAATTTGCGGTGCCGATCAATCGAATTTGTGGTACCGATAAATAGAATGTGCGGTACCGATCAATCGAATGTGCGGTACCGATCAATCGAATGTGCGGTACCTATAAATCGAATGTGCGTTGCCGATAAATGGAATGTGCGGTACCGATCAATCGAATGTGCGGTACCGATCAATCGAATGTGCGGTTCCGATCAATCGAATGTGCGGTACCGATAAATCGTATGTGCGGTACCGATAAATCGAATGTTCCTTATCGATCAATCGAATGTGTGGTACCTTTAAATCGAATGTGCGATGCCGATAAATCGAATGTGCGGTGCCGATAAATGGAATGTGCGGTACCGATCATTCGAATTTGCGGTTCCGATTAATCGAATGTGCGGTACCGATAAATCGAATGTGCGGTACCGATAAATCGTATGTGCGGTACCGATCAACAGAATGTGAGCAGTCGATCAATCGAATGTGCGGTACCGATCAATCGAATGTGCGTTGCCGATAAATCGAATGTGCGGTACCGATCATTCGAATGTGCGGTTCCGATCAATCGAATGTGCGGTACCGATAAATCGAATGTGCGGTACCGATAAATCGTATGTGCGGTACCGATCAACAGAATGTGAGGTGTCGATCAATCGAATGTGCGGTACCGATCAATCGAATGTGCGTTGCCGATAAATCGAATGTGCGGTACCGATCAATTGAATGTGCGGTACCGATCAATCGAATGTGCGGTACCGATAAATGGAATGTGCGGTACCGATAAATCGAATGTTCGGTACCGATAAATCGTATGTGCGGTACCGATAAATGGAATGTGCGGTACCGATAAATCGAAAGTGCGGTACCGATAAACAGAATGTGCGGCATCGATCAATCGAATGTGCGGTACCGATCAATCGAATGTGCGTTGCCGATAATTCGAATGTGCGGTACCGATTAATCGAATGTGCGGTACCGATCAATCGAATGTGCGGTAACGATCAATCGAATGTGCGGTACCGATCAATCGAATGTGCGGTGCCGATCAATCGAATGTGCGGTACCGATCAATTGAATGTGCGGTGCCGATAAATCGAATTTGCGGTGAGGATCAATCGAATGTGTGGTACCGATAAATAGAATGTGCGGTACCGATCAATCGAATGTGCGGTAAGGATGAATCGAATGTGCGGTACCGATCAATCGAATGTGCGTTGCCGATAAATCGAATGTGCGGAACCGATGAATCGAATGTGCGGTACCGATCAATCGAATGTGCGGTTCCGATAAATCGAATGTGCGGTACCGATCAATCGAATGTGTGGTATCGATAAATCGAATGTGCGGTACCGATCAATCGAATGTGCGGTACCGATCAATCGAATGTGCGGTGCCGATCAATCGAATGTGCGGTACCGATCAATCGAATGTGCGGTACCGATGAATCGAATGTGCGTTGCCGATAAATCGAATGTGCGGTACCGATGAATCGAATGTGCGTTACCGATCAATCGAATGTGCGGTGCCGATAAAGTGAATTTGCGGTGCCGATCAATCGAATTTGTGGTACCGATAAATAGAATGTGCGGTACCGATCAATCGAATGTGCGGTACCGATCAATCGAATGTGCGGTACCTATAAATCGAATGTGCGTTGCCGATAAATGGAATGTGCGGTACCGATCAATCGAATGTGCGGTACCGATCAATCGAATGTGCGGTTCCGATCAATCGAATGTGCGGTACCGATAAATCGTATGTGCGGTACCGATAAATCGAATGTTCCTTATCGATCAATGGAATGTGTGGTACCGATCAACAGAATGTGAGCAGTCGATCAATCGAATGTGCGGTACCGATCAATCGAATGTGCGGTTCCGATCAATCGAATGTGCGGTACCGATAAATCGTATGTGCGGTACCGATAAATCGAATGTGCCTTATCGATCAATCGAATGTGCGGTACCTATAAATCGAATGTGCGTTGCCGATAAATCGAATGTGCGGTACCGATCAATCGAATGTGCGGTACCGATCAATCGAATGTGCGGTACCGATAAATCGAATGTGCGGTACCGATCAATCGAATGTGCCTTATCGATCAATCGAATGTGCGGTACCTATAAATCGAATGTGCGTTGCCGATAAACAGAATGTGAGGTATCGATTAATCGAATGTGCGGTACCGATCAATCGAATGTGCGGTACCTATAAATCGAATGCGCGTTGCCGATAAATCGAGTGTGCGGTACCGATCAATCGAATGTGCGATGACGATCAATCGAATGTGCGGTTCCGATAAATCGAATGTGCGTTGCCGATAAATCGATTGTGCGGTACCGAACAATCGAATGTGCGGTACCGATCAATCGAATGTGCGGTACCTATAAATCGAATGTGCGGTACCGATAAATCGAATGTGCGGTACCGATGAATCGAATGTGCGGTACCGATCAATCGAATGTGCGGTGCCGATAAAGCGAATTTGCGGTAAGGATCAATTGAATTTGTGGTACCGATCAATCGAATGTGCGGTACCGATCAATCGAATGTGCGTTGAGGATCAATCGAATGTGCGGTACCGATAAATCGATTGTGCGGTACCGATAAATGGAATGTGCCTTATCGATCAATCGAATGTGCGGTACCTATAAATCGAATGTGCGTTGCCGATAAATAGAATGTGCGGTACCGATCAATCGAATGTGCGGTAACGATCAATCGAATGTGCGGTACCGATCAATGGAATGTGCGGTGCCGATCAATCGAATGTGCGGTACCGATCAATCGAATGTGCGGTGCCGATAAATCGAATTTGCGGTGAGGATCAATCGAATGTGTGGTACCGATAAATAGAATGTGCGGTACCGATAAATCGAATGTGCGGTACCGATCAATCGAATGTGCGTTGCCGATAAATCGAATGTGCGGTACCGATCAATCGAATGTGCGGTACCGATCAATCGAATGTGCGGTTCCGATAAATCGAATGTGCGGTACCGATAAATCGTATGTGCGGTACCGATAAATGGAATGTGCGGTGCCGTTCAATCGAATGTGCGGTGCCGATCAATCAAATATGCGGTACCGATCAATCGAATGTGCGGTACCGATCAATCGAATATGCGGTACCGATAAATCGAATGTGCGGTGAGGATCAATCGAATGTGCGGTACCGATCAATCGAATGTGCGGTGCCGATCAATCGAATGTGCGGTACCGATCAATCGAATGTGCGGTACCGATCAATCGAATGTGCGGTTCCGATAAATCGAGAGTGCGGTACCGATAAATCGTATATGCGGTACCGATAAATGGAATGTGCGGTGCCGATAAATAGAAAGTGCGGTACCGATAAACAGAATGTGAGGTATCGATCAATCGAATGTGCGGTACCGATCAATCGAATGTGCGTTGCCGATAAATAGAATGTGCGGTACCGATCAATCGAATGTGCGGTACCGATCAATCGATTGTAGGGTACCGAACAATCGAATGTGCGGTACCGATCAATCGAATGTGCCTTATCGATCAATCGAATGTGCGGTACCGATAAATCGAAAGTGCGGAACCGATAAATCGATTGTGCGGTACCGAACAATCGAATGTGCGGTACCGATCAATCGAATGTGCGGTGCCGATCAATCGAATGTGCGGTACCGATCAATCGAATGTGCGGTACCGATTAATCGAATGTGCGTTGCCAATAAATCGAATGTGCGGTACCGATGAATCGAATGTGCGGTACCGATCAATCGAATGTGCGGTGCCGATAAAGTGAATTTGCGGTGAGGATCAATCGAATTTGTGGTACCGATAAATAGAATGTGCGGTACCGATCAATCGAATGTGCGGTACCGATCAATCGAATGTGCGGTACCTATAAATCGAATGTGCGTTGCCGATAAATGGAATGTGCGGTACCGATCAATCGAATGTGCGGTACCGATCAATCGAATGTGCGGTTCCGATCAATCGAATGTGCGGTACCGATAAATCGTATGTGCGGTACCGATAAATCGAATGTGCCTTATCGATCAATCGAATGTGTGGTACCTTTAAATCGAATGTGCGTTGCCGATAAATCGAATGTGCGGTACCGATCAATCGAATGTGCGGTACCGATCAATCGAATGTGCGGTACCGATCAATCGAATGTGCGGTACCTATAAATGGAATGTGCGGTACCGATCAATCGAATGTGCGGTACCGATAAATGGAATGTGCGGTACCGATAAACATAATGTGCGGTATCGATCAATCGAATGTGCGGTACCGATCAATCGAATGTGCGTTGCCGATAAATCGAATGTGCGGTACCGATCAATCGAATGTGCGGTAACGATAAATCGAATGTGCGTTGCCGATAAATCGAATGTGCGGTACCGATTAATCGAATGTGCGGTAACGATCAATCGAATGTGCGGTACCGATCAATCGAATGTGCGGTGCCGATCAATCGAATGTGCCTTATCGATCAATCGAATGTGCGGTACCTATAAATCGAATGTGCGTTGCCGATAAACAGAATGTGAGGTATCGATTAATCGAATGTGCGGTACCGATCAATCGAATGTGCGGTACCTATAAATCGAATGCGCGTTGCCGATAAATCGAGTGTGCGGTACCGATCAATCGAATGTGCGATGACGATCAATCGAATGTGCGGTTCCGATAAATCGAATGTGCGTTGCCGATAAATCGATTGTGCGGTACCGAACAATCGAATGTGCGGTACCGATCAATCGAATGTGCGGTACCTATAAATCGAATGTGCGGTACCGATAAATCGAATGTGCGGTACCGATGAATCGAATGTGCGGTACCGATCAATCGAATGTGCGGTGCCGATAAAGCGAATTTGCGGTAAGGATCAATTGAATTTGTGGTACCGATAAATCGAATGTGCGGTACCGATCAATCGAATGTGCGTTGAGGATCAATCGAATGTGCGGTACCGATAAATCGATTGTGCGGTACCGATAAATGGAATGTGCCTTATCGATCAATCGAATGTGCGGTACCTATAAATCGAATGTGCGTTGCCGATAAATAGAATGTGCGGTACCGATCAATCGAATGTGCGGTAACGATCAATCGAATGTGCGGTACCGATCAATGGAATGTGCGGTGCCGATCAATCGAATGTGCGGTACCGATCAATCGAATGTGCGGTGCCGATAAATCGAATTTGCGGTGAGGATCAATCGAATGTGTGGTACCGATAAATAGAATGTGCGGTACCGATAAATCGAATGTGCGGTACCGATCAATCGAATGTGCGTTGCCGATAAATCGAATGTGCGGTACCGATCAATCGAATGTGCGGTACCGATCAATCGAATGTGCGGTTCCGATAAATCGAATGTGCGGTACCGATAAATCGTATGTGCGGTACCGATAAATGGAATGTGCGGTGCCGTTCAATCGAATGTGCGGTGCCGATCAATCAAATATGCGGTACCGATCAATCGAATGTGCGGTACCGATCAATCGAATATGCGGTACCGATAAATCGAATGTGCGGTGAGGATCAATCGAATGTGCGGTACCGATCAATCGAATGTGCGGTGCCGATCAATCGAATGTGCGGTACCGATCAATCGAATGTGCGGTACCGATCAATCGAATGTGCGGTTCCGATAAATCGAGAGTGCGGTACCGATAAATCGTATATGCGGTACCGATAAATGGAATGTGCGGTGCCGATAAATAGAAAGTGCGGTACCGATAAACAGAATGTGAGGTATCGATCAATCGAATGTGCGGTACCGATCAATCGAATGTGCGTTGCCGATAAATAGAATGTGCGGTACCGATCAATCGAATGTGCGGTACCGATCAATCGATTGTAGGGTACCGAACAATCGAATGTGCGGTACCGATCAATCGAATGTGCCTTATCGATCAATCGAATGTGCGGTACCGATAAATCGAAAGTGCGGAACCGATAAATCGATTGTGCGGTACCGAACAATCGAATGTGCGGTACCGATCAATCGAATGTGCGGTGCCGATCAATCGAATGTGCGGTACCGATCAATCGAATGTGCGGTACCGATTAATCGAATGTGCGTTGCCAATAAATCGAATGTGCGGTACCGATGAATCGAATGTGCGGTACCGATCAATCGAATGTGCGGTGCCGATAAAGTGAATTTGCGGTGAGGATCAATCGAATTTGTGGTACCGATAAATAGAATGTGCGGTACCGATCAATCGAATGTGCGGTACCGATCAATCGAATGTGCGGTACCTATAAATCGAATGTGCGTTGCCGATAAATGGAATGTGCGGTACCGATCAATCGAATGTGCGGTACCGATCAATCGAATGTGCGGTTCCGATCAATCGAATGTGCGGTACCGATAAATCGTATGTGCGGTACCGATAAATCGAATGTGCCTTATCGATCAATCGAATGTGTGGTACCTTTAAATCGAATGTGCGTTGCCGATAAATCGAATGTGCGGTACCGATCAATCGAATGTGCGGTACCGATCAATCGAATGTGCGGTACCGATCAATCGAATGTGCGGTACCTATAAATGGAATGTGCGGTACCGATCAATCGAATGTGCGGTACCGATAAATGGAATGTGCGGTACCGATAAACATAATGTGCGGTATCGATCAATCGAATGTGCGGTACCGATCAATCGAATGTGCGTTGCCGATAAATGGAATGTGCGGTACCTATAAATCGAATGTGCGTTGCCGATAAATCGAATGTGCGGTACCGATCAATCGAATGTGCGGTAACGATAAATCGAATGTGCGTTGCCGATAAATCGAATGTGCGGTACCGATTAATCGAATGTGCGGTAACGATCAATCGAATGTGCGGTACCGATCAATCGAATGTGCGGTGCCGATCAATCGAATGTGCGGTACCGATCAATCGAATGTGCGGTGCCGATAAATCGAATTTGCGGTGAGGATCAATCGAATGTGTGGTACCGATAAATAGAATGTGCGGTACCGATAAATCGAATGTGCGGTACCGATCAATCGAATGTGCGGTACCGATAAATCGAATGTGCGGTACCGATAAATCGAAAGTGCGGTACCGATAAATCGTATGTGCGGTACCGATAAATGGAATGCGCGGTGCCGATAAATAGAAAGTGCGGTACCGATAAACAGAATGTGAGGTATCGATCAATCGAATGTGCGGTACCGATCAATCGAATGTGCGTTGCCGATAAATAGAATGTGCGGTACCGATCAATCGAATGTGCGGTACCGATCAATCGAATGTGCGGTACCGATCAATCAAATGTGCGGTACCGATCAATCGAATGTGCGGTACCGATCAATCGAATATGCGGTACCGATAAATCGAATGTGCGGTGAGGATCAATCGAATGTGCGGTACCGATCAATCGAATGTGCGGTGCCGATCAATCGAATGTGCGGTACCGATCAATCGAATGTGCGGTACCGATCAATCGAATGTGCGGTTCCGATAAATCGAATGTGCGGTACCGATAAATCGTATGTGCGGTACCGATAAATGGAATGCGCGGTGCCGATAAATAGAAAGTGCGGTACCGATAAACAGAATGTGAGGTATCGATCAATCGAATGTGCGGTACCGATCAATCGAATGTGCGTTGCCGATAAATAGAATGTGCTGTACCGATCAATCGATTGTGCGGTACCGAACAATCAAATGTGCGGTACCGATCAATCGAATGTGCCTTATCGATCAATGGAATGTGCGGTGCCGATCAATCGAAAGTGCGGAACCGATAAATCGATTGTGCGGTACCGATCAATCGAATGTGCGGTACCGATTAATCGAATGTGCGGTACAGATAAATCGAATGTGCGGTACCGATCAATCGAATGTGCGGTACCTATCAATCGAATGTGCGGTGCCGATAAAGCGAATTTGCGGTGAGGATCAATCGAATTTGTGGTACCGATAAATAGAATGTGCGGTACCGATCAATCGAATGTGCGGTACCGACAAATCGAATGTGCGGTACCTATAAATCGAATGTGCGTTGCCGATAAATGGAATGTGCGGTACCGATGAATCGAATGTGCGGTACCGATCAATCGAATGTGCGGTTCCGATCAATCGAATGTGCGGTACCGATAAATCGTATGTGCGGTACCGATAAATCGAATGTGCCTTATCGATCAATCGAATGTGCGGTACCTATAAATCGAATGTGCGTTGCCGATAAATCGAATGTGCGGTACCGATCAATCGAATGTGCGGTACCGATCAATCGAATGTGCGGTACCGATAAATCGAATGTGCGGTACCGATAAATCGAATGTGCGGTACCGATCAATCGAATGTGCGGTGCCGATAAATCGAATGTGCGGTACCGATCAACAGAATGTGCGGTATCGATCAATCGAATGTGCGGTACCGATCAATCGAATGTGCGTTGCCGATAATTCGAATGTGCGGTACCGAACAATCGAATGTGCGGTACCGATCAATCGAATGTGCGGTACCGATCAATCGAATGTGCGTTGCCGATAAATCGAATGTGCGGTACCGATCAATCGAATGTGCGGTGCCGATCAATCGATTGTGCGGTACCGAACAATCGAATGTGCGGTACCGATCAATCGAATGTGCGGTACCTATAAATCGAATGTGCGGTACCGATAAATCGAATGTGCGGTACCGATGAATCGAATGTGCGGTACCGATCAATCGAATGTGCGGTGCCGATAAAGCGAATTTGCGGTAAGGATCAATTGAATTTGTGGTACCGATAAATCGAATGTGCGGTACCGATCAATCGAATGTGCGGTACCGATCAATCGAATGTGCGGTACCTATAAATCGAATGTGCGTTGCCGATAAATGGAATGTGCGGTTCCGATCAATCGAATGTGCGGTACCGATAAATCGAATGTGCGGTACCGATAAATCGAATGTGCCATCTCGATCAATCGAATGTGCGGTACCTATAAATCGAATGTGCGTTGCCGATAAACAGAATGTGAGGTATCGATCAATCGAATGTGCGGTACCGATCAATCGAATGTGCGGTACCTATAAATCGAATGTGCGTTGCCGATAAATCGAGTGTGCGGTACCGATCAATCGAATGTGCGATGACGATCAATCGAATGTGCGGTTCCGATAAATCGAATGTGTCGTACCGATAAATCGTATGTGCGGTACCGATAAATGGAATATGCGGTGGCGATCAATCGAATGTACGGTACCGATAAACAGAATGTGAGGTATCGATCAATCGAATGTGCGGTACCGATCAATCGAATGTGCGGTGCCGATCAATCGAATGTGCGGTACCGATAAATCGAATGTGCGGTGACGATCAATCGAATGTGCGATGACGATCAATCGAATGTGCGGTAACGATCAATAGAATGTGCGGTGCCGATCAATCGAATGTGCGGTACCGATCAATCGAATGTGCGGTACCGATCAATCGAATATGCGGTACCGATAAATCGAATGTGCGGTGAGGATCAATCGAATGTGCGGTACCGATAAATCGATTGTGCGGTACCGATAAATGGAATGTGCCTTATCGATCAATCGAATGTGCGGTACCTATAAATCGAATGTGCGTTGCCGATAAATAGAATGTGCGGTACCGATCAATCGAATGTGCGGTACCGATCAATCGAATGTGCGGTGCCGATAAGTAGAATTTTGGTGAGGATCAATCGAATGTGCGGTACCGATAAATCGAATGTGCGGTACCGATAAATCGAATGTGCGGTACCGATCAATCGAATGTGCGGTACCTATAAATCGAATGTGCGATGCCGAAAAATCGAATGTGCGGTACCGATAAATCGAATTTGCGGTACCGATAAATCGTATTTGCGGTACCGATAAATGGAATGTGCGGTGCCGATAAATCGAATGTGCGGTACCGATAAACAGAATGTGAGGTATCGATCAATCGAATGTGCGGTACCGATCAATCGAATGTGCGTTGCCGATAAATCGAATGTGCGGTACCGAACAATCGAATGTGCGGTACCGATCAATCGAATGTGCGGTCCCGATAAATGGAATGTGCGGTACCGATAAATCGAATGTGCGGTAGCGATAAATCGTATGTGCGTACCGATAAATGGAATGTGCGGTACCGATAAATGGAATGTGCGGTACCGATAAACAGAATGTGCGGTATCGATCAATCGAATGTGCGGTACCGATCAATCGAATGTGCGTTGCCGATAATTCGAATGTGCGGTACCGAACAATCGATGGTGCGGTACCGATCAATCGAATGTGCGGTACCGATTAATCGAATGTGCGTTGCCGATAAATCTAATGTGCGGTACCGATTAATCGAATGTGCGTTGCCGATCAATCGAATGTGCGGTACCGATAAATCGAATGTGCGGTAACGATCAATCGAATGTGCGTTGCCGATAAATCGAATGTGCGGTATCGATTAATCGAATGTGCGGTAACGATCAATCGAATGTGCGGTACCGATCAATCGAATGTGCGGTGCCGATCAATCGAATGTGCGGTACCGATCAATCGAATGTGCGGTACCGATAAATCGAATTTGCGGTGAGGATCAATCGAATGTGTGGTACCGATAAATAGAATGTGCGGTACCGATAAATCGAATGTGCGGTACCGATCAATCGAATTTTTTGGTGCCGATCAATCGAATGTGCGGTACCGATCAATCGAATGTGCGGTATCGATCAATCGAATGTGCGGTACCGATAAATCGAATGTGCGGTTAGGATCAATCGAATGTGCGGTTCCGATAAATCGAATGTGCGGTACCGATAAATCGTATGTGCGGTACCGATAAATGGAATATGCGGTGCCGATCAATCGAATGTACGGTACCGATAAACAGAATGTGAGGTATCGATCAATCGAATGTGCGGTACCGATCAATCGAATGTGCGGTGCCGATCAATCGAATGTGCGGTACCGATAAATCGAATGTGCGGTGACGATCAATCGAATGTGCGATGACGATCAATCGAATGTGCGGTAACGATCAATAGAATGTGCGGTGCCGATCAATCGAATGTGCGGTACCGATCAATCGAATGTGCGGTACCGATCAATCGAATATGCGGTACCGATAAATCGAATGTGCGGTGAGGATCAATCGAATGTGCGGTACCGATAAATCGATTGTGCGGTACCGATAAATGGAATGTGCCTTATCGATCAATCGAATGTGCGGTACCTATAAATCGAATGTGCGTTGCCGATAAATAGAATGTGCGGTACCGATCAATCGAATGTGCGGTACCGATCAATCGAATGTGCGGTGCCGATAAGTAGAATTTTGGTGAGGATCAATCGAATGTGCGGTACCGATAAATCGAATGTGCGGTACCGATAAATCGAATGTGCGGTACCGATCAATCGAATGTGCGGTACCTATAAATCGAATGTGCGATGCCGAAAAATCGAATGTGCGGTACCGATAAATCGAATGTGCGGTACCGATAAATCGTATTTGCGGTACCGATAAATGGAATGTGCGGTGCCGATAAATCGAATGTGCGGTACCGATAAACAGAATGTGAGGTATCGATCAATCGAATGTGCGGTACCGATCAATCGAATGTGCGTTGCCGATAAATCGAATGTGCGGTACCGATCAATCGAATGTGCGGTACCGATCAATCGAATGTGCGGTACCGATAAATGGAATGTGCGGTACCGATAAATCGAATGTGCGGTACCGATAAATCGTATGTGCGTACCGATCAATCGAATGTGCGGTACCGATAAATCGAATGTGCGGTACCGATAAACAGAATGTGCGGTATCGATCAATCGAATGTGCGGTACCGATCAATCGAATGTGCCTTGCCGATAATTCGAATGTGCGGTACCGAACAATCGATGGTGCGGTACCGATAAATCGAATGTGCGGTACCGATTAATCGAATGTGCGTTGCCGATAAATCTAATGTGCGGTACCGATTAATCGAATGTGCGTTGCCGATCAATCGAATGTGCGGTACCGATAAATCGAATGTGCGGTAACGATCAATCGAATGTGCGTTGCCGATCAATCGAATGTGCGGTATCGATTAATCGAATGTGCGGTAACGATCAATCGAATGTGCGGTACCGATCAATCGAATGTGCGGTGCCGATCAATCGAATGTGCGGTACCGATCAATCGAATGTGCGGTACCGATAAATCGAATTTGCGATGAGGATCAATCGAATGTGTGGTACCGATAAATAGAATGTGCGGTACCGATAAATCGAATGTGCGGTACCGATCAATCGAATTTTTTGGAGCCAATCAATCGAATGTGCGGTACCGATCAATCGAATGTGCGGTATCGATCAATCGAATGTGCGGTACCGATAAATCGAATGTGCGGTGAGGATCAATCGAATGTGCGGTACCGATCAATCTAATGTGCGGTGCCGATGAATCGAATGTGCGGTACCGATCAATCGAATGTGCGGTACCGATCAATCGAATGTGCGGTTCCGATAAATCGAATGTGCGGTACCGATAAATCGTAGTGCGGTACCGATAAATGGAATGTGCGGTGCCGATGAATAGAAAGTGCGGTACCGATAAACAGAATGTGAGGTATCGATCAATCGAATGTGCGGTACCGATAAATCGAATGTGCGGTGAGGATGAATCGAATGTGCGGTCCCGATCAATCGAATGTGCGGTGCCGATCAATCGAATGTGCGGTACCGATAAATCGATTGTGCGGTACCGATCAATCGAATGTGCGTTGGCGATAAATCGAATGTGCGGTACCGTTGAATCGAATGTGCGGTACCGATCAATCGAATGTGCGGTGCCGATAAAGCGAATTTGCGGTGAGGATCAATCGAATGTGTGGTACCGATAAATAGAATGTGCGGTACCGATCAATCGAATGTGCGGTACCGATCAATCGAATGTGCGGTACCTATAAATCGAATGTGCGTTGCCGATAAATGTTATGTGCGGTACCGATCAATCGAATGTGCGGTACCGATTAATCGAATGTGCGGTTCCGATCAATCGAATGTGCGGTACCGATAAATCGAATGTGCGGTACCGATCAATCGAATGTGCGGTACCGATCAATCGAATGTGCGGTACCGATAAATCGAATGTGCGGTACCGATAAATCGTATGTGCGGTACCGATAAATGGAATGTGCGGTGCCGATAAATAGAAAGTGCGGTACCGATAATCAGAATGTGAGGTATCGATCAATCGAATGTGCGGTACCGATCAATCGAATGTGCGGTACCGATCAATCGAATGTGCGGTACCGATAAATCGAATGTGCGGTGAGGATCAATCGAATGTGCGGTACCGATCAATCGAATGTGCGGTACCGATAAATGGAATGTGCCTTATCGATCAATCGAATGTGCGGTACCTATAAATCGAATGTGCGTTGCCGATAAATAGAATGTGCGGTACCGATCAATCGAATGTGCGGTACCGATCAATCGAATGTGCGGTGCCGATAAATAGAATTTTGGTGAGGATCAATCGAATGTGCGGTACCGATCAATCGAATGTGCGGTACCGATCAATCGAATGTGCGGTACCGATCAATCGAATGTGCGGTACCGATAAATCGAATGTGCGGTACCGATAAACAGAATGTGCGTTGCCGATAAATGGAATGTGCGGTACCGATCAATCGAATGTGCGGTACCGATTAATCGAATGTGCGGTTCCGATCAATCGAATGTGCGGTACCGATAAATCGAATGTGCGGTACCGATCCATCGAATGTGCGGTACCGATCAATCGAATGTGCGGTACCGATAAATCGAATGTGCGGTACCGATAAATCGTATGTGCGGTACCGATAAATGGAATGTGCGGTGCCGATAAATAGAAAGTGCGGTACCGATCAATCGAATGTGCGGTACCGATAAATGGAATGTGCCTTATCGATCAATCGAATGTGCGGTACCTATAAATCGAATGTGCGTTGCCGATAAATCGAATGTGCGGTACCGTTTAATCGAATGTGCGGTAACGATCAATCGAATGTGCGGTAACGATCAATCGAATGTGCGGTGCCGATCAATCGAATGTGCGGTACCGATCAATCGAATGTGCTCTACCGATAAATCGAATTTGCGGTGAGGATCAATCGAATGTGTGGTACCGATAAATAGAATGTGCGGTACCGATAAATAGAATGTGCGGTACCGATCAATCGAATGTGCGGTACCGATCAATCGAATGTGCGGTATCGATCAATCGAATGTGCGGTACCGATAAATCGAATGTGCGGTGAGGATCAATCGAATGTGCGGTACCGATCAATCGAATGTGCGGTGCCGATCAATCGGATGTGCGGTACCGATCAATCGAATGTGCGGTACCGATCAATCGAATGTGCGGTTCCGATAAATCGAATGTGCGGTACCGATAAATCGTAGTGCGGTACCGATAAATGGAATGTGCGGTGCCGATAAATAGAAAGTTCGGTAACGATAAAAAGAATGTGAGGTATCGATCAATCGAATGTGCGGTACCGATAAATCGAATGTGCGGTGAGGATGAATCGAATGTGCGGTACCGATCAATCGAATGTGCGGTGCCGATCAATCGAATGTGCGGTACCGATAAATCGAATGTGCGGTACCGATAAATCGATTGTGCGGTACCGAACAATCGAATGTGCGGTACAGATCAAACGAATGTGCGGTACCGATACATCGAATGTGCGGTACCGATAAATCGAATGTGCGGTACCGATAAATCGAATGTGTGGTACCGATAAATCGAATGTGCCTTATCGATCAATCGAATGTGCGGTACCTATAAATCGAATGTGCGTTGCCGATAAATCGAATGTGCGGTACCGTTTAATCGAATGTGCGGTAACGATCAATCGAATGTGCGGTAACGATCAATCGAATGTGCGGTGCCGATCAATCGAATGTGCGGTACCGATCAATCGAATGTGCGGTACCGATAAATCGAATTTGCGGTGAGGATCAATCGAATGTGTGGTACCGATAAATAGAATGTGCGGTACCGATAAATAGAATGTGCGGTACCGATCAATCGAATGTGCGGTACCGATCAATCGAATGTGCGGTATCGATCAATCGAATGTGCGGTACCGATAAATCGAATGTGCGGTGAGGATCAATCGAATGTGCGGTACCGATCAATCGAATGTGCGGTGCCGATCAATCGGATGTGCGGTACCGATCAATCGAATGTGCGGTACCGATCAATCGAATGTGCGGTTCCGATAAATCGAATGTGCGGTACCGATAAATCGTAGTGCGGTACCGATAAATGGAATGTGCGGTGCCGATAAATAGAAAGTGCGGTAACGATAAAAAGAATGTGAGGTATCGATCAATCGAATGTGCGGTACCGATAAATCGAATGTGCGGTGAGGATGAATCGAATGTGCGGTACCGATCAATCGAATGTGCGGTGCCGATCAATCGAATGTGCGGTACCGATAAATCGAATGTGCGGTACCGATAAATCGATTGTGCGGTACCGAACAATCGAATGTGCGGTACAGATCAAACGAATGTGCGGTACCGATACATCGAATGTGCGGTACCGATAAATCGAATGTGCGGTACCGATAAATCGAATGTGTGGTACCGATAAATCGAATGTGCGGTACCGATCAATCGAATGTGCGGTACCGATCAATCGAATGTGCGGTGCCGATCAATCGAATGTGCGGTACCGATCAATCGAATGTGCGGTACCGATTAATCGAATGTGCGTTGGCGATAAATCGAATGTGCGGTACCGTTGAATCGAATGTGCGGTACCGATCAATCGAATGTTCGGTGCCGATCAATCGAATTTGCGGTGAGGATCAATCGAATGTGTGGTACCGATAAATAGAATGTGCGGTACCGATCAATCGAATGTGCGGTCCCGATCAATCGAATGTGCGGTACCTATGAATCGAATGTGCGTTGCCTATAAATGGAATGTGCGGTACCGATCAATCGAATGTGCGGTACCGATCAATCGAATGTGCGGTTCCGATCAATCGAATGTGCGGTACCGATAAATCGTATGTGCGGTACCGATAAATCGAATGTGCGGTACCGATCAATCGAATGTGCGGTACCTATAAATCGAATGTGCGTTGCCGATAAATCGAATGTGCGGTACCGATCAATCGAATGTGCGGTACCGATCAATCGAATGTGCGGTACCGATAAATCGAATGTGCGGTACCGATAAACAGAATGTGCGGTATCGATCAATCGAATGTGCGGTACCGATCAATCGAATGTGCGGTACCTATAAATCGAATGTGCGTTGCCGATAAATGGAATGTGCGGTACCGATCAATCGAATGTGCGGTACCGATCAATCGAATGTGCGGTTCCGATCAATCGAATGTGCGGTACCGATAAATCGTATGTGCGGTACCGATAAATCGAATGTGCCTTATCGATCAATCGAATGTGCGGTACCTATAAATCGAATGTGCGTTGCAGATAAATCGAATGTGCGTTACCGATCAATCGAATGTGCGGTACCGATCAATCGAATGTGCGGTACCGATAAATCAAATGTGCGGTACCGATAAATCGAATGTGCGGTAACGATCAATCGAATGTGCGGTACCGATAAATCGAATGTGCGATACCGATAAACAGAATGTGCGGTACCGATCAATCGAATGTGCGTTGCCGATAATTCGAATGTGCGGTACCGAACAATCGAATGTGCGGTACCGATCAATCGAATGTGCGGTACCGAATAATCGAATGTGCGTTGCCGATAAATCTAATTTGTGGTACCGATCAATCGAATGTGCGGTGCCGATCAATCGATTGTGCGGTACCGAACAATCGAATGTGCGGTACCGATAAATCGAATGTGCGGTACCGATCAATCGAATGTGCGGTACCGATCAATCGAATGTGCGGTGCCGATCAATCGAATGTGCGGTACCGATCAATCGAATGTGCGGTACCGATTAATCGAATGTGCGTTGCCGATAAATCGAATGTGCGGTACCGATGAATCGAATGTGCGGTAACGATCAATCGAATGTGCGGTACCGATAAAGCGAATTTGCGGTGAGGATCAATCGAATGTGTGGTACCGATAAATAGAATGTGCGGTACCGATCAATCGAATGGGCGGTACCGATCAATCGAATGTGCGGTACCTGTAAATCGAATGTGCGTTGCCGATAAATGGAATGTGCGGTACCGATCAATCGAATGTGCGGTACCGATCAATCGAATGTGCGGTACCGATCAATCGAATGTGTGGTTCCGATAAATCGAATGTGCGGTACCGATAAATCGAATGTGTGGTACCGATAAATGGAATGTACGGTGCCGATAAATGGAATGTGCGGTACCGATAAACAGAATGTGAGGTATCGATCAATCGAACGTGCGGTACCGATCAATCGAATGTGCGTTGCCGATAAATCGAATGTGCGGTACCGATCAATCGAATGTGCGGTACCACTCAATGGAATGTGCGGTGCCGATCAATCGAATGTGCGGTACCGATCAATCGAATGTGCGGTACTGATTATTCGAACGTGCGGTACCGATCAATCGAATGTGCGTTGCCGATAAATCGAATGTGCGGTACCGATCAATCGAATGTGCGGTACCACTCAATGGAATGTGCGGTGCCGATCAATCGAATGTGCGGTACCGATCAATCGAATGTGCGGTACCGATCAATGGAATGTGCCTTATCGATCAATCGAATGTGCGGTATCGATCAATCGAATGTGCGGTGCCGATCAATCGAATGTGCGGTACCGATCAATCGAATGTGCGGTACCGATCAATCGAATGTGCGTTGTCGATCAATCGAATGTGCGGTGACGATCAATCGAATGTGCGGTACCGATCAATCGAATGTGCCTTATCGATCAATCGAATGTGCGGTATCGATCAATCGAATGTGCGGTACCAATAAATAAAATGTGCGGTGCCGATCAATCGAATGTGCGGTACCGATCAATCGAATGTGCGGTACCGATCAATCGATTGTGCGGTACCGAACAATCGAATGTGCGGTACCGATCAATCGAATGTGCGGTACCGATCAATCGAATGTGCGGTACCGATAAATCGAAAGTGCGGAACCGATAAATCGATTGTGCGGTACCGAAGAATCGAATGTGCGGTACCGATCAATCGAATGTGCGGTACCGATAAATCGAATGTGTGGTACCGATAAATCGAATGTGCGGTACCGATCAATCGAATGTACGGTGCCGATAAATCGAATGTGTGGTACCGATAAATCGAATGTGCGGTACCGATCAATCGAATGTGCGGTACCGATCAATCGAATGTGCGGTGCCGATCAATCGAATGTGCGGTACCGATCAATCGAATGTGCGGTACCGATTAATCGAATGTGCGTTGCCGATAAATCGAATGTGCGGTACCGATGAATCGAATGTTCGGTAACGATCAATCGAATGTGCGGTACCGATAAAGCGAATTTGCGGTGAGGATCAATCGAATGTGTGGTACCGATAAATAGAATGTGCGGTACCGATCAATCGAATGTGCGGTACCTGTAAATCGAATGTGCGTTGCCGATAAATGGAATGTGCGGTACCGATCAATCGAATGTGCGGTACCGATCAATCGAATGTGCGGTACCGATCAATCGAATGTGTGGTACCGATAAATCGTATGTGTGGTACCGATAAATGGAATGTGTGGTTCCGATAAATCGAATGTGCGGTACCGATAAACAGAATGTGAGGTATCGATCAATCGAACGTGCGGTACCGATTAATCGAATGTGCGTTGCCGATAAATCGAATGTGCGGTACCGATCAATCGAATGTGCGGTACCACTCAATGGAATGTGCGGTGCCGAACAATCGAATGTGCGGTACCGATCAATCGAATGTGCGGTACCGATTAATCGAATGTGCGTTGCCGATCAATCGAATGTGCGGTGACGATCAATCGAATGTGCGGTACCGATCAATCGAATGTGCCTTATCGATCAATCGAATGTGCGGTATCGATCAATCGAATGTGCGGTGCCGATCAATCGAATGTGCGGTACCGATCAATCGAATGTGCGGTACCGATTAATCGAATGTGCGTTGCCGATCAATCGAATGTGCGGTGACGATCAATCGAATGTGCGGTACCGATCAATCGAATGTGCCTTATCGATCAATCGAATGTGCGGTATCGATCAATCGAATGTGCGGTACCAATAAATAAAGTGTGCGGTGCCGATCAATCGAATGTGCGGTACCGATCAATCGAATGTGCGGTACCGATAAATCGAATGTGCGGTTCCGATAAATCGAATGTGCGGTACCGATAAATCTTAGTGCGGTACCGATAAATGGAATGTGCGGTGCCGATAAATAGAAAGTGCGGTACCGATAAACAGAATGTGAGGTATCGATCAATCGAATGTGCGGTACCGATAAATCGAATGTGCGGTACCGATCAATCGAATGTGCGGTACCGATAAATCGAATGTGCGGTACCGATCAATCGAATGTGCGGTACCGATAAACAGAATGTGCGTTGCCGATAAATCGAATGTGCGGTATCGATCAATCGAATGTGCGGTACCGCTCAATCGAATGTGCGGTGCCGATCAATCGAATGTGCGGTACCGATCAATCGAATGTGCGGTACCCATTAATCGAATGTGCGTTGCCGATCAATCGAATGTGCGGTACCGATAAATTAAATGTGCGGTGCCGATAAATCGATTGTGCGGTATCGATCAATCAAATGTGCGGTACCGATCAATCGAATGTGCGGTGACGATCAATCGAATGTGCGATGACGATCAATCGAATGTGCGGTACCGATCAATCGAATGTGCGGTACCGATAAATCGAATGTGCGTTGCCGATAAATCGAATGTGCGGTACCGATCAATCGAATGTGCGGTACCGATCAATCGAATGTGCGGTACCGATAAATCGAATGTGCGGTACCGATAAATCGTATTTGCGGTACCGATAAATGGAATGTGCGGTGCCGATAAATCGAATGTGCGGTACCGATAAACAGAATGTGAGGTATCGATCAATCGAATGTGCGGTACCGATCAATCGAATGTGCGTTGCCGATAAATCGAATGTGCGGTACCGATCAATCGAATGTGCGGTACCGATCAATCGAATGTGCGGTACCGATAAATGGAATGTGCGGTACCGATAAATCGAATGTGCGGTACCGATAAATCGTATGTGCGGTACCGATAAATGGAATGTACGGTACCGATAAATCGAATGTGCGGTACCGATCAATCGAATGTGCGGTACCGATCAATCGAATGTGCGGTACCGATAAATCGAAAGTGCGGAACCGATAAATCGATTGTGCGGTACCGAAGAATCGAATGTGCGGTACCGATCAATCGAATGTGCGGTACCGATAAATCGAATGTGTGGTACCGATAAATCGAATGTGCGGTACCGATCAATCGAATGTACGGTGCCGATAAATCGAATGTGTGGTACCGATAAATCGAATGTGCGGTACCGATCAATCGAATGTGCGGTACCGATCAATCGAATGTGCGGTGCCGATCAATCGAATGTGCGGTACCGATCAATCGAATGTGCGGTACCGATTAATCGAATGTGCGTTGCCGATAAATCGAATGTGCGGTACCGATGAATCGAATGTTCGGTAACGATCAATCGAATGTGCGGTACCGATAAAGCGAATTTGCGGTGAGGATCAATCGAATGTGTGGTACCGATAAATAGAATGTGCGGTACCGATCAATCGAATGTGCGGTACCTGTAAATCGAATGTGCGTTGCCGATAAATGGAATGTGCGGTACCGATCAATCGAATGTGCGGTACCGATCAATCGAATGTGCGGTACCGATCAATCGAATGTGTGGTACCGATAAATCGTATGTGTGGTACCGATAAATGGAATGTGTGGTTCCGATAAATCGAATGTGCGGTACCGATAAACAGAATGTGAGGTATCGATCAATCGAACGTGCGGTACCGATTAATCGAATGTGCGTTGCCGATAAATCGAATGTGCGGTACCGATCAATCGAATGTGCGGTACCACTCAATGGAATGTGCGGTGCCGAACAATCGAATGTGCGGTACCGATCAATCGAATGTGCGGTACCGATTAATCGAATGTGCGTTGCCGATCAATCGAATGTGCGGTGACGATCAATCGAATGTGCGGTACCGATCAATCGAATGTGCCTTATCGATCAATCGAATGTGCGGTATCGATCAATCGAATGTGCGGTGCCGATCAATCGAATGTGCGGTACCGATCAATCGAATGTGCGGTACCGATTAATCGAATGTGCGTTGCCGATCAATCGAATGTGCGGTGACGATCAATCGAATGTGCGGTACCGATCAATCGAATGTGCCTTATCGATCAATCGAATGTGCGGTATCGATCAATCGAATGTGCGGTACCAATAAATAAAGTGTGCGGTGCCGATCAATCGAATGTGCGGTACCGATCAATCGAATGTGCGGTACCGATAAATCGAATGTGCGGTTCCGATAAATCGAATGTGCGGTACCGATAAATCTTAGTGCGGTACCGATAAATGGAATGTGCGGTGCCGATAAATAGAAAGTGCGGTACCGATAAACAGAATGTGAGGTATCGATCAATCGAATGTGCGGTACCGATAAATCGAATGTGCGGTACCGATCAATCGAATGTGCGGTACCGATAAATCGAATGTGCGGTACCGATCAATCGAATGTGCGGTACCGATAAACAGAATGTGCGTTGCCGATAAATCGAATGTGCGGTATCGATCAATCGAATGTGCGGTACCGCTCAATCGAATGTGCGGTGCCGATCAATCGAATGTGCGGTACCGATCAATCGAATGTGCGGTACCCATTAATCGAATGTGCGTTGCCGATCAATCGAATGTGCGGTACCGATAAATTAAATGTGCGGTGCCGATAAATCGATTGTGCGGTATCGATCAATCAAATGTGCGGTACCGATCAATCGAATGTGCGGTGACGATCAATCGAATGTGCGATGACGATCAATCGAATGTGCGGTACCGATCAATCGAATGTGCGGTACCGATAAATCGAATGTGCGTTGCCGATAAATCGAATGTGCGGTACCGATCAATCGAATGTGCGGTACCGATCAATCGAATGTGCGGTACCGATAAATCGAATGTGCGGTACCGATAAATCGTATTTGCGGTACCGATAAATGGAATGTGCGGTGCCGATAAATCGAATGTGCGGTACCGATAAACAGAATGTGAGGTATCGATCAATCGAATGTGCGGTACCGATCAATCGAATGTGCGTTGCCGATAAATCGAATGTGCGGTACCGATCAATCGAATGTGCGGTACCGATCAATCGAATGTGCGGTACCGATAAATGGAATGTGCGGTACCGATAAATCGAATGTGCGGTACCGATAAATCGTATGTGCGGTACCGATAAATGGAATGTACGGTACCGATAAATCGAATGTGCGGTACCGATAAACAGAATGTGCGGTATCGATCAATCGAATGTGCGGTACCGATCAATCGAATGTGCGTTGCCGATAATTCGAATGTGCGGTACCGAACAATCGATGGTAAGGTACCGTATAATCGAATGTGCGGTACCGACTAATCGAATGTGCGTTGACGATAAATCTAATGTGCGGTACCGATTAATCGAATGTGCGTTGCCGATCAATCGAATGTGCGGTACCGATCAATCGAATGTGCGGTAACGATCAATCGAATGTGCGTTGCCGATAAATGGAATGTGCGGTACCGATTAATCGAATGTGCGGTAACGATCAATCGAATGTGCGGTACCGATCAATCGAATGTGCGGTGCCGATCAATCGAATGTGCGGTACTGATCAATCGAATGTGCGGTACCGATAAATCGAATTTGCGGTGAGGATCAATCGAATGTGTGGTACCGATAAATAGAATGTGCGGTACCGATAAATCGAATGTGCGGTACCGATCAATCGAATGTGCGGTGCCGATCAATCGAATGTGCGGTACCGATCAATCGAATGTGCGGTATCGATCAATCGAATGTGCGGTACCGATAAATCGAATATGCGGTGAGGATCAATCGAATGTGCGGTACCGATCAATCGAATGTGCGGTGCCGATCAATCGAATGTGCGGTACCGATCAATCGAAAGTGCGGTACCGATCAATCGAATGTGCGGTTCCGATAAATCGAATGTGCGGTACCGATAAATCGTAGTGCGGTACCGAAAAATGGAATGTGCGGTGCCGATAAATAGAAAGTGCGGTACCGATAAACAGAATGTGAGGTATCGATCAATCGAATGTGCGGTACCGATAAATCGAATGTGCGGTGAGGATGAATCGAATGTGCGGTACCGATCAATCGAATGTGCGGTGCCGATCAATCGAATGTGCGGTACCGATCAATCGAATGTGCGGTACCGATAAATCGAATGTGCGGTACCGAACAATCGAATGTGCGGTGCCGATAAATGGAATGTGCGGTACCGATCAATCGAATGTGCGGTACCGATCAATCGAATGTGCGGTTCCGATCAATCGAATGTGCGGTACCGATAAATCGTATGTGCGGTACTGATAAATCGAATGTGCCTTATCGATCAATCGAATGTTCGGTACCTATAAATCGAATGTGCGTTGCCGATAAATCGAATGTGCGGTACCGATCAATCGAATGTGCGGTACCGATCAATCGAATGTGCGGTACCGATAAATCAAATGTGCGGTACCGATCAATCGAATGTACGGTGCCGATAAATCGAATGTGTGGTACCGATCAATCGAATGTGCGGTACCGATCAATCGAATGTACGGTACCGATCAATCGAATGTGCAATATCGATCAATCGAATGTGCTGTACCGATCAATCAAATGTGCGGTACCGATTAATAGAATGTGCGTTGCCGATAAATCGAATGTGCGGTACCGATGAATCGAATGTGCGGTAACGATCAATCGAATGTGCGGTACCGATAAAGCGAATTTGCGGTGAGGATCAATCGAATGTGTGGTACCGATAAATAGAATGTGCGGTACCGATCAATCGAATGTGCGGTACCGATCAATCGAATGTGCGGTACCTGTAAATCGAATGTGCGTTCCCGATAAATGGAATGTGCGGTACCGATCAATCGAATGTGCGGTACCGATCAATCGAATGTGCGGTACCGATCAATCGAATGTGCGGTACCTGTAAATCGAATGTGCGTTCCCGATAAATGGAAGGTGCGGTACCGATCAATCGAATGTGCGTTACCGATCAATCGAATGTGCGGTACCGATCAATCGAAAGTGCGGTACCGATCAATCGAATGTGCGGTACCGATAAATCGAATGTGCGGTGAGGATCAATCGAATGTGCGGTACCGATCAATCGAATGTGCGGTGCCGATCAATCGAATGTGCGGTACCGATCAATCGAAAGTGCGGTACCGATCAATCGAATGTGCGGTTCCGATAAATCGAATGTGCGGTACCGATAAATCGTAGTGCGGTACCGAAAAATGGAATGTGCGGTGCCGATAAATAGAAAGTGCGGTACCGATAAACAGAATGTGAGGTATCGATCAATCGAATGTGCGGTACCGATAAATCGAATGTGCGGTGAGGATGAATCGAATGTGCGGTACCGATCAATCGAATGTGCGGTGCCGATCAATCGAATGTGCGGTACCGATCAATCGAATGTGCGGTACCGATAAATCGAATGTGCGGTACCGAACAATCGAATGTGCGGTGCCGATAAATGGAATGTGCGGTACCGATCAATCGAATGTGCGGTACCGATCAATCGAATGTGCGGTTCCGATCAATCGAATGTGCGGTACCGATAAATCGTATGTGCGGTACTGATAAATCGAATGTGCCTTATCGATCAATCGAATGTTCGGTACCTATAAATCGAATTTGCGTTGCCGATAAATCGAATGTGCGGTACCGATCAATCGAATGTGCGGTACCGATCAATCGAATGTGCGGTACCGATAAATCAAATGTGCGGTACCGATCAATCGAATGTACGGTGCCGATAAATCGAATGTGTGGTACCGAACAATCGAATGTGCGGTACAGATCAAACGAATGTGCGGTACCGATACATCGAATGTGCGGTACCGATAAATCGAATGTGCGGTACCGATAAATCGAATGTGTGGTACCGATAAATCGAATGTGCCTTATCGATCAATCGAATGTGCGGTACCTATAAATCGAATGTGCGTTGCCGATAAATCGAATGTGCGGTACCGTTTAATCGAATGTGCGGTAACGATCAATCGAATGTGCGGTAACGATCAATCGAATGTGCGGTGCCGATCAATCGAATGTGCGGTACCGATCAATCGAATGTGCGGTACCGATAAATCGAATTTGCGGTGAGGATCAATCGAATGTGTGGTACCGATAAATAGAATGTGCGGTACCGATAAATAGAATGTGCGGTACCGATCAATCGAATGTGCGGTACCGATCAATCGAATGTGCGGTATCGATCAATCGAATGTGCGGTACCGATAAATCGAATGTGCGGTGAGGATCAATCGAATGTGCGGTACCGATCAATCGAATGTGCGGTGCCGATCAATCGGATGTGCGGTACCGATCAATCGAATGTGCGGTACCGATCAATCGAATGTGCGGTTCCGATAAATCGAATGTGCGGTACCGATAAATCGTAGTGCGGTACCGATAAATGGAATGTGCGGTGCCGATAAATAGAAAGTGCGGTAACGATAAAAAGAATGTGAGGTATCGATCAATCGAATGTGCGGTACCGATAAATCGAATGTGCGGTGAGGATGAATCGAATGTGCGGTACCGATCAATCGAATGTGCGGTGCCGATCAATCGAATGTGCGGTACCGATAAATCGAATGTGCGGTACCGATAAATCGATTGTGCGGTACCGAACAATCGAATGTGCGGTACAGATCAAACGAATGTGCGGTACCGATACATCGAATGTGCGGTACCGATAAATCGAATGTGCGGTACCGATAAATCGAATGTGTGGTACCGATAAATCGAATGTGCGGTACCGATCAATCGAATGTGCGGTACCGATCAATCGAATGTGCGGTGCCGATCAATCGAATGTGCGGTACCGATCAATCGAATGTGCTTTACCGATTAATCGAATGTGCGTTGGCGATAAATCGAATGTGCGGTACCGTTGAATCGAATGTGCGGTACCGATCAATCGAATGTTCGGTGCCGATCAATCGAATTTGCGGTGAGGATCAATCGAATGTGTGGTACCGATAAATAGAATGTGCGGTACCGATCAATCGAATGTGCGGTCCCGATCAATCGAATGTGCGGTACCTATGAATCGAATGTGCGTTGCCTATAAATGGAATGTGCGGTACCGATCAATCGAATGTGCGGTACCGATCAATCGAATGTGCGGTTCCGATCAATCGAATGTGCGGTACCGATAAATCGTATGTGCGGTACCGATAAATCGAATGTGCGGTACCGATCAATCGAATGTGCGGTACCTATAAATCGAATGTGCGTTGCCGATAAATCGAATGTGCGGTACCGATCAATCGAATGTGCGGTACCGATCAATCGAATGTGCGGTACCGATAAATCGAATGTGCGGTACCGATAAACAGAATGTGCGGTATCGATCAATCGAATGTGCGGTACCGATCAATCGAATGTGCGGTACCTATAAATCGAATGTGCGTTGCCGATAAATGGAATGTGCGGTACCGATCAATCGAATGTGCGGTACCGATCAATCGAATGTGCGGTTCCGATCAATCGAATGTGCGGTACCGATAAATCGTATGTGCGGTACCGATAAATCGAATGTGCCTTATCGATCAATCGAATGTGCGTTACCTATAAATCGAATGTGCGTTGCAGATAAATCGAATGTGCGTTACCGATCAATCGAATGTGCGGTACCGATCAATCGAATGTGCGGTACCGATAAATCAAATGTGCGGTACCGATAAATCGAATGTGCGGTAACGATCAATCGAATGTGCGGTACCGATAAATCGAATGTGCGATACCGATAAACAGAATGTGCGGTACCGATCAATCGAATGTGCGTTGCCGATAATTCGAATGTGCGGTACCGAACAATCGAATGTGCGGTACCGATCAATCGAATGTGCGGTACCGAATAATCGAATGTGCGTTGCCGATAAATCTAATTTGTGGTACCGATCAATCGAATGTGCGGTGCCGATCAATCGATTGTGCGGTACCGAACAATCGAATGTGCGGTACCGATAAATCGAATGTGCGGTACCGATCAATCGAATGTGCGGTACCGATCAATCGAATGTGCGGTGCCGATCAATCGAATGTGCGGTACCGATCAATCGAATGTGCGGTACCGATTAATCGAATGTGCGTTGCCGATAAATCGAATGTGCGGTACCGATGAATCGAATGTGCGGTAACGATCAATCGAATGTGCGGTACCGATAAAGCGAATTTGCGGTGAGGATCAATCGAATGTGTGGTACCGATAAATAGAATGTGCGGTACCGATCAATCGAATGGGCGGTACCGATCAATCGAATGTGCGGTACCTGTAAATCGAATGTGCGTTGCCGATAAATGGAATGTGCGGTACCGATCAATCGAATGTGCGGTACCGATCAATCGAATGTGCGGTACCGATCAATCGAATGTGTGGTTCCGATAAATCGAATGTGCGGTACCGATAAATCGAATGTGTGGTACCGATAAATGGAATGTACGGTGCCGATAAATGGAATGTGCGGTACCGATAAACAGAATGTGAGGTATCGATCAATCGAACGTGCGGTACCGATCAATCGAATGTGCGTTGCCGATAAATCGAATGTGCGGTACCGATCAATCGAATGTGCGGTACCACTCAATGGAATGTGCGGTGCCGATCAATCGAATGTGCGGTACCGATCAATCGAATGTGCGGTACTGATTATTCGAACGTGCGGTACCGATCAATCGAATGTGCGTTGCCGATAAATCGAATGTGCGGTACCGATCAATCGAATGTGCGGTACCACTCAATGGAATGTGCGGTGCCGATCAATCGAATGTGCGGTACCGATCAATCGAATGTGCGGTACCGATCAATGGAATGTGCCTTATCGATCAATCGAATGTGCGGTATCGATCAATCGAATGTGCGGTGCCGATCAATCGAATGTGCGGTACCGATCAATCGAATGTGCGGTACCGATCAATCGAATGTGCGTTGTCGATCAATCGAATGTGCGGTGACGATCAATCGAATGTGCGGTACCGATCAATCGAATGTGCCTTATCGATCAATCGAATGTGCGGTATCGATCAATCGAATGTGCGGTACCAATAAATAAAATGTGCGGTGCCGATCAATCGAATGTGCGGTACCGATCAATCGAATGTGCGGTACCGATCAATCGATTGTGCGGTACCGAACAATCGAATGTGCGGTACCGATCAATCGAATGTGCGGTACCGATCAATCGAATGTGCGGTACCGATAAATCGAAAGTGCGGAACCGATAAATCGATTGTGCGGTACCGAAGAATCGAATGTGCGGTACCGATCAATCGAATGTGCGGTACCGATAAATCGAATGTGTGGTACCGATAAATCGAATGTGCGGTACCGATCAATCGAATGTACGGTGCCGATAAATCGAATGTGTGGTACCGATAAATCGAATGTGCGGTACCGATCAATCGAATGTGCGGTACCGATCAATCGAATGTGCGGTGCCGATCAATCGAATGTGCGGTACCGATCAATCGAATGTGCGGTACCGATTAATCGAATGTGCGTTGCCGATAAATCGAATGTGCGGTACCGATGAATCGAATGTTCGGTAACGATCAATCGAATGTGCGGTACCGATAAAGCGAATTTGCGGTGAGGATCAATCGAATGTGTGGTACCGATAAATAGAATGTGCGGTACCGATCAATCGAATGTGCGGTACCTGTAAATCGAATGTGCGTTGCCGATAAATGGAATGTGCGGTACCGATCAATCGAATGTGCGGTACCGATCAATCGAATGTGCGGTACCGATCAATCGAATGTGTGGTACCGATAAATCGTATGTGTGGTACCGATAAATGGAATGTGTGGTTCCGATAAATCGAATGTGCGGTACCGATAAACAGAATGTGAGGTATCGATCAATCGAACGTGCGGTACCGATTAATCGAATGTGCGTTGCCGATAAATCGAATGTGCGGTACCGATCAATCGAATGTGCGGTACCACTCAATGGAATGTGCGGTGCCGAACAATCGAATGTGCGGTACCGATCAATCGAATGTGCGGTACCGATTAATCGAATGTGCGTTGCCGATCAATCGAATGTGCGGTGACGATCAATCGAATGTGCGGTACCGATCAATCGAATGTGCCTTATCGATCAATCGAATGTGCGGTATCGATCAATCGAATGTGCGGTGCCGATCAATCGAATGTGCGGTACCGATCAATCGAATGTGCGGTACCGATTAATCGAATGTGCGTTGCCGATCAATCGAATGTGCGGTGACGATCAATCGAATGTGCGGTACCGATCAATCGAATGTGCCTTATCGATCAATCGAATGTGCGGTATCGATCAATCGAATGTGCGGTACCAATAAATAAAGTGTGCGGTGCCGATCAATCGAATGTGCGGTACCGATCAATCGAATGTGCGGTACCGATAAATCGAATGTGCGGTTCCGATAAATCGAATGTGCGGTACCGATAAATCTTAGTGCGGTACCGATAAATGGAATGTGCGGTGCCGATAAATAGAAAGTGCGGTACCGATAAACAGAATGTGAGGTATCGATCAATCGAATGTGCGGTACCGATAAATCGAATGTGCGGTACCGATCAATCGAATGTGCGGTACCGATAAATCGAATGTGCGGTACCGATCAATCGAATGTGCGGTACCGATAAACAGAATGTGCGTTGCCGATAAATCGAATGTGCGGTATCGATCAATCGAATGTGCGGTACCGCTCAATCGAATGTGCGGTGCCGATCAATCGAATGTGCGGTACCGATCAATCGAATGTGCGGTACCCATTAATCGAATGTGCGTTGCCGATCAATCGAATGTGCGGTACCGATAAATTAAATGTGCGGTGCCGATAAATCGATTGTGCGGTATCGATCAATCAAATGTGCGGTACCGATCAATCGAATGTGCGGTGACGATCAATCGAATGTGCGATGACGATCAATCGAATGTGCGGTACCGATCAATCGAATGTGCGGTACCGATAAATCGAATGTGCGTTGCCGATAAATCGAATGTGCGGTACCGATCAATCGAATGTGCGGTACCGATCAATCGAATGTGCGGTGCCGATAAATCGAATGTGCGGTACCGATAAACAGAATGTGAGGTATCGATCAATCGAATGTGCGGTACCGATCAATCGAATGTGCGTTGCCGATAAATCGAATGTGCGGTACCGATCAATCGAATGTGCGGTACCGATCAATCGAATGTGCGGTACCGATAAATGGAATGTGCGGTACCGATAAATCGAATGTGCGGTACCGATAAATCGTATGTGCGGTACCGATAAATGGAATGTACGGTACCGATAAATCGAATGTGCGGTACCGATCAATCGAATGTGCGGTACCGATCAATCGAATGTGCGGTACCGATAAATCGAAAGTGCGGAACCGATAAATCGATTGTGCGGTACCGAAGAATCGAATGTGCGGTACCGATCAATCGAATGTGCGGTACCGATAAATCGAATGTGTGGTACCGATAAATCGAATGTGCGGTACCGATCAATCGAATGTACGGTGCCGATAAATCGAATGTGTGGTACCGATAAATCGAATGTGCGGTACCGATCAATCGAATGTGCGGTACCGATCAATCGAATGTGCGGTGCCGATCAATCGAATGTGCGGTACCGATCAATCGAATGTGCGGTACCGATTAATCGAATGTGCGTTGCCGATAAATCGAATGTGCGGTACCGATGAATCGAATGTTCGGTAACGATCAATCGAATGTGCGGTACCGATAAAGCGAATTTGCGGTGAGGATCAATCGAATGTGTGGTACCGATAAATAGAATGTGCGGTACCGATCAATCGAATGTGCGGTACCTGTAAATCGAATGTGCGTTGCCGATAAATGGAATGTGCGGTACCGATCAATCGAATGTGCGGTACCGATCAATCGAATGTGCGGTACCGATCAATCGAATGTGTGGTACCGATAAATCGTATGTGTGGTACCGATAAATGGAATGTGTGGTTCCGATAAATCGAATGTGCGGTACCGATAAACAGAATGTGAGGTATCGATCAATCGAACGTGCGGTACCGATTAATCGAATGTGCGTTGCCGATAAATCGAATGTGCGGTACCGATCAATCGAATGTGCGGTACCACTCAATGGAATGTGCGGTGCCGAACAATCGAATGTGCGGTACCGATCAATCGAATGTGCGGTACCGATTAATCGAATGTGCGTTGCCGATCAATCGAATGTGCGGTGACGATCAATCGAATGTGCGGTACCGATCAATCGAATGTGCCTTATCGATCAATCGAATGTGCGGTATCGATCAATCGAATGTGCGGTGCCGATCAATCGAATGTGCGGTACCGATCAATCGAATGTGCGGTACCGATTAATCGAATGTGCGTTGCCGATCAATCGAATGTGCGGTGACGATCAATCGAATGTGCGGTACCGATCAATCGAATGTGCCTTATCGATCAATCGAATGTGCGGTATCGATCAATCGAATGTGCGGTACCAATAAATAAAGTGTGCGGTGCCGATCAATCGAATGTGCGGTACCGATCAATCGAATGTGCGGTACCGATAAATCGAATGTGCGGTTCCGATAAATCGAATGTGCGGTACCGATAAATCTTAGTGCGGTACCGATAAATGGAATGTGCGGTGCCGATAAATAGAAAGTGCGGTACCGATAAACAGAATGTGAGGTATCGATCAATCGAATGTGCGGTACCGATAAATCGAATGTGCGGTACCGATCAATCGAATGTGCGGTACCGATAAATCGAATGTGCGGTACCGATCAATCGAATGTGCGGTACCGATAAACAGAATGTGCGTTGCCGATAAATCGAATGTGCGGTATCGATCAATCGAATGTGCGGTACCGCTCAATCGAATGTGCGGTGCCGATCAATCGAATGTGCGGTACCGATCAATCGAATGTGCGGTACCCATTAATCGAATGTGCGTTGCCGATCAATCGAATGTGCGGTACCGATAAATTAAATGTGCGGTGCCGATAAATCGATTGTGCGGTATCGATCAATCAAATGTGCGGTACCGATCAATCGAATGTGCGGTGACGATCAATCGAATGTGCGATGACGATCAATCGAATGTGCGGTACCGATCAATCGAATGTGCGGTACCGATAAATCGAATGTGCGTTGCCGATAAATCGAATGTGCGGTACCGATCAATCGAATGTGCGGTACCGATCAATCGAATGTGCGGTACCGATAAATCGAATGTGCGGTACCGATAAATCGTATTTGCGGTACCGATAAATGGAATGTGCGGTGCCGATAAATCGAATGTGCGGTACCGATAAACAGAATGTGAGGTATCGATCAATCGAATGTGCGGTACCGATCAATCGAATGTGCGTTGCCGATAAATCGAATGTGCGGTACCGATCAATCGAATGTGCGGTACCGATCAATCGAATGTGCGGTACCGATAAATGGAATGTGCGGTACCGATAAATCGAATGTGCGGTACCGATAAATCGTATGTGCGGTACCGATAAATGGAATGTACGGTACCGATAAATCGAATGTGCGGTACCGATAAACAGAATGTGCGGTATCGATCAATCGAATGTGCGGTACCGATCAATCGAATGTGCGTTGCCGATAATTCGAATGTGCGGTACCGAACAATCGATGGTAAGGTACCGTATAATCGAATGTGCGGTACCGACTAATCGAATGTGCGTTGACGATAAATCTAATGTGCGGTACCGATTAATCGAATGTGCGTTGCCGATCAATCGAATGTGCGGTACCGATCAATCGAATGTGCGGTAACGATCAATCGAATGTGCGTTGCCGATAAATCGAATGTGCGGTACCGATTAATCGAATGTGCGGTAACGATCAATCGAATGTGCGGTACCGATCAATCGAATGTGCGGTGCCGATCAATCGAATGTGCGGTACTGATCAATCGAATGTGCGGTACCGATAAATCGAATTTGCGGTGAGGATCAATCGAATGTGTGGTACCGATAAATAGAATGTGCGGTACCGATAAATCGAATGTGCGGTACCGATCGATCGAATGTGCGGTGCCGATCAATCGAATGTGCGGTACCGATCAATCGAATGTGCGGTATCGATCAATCGAATGTGCGGTACCGATAAATCGAATATGCGGTGAGGATCAATCGAATGTGCGGTACCGATCAATCGAATGTGCGGTGCCGATCAATCGAATGTGCGGTACCGATCAATCGAAAGTGCGGTACCGATCAATCGAATGTGCGGTTCCGATAAATCGAATGTGCGGTACCGATAAATCGTAGTGCGGTACCGAAAAATGGAATGTGCGGTGCCGATAAATAGAAAGTGCGGTACCGATAAACAGAATGTGAGGTATCGATCAATCGAATGTGCGGTACCGATAAATCGAATGTGCGGTGAGGATGAATCGAATGTGCGGTACCGATCAATCGAATGTGCGGTGCCGATCAATCGAATGTGCGGTACCGATCAATCGAATGTGCGGTACCGATAAATCGAATGTGCGGTACCGAACAATCGAATGTGCGGTGCCGATAAATGGAATGTGCGGTACCGATCAATCGAATGTGCGGTACCGATCAATCGAATGTGCGGTTCCGATCAATCGAATGTGCGGTACCGATAAATCGTATGTGCGGTACTGATAAATCGAATGTGCCTTATCGATCAATCGAATGTTCGGTACCTATAAATCGAATGTGCGTTGCCGATAAATCGAATGTGCGGTACCGATCAATCGAATGTGCGGTACCGATCAATCGAATGTGCGGTACCGATAAATCAAATGTGCGGTACCGATCAATCGAATGTACGGTGCCGATAAATCGAATGTGTGGTACCGATCAATCGAATGTGCGGTACCGATCAATCGAATGTACGGTACCGATCAATCGAATGTGCAATATCGATCAATCGAATGTGCTGTACCGATCAATCAAATGTGCGGTACCGATTAATAGAATGTGCGTTGCCGATAAATCGAATGTGCGGTACCGATGAATCGAATGTGCGGTAACGATCAATCGAATGTGCGGTACCGATAAAGCGAATTTGCGGTGAGGATCAATCGAATGTGTGGTACCGATAAATAGAATGTGCGGTACCGATCAATCGAATGTGCGGTACCGATCAATCGATTGTGCGGTACCGAACAATCGAATGTGCGGTACCGATCAATCGAATGTGCGGTACCGATCAATCGAATGTGCGGTACCGATAAATCGAAAGTGCGGAACCGATAAATCGATTGTGCGGTACCGAAGAATCGAATGTGCGGTACCGATCAATCGAATGTGCGGTACCGATAAATCGAATGTGTGGTACCGATAAATCGAATGTGCGGTACCGATCAATCGAATGTACGGTGCCGATAAATCGAATGTGTGGTACCGATAAATCGAATGTGCGGTACCGATCAATCGAATGTGCGGTACCGATCAATCGAATGTGCGGTGCCGATCAATCGAATGTGCGGTACCGATCAATCGAATGTGCGGTACCGATTAATCGAATGTGCGTTGCCGATAAATCGAATGTGCGGTACCGATGAATCGAATGTTCGGTAACGATCAATCGAATGTGCGGTACCGATAAAGCGAATTTGCGGTGAGGATCAATCGAATGTGTGGTACCGATAAATAGAATGTGCGGTACCGATCAATCGAATGTGCGGTACCTGTAAATCGAATGTGCGTTGCCGATAAATGGAATGTGCGGTACCGATCAATCGAATGTGCGGTACCGATCAATCGAATGTGCGGTACCGATCAATCGAATGTGTGGTACCGATAAATCGTATGTGTGGTACCGATAAATGGAATGTGTGGTTCCGATAAATCGAATGTGCGGTACCGATAAACAGAATGTGAGGTATCGATCAATCGAACGTGCGGTACCGATTAATCGAATGTGCGTTGCCGATAAATCGAATGTGCGGTACCGATCAATCGAATGTGCGGTACCACTCAATGGAATGTGCGGTGCCGAACAATCGAATGTGCGGTACCGATCAATCGAATGTGCGGTACCGATTAATCGAATGTGCGTTGCCGATCAATCGAATGTGCGGTGACGATCAATCGAATGTGCGGTACCGATCAATCGAATGTGCCTTATCGATCAATCGAATGTGCGGTATCGATCAATCGAATGTGCGGTGCCGATCAATCGAATGTGCGGTACCGATCAATCGAATGTGCGGTACCGATTAATCGAATGTGCGTTGCCGATCAATCGAATGTGCGGTGACGATCAATCGAATGTGCGGTACCGATCAATCGAATGTGCCTTATCGATCAATCGAATGTGCGGTATCGATCAATCGAATGTGCGGTACCAATAAATAAAGTGTGCGGTGCCGATCAATCGAATGTGCGGTACCGATCAATCGAATGTGCGGTACCGATAAATCGAATGTGCGGTTCCGATAAATCGAATGTGCGGTACCGATAAATCTTAGTGCGGTACCGATAAATGGAATGTGCGGTGCCGATAAATAGAAAGTGCGGTACCGATAAACAGAATGTGAGGTATCGATCAATCGAATGTGCGGTACCGATAAATCGAATGTGCGGTACCGATCAATCGAATGTGCGGTACCGATAAATCGAATGTGCGGTACCGATCAATCGAATGTGCGGTACCGATAAACAGAATGTGCGTTGCCGATAAATCGAATGTGCGGTATCGATCAATCGAATGTGCGGTACCGCTCAATCGAATGTGCGGTGCCGATCAATCGAATGTGCGGTACCGATCAATCGAATGTGCGGTACCCATTAATCGAATGTGCGTTGCCGATCAATCGAATGTGCGGTACCGATAAATTAAATGTGCGGTGCCGATAAATCGATTGTGCGGTATCGATCAATCAAATGTGCGGTACCGATCAATCGAATGTGCGGTGACGATCAATCGAATGTGCGATGACGATCAATCGAATGTGCGGTACCGATCAATCGAATGTGCGGTACCGATAAATCGAATGTGCGTTGCCGATAAATCGAATGTGCGGTACCGATCAATCGAATGTGCGGTACCGATCAATCGAATGTGCGGTACCGATAAATCGAATGTGCGGTACCGATAAATCGTATTTGCGGTACCGATAAATGGAATGTGCGGTGCCGATAAATCGAATGTGCGGTACCGATAAACAGAATGTGAGGTATCGATCAATCGAATGTGCGGTACCGATCAATCGAATGTGCGTTGCCGATAAATCGAATGTGCGGTACCGATCAATCGAATGTGCGGTACCGATCAATCGAATGTGCGGTACCGATAAATGGAATGTGCGGTACCGATAAATCGAATGTGCGGTACCGATAAATCGTATGTGCGGTACCGATAAATGGAATGTACGGTACCGATAAATCGAATGTGCGGTACCGATAAACAGAATGTGCGGTATCGATCAATCGAATGTGCGGTACCGATCAATCGAATGTGCGTTGCCGATAATTCGAATGTGCGGTACCGAACAATCGATGGTAAGGTACCGTATAATCGAATGTGCGGTACCGACTAATCGAATGTGCGTTGACGATAAATCTAATGTGCGGTACCGATTAATCGAATGTGCGTTGCCGATCAATCGAATGTGCGGTACCGATCAATCGAATGTGCGGTAACGATCAATCGAATGTGCGTTGCCGATAAATCGAATGTGCGGTACCGATTAATCGAATGTGCGGTAACGATCAATCGAATGTGCGGTACCGATCAATCGAATGTGCGGTGCCGATCAATCGAATGTGCGGTACTGATCAATCGAATGTGCGGTACCGATAAATCGAATTTGCGGTGAGGATCAATCGAATGTGTGGTACCGATAAATAGAATGTGCGGTACCGATAAATCGAATGTGCGGTACCGATCGATCGAATGTGCGGTGCCGATCAATCGAATGTGCGGTACCGATCAATCGAATGTGCGGTATCGATCAATCGAATGTGCGGTACCGATAAATCGAATATGCGGTGAGGATCAATCGAATGTGCGGTACCGATCAATCGAATGTGCGGTGCCGATCAATCGAATGTGCGGTACCGATCAATCGAAAGTGCGGTACCGATCAATCGAATGTGCGGTTCCGATAAATCGAATGTGCGGTACCGATAAATCGTAGTGCGGTACCGAAAAATGGAATGTGCGGTGCCGATAAATAGAAAGTGCGGTACCGATAAACAGAATGTGAGGTATCGATCAATCGAATGTGCGGTACCGATAAATCGAATGTGCGGTGAGGATGAATCGAATGTGCGGTACCGATCAATCGAATGTGCGGTGCCGATCAATCGAATGTGCGGTACCGATCAATCGAATGTGCGGTACCGATAAATCGAATGTGCGGTACCGAACAATCGAATGTGCGGTGCCGATAAATGGAATGTGCGGTACCGATCAATCGAATGTGCGGTACCGATCAATCGAATGTGCGGTTCCGATCAATCGAATGTGCGGTACCGATAAATCGTATGTGCGGTACTGATAAATCGAATGTGCCTTATCGATCAATCGAATGTTCGGTACCTATAAATCGAATGTGCGTTGCCGATAAATCGAATGTGCGGTACCGATCAATCGAATGTGCGGTACCGATCAATCGAATGTGCGGTACCGATAAATCAAATGTGCGGTACCGATCAATCGAATGTACGGTGCCGATAAATCGAATGTGTGGTACCGATCAATCGAATGTGCGGTACCGATCAATCGAATGTACGGTACCGATCAATCGAATGTGCAATATCGATCAATCGAATGTGCTGTACCGATCAATCAAATGTGCGGTACCGATTAATAGAATGTGCGTTGCCGATAAATCGAATGTGCGGTACCGATGAATCGAATGTGCGGTAACGATCAATCGAATGTGCGGTACCGATAAAGCGAATTTGCGGTGAGGATCAATCGAATGTGTGGTACCGATAAATAGAATGTGCGGTACCGATCAATCGAATGTGCGGTACCGATCAATCGAATGTGCGGTACCTGTAAATCGAATGTGCGTTCCCGATAAATGGAATGTGCGGTACCGATCAATCGAATGTGCGGTACCGATCAATCGAATGTGCGGTACCGATCAATCGAATGTGCGGTACCTGTAAATCGAATGTGCGTTCCCGATAAATGGAAGGTGCGGTACCGATCAATCGAATGTGCGTTACCGATCAATCGAATGTGCGGTACCGATCAATCGAAAGTGCGGTACCGATCAATCGAATGTGCGGTACCGATAAATCGAATGTGCGGTGAGGATCAATCGAATGTGCGGTACCGATCAATCGAATGTGCGGTGCCGATCAATCGAATGTGCGGTACCGATCAATCGAAAGTGCGGTACCGATCAATCGAATGTGCGGTTCCGATAAATCGAATGTGCGGTACCGATAAATCGTAGTGCGGTACCGAAAAATGGAATGTGCGGTGCCGATAAATAGAAAGTGCGGTACCGATAAACAGAATGTGAGGTATCGATCAATCGAATGTGCGGTACCGATAAATCGAATGTGCGGTGAGGATGAATCGAATGTGCGGTACCGATCAATCGAATGTGCGGTGCCGATCAATCGAATGTGCGGTACCGATCAATCGAATGTGCGGTACCGATAAATCGAATGTGCGGTACCGAACAATCGAATGTGCGGTGCCGATAAATGGAATGTGCGGTACCGATCAATCGAATGTGCGGTACCGATCAATCGAATGTGCGGTTCCGATCAATCGAATGTGCGGTACCGATAAATCGTATGTGCGGTACTGATAAATCGAATGTGCCTTATCGATCAATCGAATGTTCGGTACCTATAAATCGAATTTGCGTTGCCGATAAATCGAATGTGCGGTACCGATCAATCGAATGTGCGGTACCGATCAATCGAATGTGCGGTACCGATAAATCAAATGTGCGGTACCGATCAATCGAATGTACGGTGCCGATAAATCGAATGTGTGGTACCGATCAATCGAATGTGCGGTACCGATCAATCGAATGTACGGTACCGATGAATCGAATGTGCAATATCGATCAATCGAATGTGCTGTACCGATCAATCAAATGTGCGGTACCGATTAATAGAATGTGCGTTGCCGATAAATCGAATGTGCGGTACCGATGAATCGAATGTGCGGTAACGATCAATCGAATGTGCGGTACCGATAAAGCGAATTTGCGGTGAGGATCAATCGAATGTGTGGTACCGATAAATAGAATGTGCGGTACCGATCAATCGAATGTGCGGTACCGATCAATCGAATGTGCGGTACCTGTAAATCGAATGTGCGTTCCCGATAAATGGAATGTGCGGTACCGATCAATCGAATGTGCGGTACCGATCAATCGAATGTGCGGTACCGATCAATCGAATGTGCGGTACCCGTAAATCGAATGTGCGTTCCCGATAAATGGAATGTGCGGTACCGATCAATCGAATGTGCGTTACCGATCAATCGAATGTGCGGTACCGATCAATCGAAAGTGCGGTACCGATCAATCGAATGTGCGGTTCCGATAAATCGAATGTGCGGTACCGATAAATCGTAGTGCGGTACCGAAAAATGGAATGTGCGGTGCCGATAAATAGAAAGTGCGGTACCGATAAACAGAATGTGAGGTATCGATCAATCGAATGTGCGGTACCGATAAATCGAATGTGCGGTGAGGATGAATCGAATGTGCGGTACCGATCAATCGAATGTGCGGTGCCGATCAATCGAATGTGCGGTACCGATCAATCGAATGTGCGGTACCGATAAATCGATTGTGCGGTACCGAACAATCGAATGTGCGGTGCCGATAAATGGAATGTGCGGTACCGATCAATCGAATGTGCGGTACCGATCAATCGAATGTGCGGTTCCGATCAATCGAATGTGCGGTACCGATAAATCGTATGTGCGGTACTGATAAATCGAATGTGCCTTATCGATCAATCGAATGTGCGGTACCTATAAATCGAATGTGCGTTGCCGATAAATCGAATGTGCGGTACCGATCAATCGAATGTGCGGTACCGATCAATCGAATGTGCGGTACCGATAAATCAAATGTGCGGTACCGATAAATCGAATGTGCGGTAACGATCAATCGAATGTGCGGTACCGATAAATCGAATGTGCGGTACCGATAAACAGAATGTGCGGTACCGATCAATCGAATGTGCGTTGCCGATAATTCGAATGTGCGGTACCGAACAATCGAATGTGCGGTACCGATCAATCGAATGTGCGGTACCGATTAATCGAATGTGCGTTGCCGATAAATCTAATTTGCGGTACCGAACAATCGAAAGTGCGGTTCCGATCAATCGAATGTGCGGTACCGATCAATCGAATGTGCGGTACCGATAAATCGAAAGTGCGGAACCGATAAATCGATTGTGCGGTACCGAACAATCGAATGTGCGGTACCGATCAATCGAATGTGCGGTACCGATAAATCGAATGTGTGGTACCGATAAATCGAATGTGCGGTACCGATCAATCGAATGTACGGTGCCGATAAATCGAATGTGTGGTACCGATCAATCGAATGTGCGGTACCGATCAATCGAATGTACGGTACCGATCAATCGAATGTGCGGTGCCGATCAATCGAATGTGCTGTACCGATCAATCAAATGTGCGGTACCGATTAATAGAATGTGCGTTGCCGATAAATCGAATGTGCGGTACCGATGAATCGAATGTGCGGTAACGATCAATCGTATGTGCGGTACCGATAAATGGAATGTACGGTACCGATAAATCGAATGTGCGGTACCGATAAACAAAATGTGCGGTATCGATCAATCGAATGTGCGGTACCGATCAATCGAATGTGCGTTGCCGATAATTCGAATGTGCGGTACCGAACAATCGATGGTAAGGTACCGTTTAATCGAATGTGCGGTACCGACTAATCGAATGTGCGTTGACGATAAATCTAATGTGCGGTACCGATTAATCGAATGTGCGTTGCCGATCAATCGAATGTGCGGTACCGATCAATCGAATGTGCGGTAACGATCAATCGAAAGTGCGGTACCGATCAATCGAATGTGCGGTTCCGATAAATCGAATGTGCGGTACCGATAAATCGTAGTGCGGTACCGAAAAATGGAATGTGCGGTGCCGATAAATAGAAAGTGCGGTACCGATAAACAGAATGTGAGGTATCGATCAATCGAATGTGCGGTACCGATAAGTCGAATGTGCGGTGAGGATGAATCGAATGTGCGGTACCGATCAATCGAATGTGCGGTGCCGATCAATCGAATGTGCGGTACCGATCAATCGAATGTGCGGTACCGATAAATCGAATGTGCGGTACCGAACAATCGAATGTGCGGTGCCGATAAATGGAATGTGCGGTACCGATCAATCGAATGTGCGGTACCGATCAATCGAATGTGCGGTTCCGATCAATCGAATGTGCGGTACCGATAAATCGTATGTGCGGTACTGATAAATCGAATGTGCCTTATCGATCAATCGAATGTTCGGTACCTATAAATCGAATTTGCGTTGCCGATAAATCGAATGTGCGGTACCGATCAATCGAATGTGCGGTACCGATCAATCGAATGTGCGGTACCGATAAATCAAATGTGCGGTACCGATCAATCGAATGTACGGTGCCGATAAATCGAATGTGTGGTACCGATCAATCGAATGTGCGGTACCGATCAATCGAATGTACGGTACCGATGAATCGAATGTGCAATATCGATCAATCGAATGTGCTGTACCGATCAATCAAATGTGCGGTACCGATTAATAGAATGTGCGTTGCCGATAAATCGAATGTGCGGTACCGATGAATCGAATGTGCGGTAACGATCAATCGAATGTGCGGTACCGATAAAGCGAATTTGCGGTGAGGATCAATCGAATGTGTGGTACCGATAAATAGAATGTGCGGTACCGATCAATCGAATGTGCGGTACCGATCAATCGAATGTGCGGTACCTGTAAATCGAATGTGCGTTCCCGATAAATGGAATGTGCGGTACCGATCAATCGAATGTGCGGTACCGATCAATCGAATGTGCGGTACCGATCAATCGAATGTGCGGTACCCGTAAATCGAATGTGCGTTCCCGATAAATGGAATGTGCGGTACCGATCAATCGAATGTGCGTTACCGATCAATCGAATGTGCGGTACCGATCAATCGAAAGTGCGGTACCGATCAATCGAATGTGCGGTTCCGATAAATCGAATGTGCGGTACCGATAAATCGTAGTGCGGTACCGAAAAATGGAATGTGCGGTGCCGATAAATAGAAAGTGCGGTACCGATAAACAGAATGTGAGGTATCGATCAATCGAATGTGCGGTACCGATAAATCGAATGTGCGGTGAGGATGAATCGAATGTGCGGTACCGATCAATCGAATGTGCGGTGCCGATCAATCGAATGTGCGGTACCGATCAATCGAATGTGCGGTACCGATAAATCGATTGTGCGGTACCGAACAATCGAATGTGCGGTGCCGATATATGGAATGTGCGGTACCGATCAATCGAATGTGCGGTACCGATCAATCGAATGTGCGGTTCCGATCAATCGAATGTGCGGTACCGATAAATCGTATGTGCGGTACTGATAAATCGAATGTGCCTTATCGATCAATCGAATGTGCGGTACCTATAAATCGAATGTGCGTTGCCGATAAATCGAATGTGCGGTACCGATCAATCGAATGTGCGGTACCGATCAATCGAATGTGCGGTACCGATAAATCAAATGTGCGGTACCGATAAATCGAATGTGCGGTAACGATCAATCGAATGTGCGGTACCGATAAATCGAATGTGCGGTACCGATAAACAGAATGTGCGGTACCGATCAATCGAATGTGCGTTGCCGATAATTCGAATGTGCGGTACCGAACAATCGAATGTGCGGTACCGATCAATCGAATGTGCGGTACCGATTAATCGAATGTGCGTTGCCGATAAATCTAATTTGCGGTACCGAACAATCGAAAGTGCGGTTCCGATCAATCGAATGTGCGGTACCGATCAATCGAATGTGCGGTACCGATAAATCGAAAGTGCGGAACCGATAAATCGATTGTGCGGTACCGAACAATCGAATGTGCGGTACCGATCAATCGAATGTGCGGTACCGATAAATCGAATGTGTGGTACCGATAAATCGAATGTGCGGTACCGATCAATCGAATGTACGGTGCCGATAAATCGAATGTGTGGTACCGATCAATCGAATGTGCGGTACCGATCAATCGAATGTACGGTACCGATCAATCGAATGTGCGGTGCCGATCAATCGAATGTGCTGTACCGATCAATCAAATGTGCGGTACCGATTAATAGAATGTGCGTTGCCGATAAATCGAATGTGCGGTACCGATGAATCGAATGTGCGGTAACGATCAATCGTATGTGCGGTACCGATAAATGGAATGTACGGTACCGATAAATCGAATGTGCGGTACCGATAAACAAAATGTGCGGTATCGATCAATCGAATGTGCGGTACCGATCAATCGAATGTGCGTTGCCGATAATTCGAATGTGCGGTACCGAACAATCGATGGTAAGGTACCGTTTAATCGAATGTGCGGTACCGACTAATCGAATGTGCGTTGACGATAAATCTAATGTGCGGTACCGATTAATCGAATGTGCGTTGCCGATCAATCGAATGTGCGGTACCGATCAATCGAATGTGCGGTAACGATCAATCGAATGTGCGGTACCGATCAATCGAATGTGTGGTTCCGATAAATCGAATGTGCGGTACCGATAAATCGTATGTGTGGTACCGATAAATCGTATGTGTGGTACCGATAAATCGAATGTGTGGTACCGATAAATCGAATGTGCGGTACCGATCAATCGAATGTACGGTGCCGATAAATCGAATGTGTGGTACCGATCAATCGAATGTGCTGTACCGATCAATCGAATGTACGGTACCGATCAATCGAATGTGCGGTGCCGATCAATCGAATGTGCTGTACCGATCAATCAAATGTGCGGTGCCGATTAATAGAATGTGCGTTGCCGATAAATCGAATGTGCGGTACCGATGAATCGAATGTGCGGTAACGATCAATCGTATGTGCGGTACCGATAAATGGAATGTACGCTACCGATAAATCGAATGTGCGGTACCGATAAACAGAATGTGCGGTATCGATCAATCGAATGTGCGGTACCGATCAATCGAATGTGCGTTGCCGATAATTCGAATGTGCGGTACCGAACAATCGATGGTAAGGTACCGTTTAATCGAATGTGTGGTACCGACTAATCGAATGTGCGTTGACGATAAATCTAATGTGCGGTACCGATTAATCGAATGTGCGTTGCCGATCAATCGAATGTGCGGTACCGATCAATCGAATGTGCGGTAACGATCAATCGAATGTGCGGTACCGATCAATCGAATGTGTGGTTCCGATAAATCGAATGTGCGGTACCGATAAATCGTATGTGTGGTACCGATAAATGGAATGTGCGGTGCCGATAAATCGAATGTGCGGTACCGATAAACAGAATGTGAGGTATCGATCAATCGAACGTGCGGTACCGATCAATCGAATGTGCGTTGCCGATAAATCGAATGTGCGGTACCGATCAATCGAATGTGCGGTACCGCTCAATCGAATGTGCGGTGCCGATCAATCGAATGTGCGGTACCGATCAATCGAATGTGCGGTACCGATTAATCGAATGTGCGTTGCCGATCAATCGAATGTGCGGTGACGATCAATCGAATGTGCGGTACCGATCAATCGAATGTGCCTTATCGATCAATCGAATGTGCGGTATCGATCAATCGAATGTGCGGTACCAATAAATAAAATGTGCGGTACCGATCAATCGAATGTGCGGTACCGATAAATTAAATGTGCGGTGCCGATAAATCGATTGTGCGGTATCGATCAATCGAATGTGTGGTACCGATCAATCGAATGTGCAGTGACGATCAATCGAATGTGCGATGACGATCAATCGAATGTGCGGTACCGATCAATCGAATGTGCGGTGCCGATAAATAGAAAGTGCGGTACCGATAAACAGAATGTGAGGTATCGATCAATCGAATGTGCGGTACCGATCAATCGAATGTGCGTTGCCGATAAATCGAATGTGCGGTGCCGATCAATCGAATGTGCGGTACCGATCAATCGATTGTGCGGTACCGAACAATCGAATGTGCGGTACCTATCAATCGAATGTGCCTTATCGATCAATCGAATGTGCGGTGCCGATAAATCGAAAGTGCGGAACCGATAAATCGAGTGTGCGGTACCGAACAATCGAATGTGCGGTACCGATCAATCGAATGTGCGGTACCGATAAATCGAATGTGTGGTACCGATAAATTGAATGTGCGGTACCGATCAATGGAATGTGCGGTACCGATCAATCGAATGTGCGGTACCGATAAATTAAATGTGCGTTGCCGATAAATCGAATGTGCGGTATCGATCAATCGAATGTGCGGTACCGATCAATCGAATGTGCGGTACCGATCAATCGAATGTGCGGTACCGATAAATCGAATGTGCGTTGCCGATAAATCGAATGTGCGGTACCGATCAATCGAATGTGCGGTACCGATCAATCGAATGTGCGGTACCGATAAATTAAATGTGCGGTGCCGATAAATCGATTGTGCGGTATCGATCAATCGAATGTGCGGTACCGATCAATCGAATGTGCGGTGACGATCAATCGAATGTGCGATGACGATCAATCGAATGTGCGGTACCGATCAATCGAATGTGCTGTACCGATAAATCGAATGTGCGTTGCCGATCAATCGAATGTGCGGTACCGATAAATCGAATGTGCGGTACCGATAAATCGTATGTGCGGTACCGACAAATGGAATGTGCGGTGCCGATAAATCGAATGCGCGGTACCGATAAACAGAATGTGAGGTGTTGATCAATCGAATGTGCGGTACCGATCAATCGAATGTGCGTTGCCGATAAATCGAATGTGCGGTACCGATCAATCGAATGTGCGGTACCGATCAATCGAATGTGCGGTACCGATAAATGGAATGTTCGGTACCGATAAATCGTATGTGCGGTACCGATAAATGGAATGTGCGGTACCGAACAATCGAATGTGCGGTACCGATAAATCGATTGTGCGGTATCGATCAATCGAATGTGCGGTACCGATAAATCGAATGTGCGGTACCGATAAATCGAACGTGCGGTACCGATCAATCGAATGTGCGGTGAGGATGAATCGAATGTGCGGTACCGATAAATCGAATGTGCGGTACCGATCAATCGAATGTGCCTTATCGATCAATCGAATGTGCGGTACCTATAAATCGAATGTGCGTTGCCGATAAATGGAATGTGCGGTACCGATCAATCGAATGTGCGGTAACGATCAATCGAATGTGCGGTACCGATAAATCGAATGTGCGGTACCGATAAATCGTATGTGCGGTACTGATAAATGGAATGTGCGGTACTGATTAACAGAATGTGCGGTATCGATCAATCGAATGTGCGGTACCGATCAATCGAATGTGCGTTGCCGATAATTCGAATGTGCGGTACCGAACAATCGATGGTGCGGTACCGATCAATCGAATGTGCGGTACCGATTAATCGAATGTGCGTTGCCGATAAATCGAATGTGCGGTACCAAATAATCGAATGTGCGGTAACGATCAATCGAATATGCGGTGCCGATAAATCGAATGTGCGGTACCAAATAATCGAATGTGCGGTAACGATCAATCGAATATGCGGTGCCGATCAATCGATTGTGCGGTACCGAACAATCGAATGTGCGGTACCGATCAATCGAATGTGCCTTATCGATCAATCGAATGTGCGGTGCCGATAAATCGAAAGTGCGGAACCGATAATTCGATTGTGCGGTACCGAACAATCGAATGTGCGGTACCGATAAATCGAAGGTGCGGTACCGATAAATCGAATGTGCGGTACCGATAAATCGAATGTGCGGTACCGATCAATCGAATGTGCGGTACCGATCAATCGAATGTGCGATGCCGATCAATCGAATGTGCGGTACCGATCAATCGAATGTGCGGTACCGATTAATCGAATGTGCGTTGCCGATCAATCGAATGTGCGGTACCGATCAATCGAATGTGCGGTTCCGATAAAGCGAATTTGCGGTACCGATCAATCGAATGTGCGGTACCGATCAATCGAATGTAAGATGCCGATCAATCGAATGTGCGGTACCGATCAATCGAATGTGCGGTACCGATTAATCGAATGTGCGTTGCCGATCAATCGAATGTGCGGTACCGATAAATCGAATGTGCGGTACCGATAAATCGTATGTGCGGTACTGGTAAATGGAATGTGCGGTACTGATTAACAGAATGTGCGGTATCGATCAATCGAATGTGCGGTACCGATCAATCGAATGTGCGTTGCCGATAATTCGAATGTGCGGTACCGAACAATCGATGGTGCGGTACCGATCAATCGAATGTGCGGTACCGATTAATCGAATGTGCGTTGCCGATAAATCGAATGTGCGGTACCAAATAATCGAATGTGCGGTAACGATCAATCGAATATGCGGTGCCGATAAATCGAATGTGCGGTACCAAATAATCGAATGTGCGGTAACGATCAATCGAATATGCGGTGCCGATCAATCGATTGTGCGGTACCGAACAATCGAATGTGCGGTACCGATCAATCGAATGTGCCTTATCGATCAATCGAATGTGCGGTGCCGATAAATCGAAAGTGCGGAACCGATAATTCGATTGTGCGGTACCGAACAATCGAATGTGCGGTACCGATAAATCGAAGGTGCGGTACCGATAAATCGAATGTGCGGTACCGATAAATCGAATGTGCGGTACCGATCAATCGAATGTGCGGTACCGATCAATCGAATGTGCGATGCCGATCAATCGAATGTGCGGTACCGATCAATCGAATGTGCGGTACCGATTAATCGAATGTGCGTTGCCGATCAATCGAATGTGCGGTACCGATCAATCGAATGTGCAGTTCCGATAAAGCGAATTTGCGGTGAGGATCAATCGAATGTGTGGTACCGATAAATAGAATGTGCGGTACCGATCAATCGAATGTGCGGTACCGATCAATCGAATGTGCGGTACCTATGAATCGAATGTGCGTTGCCTATAAATCGAATGTGCGGTACCGATCAATCGAATGTGCGGTACCGATCAATCGAATGTGCGGTTCCGATCAATCGAATGTGCGGTACCGATAAATCGTATGTGCGGTACCGATAAATCGAATGTGCCTTATCGATCAATCGAATGTGCGGTACCTATAAATCGAATGTGCGGTACCGATAAATCGAATGTGCGGTACCGATAAATCGAATGTGCGTTGCCGATAAATCGAATGTGCGGTACCGATCAATCGAATGTGCGGTACCGATCAATCGAATGTGCGGTACCGATAAATTAAATGTGCGGTGCCGATAAATCGATTGTGCGGTATCGATCAATCGAATGTGCGGTACCGATCAATCGAATGTGCGGTGACGATCAATCGAATGTGCGATGACGATCAATCGAATGTGCGGTACCGATCAATCGAATGTGCGGTACCGATAAATCGAATGTGCGTTGCCGATAAATCGAATGTGCGGTACCGATCAATCGAATGTGCGTGACCGATCAATCGAATGTGCGGTACCGATAAATCGAATGTGCGGTACCGATAAATCGTATGTGCGGTACCGACAAATGGAATGTGCGGTGCCGATAAATCGAATGTGCGGTACCGATAAACAGAATGTGAGGTGTCGATCAATCGAATGTGCGGTACCGATCAATCGAATGTGCGTTGCCGATAAATCGAATGTGCGGTACCGATCAATCGAATGTGCGGTACCGATCAATCGAATGTGCGGTACCGATAAATGGAATGTGCGGTACCGATAAATCGTATGTGCGGTACCGATAAATGGAATGTGCGGTACCGATCAATCGAATGTGCGGTACCGATAAATCGAATGTGCGGTACCGATCAATCGAATGTGCGGTACCGATAAATCGAATGTGCGGTACCGATAAATCGAACGTGCGATACCGATCAATCGAATGAGCGGTTCCGATCAATCGAATGTGCGGTGCCGATCAATCGAATATGCGGTACCGATAAATCGAATGTGCGGTGAGGATGAATCGAATGTGCGGTACCGATAAATCGAATGTGCGGTACCGATCAATCGAATGTGCCTTATCGATCAATCGAATGTGCGGTACCTATAAATCGAATGTGCGTTGCCGATAAATGGAATGTGCGGTACCGATCAATCGAATGTGCGGTACCGATCAATCGAATGTGCGGTACCGATCAATGGAATGTGCGGTACCGATCAATGGAATGTGCGGTACCGATCAATCGAATGTGCGGTACCGATTAATCGAATGTGCGTTGCCGAAAAATCTAATTTGCGGTACCGAACAATCGAATGTGCGGTTCCGATCAATCGAATGTGCGGTACCGATCAATCGAATGTGCGGTACCGATAAATCGAAAGTGCGGAATCGATAAATCGATTGTGCGGTACCGAACAATCGAATGTGCGGTACCGATCAATCGAATGTGCGGTACCGATAAATCGAATGTGTGGTACCGATAAATCGAATGTGCGGTACCGATCAATCGAATGTACGGTGCCGATAAATCGAATGTGTGGTACCGATAAATCGAATGTGCGGTACCGATCAATCGAATGTGTGGTTCCGATAAATCGAATGTGCGGTACCGAAAAATCGTATGTGTGGTACCGATAAATGGAACGTGCGGTGCCGATAAATCGAATGTGCGGTACCGATAAACAGAATGTGAGGTATCGATCAATCGAACGTGCGGTACCGATCAATCGAATGTGCGGTGCCGATAAATCGAATGTGCGGTACCGATCAATCGAATGTGCGGTACCGATCAATCGAATGTGCGGTGCCGATCAATCGAATGTGCGGTACCGATCAATCGAATGTGCGGTACCGATTAATCGAATGTGCCTTGCCGATCAATCGAATGTGCTGTGACGATCAATCGAATGTGCGGTACCGATCAATCGAATGTGCCTTATCGATCAATCGAATGTGCGGTATCGATCAATCGAATGTGCGGTACCAATATATAAAATGTGCGGTACCGATCAATCGAATGTGCGGTACCGATAAATTAAATGTGCGGTGCCGATAAATCGATTGTGCGGTATCGATCAATCGAATGTGCGGTACCGATCAATCGAATGTGCAGTGACGATCAATCGAATGTGCGATGACGATCAATCGAATGTGCGGTACCGATCAATCGAATGTGCGGTGCCGATAAATAGAAAGTGCGGTACCGATAAACAGAATGTGAGGTATCGATCAATCGAATGTGCGGTACCGATCAATCGAATGTGCGTTGCCGATAAATCGAATGTGCGGTGCCGATCAATCGAATGTGCGGTACCGATCAATCGATTGTGCGGTACCGAACAATCGAATGTGCGGTACCTATCAATCGAATGTGTGGTACCGATAAATTGAATGTGCGGTACCGATCAATGGAATGTGCGGTACCGATCAATCGAATGTGCGGTACCGATAAATTAAATGTGCGGTATCGATAAATCCATTGTGCGGTATCGATCAATCGAATGTGCGGTACCGATCAATCGAATGTGCGGTGACGATCAATCGAATGTGCGATGACGATCAATCGAATGTGCGGTACCGATCAATCGAATGTGCGGTACCGATAAATCGAATGTGCGGTACCGATAAATCGTATGTGCGGTACCGATAAATCGAATGTTCGGTACCGATCAATCGAAGGTGCGGTACCGATCATTTGAATGTTAGTAACCGATCAATCGAATGTGTGATACCGTACAATCGAATGGGCGATACCGATCAATCGAACGAATGGTACCGATCAATCGAAAGTGCGGTACCGATCAATCGAATGTGCGGTACCGATAAATCGTATGTGCGGTACCGATAAATCGAATGTGCCTTATCGATCAATCGAATGTGCGGTACCTATAAATCGAATGTGCGGTACCGATAAATCGAATATGCGGTACCGATAAATCGAATGTGCGGTTCCGATCAATCGAATGTGCGGTACCGATAAATCGAATGTGCGGTACCGATAAACAGAATGTGCGGTATCGATCAATCGAATGTGCGGTGCCGATAAATCGAATGTGCGGTACCGATAAATCGAATATGGGGTACCGATGAATCGAATGTGCGGTTCCGATCAATCGAATGTGCGGTACCGATAAATCGAATGTGCGGTACCGATAAAGCGAATTTGCGGTGAGGATCAATCGAATGTGTGGTACCGATAAATAGAATGTGCGGTACCGATCAATCGAATGTGCAGTACCGATCAATCGAATGTGCGGTACCTATGAATCGAATGTGCGTTGCCTATAAATGGAATGTGCGGTACCGATCAATCGAATGTGCGGTACCGATCAATCGAATGTGCGGTTCCGATCAATCGAATGTGCGGTACCGATAAATCGTATGTGCGGTACCGATAAATCGAATGTGCCTTATCGATCAATCGAATGTGCGGTACCTATAAATCGAATGTGCGGTACCGATAAATCGAATGTGCGGTACCGATAAATCGAATGTGCGGTTCCGATCAATCGAATGTGCGGTACCGATAAATCGAATGTGCGGTACCGATAAACAGAATGTGCGGTATCGATCAATCGAATGTGCGGTACCGATCAATCGAATGTGCGGTACCTATAAATCGAATGTGCGTTGCCGATAAATGGAATGTGCGGTACCGATCAATCGAATGTGCGGTACCGATCAATCGAATGTGCGGTTCCGATCAATCGAATGTGCGGTACCGATAAATCGTATGTGCGGTACTGATAAATCGAATGTGCCTTATCGATCAATCGAATGTGCGGTACCTATAAATCGAATGTGCGTTGCCGATCAATCGAATGTGCGGTACCGATCAATCGAATGTGCGGTACCGATCAATCGAATGTGCGGTACCGATAAATCAAATGTGCGGTACCGATAAATCGAATGTGCGGTAACGATCAATCGAATGTGCGGTACCGATAAATCGAATGTGCGGTACCGATAAACAGAATGTGCGGTACCGATCAATCGAATGTGCGTTGCCGATAATTCGAATGTGCGGTACCGAACAATCGAATGTGCGGTACCGATCAATCGAATGTGCGGTACCGATTAATCGAATGTGCGTTGCCGAAAAATCTAATTTGCGGTACCGAACAATCGAATGTGCGGTTCCGATCAATCGAATGTGCGGTACCGATCAATCGAATGTGCGGTGCCGATAAATCGAAAGTGCGGAATCGATAAATCGATTGTGCGGTACTGAACAATCGAATGTGCGGTACCGATCAATCGAATGTGCGGTACCGATAAATCGAATGTGTGGTACCGATAAATCGAATGTGCGGTACCGATCAATCGAATGTACGGTGCCGATAAATCGAATGTGTGGTACCGATAAATCGAATGTGCGGTACCGATCAATCGAATGTGTGGTTCCGATAAATCGAATGTGCGGTGCCGATCAATCGAATGTGCGGTACCGATCAATCGAATGTGCGGTACCGATTAATCGAATGTGCGTTGCCGATCAATCGAATGTGCGGTGACGATCAATCGAATGTGCGGTACCGATCAATCGAATGTGCCTTATCGATCAATCGAATGTGCGGTATCGATCAATCGAATGTGCGGTACCAATAAATAAAATGTGCGGTACCGATCAATCGAATGTGCGGTACCGATAAATTAAATGTGCGGTGCCGATAAATCGATTGTGCGGTATCGATCAATCGAATGTGCGGTACCGATCAATCGAATGTGCGTTGCCGATAAATCGAATGTGCGGTGCCGATCAATCGAATGTGCGGTACCGATCAATCGATTGTGCGGTACCGAACAATCGAATGTGCGGTACCTATCAATCGAATGTGCCTTATCGATCAATCGAATGTGCGGTGCCGATAAATCGAAAGTGCGGAACCGATAAATCGATTGTGCGGTACCGAACAATCGAATGTGCGGTACCGATCAATCGAATGTGCGGTACCGATAAATCGATTGTGTGGTACCGATAAATTGAATGTGCGGTACCGATCAATAAAATGTGCGGTACCGATCAATCGAATGTGCGGTACCGATCAATTAAATGTGCGGTGTCGATAAATCCATTGTGCGGTATCGATCAATCGAATGTGCGGTACCGATCAATCGAATGTGCGGTACCGATAAATCGAATGTGTGGTACCGATAAATCGAATGTGCGGTACCGATCAATCGAATGTACGGTGCCGATAAATCGAATGTGTGGTACCGATAAATCGAATGTGCGGTACCGATCAATCGAATGTGTGGTTCCGATAAATCGAATGTGCGGTGCCGATCAATCGAATGTGCGGTACCGATCAATCGAATGTGCGGTACCGATTAATCGAATGTGCGTTGCCGATCAATCAAGTGTGCGGTGACGATCAATCGAATGTGCGGTACCGATCAATCGAATGTGCCTTATCGATCATTCGAATGTGCGGTATCGATCAATCGAATGTGCGGTACCAATAAATAAAATGTGCGGTACCGATCAATCGAATGTGCGGTACCGATAAATTAAATGTGCGGTGCCGATAAATCGATTGTGCGGTATCGATCAATCGAATGTGCGGTACCGATCAATCGAATGTGCGTTGCCGATAAATCGAATGTGCGGTGCCGATCAATCGAATGTGCGGTACCGATCAATCGAATGTGCGGTACCGAACAATCGAATGTGCGGTACCGATCAATCGAATGTGCCTTATCGATCAATCGAATGTGCGGTATCGATCAATCGAATGTGCGGTACCAATAAATAAAATGTGCGGTACCGATCAATCGAATGTGCGGTACCGATAAATTAAATGTGCCTTGCCGATAAATCGATTGTGCGGTATCGATCAATCGAATGTGCGGTACCGATCAATCGAATGTGCAGTGACGATCAATCGAATGTGCGATGACGATCAATCGAATGTGCGGTACCGATCAATCGAATGTGCGGTGCCGATAAATAGAAAGTGCGGTACCGATAAACAGAATGTGAGGTATCGATCAATCGAATGTGCGGTACCGATCAATCGAATGTGCGTTGCCGATAAATCGAATGTGCGGTGCCGATCAATCGAATGTGCGGTACCGATCAATCGATTGTGCGGTACCGAACAATCGAATGTGCGGTACCTATCAATCGAATGTGCCTTATCGATCAATCGAATGTGCGGTGCCGATAAATCGAAAGTGCGGAACCGATAAATCGATTGTGCGGTACCGAACAATCGAATGTGCGGTACCGATCAATCGAATGTGCGGTACCGATAAATCGATTGTGTGGTACCGATAAATTGAATGTGCGGTACCGATCAATGGAATGTGCGGTACCGATCAATCGAATGTGCGGTACCGATAAATTAAATGTGCGGTGTCGATAAATCCATTGTGCGGTATCGATCAATCGAATGTGCGGTACCGATCAATCGAATGTGCGGTGACGATCAATCGAATGTGCGATGACGATCAATCGAATGTGCGGTACCGATCAATCGAATGTGCGATACCGATAAATCGAATGTGCGTTGCCGATAAATCGAATGTGCGGTACCGATCAATCGAATGTGCGGTACCGATCAATCGAATGTGCGGTACCGATAAATCGTATGTGCGGTACCGATAAATCGAATGTGCCTTATCGATCAATCGAATGTGCGGTACCTATAAATCGAATGTGCGGTACCGATAAATCGAATATGCGGTACCGATAAATCGAATGTGCGGTTCCGATCAATCGAATGTGCGGTACCGATAAATCGAATGTGCGGTACCGATAAACAGAATGTGCGGTATCGATCAATCGAATGTGCGGTGCCGATCAATCGAATGTGCGGTACCGATCAATCGAATGTGCGGTGCCGATAAAGCGAATTTGCGGTGAGGATCAATCGAATGTGTGGTACCGATAAATAGAATGTGCGGTACCGATCAATCGAATGTGCGGTACCGATCAATCGAATGTGCGGTACCTATGAATCGAATGTGCGTTGCCTATAAATGGAATGTGCGGTACCGATCAATCGAATGTGCGGTACCTTTCAATCGAATGTGCGGTTCCGATCAATCGAATGTGCGGTACCGATAAATCGTATGTGCGGTATCGATCAATCGAATGTGCGGTACCGATCAATCGAATGTGCGGTACCTATAAATCGAATGTGTGGTACCGATAAATCGAATGTGCGGTACCGATAAATCGAATGTGCGGTACCGATCAATCGAATGTGTGGTACCGATAAATCGAATGTGCGGTACCGATAAACAGAATGTGCGGTATCGATCAATCGAATGTGCGGTACCGATCAATCGAATGTGCGGTACCTATAAATCGAATGTGCGTTGCCGATAAATGGAATGTGCGGTACCGATCAATCGAATGTGCGGTACCGATCAATCGAATGTGCGGTTCCGATCAATCGAATGTGCGGTACCGATAAATCGTATGTGCGGTACTGATAAATCGAATGTGCCTTATCGATCAATCGAATAGGCGGTACCTATAAATCGAATGTGCGTTGCCGATAAATCGAATGTGCGGTACCGATCAATCGAATGTGCGGTACCGATCAATCGAATGTGCGGTACCGATAAATCAAATGTGCGGTACCGATAAATCGAATGTGCGGTAACGATCAATCGAATGTGCGGTACCGATAAATCGAATGTGCGGTACCGATAAACAGAATGTGCGGTACCGATCAATCGAATGTGCGTTGCCGATAATTCGAATGTGCGGTACCGAACAATCGAATGTGCGGTACCGATCAATCGAATGTGCGGTACCGATTAATCGAATGTGCGTTGCCGATAAATCTAATTTGCGGTACCGAACAATCGAATGTGCGGTTCCGATCAATCGAATGTGCGGTACCGATCAATCGAATGTGCGGTTCCGATAAATCGAAAGTGCGGAATCGAAAAATCGATTGTGCGGTACCGAACAATCGAATGTGCGGTACCGATCAATCGAATGTGCGGTACCGATAAATCGAATGTGCGGTACCGATAAATCGAATGTGCGGTACCGATCAATCGAATGTGTGGTTCCGATAAATCGAATGTGCGGTGCCGATCAATCGAATGTGCGGTACCGATCAATCGAATGTGCGGTACCGATTAATCGAATGTGCGTTGCCGATCAATCGAATGTGCGGTGACGATCAATCGAATGTGCGGTACCGATCAATCGAATGTGCCTTATCGATCAATCGAATGTGCGGTATCGATCAATCGAATGTGCGGTACCAATAAATAAAATGTGCGGTACCGATCAATCGAATGTGCGGTACCGATAAATTAAATGTGCGGTGTCGATAAATCCATTGTGCGGTATCGATCAATCGAATGTGCGGTACCGATCAATCGAATGTGCGGTGACGATCAATCGAATGTGCGATGACGATCAATCGAATGTGCGGTACCGATCAATCGAATGTGCGATACCGATAAATCGAATGTGCGTTGCCGATAAATCGAATGTGTTGTACCGATCAATCGAATGTGCGGTACCGATCAATCGAATGTGCGGTACCGATAAATCGTATGTGCGGTACCGATAAATCGAATGTGCCTTATCGATCAATCGAATGTGCGGTACCTATAAATCGAATGTGCGGTACCGATAAATCGAATATGCGGTACCGATAAATCGAATGTGCGGTTCCGATCAATCGAATGTGCGGTACCGATAAATCGAATGTGCGGTACCGATAAACAGAATGTGCGGTATCGATCAATCGAATGTGCGGTGCCGATCAATCGAATGTGCGGTACCGATCAATCGAATGTGCGGTGCCGATAAAGCGAATTTGCGGTGAGGATCAATCGAATGTTAGGTACCGATAAATAGAATGTGCGGTACCGATCAATCGAATGTGCGGTACCGATCAATCGAATGTGCGGTACCTATGAATCGAATGTGCGTTGCCTATAAATGGAATGTGCGGTACCGATCAATCGAATGTGCGGTACCTTTCAATCGAATGTGCGGTTCCGATCAATCGAATGTGCGGTACCGATAAATCGTATGTGCGGTACCGATAAATCGAATGTGCCTTATCGATCAATCGAATGTGCGGTACCTATAAATCGAATGTGCGGTACCGATCAATCGAATGTGCGGTACCGATAAATCGAATGTGCGGTACCGATCAATCGAATGTGTAGTACCGATAAATCGAATGTGCGGTACCGATAAACAGAATGTGCGGTATCGATCAATCGAATGTGCGGTACCGATCAATCGAATGTGCGGTACCTATAAATCGAATGTGCGTTGCCGATAAATGGAATGTGCGGTACCGAACAATCGAATGTGCGGTACCGATCAATCGAATGTGCGGTTCCGATCAATCGAATGTGCGGTACCGATAAATCGTATGTGCGGTACTGATAAATCGAATGTGCCTTATCGATCAATCGAATGTGCGGTACCTATAAATCGAATGTGCGTTGCCGATAAATCGAATGTGCGGTACCGATCAATCGAATGTGCGGTACCGATCAATCGAATGTGCGGTACCGATAAATCAAATGTGCGGTACCGATAAATCGAATGTGCGGTAACGATCAATCGAATGTGCGGTACCGATAAATCGAATGTGCGGTACCGATAAACAGAATGTGCGGTACCGAACAATCGAATGTGCGGTACCGATCAATCGAATGTGCGGTACCGATTAATCGAATGTGCGTTGCCGATAAATCTAATTTGCGGTACCGAACAATCGAATGTGCGGTTCCGATCAATCGAATGTGCGGTACCGATCAATCGAATGTGCGGTACCGATAAATCGAAAGTGCGGAATCGATAAATCGATTGTGCGGTACCGAACAATCGAATGTGCGGTACCGATCAATCGAATGTGCGGTACCGATAAATCGAATGTGTGGTACCGATAAATCGAATGTGCGGTACCGATCAATCGAATGTGTGGTTCCGATAAATCGAATGTGCGGTGCCGATCAATCGAATGTGCGGTACCGATCAATCGAATGTGCGGTACCGATTAATCGAATGTGCGTTGCCGATCAATCGAATGTGCGGTGACGATCAATCGAATGTGCGGTACCGATCAATCGAATGTGCCTTATCGATAAATCGAATGTGCGGTATCGATCAATCGAATGTGCGGTACCAATAAATAAAATGTGCGGTACCGATCAATCGAATGTGCGGTACCGATAAATTAAATGTGCGGTGCCGATAAATCGATTGTGCGGTATCGATCAATCGAATGTGCGGTACCGATCAATCGAATGTGCAGTGACGATCAATCGAATGTGCGGTACCGATCAATCGAATGTGCGGTACCTATGAATCGAATGTGCGTTGCCTATAAATGGAATGTGCGGTACCGATCAATCGAATGTGCGGTACCGATCAATCGAATGTGCGGTTCCGATCAATCGAATGTGCGGTACCGATAAATCGTATGTGCGGTACCGATAAATCGAATGTGCCTTATCGATCAATCGAATGTGCGGTACCTATAAATCGAATGTGCGGTACCGATCAATCGAATGTGCGGTACCGATAAATCGAATGTGCGGTACCGATCAATCGAATGTGCGGTACCGATAAATCGAATGTGCGGTACCGATGAATCGAATGTGCGGTACCGATCAATCGAATGTGTGGTTCCGATAAATCGAATGTGCGGTGCCGATCAATCGAATGTGCGGTACCGATCAATCGAATGTGCGGTACCGATTAATCGAATGTGCGTTGCCGATCAATCGAATGTGCGGTGACGATCAATCGAATGTGCGGTACCGATCAATCGAATGTGCCTTATCGATCAATCGAATGTGCGGTATCGATCAATCGAATGTGCGGTACCAATAAATAAAATGTGCGGTACCGATCAATCGAATGTGCGGTACCGATAAATTAAATGTGCGGTATCGATCAATCGAATGTGCGGTACCGATCAATCGAATGTGCGGTGACGATCAATCGAATGTGCGATGACGATCAATCGAATGTGCGGTACCGATCAATCGAATGTGCGATACCGATAAATCGAATGTGCGTTGCCGATAAATCGAATGTGCGGTACCGATCAATCGAATGTGCGGTACCGATCAATCGAATGTGCGGTACCGATAAATCGTATGTGCGGTACCGATAAATCGAATGTGCCTTATCGATCAATCGAATGTGTGGTACCTATAAATCGAATGTGCGGTACCGATAAATCGAATATGCGGTACCGATAAATCGAATGTGCGGTACCGATCAATGGAATGTGCGGTACCGATCAATCGAATGTGCGGTACCGATCAATTAAATGTGCGGTGTCGATAAATCCATTGTGCGGTATCGATCAATCGAATGTGCGGTACCGATCAATCGAATGTGCGGTACCGATAAATCGAATGTGTGGTACCGATAAATCGAATGTGCGGTACCGATCAATCGAATGTACGGTGCCGATAAATCGAATGTGTGGTACCGATAAATCGAATGTGCGGTACCGATCAATCGAATGTGTGGTTCCGATAAATCGAATGTGCGGTGCCGATCAATCGAATGTGCGGTACCGATCAATCGAATGTGCGGTACCGATTAATCGAATGTGCGTTGCCGATCAATCGAATGTGCGGTGACGATCAATCGAATGTGCGGTACCGATCAATCGAATGTGCCTTATCGATCAATCGAATGTGCGGTATCGATCAATCGAATGTGCGGTACCAATAAATAAAATGTGCGGTACCGATCAATCGAATGTGCGGTACCGATAAATTAAATGTGCGGTGCCGATAAATCGATTGTGCGGTATCGATCAATCGAATGTGCGGTACCGATCAATCGAATGTGCGTTGCCGATAAATCGAATGTGCGGTGCCGATCAATCGAATGTGCGGTACCGATCAATCGATTGTGCGCTACCGAACAATCGAATGTGCGGTACCTATCAATCGAATGTGCCTTATCGATCAATCGAATGTGCGGTGCCGATAAATCGAAAGTGCGGAACCGATAAATCGATTGTGCGGTACCGAACAATCGAATGTGCGGTACCGATCAATCGAATGTGCGGTACCGATAAATCGATTGTGTGGTACCGATAAATTGAATGTGCGGTACCGATCAATGGAATGTGCGGTACCGATCAATCGAATGTGCGGTACCGATCAATTAAATGTGCGGTGTCGATAAATCCATTGTGCGGTATCGATCAATCGAATGTGCGGTACCGATCAATCGAATGTGCGGTGACGATCAATCGAATGTGCGATGACGATCAATCGAATGTGCGGTACCGATCAATCGAATGTGCGATACCGATAAATCGAATGTGCGTTGCCGATAAATCGAATGTGCGGTACCGATCAATCGAATGTGCGGTACCGATCAATCGAATGTGCGGTACCGATAAATCGTATGTGCGGTACCGATAAATCGAATGTGCCTTATCGATCAATCGAATGTGCGGTACCTATAAATCGAATGTGCGGTACCGATCAATCGAATATGCGGTACCGATAAATCGAATGTGCGGTTCCGATCAATCGAATGTGCGGTACCGATAAATCGAATGTGCGGTACCGATAAACAGAATGTGCGGTACCGATCAATCGAATGTGCGGTGCCGATAAAGCGAATTTGCGGTGAGGATCAATCGAATGTGCGGTACCGATAAATAGAATGTGCGGTACCGATCAATCGAATGTGCGTTGCCGATCAATCGAATGTGCGGTACCTATGAATCGAATGTGCGTTGCCTATAAATGGAATGTGCGGTACCGATCAATCGAATGTGCGGTACCGATCAATCGAATGTGCGGTTCCGATCAATCGAATGTGCGGTACCGATAAATCGTATGTGCGGTACCGATAAATCGAATGTGCCTTATCGATCAATCGAATGTGCGGTACCTATAAATCGAATGTGCGGTACCGATAAATCGAATGTGCGGTACCGATAAATCGAATGTGCGGTACCGATCAATCGAATGTGCGGTACCGATAAATCGAATGTGCGGTACCGATGAATCGAATGTGCGGTACCGATCAATCGAATGTGTGGTTCCGATAAATCGAATGTGCGGTGCCGATCAATCGAATGTGCGGTACCGATCAATCGAATGTACGGTACCTATTAATCGAATGTGAGTTGCCGATCAATCGAATGTGCGGTGACGATCAATCGAATGTGCGGTACCGATCAATCGAATGTGCCTTATCGATCAATCGAATGTGCGGTATCGATCAATCGAATGTGCGGTACCAATAAATAAAATGTGCGGTACCGATCAATCGAATGTGCGGTACCGATAAATTAAATGTGCGGTGCCGATAAATCGATTGTGCGGTATCGATCAATCGAATGTGCGGTACCGATCAATCGAATGTGCAGTGACGATCAATCGAATGTGCGATGACGATCAATCGATTGTGTGGTACCGATAAATTGAATGTGCGGTACCGATCAATGGAATGTGCGGTACCGATCAATCGAATGTGCGGTACCGATCAATTAAATGTGCGGTGTCGATAAATCCATTGTGCGGTATCGATCAATCGAATGTGCGGTACCGATCAATCGAATGTGCGGTGACGATCAATCGAATGTGCGATGACGATCAATCGAATGTGCGGTACCGATCAATCGAATGTGCGATACCGATAAATCGAATGTGCGTTGCCGATAAATCGAATGTGCGGTACCGATCAATCGAATGTGCGGTACCGATCAATCGAATGTGCGGTACCGATAAATCGTATGTGCGGTACCGATAAATCGAATGTGCCTTATCGATCAATCGAATGTGCGGTACCTATAAATCGAATGTGCGGTACCGATCAATCGAATATGCGGTACCGATAAATCGAATGTGCGGTTCCGATCAATCGAATGTGCGGTACCGATAAATCGAATGTGCGGTACCGATAAACAGAATGTGCGGTACCGATCAATCGAATGTGCGGTGCCGATAAAGCGAATTTGCGGTGAGGATCAATCGAATGTGCGGTACCGATAAATAGAATGTGCGGTACCGATCAATCGAATGTGCGTTGCCGATCAATCGAATGTGCGGTACCTATGAATCGAATGTGCGTTGCCTATAAATGGAATGTGCGGTACCGATCAATCGAATGTGCGGTACCGATCAATCGAATGTGCGGTTCCGATCAATCGAATGTGCGGTACCGATAAATCGTATGTGCGGTACCGATAAATCGAATGTGCCTTATCGATCAATCGAATGTGCGGTACCTATAAATCGAATGTGCGGTACCGATAAATCGAATGTGCGGTACCGATAAATCGAATGTGCGGTACCGATCAATCGAATGTGCGGTACCGATAAATCGAATGTGCGGTACCGATGAATCGAATGTGCGGTACCGATCAATCGAATGTGTGGTTCCGATAAATCGAATGTGCGGTGCCGATCAATCGAATGTGCGGTACCGATCAATCGAATGTGCGGTACCTATTAATCGAATGTGAGTTGCCGATCAATCGAATGTGCGGTGACGATCAATCGAATGTGCGGTACCGATCAATCGAATGTGCCTTATCGATCAATCGAATGTGCGGTATCGATCAATCGAATGTGCGGTACCAATAAATAAAATGTGCGGTACCGATCAATCGAATGTGCGGTACCGATAAATTAAATGTGCGGTGCCGATAAATCGATTGTGCGGTATCGATCAATCGAATGTGCGGTACCGATCAATCGAATGTGCAGTGACGATCAATCGAATGTGCGATGACGATCAATCGAATGTGCGGTACCGATCAATCGAATGTGCGGTACCTATAAATCGAATGTGCGTTGCCGATAAATGGAATGTGCGGTACCGAACAATCGAATGTGCGGTACCGATCAATCGAATGTGCGGTTCCGATCAATCGAATGTGCGGTACCGATAAATCGTATGTGCGGTACTGATAAATCGAATGTGCCTTATCGATCAATCGAATGTGCGGTACCGATTAATCGAATGTGCGTTGCCGATAAATCTAATTTGCGGTACCGAACAATCGAATGTGCGGTTCCGATCAATCAAATGTGCGGTACCGATCAATCGAATGTGCGGTACCGATAAATCGAAAGTGCGGAATCGATAAATCGATTGTGCGGTACCGAACAATCGAATGTGCGGTACCGATCAATCGAATGTGCGGTACCGATAAATCGAATGTGTGGTACCGATAAATCGAATGTGCGGTACCGATCAATCGAATGTGTGGTTCCGATAAATCGAATGTGCGGTGCCGATCAATCGAATGTGCGGTACCGATCAATCGAATGTGCGGTACCGATTAATCGAATGTGCGTTGCCGATCAATCGAATGTGCGGTGACGATCAATCGAATGTGCGGTACCGATCAATCGAATGTGCCTTATCGATAAATCGAATGTGCGGTATCGATCAATCGAATGTGCGGTACCAATAAATAAAATGTGCGGTACCGATCAATCGAATGTGCGGTACCGATAAATTAAATGTGCGGTGCCGATAAATCGATTGTGCGGTATCGATCAATCGAATGTGCGGTACCGATCAATCGAATGTGCAGTGACGATCAATCGAATGTGCGGTACCGATCAATCGAATGTGCGGTACCTATGAATCGAATGTGCGTTGCCTATAAATGGAATGTGCGGTACCGATCAATCGAATGTGCGGTACCGATCAATCGAATGTGCGGTTCCGATCAATCGAATGTGCGGTACCGATAAATCGTATGTGCGGTACCGATAAATCGAATGTGCCTTATCGATCAATCGAATGTGCGGTACCTATAAATCGAATGTGCGGTACCGATCAATCGAATGTGCGGTACCGATAAATCGAATGTGCGGTACCGATCAATCGAATGTGCGGTACCGATAAATCGAATGTGCGGTACCGATGAATCGAATGTGCGGTACCGATCAATCGAATGTGTGGTTCCGATAAATCGAATGTGCGGTGCCGATCAATCGAATGTGCGGTACCGATCAATCGAATGTGCGGTACCGATCAATCGAATGTGCGTTGCCGATCAATCGAATGTGCGGTGACGATCAATCGAATGTGCGGTACCGATCAATCGAATGTGCCTTATCGATCAATCGAATGTGCGGTATCGATCAATCGAATGTGCGGTACCAATAAATAAAATGTGCGGTACCGATCAATCGAATGTGCGGTACCGATAATTTAAATGTGCGGTATCGATCAATCGAATGTGCGGTACCGATCAATCGAATGTGCGGTGACGATCAATCGAATGTGCGATGACGATCAATCGAATGTGCGGTACCGATCAATCGAATGTGCGATACCGATAAATCGAATGTGCGTTGCCGATAAATCGAATGTGCGGTACCGATCAATCGAATGTGCGGTACCGATCAATCGAATGTGCGGTACCGATAAATCGTATGTGCGGTACCGATAAATCGAATGTGCCTTATCGATCAATCGAATGTGTGGTACCTATAAATCGAATGTGCGGTACCGATAAATCGAATATGCGGTACCGATAAATCGAATGTGCGGTACCGATCAATGGAATGTGCGGTACCGATCAATCGAATGTGCGGTACCGATCAATTAAATGTGCGGTGTCGATAAATCCATTGTGCGGTATCGATCAATCGAATGTGCGGTACCGATCAATCGAATGTGCGGTACCGATAAATCGAATGTGTGGTACCGATAAATCGAATGTGCGGTACCGATCAATCGAATGTACGGTGCCGATAAATCGAATGTGTGGTACCGATAAATCGAATGTGCGGTACCGATCAATCGAATGTGTGGTTCCGATAAATCGAATGTGCGGTGCCGATCAATCGAATGTGCGGTACCGATCAATCGAATGTGCGGTACCGATTAATCGAATGTGCGTTGCCGATCAATCGAATGTGCGGTGACGATCAATCGAATGTGCGGTACCGATCAATCGAATGTGCCTTATCGATCAATCGAATGTGCGGTATCGATCAATCGAATGTGCGGTACCAATAAATAAAATGTGCGGTACCGATCAATCGAATGTGCGGTACCGATAAATTAAATGTGCGGTGCCGATAAATCGATTGTGCGGTATCGATCAATCGAATGTGCGGTACCGATCAATCGAATGTGCGTTGCCGATAAATCGAATGTGCGGTGCCGATCAATCGAATGTGCGGTACCGATCAATCGATTGTGCGGTACCGAACAATCGAATGTGCGGTACCTATCAATCGAATGTGCCTTATCGATCAATCGAATGTGCGGTGCCGATAAATCGAAAGTGCGGAACCGATAAATCGATTGTGCGGTACCGAACAATCGAATGTGCGGTACCGATCAATCGAATGTGCGGTACCGATAAATCGATTGTGTGGTACCGATAAATTGAATGTGCGGTACCGATCAATGGAATGTGCGGTACCGATCAATCGAATGTGCGGTACCGATCAATTAAATGTGCGGTGTCGATAAATCCATTGTGCGGTATCGATCAATCGAATGTGCGGTACCGATCAATCGAATGTGCGGTGACGATTAATCGAATGTGCGATGACGATCAATCGAATGTGCGGTACCGATCAATCGAATGTGCGATACCGATAAATCGAATGTGCGTTGCCGATAAATCGAATGTGCGGTACCGATCAATCGAATGTGCGGTACCGATCAATCGAATGTGCGGTACCGATAAATCGTATGTGCGGTACCGATAAATCGAATGTGCCTTATCGATCAATCGAATGTGCGGTACCTATAAATCGAATGTGCGGTACCGATCAATCGAATATGCGGTACCGATAAATCGAATGTGCGGTTCCGATCAATCGAATGTGCGGTACCGATAAATCGAATGTGCGGTACCGATAAACAGAATGTGCGGTACCGATCAATCGAATGTGCGGTGCCGATAAAGCGAATTTGCGGTGAGGATCAATCGAATGTGCGGTACCGATAAATAGAATGTGCGGTACCGATCAATCGAATGTGCGTTGCCGATCAATCGAATGTGCGGTACCTATGAATCGAATGTGCGTTGCCTATAAATGGAATGTGCGGTACCGATCAATCGAATGTGCGGTACCGATCAATCGAATGTGCGGTTCCGATCAATCGAATGTGCGGTACCGATAAATCGTATGTGCGGTACCGATAAATCGAATGTGCCTTATCGATCAATCGAATGTGCGGTACCTATAAATCGAATGTGCGGTACCGATAAATCGAATGTGCGGTACCGATAAATCGAATGTGCGGTACCGATCAATCGAATGTGCGGTACCGATAAATCGAATGTGCGGTACCGATGAATCGAATGTGCGGTACCGATCAATCGAATGTGTGGTTCCGATAAATCGAATGTGCGGTGCCGATCAATCGAATGTGCGGTACCGATCAATCGAATGTGCGGTACCTATTAATCGAATGTGAGTTGCCGATCAATCGAATGTGCGGTGACGATCAATCGAATGTGCGGTACCGATCAATCGAATGTGCCTTATCGATCAATCGAATGTGCGGTATCGATCAATCGAATGTGCGGTACCAATAAATAAAATGTGCGGTACCGATCAATCGAATGTGCGGTACCGATAAATTAAATGTGCGGTGCCGATAAATCGATTGTGCGGTATCGATCAATCGAATGTGCGGTACCGATCAATCGAATGTGCAGTGACGATCAATCGAATGTGCGATGACGATCAATCGAATGTGCGGTACCGATCAATCGATTGTGCGGTACCGAACAATCGAATGTGCGGTACCTATCAATCGAATGTGCCTTATCGATCAATCGAATGTGCGGTGCCGATAAATCGAAAGTGCGGAACCGATAAATCGATTGTGCGGTACCGAACAATCGAATGTGCGGTACCGATCAATCGAATGTGCGGTACCGATAAATCGATTGTGCGGTATCGATCAATCGAATGTGCGGTACCGATCAATCGAATGTGCGGTGACGATCAATCGAATGTGCGATGACGATCAATCGAATGTGCGGTACCGATCAATCGAATGTGCGATACCGATAAATCGAATGTGCGTTGCCGATAAATCGAATGTGCGGTACCGATCAATCGAATGTGCGGTACCGATCAATCGAATGTGCGGTACCGATAAATCGTATGTGCGGTACCGATAAATCGAATGTGCCTTATCGATCAATCGAATGTGCGGTACCTATAAATCGAATGTGCGGTACCGATAAATCGAATATGCGGTACCGATAAATCGAATGTGCGGTTCCGATCAATCGAATGTGCGGTACCGATAAATCGAATGTGCGGTACCGATAAACAGAATGTGCGGTATCGATCAATCGAATGTGCGGTGCCGATCAATCGAATGTGCGGTACCGATCAATCGAATGTGCGGTGCCGATAAAGCGAATTTGCGGTGAGGATCAATCGAATGTGTGGTACCGATAAATAGAATGTGCGGTACCGATCAATCGAATGTGCGGTACCGATCAATCGAATGTGCGGTACCTATGAATCGAATGTGCGTTGCCTATAAATGGAATGTGCGGTACCGATCAATCGAATGTGCGGTACCTTTCAATCGAATGTGCGGTTCCGATCAATCGAATGTGCGGTACCGATAAATCGTATGTGCGGTACCGATAAATCGAATGTGCCCTATCGATCAATCGAATGTGCGGTACCTATAAATCGAATGTGCGGTACCGATAAATCGAATGTGCGGTACCGATAAATCGAATGTGCGGTACCGATCAATCGAATGTGTGGTACCGATAAATCGAATGTGCGGTACCGATAAACAGAATGTGCGGTATCGATCAATCGAATGTGCGGTACCGATCAATCGAATGTGCGGTACCTATAAATCGAATGTGCGTTGCCGATAAATGGAATTTGCGGTACCGATCAATCGAATGTGCGGTACCGATCAATCGAATGTGCGGTTCCGATCAATCGAATGTGCGGTACCCATAAATCGTATGTGCGGTACTGATAAATCGAATGTGCCTTATCGATCAATCGAATGTGCGGTACCTATAAATCGAATGTGCGTTGCCGATAAATCGAATGTGCGGTACCGATCAATCGAATGTGCGGTACCGATCAATCGAATGTGCGTTGCCGATAAATCGAATGTGCGGTACCGATCAATCGAATGTGCGGTACCGATCAATCGAATGTGCGGTACCGATAAATCAAATGTGCTTTACCGATAAATCGAATGTGCGGTAACGATCAATCGAATGTGCGGTACCGATAAATCGAATGTGCGGTACCGATAAACAGAATGTGCGGTACCGATCAATCGAATGTGCGTTGCCGATAATTCGAATGTGCGGTACCGAACAATCGAATGTGCGGTACAGATCAATCGAATGTGCGGTACCGATTAATCGAATGTGCGTTGCCGATAAATCTAATTTGCGGTACCGAACAATCGAATGTGCGGTTCCGATCAATCGAATGTGCGGTACCGATCAATCGAATGTGCGGTACCGATAAATCGAAAGTGCGGAATCGATAAATCGATTGTGCGGTACCGAACAATCGAATGTGCGGTACCGATCAATCGAATGTGCGGTACCGATAAATCGAATGTGTGGTACCGATAAATCGAATGTGCGGTACCGATCAATCGAATGTACGGTGCCGATAAATCGAATGTGTGGTACCGATAAATCGAATGTGCGGTACCGATCAATCGAATGTGTGGTTCCGATAAATCGAATGTGCGGTGCCGATCAATCGAATGTGCGGTACCGATCAATCGAATGTGCGGTACCGATTAATCGAATGTGCGTTGCCGATCAATCGAATGTGCGGTGACGATCAATCGAATGTGCGGTACCGATCAATCGAATGTGCCTTATCGATCAATCGAATGTGCGGTATCGATCAATCGAATGTGCGGTACCAATAAATAAAATGTGCGGTACCGATCAATCGAATGTGCGGTACCGATAAATTAAATGTGCGGTGCCGATAAATCGATTGTGCGGTATCGATCAATCGAATGTGCGGTACCGATCAATCGAATGTGCAGTGACGATCAATCGAATGTGCGATGACGATCAATCGAATGTGCGGTACCGATTAATCGATTGTGCGGTACCGAACAATCGAATGTGCGGTACCTATCAATCGAATGTGCCTTATCGATCAATCGAATGTGCGGTGCCGATAAATCGAAAGTGCGGAACCGATAAATCGATTGTGCGGTACCGAACAATCGAATGTGCGGTACCGATCAATCGAATGTGCGGTACCGATAAATCGATTGTGTGGTACCGATAAATTGAATGTGCGGTACCGATCAATGGAATGTGCGGTACCGATCAATCGAATGTGCGGTACCGATAAATTAAATGTGCGGTGTCGATAAATCCATTGTGCGGTATCGATCAATCGAATGTGCGGTACCGATCAATCGAATTTGCGGTGACGATCAATCGAATGTGCGATGACGATCAATCGAATGTGCGGTACCGATCAATCGAATGTGCGATACCGATAAATCGAATGTGCGTTGCCGATAAATCGAATGTGCGGTACCGATCAATCGAATGTGCGGTACCGATCAATCGAATGTGCGGTGTCGATAAATCGTATGTGCGGTACCGATAAATCGAATGTGCGGTTCCGATCAATCGAATGTGCGGTACCGATAAATCGAATGTGCGGTACCGATAAACAGAATGTGCGGTATCGATCAATCGAATGTGCGGTGCCGATCAATCGAATGTGCGGTACCGATCAATCGAATGTGCGGTGCCGATAAAGCGAATTTGCGTTGAGGATCAGTCGAATGTGTGGTACCGATAAATAGAATGTGCGGAACCGATCAATCGAATGTGCGGTACCGATCAATCGAATGTGCGGTACCTATGAATCGAATGTGCGTTGCCTATAAATGGAATGTGCGGTACCGATCAATCGAATGTGCGGTACCGATCTATCGAATGTGCGGTTCCGATCAATCGAATGTGCGGTACCGATAAATCGTATGTGCGGTACCGATAAATCGAATGTGCCTTATCGATCAATCGAATGTGCGGTACCTATAAATCGAATGTGCGGTACCGACAAATCGAATGTGCGGTACCGATCAATCGAATGTGCGGTACCGATAAATCGAATGTGCGGTACCGATAAACAGAATGTGCGGTATCGATCAATCGAATGTGCGGTACCGATCAATCGAATGTGAGGTACCTATAAATCGAATGTGCGTTGCCGATAAATGGAATGTGCGGTACCGATTAATCGAATGTGCGTTGCCGATAAATCTAATTTGCGGTACCGAACAATCGAATGTGCGGTTCCGATCAATCGAATGTGCGGTACCGATCAATCGAATGTGCGGTACCGATAAATCGAAAGTGCGGAATCGATAAATCGATTGTGCGGTACCGAACAATCGAATGTGCGGTACCGATCAATCGAATGTGCGGTACCGATAAATCGAAAGTGCGGAATCGATAAATCGATTGTGCGGTACCGAACAATCGAATGTGCGGTACCGATCAATCGAATGTGCGGTACCGATAAATCGAATGTGTGGTACCGATAAATCGAATGTGTGGTACCGATAAATCGAATGTGCGGTACCGTTCAATCGAATGTGTGGTTCCGATAAATCGAATGTGCGGTGCCGATCAATCGAATGTGCGGTACCGATCAATCGAATGTGCGGTACCGATTAATCGAATGTGCGTTGCCGATCAATCGAATGTGCGGTGACGATCAATCGAATGTGCGGTACCGATCAATCGAATGTGCCTTATCGATCAATCGAATGTGCGGTATCGATCAATCGAATGTGCGGTACCAATAAATCGAATGTGCGGTACCGATCAATCGAATGTGCGGTACCGATAAATTAAATGTGCGGTGCCGATAAATCGATTGTGCGGTATCGATCAATCGAATGTGCGGTACCGATCAATCGAATGTGCAGTGACGATCAATCGAATGTGCGGTACCGATCAATCGAATGTGCGGTGCCGATAAATAGAAAGTGCGGTACCGATAAACAGAATGTGAGGTATCGATCAATCGAATGTGCGGTACCGATCAATCGAATGTGCGTTGCCGATAAATCGAATGTGCGGTGCCGATCAATCGAATGTGCGGTACCGATCAATCGATTGTGCGGTACCGAACAATCGAATGTGCGGTACCTATCAATCGAATGTGCCTTATCGATCAATCGAATGTGCGGTACCGATCAATCGAATGTGCGGTACCGATAAATCGAATGTGCGGTTCCGATCAATCGAATGTGCGGTACCGATAAATCGAATGTGCGGTACCGATAAACAGAATGTGCGGTATCGATCAATCGAATGTGCGGTGCCGATCAATCGAATGTGCGGTACCGATCAATCGAATGTGCGGTGCCGATAAAGCGAATTTGCGGTGAGGATCAGTCGAATGTGTGGTACCGATAAATAGAATGTGCGGTACCGATCAATCGAATGTGCGGTACCGATCAATCGAATGTGCGGTACCTATGAATCGAATGTGCGTTGCCTATAAATCGAATGTGCGTTGCCGATAAATGGAATGTGCGGTACCGATCAATCGAATGTGCGGTACCGATCAATCGAATGTGCGGTTCCGATCAATCGAATGTGCGGTACCGATAAATCGTATGTGCGGTACCGATAAATCGAATGTGCCTTATCGATCAATCGAATGTGTGGTACCTATAAATCGAATGTGCGGTACCTATAAATCGAATGTGCGGTACCGATCAATCGAATGTGCGGTACCGATCAATCGAATGTGCGGTGCCGATCAATCGATTGTGCGGTACCGATCAATCGAATGTGCGGTACCGATAAATCGAATGTGCGGTACCCATAAATCGAAAGTGCGGAACCGATAAATCGATTGTGCGGTACCGAACAATCGAATGTGCGGTATCGATCAATCGAATGTGCGGTACCGATAAATCGAATGTGTGGTACCGATAAATCGAATGTGCGGTACCGATCAATCGAATGTACGGTACCGATCAATCGAATGTGCGGTGCCGATCAATCGAATGTGCGGTACCGATCAATCGAATGTGCGGTACCGATTAATCGAATGTGCGTTGCCGATAAATCGAATGTGCGGTACCGATCAATCGAATGTGCGGTAACGATCAATCGAATGTGCGGTGCCGATAAAGCGAATTTGCGGTGAGGATCAATCGAATGTGCCTTATCGATCAATCGAATGTGCGGTACCGATCAATCGAATGTGCGGTACCGATAAATCGATTGTGCGTTGCCGATCAATCGAATGTGCGGTACCGATCAATCGAATGTGCGTTACCGATCAATCGAATGTGCGGTACCGATAAATCGAATGTGCGGTACCGATAAATCGTATGTGCGGTACCGACAAATGGAATGTGCGGTGCCGATAAATCGAATGTGCGGTACCGATCAACAGAATGTGAGGTGTTGATCAATCGAATGTGCGGTACCGATCAATCGAATGTGCGTTGCCGATAAATCGAATGTGCGGTACCGATCAATCGAATGTGCGGTACCGATCAATCGAATGTGCGGTACCGATAAATCGTATGTGCGGTACCGATAAATGGAATGTGCGGTACCGATCAATCGAATGTGCGGTACCGATAAATCGAATGTGCGGTGCCGATCAATCGAATGTGCGGTACCTATGAATCGAATGTGCGTTGCCGATAAATGGAATGTGCGGTACCGATCAATCGAATGTGCGGTACCGATCAATCGAATGTGCGGTTCCGATCAATCGAATGTGCGGTACCGATAAATCGTATGTGCGGTACCGATAAATCGAATGTGCCTTATCGATCAATCGAATGTGTGGTACCTATAAATCGAATGTGCGTTGCCGATAAATCGAATGTGCGGTACCGATCAATCGAATGTGCGGTACCGATCAATCGAATGTGCGGTACCGATAAATCGAATGTGCGGTACCGATAAATCGAATGTGCGGTACCGATCAATCGAATATGCGGTACCGATAAATCGAATGTGCGGTACCGTTCAATCGAATGTGTGGTTCCGATAAATCGAATGTGCGGTGCCGATCAATCGAATGTGCGGTACCGATCAATCGAATGTGCGGTACCGATTAATCGAATGTGCGTTGCCGATCAATCGAATGTGCGGTGACGATCAATCGAATGTGCGGTACCGATCAATCGAATGTGCCTTATCGATCAATCGAATGTGCGGTATCGATCAATCGAATGTGCGGTACCAATAAATCGAATGTGCGGTACCGATCAATCGAATGTGCGGTACCGATAAATTAAATGTGCGGTGCCGATAAATCGATTGTGCGGTATCGATCAATCGAATGTGCGGTACCGATCAATCGAATGTGCGGTACCGATCAATCGAATGTGCGGTACCGATCAATCGAATGTGCGGTGCCGATAAATAGAAAGTGCGGTACCGATAAACAGAATGTGAGGTATCGATCAATCGAATGTGCGGTACCGATCAATCGAATGTGCGTTGTCGATAAATCGAATGTGCGGTGCCGATCAATCGAATGTGCGGTACCGATCAATCGATTGTGCGGTACCGAACAATCGAATGTGCGGTACCTATCAATCGAATGTGCCTTATCGATCAATCGAATGTGCGGTACCGATCAATCGAATGTGCGGTACCGATAAATCGAATGTGCGGTTCCGATCAATCGAATGTGCGGTACCGATAAATCGAATGTGCGGTACCGATAAACAGAATGTGCGGTATCGATCAATCGAATGTGCGGTGCTGATCAATCGAATGTGCGGTACCGATCAATCGAATGTGCGGTGCCGATAAAGCGAATTTGCGGTGAGGATCAGTCGAATGTGTGGTACCGATAAATAGAATGTGCGGTACCGATCAATCGAATGTGCGGTACCGATCAATCGAATGTGCGGTACCTATGAATCGAATGTGCGTTGCCTATAAATGGAATGTGCGGTACCGATCAATCGAATGTGCGGTACCGATCAATCGAATGTGCGGTTCCGATCAATCGAATGTGCGGTACCGATAAATCGTATGTGCGGTACCGATAAATCGAATGTGCCTTATCGATCAATCGAATGTGCGGTACCTATAAATCGAATGTGCGGTACCGATAAATCGAATGTGCGTTGCCGATAAATCGAATGTGCGGTAACGATCAATCGAATGTGCGCTACCGATCAATCGAATGTGCGGTACCGATAAATCGTATGTGCGGTACCGATAAATGGAATGTGCGGTACCGATCAATCGAATGTGCGGTACCGATAAATCGAATGTGCGGTGCCGATCAATCGAATGTGCGGTACCTATGAATCGAATGTGCGTTGCCGATAAATGGAATGTGCGGTACCGATCAATCGAATGTGCGGTACCGATCAATCGAATGTGCGGTTCCGATCAATCGAATGTGCGGTACCGATAAATCGTATGTGCGGTACCGATAAATCGAATGTGCCTTATCGATCAATCGAATGTGTGGTACCTATAAATCGAATGTGCGTTGCCGATAAATCGAATGTGCGGTACCGATCAATCGAATGTGCGGTACCGATCAATCAGATGTGCGGTGCCGATCAATCGATTGTGCGGTACCGATCAATCGAATGTGCGGTACCGATAAATCGAATGTGCGGTACCGATAAAACGAAAGTGCGGAACCGATAAATCGATTGTGCGGTACCGAACAATCGAATGTGCGGTACCGATCAATCGAATGTGCGGTACCGATAAATCGAATGTGTGGTACCGATAAATCGAATGTGCGGTACCGATCAATCGAATGTACGGTACCGATCAATCGAATGTGCGGTGCCGATCAATCGAATGTGCGGTACCGATCAATCGAATGTGCGGTACCGATTAATCGAATGTGCGTTGCCGATAAATCGAATGTGCGGTACCGATCAATCGAATGTGCGGTAACGATCAATCGAATGTGCGGTGCCGATAAAGCGAATTTGCGGTGAGGATCAGTCGAATGTGTGGTACCGATAAATAGAATGTGCGGTACCGATCAATCGAATGTGCGGTACCGATCAATCGAATGTGCGGTACCTATGAATCGAATGTGCGTTGCCTATAAATGGAATGTGCGGTACCGATCAATCGAATGTGCGGTACCGATCAATCGAATGTGCGGTTCCGATCAATCGAATGTGCGGTACCGATAAATCGTATGTGCGGTACCGATAAATCGAATGTGCCTTATCGATCAATCGAATGTGCGGTGCCTATAAATCGAATGTGCGGTACCGATAAATCGAATGTGCGTTGCCGATAAATCGAATGTGCGGTAACGATCAATCGAATGTACGCTACCGATCAATCGAATGTGCGGTACCGATAAATCGTATGTGCGGTACCGATAAATGGAATGTGCGGTACCGATCAATCGAATGTGCGGTACCGATAAATCGAATGTGCGGTGACGATCAATCGAATGTGCGGTACCTATGAATCGAATGTGCGTTGCCGATAAATGGAATGTGCGGTACCGATCAATCGAATGTGCGGTACCGATCAATCGAATGTGCGGTTCCGATCAATCGAATGTGCGGTACCGATAAATCGTATGTGCGGTACCGATAAATCGAATGTGCCTTATCGATCAATCGAATGTGTGGTACCTATAAATCGAATGTGCGTTGCCGATAAATCGAATGTGCGGTACCGATCAATCGAATGTGCGGTACCGATCAATCGAATGTGCGGTGCCGATCAATCGATTGTGCGGTACCGATCAATCGAATGTGCGGTACCGATAAATCGAATGTGCGGTACCGATAAATCGAAAGTGCGGAACCGATAAATCGATTGTGCGGTACCGAACAATCGAATGTGCGGTACCGATCAATCGAATGTGCGGTACCGATAAATCGAATGTGTGGTACCGATAAATCGAATGTGCGGTACCGATCAATCGAATGTACGGTACCGATCAATCGAATGTGCGGTGCCGATCAATCGAATGTGCGGTACCGATCAATCGAATGTGCGGTACCGATTAATCGAATGTGCGTTGCCGATAAATCGAATGTGCGGTACCGATCAATCGAATGTGCGGTAACGATCAATCGAATGTGCGGTGCCGATAAAGCGAATTTGCGGTGAGGATCAATCGAATGTGCCTTATCGATCAATCGAATGTGCGGTACCGATCAATCGAATGTGCGGTACCGATAAATCGATTGTGCGTTGCCGATCAATCGAATGTGCGGTACCGATCAATCGAATTTGCGTTACCGATCAATCGAATGTGCGGTACCGATAAATCGAATGTGCGGTACCGATAAATGGTATGTGCGGTACCGACAAATGGAATGTGCGGTGCCGATAAATCGAATGTGCGGTACCGATCAACAGAATGTGAGGTGTTGATCAATCGAATGTGCGGTACCGATCAATCGAATGTGCGTTGCCGATAAATCGAATGTGCGGTACCGATCAATCGAATGTGCGGTACCGATCAATCGAATGTGCGGTACCGATAAATCGTATGTGCGGTACCGATAAATGGAATGTGCGGTACCGATCAATCGAATGTGCGGTACCGATAAATCGAATGTGCGGTGCCGATCAATCGAATGTGCGGTACCTATGAATCGAATGTGCGTTGCCGATAAATGGAATGTGTGGTACCGATCAATCGAATGTGCGGTACCGATCAATCGAATGTGCGGTTCCGATCAATCGAATGTGCGGTACCGATAAATCGTATGTGCGGTACCGATAAATCGAATGTGCGCTACCGATCAATCGAATGTGCGGTACCGATAAATCGTATGTGCGGTACCGATAAATGGAATGTGCGGTACCGATCAATCGAATGTGCGGTACCGATAAATCGAATGTGCGGTGCCGATCAATCGAATGTGCGGTACCTATGAATCGAATGTGCGTTGCCGATATATGGAATGTGCGGTACCGATCAATCGAATGTGCGGTAAGGATCAATCGAATGTGCGGTTCCGATCAATCGAATGTGCGGTACCGATAAATCGTATGTGCGGTACCGATAAATCGAATGTGCCTTATCGATCAATCGAATGTGTGGTACCTATAAATCGAATGTGCGTTGCCGATAAATCGAATGTGCGGTACCGATCAATCGAATGTGCGGTACCGATCAATCGAATGTGCGGTGCCGATCAATCGATTGTGCGGTACCGATCAATCGAATGTGCGGTACCGATAAATCGAATGTGCGGTACCGATAAATCGAAAGTGCGGAACCGATAAATCGATTGTGCGGTACCGAACAATCGAATGTGCGGTACCGATCAATCGAATGTGCGGTACCGATAAATCGAATGTGTGGTACCGATAAATCGAATGTGCGGTACCGATCAATCGAATGTACGGTACCGATCAATCGAATGTGCGGTGCCGATCAATCGAATGTGCGGTACCGATCAATCGAATGTGCGGTACCGATTAATCGAATGTGCGTTGCCGATAAATCGAATGTGCGGTACCGATCAATCGAATGTGCGGTAACGATCAATCGAATGTGCGGTGCCGATAAAGCGAATTTGCGGTGAGGATCAATCGAATGTGCCTTATCGATCAATCGAATGTGCGGTACCGATCAATCGAATGTGCGGTACCGATAAATCGATTGTGCGTTGCCGATCAATCGAATGTGCGGTACCGATCAATCGAATGTGCGTTACCGATCAATCGAATGTGCGGTACCGATAAATCGAATGTGCGGTACCGATAAATGGTATGTGCGGTACCGACAAATGGAATGTGCGGTGCCGATAAATCGAATGTGCGGTACCGATCAACAGAATGTGAGGTGTTGATCAATCGAATGTGCGGTACCGATCAATCGAATGTGCGTTGCCGATAAATCGAATGTGCGGTACCGATCAATCGAATGTGCGGTACCGATCAATCGAATGTGCGGTACCGATAAATCGTATGTGCGGTACCGATAAATGGAATGTGCGGTACCGATCAATCGAATTTGCGGTACCGATAAATCGAATGTGCGGTGCCGATCAATCGAATGTGCGGTACCTATGAATCGAATGTGCGTTGCCGATAAATGGAATGTGCGGTACCGATCAATCGAATGTGCGGTACCGATCAATCGAATGTGCGGTTCCGATCAATCGAATGTGCGGTACCGATAAATCGTATGTGCGGTACCGATAAATCGAATGTGCCTTATCGATCAATCGAATGTGTGGTACCTATAAATCGAATGTGCGTTGCCGATAAATCGAATGTGCGGTACCGATCAATCGAATGTGCGGTACCGATCAATCGAATGTGCGGTACCGATAAATCGAATGTGCGGTACCGATAAATCGAATGTGCGGTACCGATCAATCGAATATGCGGTACCGATAAATCGAATGTGCGGTACCGATAAACAGAATGTGCGGTATCGATCAATCGAATGTGCGGTACCGATCAATCGAATGTGCGTTGCCGATAAATCGAATGTGCGGTACCGATAAATCGAAAGTGCGGAACCGATAAAGCGATTGTGCGGTACCGAACAATCGAATGTGCGGTACCGATCAATCGAATGTGCGGTACCGATAAATCGAATGTGTGGTACCGATGAATCGAATGTGCGGTACCGATCAATCGAATGTACGGTACCGATCAATCGAATGTGCGGTGCCGATAAATCGAATGTGCGGTACCGATCAATCGAATGTGCGGTAACGATCAATCGAATGTGCGGTGCCGATAAAGCGAATTTGCGGTGAGAATCAATCGAATGTGCCTTATCGATCAATCGAATGTACGGTACCGATCAATCGAATGTGCGGTGCCGATAAATCGAATGTGCGGTACCGATCAATCGAATGTGCGTTACCGATCAATCGAATGTGCGGTACCGATAAATCGAATGTGCGGTACCGATCAATCGAATGTGCGGTACCGATAAATCGAATTTGCAGTACCGATTAACAGAATGTGCGGTATCGATCAATCGAATGTGCGGTACCGATCAATCGAATGTGCGTTGCCGATAATTCGAATGTGCGTTACCGAACAATCTAATGTGCGGTACCGATCAATCGAATGTGCGGTACCGATCAATCGAATGTGCGTTGCCGATAAATCTAATGTGCGGTACCGATCAATCGAATGTGCGGTGCCGATCAATCGATTGTGCGGTACCGATCAATCGAATGTGCGGTACCGATAAATCGAATGTGCGGTACCGATAAATCGAAAGTGCGGAACCGATAAATCGATTGTGCGGTACCGAACAATCGAATGTGCGGTACCGATCAATCGAATGTGCGGTACCGATAAATCGAATGTGTGGTACCGATAAATCGAATGTGCGGTACCGATCAATCGAATGTACGGTACCGATCAATCGAATGTGCGGTGCCGATCAATCGAATGTGCGGTACCGATCAATCGAATGTGCGGTACCGATTAATCGAATGTGCGTTGCCGATAAATCGAATGTGCGGTACCGATGAATCGAATGTGCGGTAACGATCAATCGAATGTGCGGTGCCGATAAAGCGAATTTGCGGTGAGGATCAATCGAATGTGTGGTACCGATAAATAGAATGTGCGGTACCGATCAATCGAATGTGCGGTACCGATCAATCGAATGTGCGGTACCTATAAATCGAATGTGCGGTACCGATTAATCGAATGTGCGTTGCCGATAAATCTAATGTGCGGTACCGATCAATCGAATAGGCGGGGCCGATCAATCGATTGTGCGGTACCGAACAATCGAATATGCGGTACCGATCAATCGAATGTGCGGTACCGATAAATCGAATGTGCTGTACCGATAAATCGAAAGTGCGGAACCGATAAATCGATTGTGCGGTACTGAACAATCGAATGTGCGGTACCGATCAATCGAATGTGCGGTACCGATAAATGGAATGTGTGGTACCGATAAATCGAATGTGCGGTACCGATCAATCGAATGTACATTACCGATCAATCGAATGTGCGGTGCCGATCAATCGAATGTGCGGTATCGATGAATCGAATGTGCGGTACCGATGAATCGAATGTGCGGTAACGATCAATGGAATGTGCGGTGCCGATAAAGCGAATTTGCGGTGAGGATCAATCGAATGTGTGCTACCGATAAATAGAATGTGCGGTACCGATAAATCGAATGTGCGGTACCGATCATTCGAATGTGCGGTACCTATAAATCGAATGTGCGTTGCCGATAAATCGAATGTGCGGTACCGATCTATTGAATGTGCGGTACCGATCAATCGAATGTGCGGTACCGATCAATCGAATGTGCCTTTCCGATAAATCGAATGTGCGGTACCGATAAATCGTATGTGCGGTACCGATAAATGGAATGTGCGGTGCCGATAAATCGAAAGTGCGGTTCCGATAAATCGAATGTGCGGTACCGATAAATCGTATGTGCGGTACCGATAAATGGAATGTGCGGTGCCGATAAATCGAATGTGCGGTACCGATAAACAGAATGTGAGGTATCGATCAATCGAATGTGCGGTACCGATAAATAGAATGTGCGGTACCGATCAATCGAATGTGCGGTACCGATCAATCGAATGTGCGGTACCTATAATGCGGTGCCGATAAAGCGAATTTGCGGTGAGGATCAATCGAATGTGTGGTACCGATAAATAGAATGTGCGGTACCGATCAATCGAATGTGCGGTACCGATCAATCGAATGTGCGGTACCTATAAATCGAATGTGCGTTGCCGATAAATCGAATGTGCGGTACCGATCAATCGAATGTGCGGTACCGATCAATCGAATGTGCGGTACCGATCAATCGAATGTGCGGTTCCGATAAATCGAATGTGCGGTACCGATAAATCGTATGTGCGGTACCGATAAATGGAATGTGCGGTGCCGATCAATCGAATGTGCGGTACCGATAAACAGAGTGTGAGGTATCGATCAATCGAATGTGCGGTACCGATCAATCGAATGTGCGTTGCCGATTAATCGAATGTGCGTTGCCGATCAATCGAATGTGCGGTGACGATAAATCGAATGTGCGGTACCGATCAATCGAATGTGCCTTATCGATCAATCGAATGTGCGGTATCGATCAATCGAAGGTGCGGTACCAATAAATAGAATGTGCGGTACCGATCAATCGAATGTGCGGTACCGATCAATCGAATGTGCCTTATCGATCAATCGAATGTGCGGTATCGATCAATCGAATGTGCGGTACCAATAAATAGAATGTGCGGTACCGATCAATCGAATATGCGGTACCGATAAATTAAATGTGCGGTGCCGATAAATCGATTGTGCGGTATCGATCAATCGAATGTGCGGTACCAATAAATAGAATGTGCGGTACCGATCAATCGAATGTACCGATCAATCGAATGTACGGTACCGATCAATCGAATGTGCGGTGCCGATCAATCGAATGTGCAGTACCAATCAATCGAATGTGCGGTACCGATCAATCGAATGTGCGTTGCCGATCAATCGAATGTGCGGTGCCGATAAAGCGAATTTGCGGTGAGGATCAATCGAATGTGTGGTACCGATAAATAGAATGTGCGGTACCGATCAATCGAATGTGCGGTACCGATCAATCGAATGTGCGGTACCTATAAATCGAATGTGCGTTGCCGATAAATCGAATGTGCGGTACCGATCAATCGAATGTGCGGTACCGATCAATCGAATGTGCGGTACCGATCAATCGAATGTGCGGTTCCGATATTGAATGTGCGGTACCGATAAATCGTATGTGCGGTACCGATAAATGGAATGTGCGGTGCCGATCAATCGAATGTGCGGTACCGATCAATCGAATGTGCGGTACCGATCAACAGAATGTGAGGTGTCGATCAATCGAATGTGCGGTACCGATCAATCGAATGTGCGGTGCCGATAAATCGAATGTGCGGTACGGATCAATCGAATGTGCGGCATCGATCAATCGAATGTGCGGTACCGATCAATCGAATGTGCGTTGCCGATAAATCGAATGTGCGGTGCCGATCAATCGAATGTGCGGTACCGATCAATCGATTGTGCGGTACCGAACAATCGAATGTGCGGTACCTATCAATCGAATGTGCCTTATCGATCAATCGAATGTGCGGTACCGATCAATCGAATGTGCGGTACCGATAAATCGAATGTGCGGTTCCGATCAATCGAATGTGCGGTACCGATAAATCGAATGTGCGGTACCGATAAACAGAATGTGCGGTATCGATCAATCGAATGTGCGGTGCTGATCAATCGAATGTGCGGTACCGATCAATCGAATGTGCGGTGCCGATAAAGCGAATTTGCGGTGAGGATCAGTCGAATGTGTGGTACCGATAAATAGAATGTGCGGTACCGATCAATCGAATGTGCGGTACCGATCAATCGAATGTGCGGTACCTATGAATCGAATGTGCGTTGCCTATAAATGGAATGTGCGGTACCGATCAATCGAATGTGCGGTACCGATCAATCGAATGTGCGGTTCCGATCAATCGAATGTGCGGTACCGATAAATCGTATGTGCGGTACCGATAAATCGAATGTGCCTTATCGATCAATCGAATGTGCGGTACCTATAAATCGAATGTGCGGTACCGATAAATCGAATGTGCGTTGCCGATAAATCGAATGTGCGGTAACGATCAATCGAATGTGCGGTACCGATCAATCGAATGTGCGGTACCGATAAATCGTATGTGCGGTACCGATAAATGGAATGTGCGGTACCGATCAATCGAATGTGCGGTACCGATAAATCGAATGTGCGGTGCCGATCAATCGAATGTGCGGTACCTATGAATCGAATGTGCGTTGCCGATAAATGGAATGTGCGGTACCGATCAATCGAATGTGCGGTACCGATCAATCGAATGTGCGGTTCCGATCAATCGAATGTGCGGTACCGATAAATCGTATGTGCGGTACCGATAAATCGAATGTGCCTTATCGATCAATCGAATGTGTGGTACCTATAAATCGAATGTGCGTTGCCGATAAATCGAATGTGCGGTACCGATCAATCGAATGTGCGGTACCGATCAATCGAATGTGCGGTGCCGATCAATCGATTGTGCGGTACCGATCAATCGAATGTGCGGTACCGATAAATCGAATGTGCGGTACCGATAAATCGAAAGTGCGGAACCGATAAATCGATTGTGCGGTACCGAACAATCGAATGTGCGGTACCGATCAATCGAATGTGCGGTACCGATAAATCGAATGTGTGGTACCGATAAATCGAATGTGCGGTACCGATCAATCGAATGTACGGTACCGATCAATCGAATGTGCGGTGCCGATCAATCGAATGTGCGGTACCGATCAATCGAATGTGCGGTACCGATTAATCGAATGTGCGTTGCCGATAAATCGAATGTGCGGTACCGATCAATCGAATGTGCGGTAACGATCAATCGAATGTGCGGTGCCGATAAAGCGAATTTGCGGTGAGGATCAATCGAATGTGCCTTATCGATCAATCGAATGTGCGGTACCGATCAATCGAATGTGCGGTACCGATAAATCGATTGTGCGTTGCCGATCAATCGAATGTGCGGTACCGATCAATCGAATGTGCGTTACCGATCAATCGAATGTGCGGTACCGATAAATCGAATGTGCGGTACCGATAAATCGTATGTGCGGTACCGACAAATGGAATGTGCGGTGCCGATAAATCGAATGTGCGGTACCGATCAACAGAATGTGAGGTGTTGATCAATCGAATGTGCGGTACCGATCAATCGAATGTGCGTTGCCGATAAATCGAATGTGCGGTACCGATCAATCGAATGTGCGGTACCGATCAATCGAATGTGCGGTACCGATAAATCGTATGTGCGGTACCGATAAATGGAATGTGCGGTACCGATCAATCGAATGTGCGGTACCGATCAATCGAATGTGCGGTGCCGATCAATCGAATGTGCGGTACCTATGAATCGAATGTGCGTTGCCGATAAATGGAATGTGCGGTACCGATCAATCGAATGTGCGGTACCGATCAATCGAATGTGCGGTTCCGATCAATCGAATGTGCGGTACCGATCAATCGTATGTGCGGTACCGATAAATCGAATGTGCCTTATCGATCAATCGAATGTGTGGTACCTATAAATCGAATGTGCGTTGCCGATAAATCGAATGTGCGGTACCGATCATTCGAATGTGCGGTACCGATCAATCGAATGTGCGGTACCGATAAATCGAATGTGCGGTACCGATAAATCGAATGTGCGGTACCGATCAATCGAATATGCGGTACCGATAAATCGAATGTGCGGTACCGATAAACAGAATGTGCGGTATCGATCAATCGAATGTGCGGTACCGATCAATCGAATGTGCGTTGCCGATAAATCGAATGTGCGGTACCGATAAATCGAAAGTGCGGAACCGATAAAGCGATTGTGCGGTACCGATCAATCGAATGTGCGGTACCGATCAATCGAATGTGCGGTACCGATAAATCGAATGTGTGGTACCGATGAATCGAATGTGCGGTACCGATCAATCGAATGTACGGTACCGATGAATCGAATGTGCGGTGCCGATAAATCGAATGTGCGGTACCGATCAATCGAATGTGCGGTAACGATCAATCGAATGTGCGGTGCCGATAAAGCGAATTTGCGGTGAGGATCAATCGAATGTGCCTTATCGATCAATCGAATGTGCGGTACCGATAAATCGAATGTGCGTTGCCGATAAATCGAATGTGCGGTACCGATCAATCGAATGTGCGTTACCGATCAATCGAATGTGCGGTACCGATAAATCGAATGTGCGGTACCGATAAATCGTATGTGCGGTACCGACAAATGGAATGTGCGGTGCCGATAAATCGAATGTGCGGTACCGATCAACAGAATGTGAGGTTTTGATCAATCGAATGTGCGGTACCGATCAATCGAATGTGCGTTGCCGATAAATCGAATGTGCGGTACCGATCAATCGAATGTGCGGTACCGATCAATCGAATGTGCGGTACCGATAAATGGAATGTGCGGTACCGATAAATCGTATGTGCGGTACCGATAAATGGAATGTGCGGTACCGATCAATCGAATGTGCGGTACCGATAAATCGAATGTGCGGTGCCGATCAATCGAATGTGCGGTACCTATGAATCGAATGTGCGTTGCCGATAAATGGAATGTGCGGTACCGATCAATCGAATGTGCGGTGCCGATCAATCGAATGTGCGGTTCCGATCAATCGAATGTGCGGTACCGATAAATCATATGTGCGGTACCGATAAATCGAATGTGCCTTATCGATCAATCGAATGTGTGGTACCTATAAATCGAATGTGCGTTGCCGATAAATCGAATGTGCGGTACCGATCAATCGAATGTGCGGTACCGATCAATCGAATGTGCGGTACCGATCAATCGAATGTGCGTTGCCGATAAATCTAATGTGCGGTACCGATCAATCGAATGTGCGGTGCCGATCAATCGATTGTGCGGTACCGATCAATCGAATGTGCGGTACCGATAAATGGAATGTGCGGTACCGATAAATCGAAAGTGCGGAACCGATAAATCGATTGTGCGGTACCGAACAATCGAATGTGCGGTACCGATCAATCGAATGTGCGGTACCGATAAATCGAATTTGCAGTACCGATTAACAGAATGTGCGGTATCGATCAATCGAATGTGCGGTACCGATCAATCGAATGTGCGTTGCCGATAATTCGAATGTGCGTTACCGAACAATCTAATGTGCGGTACCGATCAATCGAATGTGCGGTACCGATCAATCGAATGTGCGTTGCCGATAAATCTAATGTGCGGTACCGATCAATCGAATGTGCGGTGCCGATCAATCGATTGTGCGGTACCGATCAATCGAATGTGCGGTACCGATAAATGGAATGTGCGGTACCGATAAATCGAAAGTGCGGAACCGATAAATCGATTGTGCGGTACCGAACAATCGAATGTGCGGTACCGATCAATCGAATGTGCGGTACCGATAAATCGAATGTGTGGTACCGATAAATCGAATATGCGGTACCGATCAATCGAATGTACGGTACCGATCAATCGAATGTGCGGTGCCGATCAATCGAATGTGCGGTACCGATCAATCGAATGTGCGGTACCGATTAATCGAATGTGCGTTGCCGATAAATCGAATGTGCGGTACCGATGAATCGAATGTGCGGTAACGATCAATCGAATGTGCGGTGCCGATAAAGCGAATTTGCGGTGAGGATCAATCGAATGTGTGGTACCGATAAATAGAATGTGCGGTACCGATCAATCGAATGTGCGGTACCGATCAATCGAATGTGCGGTACCTATAAATCGAATGTGCGTTGCCGATAAATGGAATGCGCGGTACCGATCAATCGAATGTGCGGTACCGATCAATCGAATGTGCGGTACCGATCAATCGAATGTGCGGTTCCGATCAATCGAATGTGCGGTACCGATAAATCGTATGTGCGGTTCCGATAAATGGAATGTGCGGTGCCGATAAATCGAATGTGCGGTACCGATAAACAGAATGTGAGTTATCGATCAATCGAATGTGCGGTACCGATCAATCGAATGTGCGTTGCCGATAAATCGAATGTGCGGTACCGATCAATCGAATGTTCCTTATCGATCAATCGAATGTGCGGTGCCGATCAATCGAATGTGCGGTACCGATCAATCGAATGTGCGGTACCGATTAATCGAATGTGCGTTGCCGATCAATCGAATGTGCGGTGAGGATCAATCGAATGTGCGGTATCGATCAATCGAATGTGCAGTACCGATCAATCGAATGTGCGTTGCCGATAAATCGAATGTGCGGTACCGATCAATCGAATGTGCGGTACCGATCAATCGAATGTGCGGTTCCGATAAATCGAATGTGCGGTACCGAACAATCGAATGTGCGGTACCGATCAATCGAATGTGTGGTACCGATCAATCGAATGTGCGTTGCCGATAAATCTAATGTGCGGTACCGATCAATCGAATGTGCGGTGCCGATCAATCGATTGTGCGGTACCGAACAATCGAATATGCGGTACCGATCAATCGAATGTGCGGTACCGATAAATCGAATGTGCGGTACCGATAAATCGAAAGTGCGGTAACGATCAATCGAATGTGCGGTGCCGATAAAGCGAATTTGCGGTGAGGATCAATCGAATGTGCCTTATCGATCAATCGAATGTGCGGTACCGATAAATCGAATGTGCGTTGCCGATAAATCGAATGTGCGGTACCGATCAATCGAATGTGCGTTACCGATCAATCGAATGTGCGGTACCGATAAATCGAATGTGCGGTACCGATAAATCGTATGTGCGGTACCGACAAATGGAATGTGCGGTGCCGATAAATCGAATGTGCGGTACCGATCAACAGAATGTGAGGTTTTGATCAATCGAATGTGCGGTACCGATCAATCGAATGTGCGTTGCCGATAAATCGAATGTGCGGTACCGATCAATCGAATGTGCGGTACCGATCAATCGAATGTGCGGTACCGATAAATGGAATGTGCGGTACCGATAAATCGTATGTGCGGTACCGATAAATGGAATGTGCGGTACCGATCAATCGAATGTGCGGTACCGATAAATCGAATGTGCGGTGCCGATCAATCGAATGTGCGGTACCTATGAATCGAATGTGCGTTGCCGATAAATGGAATGTGCGGTACCGATCAATCGAATGTGCGGTGCCGATCAATCGAATGTGCGGTTCCGATCAATCGAATGTGCGGTACCGATAAATCATATGTGCGGTACCGATAAATCGAATGTGCCTTATCGATCAATCGAATGTGTGGTACCTATAAATCGAATGTGCGTTGCCGATAAATCGAATGTGCGGTACCGATCAATCGAATGTGCGGTACCGATCAATCGAATGTGCGGTACCGATCAATCGAATGTGCGTTGCCGATAAATCTAATGTGCGGTACCGATCAATCGAATGTGCGGTGCCGATCAATCGATTGTGCGGTACCGATCAATCGAATGTGCGGTACCGATAAATGGAATGTGCGGTACCGATAAATCGAAAGTGCGGAACCGATAAATCGATTGTGCGGTACCGAACAATCGAATGTGCGGTACCGATCAATCGAATGTGCGGTACCGATAAATCGAATTTGCAGTACCGATTAACAGAATGTGCGGTATCGATCAATCGAATGTGCGGTACCGATCAATCGAATGTGCGTTGCCGATAATTCGAATGTGCGTTACCGAACAATCTAATGTGCGGTACCGATCAATCGAATGTGCGGTACCGATCAATCGAATGTGCGTTGCCGATAAATCTAATGTGCGGTACCGATCAATCGAATGTGCGGTGCCGATCAATCGATTGTGCGGTACCGATCAATCGAATGTGCGGTACCGATAAATGGAATGTGCGGTACCGATAAATCGAAAGTGCGGAACCGATAAATCGATTGTGCGGTACCGAACAATCGAATGTGCGGTACCGATCAATCGAATGTGCGGTACCGATAAATCGAATGTGTGGTACCGATAAATCGAATATGCGGTACCGATCAATCGAATGTACGGTACCGATCAATCGAATGTGCGGTGCCGATCAATCGAATGTGCGGTACCGATCAATCGAATGTGCGGTACCGATTAATCGAATGTGCGTTGCCGATAAATCGAATGTGCGGTACCGATGAATCGAATGTGCGGTAACGATCAATCGAATGTGCGGTGCCGATAAAGCGAATTTGCGGTGAGGATCAATCGAATGTGTGGTACCGATAAATAGAATGTGCGGTACCGATCAATCGAATGTGCGGTACCGATCAATCGAATGTGCGGTACCTATAAATCGAATGTGCGTTGCCGATAAATGGAATGCGCGGTACCGATCAATCGAATGTGCGGTACCGATCAATCGAATGTGCGGTACCGATCAATCGAATGTGCGGTTCCGATCAATCGAATGTGCGGTACCGATAAATCGTATGTGCGGTTCCGATAAATGGAATGTGCGGTGCCGATAAATCGAATGTGCGGTACCGATAAACAGAATGTGAGTTATCGATCAATCGAATGTGCGGTACCGATCAATCGAATGTGCGTTGCCGATAAATCGAATGTGCGGTACCGATCAATCGAATGTTCCTTATCGATCAATCGAATGTGCGGTGCCGATCAATCGAATGTGCGGTACCGATCAATCGAATGTGCGGTACCGATTAATCGAATGTGCGTTGCCGATCAATCGAATGTGCGGTGAGGATCAATCGAATGTGCGGTATCGATCAATCGAATGTGCAGTACCGATCAATCGAATGTGCGTTGCCGATAAATCGAATGTGCGGTACCGATCAATCGAATGTGCGGTACCGATCAATCGAATGTGCGGTTCCGATAAATCGAATGTGCGGTACCGAACAATCGAATGTGCGGTACCGATCAATCGAATGTGTGGTACCGATCAATCGAATGTGCGTTGCCGATAAATCTAATGTGCGGTACCGATCAATCGAATGTGCGGTGCCGATCAATCGATTGTGCGGTACCGAACAATCGAATATGCGGTACCGATCAATCGAATGTGCGGTACCGATAAATCGAATGTGCGGTACCGATAAATCGAAAGTGCGAAACCGATAAATCGATTGTGCGGTACCGAACAATCGAATGTGCGGTTCCGATAAATCGAATGTGCGGTACCGAACAATCGAATGTGCGGTACCTATAAATCGAATGTGCGGTACCGATTAATCGAATGTGCGTTGCCGATAAATCTAATGTGCGGTACCGATCAATCGAATAGGCGGGGCCGATCAATCGATTGTGCGGTACCGAACAATCGAATATGCGGTACCGATCAATCGAATGTGCGGTACCGATAAATCGAATGTGCTGTACCGATAAATCGAAAGTGCGGAACCGATAAATCGATTGTGCGGTACTGAACAATCGAATGTGCGGTACCGATCAATCGAATGTGCGGTACCGATAAATAGAATGTGTGGTACCGATAAATCGAATGTGCGGTACCGATCAATCGAATGTATATTACCGATCAATCGAATGTGCGGTGCCGATCAATCGAATGTGCGGTATCGATGAATCGAATGTGCGGTACCGATGAATCGAATGTGCGGTAACGATCAATGGAATGTGCGGTGCCGATAAAGCGAATTTGCGGTGAGGATCAATCGAATGTGTGCTACCGATAAATAGAATGTGCGGTACCGATAAATCGAATGTGCGGTACCGATCATTCGAATGTGCGGTACCTATAAATCGAATGTGCGTTGCCGATAAATCGAATGTGCGGTACCGATCAACCGAATGTGCGGTACCGATCAATCGAATGTGCGGTACCGATCAATCGAATGTGCCTTTCCGATAAATCGAATGTGCGGTACCGATAAATCGTATGTGCGGTACCGATAAATGGAATGTGCGGTGCCGATAAATCGAAAGTGCGGTTCCAATAAATCGAATGTGCGGTACCGATAAATCGTATGTGCGGTACCGATAAATGGAATGTGCGGTGCCGATAAATCGAATGTGCGGTACCGATAAACAGAATGTGAGGTATCGATCAATCGAATGTGCGGTACCGATCAATCGAATGTGCGTTGCCGATAAATCGAATGTGCGGTACCGATCAATCGAATGTGCGGTACAGCTCAATCGAATGTGCGGTGCCGATTAATCGAATGTGCGGTACCGATCAATCGAATGTGCGGTACCGATTAATCGAATGTGCGTTGCCGATCAATCGAATGTGCGGTGACGATAAATCGAATGTGCGGTACCGATCAATCGAATGTGCCTTATCGATCAATCGAATGTGCGGTATCGATCAATCGAAGGTGCGGTACCAATAAATAGAATGTGCGGTACCGATCAATCGAATGTGCGGTACCAATAAATTAAATGTGCGGTGCCGATAAATCGATCGTGCGGTATCGATCAATCGAATGTGCGGTACCGATCAATCGAATGTGCGGTGACGATCAATCGAATGTGCGATGACGATCAATCGAATGTGCGGTACCGATCAATCGAATGTGCGTGCCGATAAATCGAATGTGCGTGCCGATAAATCGAATGTGCGGTACCGATCAATCGAATGTACGGTACCGATCAATCGAATGTGCGGTGCCAATCAATCGAATGTGCAGTACCGATCAATCGAATGTGCGGTACCGATCAATCGAATGTGCGTTGCCGATCAATCGAATGTGCGGTGCCGATAAAGCGAATTTGCGGTGAGGATCAATCGAATGTGTGGTACCGATAAATAGAATGTGCGGTACCGATCAATCGAATGTGCGGTACCGATCAATCGAATGTGCGGTACCTATAAATCGAATGTGCGTTGCCGATAAATCGAATGTGCGGTACCGATCAATCGAATGTGCGGTACCGATCAATCGAATGTGCGGTACCGATCAATCGAATGTGCGGTTCCGATAAATCGAATGTGCGGTACCGATAAATCGTATGTGCGGTACCGATAAATGGAATGTGCGGTGCCGATCAATCGAATGTGCGGTACCGATAAACAGAGTGTGAGGTATCGATCAATCGAATGTGCGGTACCGATCAATCGAATGTGCGTTGCCGATTAATCGAATGTGCGGTACCGATCAATCGAATATGCGGTACAGCTCAATCGAATGTGCGGTGCCGATCAATCGAATGTGCGGTACCGATCAATCGAATGTACGGTACCGATTAATCGAATGTGCGTTGCCGATCAATCGCATGTGCGGTGACGATCAATCGAATGTGCGGTACCGATCAATCGAATGTGCCTTATCGATCAATCGAATGTGCGGTATCGATCAATCGAATGTGCGGTACCAATAAATAGAATGTGCGGTACCGATCAATCGAATATGCGGTACCGATATATTAAATGTGCGGTGCCGATAAATCGATTGTGCGGTATCGATCAATCGAATGTGCGGTACCGATCAATCGAATGTGCGGTGACGATCAATCGAATGTGCGATGACGATCAATCGAATGTGCGGTACCGATCAATCGAATGTGCGGTACCGATCAACAGAATGTGAGGTGTCGATCAATCGAATGTGCGGTACCGATCAATCGAATGTGCGGTGCCGATAAATCGAATGTGCGGTACGGATCAATCGAATGTGCGGTATCGATCAATCGAATGTGCGGTACCGATCAATCGAATGTGCGGTACCGATAAATCGAATGTTCGGTACCGATAAATCGTATGTGCGGTACCGATAAATGGAATGTGCGGTACCGATAAATCGAATGTGCGGTACCGATTAACAGAATGTGCGGCATCGATCAATCGAATGTGCGGTACCGATCAATCGAATGTGCGTTGCCGATAATTCGAATGTGCGGTACCGAACAATCGATTGTGCGGTACCGATCAATCGAATGTGCGGTACCGATTAATCGAATGTGCGTTGCCGATAAATCTAATGTGCGGTACCGATTAATCGAATGTGCGTTGTCGATCAATCGAATGTGCGGTACCGATCAATCGAATGTGCGGTAACGATCAATCGAATGTGCGTTGCCGATAAATCGAATGTGCGGTACCGATTAATCGAATGTGCGGTAACGATCAATCGAATGTGTGGTACCGATCAATCGAATGTGCGGTGCCGATCAATCGAATGTGCGGTACCGATCAATCGAATGTGCGGTGCCGATAAATCGAATGTGCGGTGCCGATATATCGAATTTGCGGTAACGATCAATCGAATGTGTGGTACCGATAAATAGAATGTGCGGTACCGATCAATCGAATGTGCGGTACCGATCAATCGAATGTGCGTTGCCGATAAATCGAATGTGCGGTACCGATCAATCGAATGTGCGGTACCGATCAATCGAATGTGCGGTTCCGATAAATCGAATGTGCGGTACCGATAAATCGTATGTGCGGTTCCGATAAATCGAATGTTCGGTACCGATCAATCGAATGTGCGGTACCGATCAATCGAATATGCGGTACCGATAAATCGAATGTGCGGTGAGGATCAATCGAATGTGCGGTACCGATCAATCGAATGTGCGGTACCGATCAATCGAATGTGCGGTTCCGATAAATCGAATGTGCGGTTCCGATAAATCGTATGTGCGGTACCGATAAATGGAATGTGCGGTGCCGATAAATAGAAAGTGCGGTACCGATAAACAGAATGTGCGGTGCCGATAAATAGAAAGTGCGGTACCGATAAACAGAATGTGCGTTGCCGATAAATAGAATGTGCGGTACCGATCAATCGATTGTGCGGTACCGAACAATCGAATGTGCGGTACCGATCAATCGAATGTGCCTTATCGATCAATCGAATGTGCGGTACCGATCAATCGAAAGTGCGGAACCGATAAATCGATTGTGCGGTACCGAACAATCGAATGTGCTGTACCGATCAATCGAATGTGCGGTACCGATAAATCGAATGTGTGGTACCGATAAATCGAATGTGCGGTACCGATCAATCGAATGTGCGGTACCGATCAATCGAATGTGCGGTGCCGATCAATCGAATGTGCGGTACCGATCAATCGAATGTGCGGTACCGATTAATCGAATGTGCGTTGCCGATAAATCGAATGTGCGGTACCGATCAATCGAATGTGCGGTACCGATCAATCGAATGTGCGGTACCGATCAATCGAATGTGCGGTACCGATAAATCGTATGTGCGGTACCGATCAACAGAATGTGAGGTGTCGATCAATCGAATGTGCGGTACCGATCAATCGAATGTGCGTTGCCGATAAATCGAATGTGCGGTACGGATCAATCGAATGTGCGGTATCAATCAATCGAATGTGCGGTACCGATAAATGGAATGTGCGGTACCGATAAATCGAATGTTCGGTACCGATCAATCGAATGTGCGGTACCGATCAATCGAATGTGCGGTTCCGATAAATCGAATGTGCGGTACCGATAAATCGTATGTGCGGTTCCGATAAATCGAATGTGCGGTTCCGATAAATCGAATGTTCGGTACCGATCAATCGAATGTGCGGTACCGATCAATCGAATATGCGGTACCGATAAATCGAATGTGCGGTGAGGATCAATCGAATGTGCGGTACCGATCAATCGAATGTGCGGTACCGATCAATCGAATGTGCGGTTCCGATAAATCGAATGTGCGGTTCCGATAAATCGTATGTGCGGTACCGATAAATGGAATGTGCGGTGCCGATAAATAGAAAGTGCGGTACCGATAAACAGAATGTGCGGTGCCGATAAATAGAAAGTGCGGTACCGATAAACAGAATGTGCGTTGCCGATAAATAGAATGTGCGGTACCGATCAATCGATTGTGCGGTACCGAACAATCGAATGTGCGGTACCGATCAATCGAATGTGCCTTATCGATCAATCGAATGTGCGGTACCGATCAATCGAAAGTGCGGAACCGATAAATCGATTGTGCGGTACCGAACAATCGAATGTGCGGTACCGATCAATCGAATGTGCGGTACCGATAAATCGAATGTGTGGTACCGATAAATCGAATGTGCGGTACCGATCAATCGAATGTGCGGTACCGATCAATCGAATGTGCGGTGCCGATCAATCGAATGTGCGGTACCGATCAATCGAATGTGCGGTACCGATCAATCGAATGTGCGTTGCCGATAAATCGAATGTGCGGTACCGATCAATCGAATGTGCGGTACCGATCAATCGAATGTGCGGTACCGATCAATCGAATGTGCGGTACCGATAAATCGTATGTGCGGTACCGATCAACAGAATGTGAGGTGTCGATCAATCGAATGTGCGGTACCGATCAATCGAATGTGCGTTGCCGATAAATCGAATGTGCGGTACGGATCAATCGAATGTGCGGTATCAATCAATCGAATGTGCGGTACCGATAAATGGAATGTGCGGTACCGATAAATCGAATGTTCGGTACCGATAAATCGTATGTGCGGTACCGATAAATGGAATGTGCGGTACCGATAAATCGAATGTGCGGTACCGATTAACAGAATGTGCGGCATCGATCAATCGAATGTGCGGTACCGATCAATCGAATGTGCGTTGCCGATAATTCGAATGTGCGGTACCGAACAATCGATGGTGCGGTACCGATCAATCAAATGTGCGGTACCGATTAATCGAATGTGCGTTGCCGATAAATCTAATGTGCGGTACCGATTAATCGAATGTGCGTTGCCGATCAATCGAATGTGCGGTACCGATCAATCGAATGTGCGGTAACGATCAATCGAATGTGCGTTGCCGATAAATCGAATGTGCGGTACCGATTAATCGAATGTGCGGTAACGATCAATCGAATGTGCGGTACCGATCAATCGAATGTGCGGTGCCGATCAATCGAATGTGCGGTACCGATCAATCGAATGTGCGGTGCCGATAAATCGAATTTGCGGTGAGGATCAATCGAATGTGTGGTACCGATAAATAGAATGTGCGGTAACGATAAATCGAATGTGCGGTACCGATCAATCGAATGTGCGGTTCCGATAAATCGAATGTGCGGTACCGATAAATCGTATGTGCGGTACCGATAAATCGAATGTGCGGTGCCGTTCAATCGAATGTGCGGTGCCGATCAATCAAATGTGCGGTACCGATCAATCGAATGTGCGGTACCGATCAATCGAATATGCGGTACCGATAAATCGAATGTGCGGTGAGGATCAATCGAATGTGCGGTACCGATCAATCGAATGTGCGGTGCCGATCAATCGAATGTGCGGTACCGATCAATCGAATGTGCGGTACCGATCAATCGAATGTGCGGTTCCGATCAATCGAATGTTCGGTACCGATAAATCGTATGTGCGTTACCGATAAACAGAATGTGATATATCGATCAATCGAATGTGCGGTACCGATCAATCAAATGTGCGTTGCCGATAAATAGAATGTGCGGTATCGATCAATCGAATGTGCGGTATCGATCAATCGAATGTGCGGTACCAATAAATAGAATGTGCGGTACCGATCAATCGAATGTGCGGTACCGATAAATTAAATGTGCGGTGCCGATCAATCGATTGTGCGGTATCGATCAATCGAATGTGCGGTACCGATCAATAGAATGTGCGGTGACGATCAATCGAATGTGCGATGACGATCAATCAAATGTGCGGTACCGATCAATCGAATGTGCGGTACCGATCAACAGAATGTGAGGTGTCGATCAATCGAATGTGCGGTACCGATCAATCGAATGTGCGTTGCCGATAAATCGAATGTGCGGTACGGATCAGTCGAATGTGCGGTATCGATCAATCGAATGTGCGGTACCGATAAATGGAATGTGCGGTACCGATAAATCGAATGTTCGGTACCGATAAATCGTATGTGCGGTACCGATAAATGGAATGTGCGGTACCAATAAATCGAATGTGCGGTACCGATTAACAGAATGTGCGGCATCGATCAATCGAATGTGCGGTATCGATCAATCGAAGGTGCCGTACCAATAAATAGAATGTGCGGTACCGATCAATCGAATGTGCGGTACCGATAAATTAAATGTGCGGTGCCGATAAATCGATCGTGCGGTATCGATCAATCGAATGTGCGGTACCGATCAATCGAATGTGCGGTGACGATCAATCGAATGTGCGATGACGATCAATCGAATGTGCGGTACCGATCAATCGAATGTGCGTGCCGATAAATCGAATGTGCGTGCCGATAAATCGAATGTGCGGTACCGATCAATCGAATGTACGGTACCGATCAATCGAATGTGCGGTGCCGATCAATCGAATGTGCAGTACCGATCAATCGAATGTGCGGTACCGATTAATCGAATGTGCGTTGCCGATCAATCGAATGTGCGGTACCGATAAAGCGAATTTGCGGTGAGGATCAATCGAATGTGTGGTACCGATAAATAGAATGTGCGGTTCCGATCAATCGAATGTGCGGTACCGATCAATCGAATGTGCGGTACCTATAAATCGAATGTGCGTTGCCGATAAATCGAATGTGCGGTACCGATCAATCGAATGTGCGGTACCGATCAATCGAATGTGCGGTACCGATCAATCGAATGTGCGGTTCCGATAAATCGAATGTGCGGTACCGATAAATCGTATGTGCGGTACCGATAAATGGAATGTGCGGTGCCGATCAATCGAATGTGCGATACCGATAAACAGAGTGTGAGGTATCGATCAATCGAATGTGCGGTACCGATCAATCGAATGTGCGTTGCCGATTAATCGAATGTTCGGTACCGATCAATCGAATGTGCGGTACAGCTCAATCGAATGTGCGGTGCCGATCAATCGAATGTGCGGTACCGATCAATCGAATGTGCGGTACCGATCAGTCGAATGTGCGGTACCGATCAATCGAATGTGCGGTGACGATCAATCGAATGTGCGGTACCGATCAATCGAATGTGCCTTATCGATCAATCGAATGTGCGGTACCAATAAATAGAATGTGCGGTACCGATCAATCGAATGTGCGGTACCGATAAATTAAATGTGCGGTGCCGATCAATCGATTGTGCGGTATCGATCAATCGAATGTGCGGTACCGATCAATAGAATGTGCGGTGACGATCAATCGAATGTGCGATGACGATCAATCGAATGTGCGGTACCGATCAATCGAATGTGCGGTACCGATCAACAGAATGTGAGGTGTCGATCAATCGAATGTGCGGTACCGATCAATCGAATGTGCGTTGCCGATAAATCGAATGTGCGGTACGGATCAGTCGAATGTGCGGTATCGATCAATCGAATGTGCGGTACCGATAAATGGAATGTGCGGTACCGATACATCGAATGTTCGGTACCGATAAATCGTATGTGCGGTACCGATAAATGGAATGTGCGGTACCGATAAATCGAATGTGCGGTACCGATTAACAGAATGTGCGGCATCGATCAATCGAATGTGCGGTATCGATCAATCGAAGGTGCCGTACCAATAAATAGAATGTGCGGTACCGATCAATCGAATGTGCGGTACCGATAAATTAAATGTGCGGTGCCGATAAATCGATCGTGCGGTATCGATCAATCGAATGTGCGGTACCGATCAATCGAATGTGCGGTGACGATCAATCGAATGTGCGATGACGATCAATCGAATGTGCGGTACCGATCAATCGAATGTGCGTGCCGATAAATCGAATGTGCGTGCCGATAAATCGAATGTGCGGTACCGATCAATCGAATGTACGGTACCGATCAATCGAATGTGCGGTGCCGATCAATCGAATGTGCAGTACCGATCAATCGAATGTGCGGTACCGATTAATCGAATGTGCGTTGCCGATCAATCGAATGTGCGGTACCGATAAAGCGAATTTGCGGTGAGGATCAATCGAATGTGTGGTACCGATAAATAGAATGTGCGGTTCCGATCAATCGAATGTGCGGTACCGATCAATCGAATGTGCGGTACCTATAAATCGAATGTGCGTTGCCGATAAATCGAATGTGCGGTACCGATCAATCGAATGTGCGGTACCGATCAATCGAATGTGCGGTACCGATCAATCGAATGTGCGGTTCCGATAAATCGAATGTGCGGTACCGATAAATCGTATGTGCGGTACCGATAAATGGAATGTGCGGTGCCGATCAATCGAATGTGCGGTACCGATAAACAGAGTGTGAGGTATCGATCAATGGAATGTGCGTTACCGATCAATCGAATGTGCGTTGCCGATTAATCGAATGTTCGGTACCGATCAATCGAATGTGCGGTACAGCTCAATCGAATGTGCGGTGCCGATCAATCGAATGTGCGGTACCGATCAATCGAATGTGCGGTACCGAATAATCGAATGTGCGTTGCCGATCAATCGAATGTGCGGTGACGATCAATCGAATGTGCGGTACCGATCAATCTAATGTGCCTTATCGATCAATCGAATGTGCGGTGTCGATCAATCGAATGTGCGGTACCAATAAATAGAATGTGCGGTACCGATCAATCGAATGTGCGGTACCGATAAATTAAATGTGCGGTGCCGATAAATCGAATGTGCGGTACCGATTAACAGAATGTGCGGCATCGATCAATCGAATGTGCGGTACCGATCAATCGAATGTGCGTTGCCGATAATTCGAATGTGCGGTACCGAACAATCGATGGTGCGGTACCGATCAATCGAATGTGCGGTACCGATTAATCGAATGTGCGTTGCCGATAAATCTAATGTGCGGTACCGATTAATCGAATGTGCGTTGCCGATCAATCGAATGTGCGGTACCGATCAATCGAATGTGCGGTAACGATCAATCGAATGTGCGTTGCCGATAAATCGAATGTGCGGTACCGATTAATCGAATGTGCGGTAACGATCAATCGAATGTGCGGTACCGATCAATCGAATGTGCGGTGCCGATCAATCGAATGTGCGGTACCGATCAATCGAATGTGCGGTGCCGATAAATCGAATTTGCGGTGAGGATCAATCGAATGTGTGGTACCGATAAATAGAATGTGCGGTAACGATAAATCGAATGTGCGGTACCGATCAATCGAATGTGCGGTTCCGATAAATCGAATGTGCGGTACCGATAAATCGTATGTGCGGTACCGATAAATCGAATGTGCGGTGCCGTTCAATCGAATGTGCGGTGCCGATCAATCAAATGTGCGGTACCGATCAATCGAATGTGCGGTACCGATCAATCGAATATGCGGTACCGATAAATCGAATGTGCGGTGAGGATCAATCGAATGTGCGGTACCGATCAATCGAATGTGCGGTGCCGATCAATCGAATGTGCGGTACCGATCAATCGAATGTGCGGTACCGATCAATCGAATGTGCGGTTCCGATCAATCGAATGTTCGGTACCGATAAATCGTATGTGCGTTACCGATAAACAGAATGTGATATATCGATCAATCGAATGTGCGGTACCGATCAATCAAATGTGCGTTGCCGATAAATAGAATATGCGGTATCGATCAATCGAATGTGCGGTATCGATCAATCGAATGTGCGGTACCAATAAATAGAATGTGCGGTACCGATCAATCGAATGTGCGGTACCGATAAATTAAATGTGCGGTGCCGATCAATCGATTGTGCGGTATCGATCAATCGAATGTGCGGTACCGATCAATAGAATGTGCGGTGACGATCAATCGAATGTGCGATGACGATCAATCGAATGTGCGGTACCGATCAATCGAATGTGCGGTACCGATCAACAGAATGTGAGGTGTCGATCAATCGAATGTGCGGTACCGATCAATCGAATGTGCGTTGCCGATAAATCGAATGTGCGGTACGGATCAGTCGAATGTGCGGTATCGATCAATCGAATGTGCGGTACCGATAAATGGAATGTGCGGTACCGATAAATCGAATGTTCGGTACCGATAAATCGTATGTGCGGTACCGATAAATGGAATGTGCGGTACCGATAAATCGAATGTGCGGTACCGATTAACAGAATGTGCGGCATCGATCAATCGAATGTGCGGTATCGATCAATCGAAGGTGCCGTACCAATAAATAGAATGTGCGGTACCGATCAATCGAATGTGCGGTACCGATAAATTAAATGTGCGGTGCCGATAAATCGATCGTGCGGTATCGATCAATCGAATGTGCGGTACCGATCAATCGAATGTGCGGTGACGATCAATCGAATGTGCGATGACGATCAATCGAATGTGCGGTACCGATCAATCGAATGTGCGTGCCGATAAATCGAATGTGCGTGCCGATAAATCGAATGTGCGGTACCGATCAATCGAATGTACGGTACCGATCAATCGAATGTGCGGTGCCGATCAATCGAATGTGCAGTACCGATCAATCGAATGTGCGGTACCGATTAATCGAATGTGCGTTGCCGATCAATCGAATGTGCGGTACCGATAAAGCGAATTTGCGGTGAGGATCAATCGAATGTGTGGTACCGATAAATAGAATGTGCGGTTCCGATCAATCGAATGTGCGGTACCGATCAATCGAATGTGCGGTACCTATAAATCGAATGTGCGTTGCCGATAAATCGAATGTGCGGTACCGATCAATCGAATGTGCGGTACCGATCAATCGAATGTGCGGTACCGATCAATCGAATGTGCGGTTCCGATAAATCGAATGTGCGGTACCGATAAATCGTATGTGCGGTACCGATAAATGGAATGTGCGGTGCCGATCAATCGAATGTGCGGTACCGATAAACAGAGTGTGAGGTATCGATCAATCGAATGTGCGGTACCGATCAATCGAATGTGCGTTGCCGATTAATCGAATGTTCGGTACCGATCAATCGAATGTGCGGTACAGCTCAATCGAATGTGCGGTGCCGATCAATCGAATGTGCGGTACCGATCAATCGAATGTGCGGTACCGATTAATCGAATGTGCGTTGCCGATCAATCGAATGTGCGGTGACGATCAATCGAATGTGCGGTACCGATCAATCGAATGTGCCTTATCGATCAATCGAATGTGCGGTATCGATCAATCGAATGTGCGGTACCAATAAATAGAATGTGCGGTACCGATCAATCGAATGTGCGGTACCGATAAATTAAATGTGCGGTGCCGATCAATCGATTGTGCGGTATCGATCAATCGAATGTGCGGTACCGATCAATAGAATGTGCGGTGACGATCAATCGAATGTGCGATGACGATCAATCGAATGTGCGGTACCGATCAATCGAATGTGCGGTACCGATCAACAGAATGTGAGGTGTCGATCAATCGAATGTGCGGTACCGATCAATCGAATGTGCGTTGCCGATAAATCGAATGTGCGGTACGGATCAGTCGAATGTGCGGTATCGATCAATCGAATGTGCGGTACCGATAAATGGAATGTGCGGTACCGATAAATCGAATGTTCGGTACCGATAAATCGTATGTGCGGTACCGATAAATGGAATGTGCGGTACCGATAAATCGAATGTGCGGTACCGATTAACAGAATGTGCGGCATCGATCAATCGAATGTGCGGTATCGATCAATCGAAGGTGCCGTACCAATAAATAGAATGTGCGGTACCGATCAATCGAATGTGCGGTACCGATAAATTAAATGTGCGGTGCCGATAAATCGATCGTGCGGTATCGATCAATCGAATGTGCGGTACCGATCAATCGAATGTGCGGTGACGATCAATCGAATGTGCGATGACGATCAATCGAATGTGCGGTACCGATCAATCGAATGTGCGTGCCGATAAATCGAATGTGCGTGCCGATAAATCGAATGTGCGGTACCGATCAATCGAATGTACGGTACCGATCAATCGAATGTGCGGTGCCGATCAATCGAATGTGCAGTACCGATCAATCGAATGTGCGGTACCGATTAATCGAATGTGCGTTGCCGATCAATCGAATGTGCGGTACCGATAAAGCGAATTTGCGGTGAGGATCAATCGAATGTGTGGTACCGATAAATAGAATGTGCGGTTCCGATCAATCGAATGTGCGGTACCGATCAATCGAATGTGCGGTACCTATAAATCGAATGTGCGTTGCCGATAAATCGAATGTGCGGTACCGATCAATCGAATGTGCGGTACCGATCAATCGAATGTGCGGTACCGATCAATCGAATGTGCGGTTCCGATAAATCGAATGTGCGGTACCGATAAATCGTATGTGCGGTACCGATAAATGGAATGTGCGGTGCCGATCAATCGAATGTGCGGTACCGATAAACAGAGTGTGAGGTATCGATCAATGGAATGTGCGTTACCGATCAATCGAATGTGCGTTGCCGATTAATCGAATGTTCGGTACCGATCAATCGAATGTGCGGTACAGCTCAATCGAATGTGCGGTGCCGATCAATCGAATGTGCGGTACCGATCAATCGAATGTGCGGTACCGAATAATCGAATGTGCGTTGCCGATCAATCGAATGTGCGGTGACGATCAATCGAATGTGCGGTACCGATCAATCTAATGTGCCTTATCGATCAATCGAATGTGCGGTGTCGATCAATCGAATGTGCGGTACCAATAAATAGAATGTGCGGTACCGATCAATCGAATGTGCGGTACCGATAAATTAAATGTGCGGTGCCGATAAATCGATTGTGCGGTATCGATCAATCGAATGTGCGGTACCGATCAATCGAATGTGCGGTGACGATCAATCGAATGTGCGATGACGATCAATCGAATGTGCGGTACCGATCAATCGAATATGCGGTACTGATCAACAGAATGTGAGGTGTCGATCAATCGAATGTGCGGTACCGATCAATCGAATGTGCGGTGCCGATAAATCGAATGTGCGGTACGGATCAATCGAATGTGCGGTATCGATCAATCGAATGTGCGGTACCGATAAATGGAATGTGCGGTACCGATAAATCGAATGTTCGGTACCGATAAATCGTATGTGCGGTACCGATAAATGGAATGTGCGGTACCGATAAATCAAATGTGCGATACCGATTAACAGAATGTGCGGCATCGATCAATCGAATGTGCGGTACCGATCAATCGAATGTGCGTTGCCGATAATTCGAATGTGCGGTACCGAACAATCGATTGTGCGGTACCGATCAATCGAATGTGCGGTACCGATTAATCGAATGTGCGTTGCCGATAAATCTAATGTGCGGTACCGATTAATCGAATGTGCGTTGCCGATCAATCGAATGTGCGGTACCGATCAATCGAATGTGCGGTAACGATCAATCGAATGTGCGGTACCGATCAATCGAATGTGCGGTGCCGATCAATCGAATGTGCGGTACCGATCAATCGAATGTGCGGTGCCGATAAATCGAATGTGCGGTGCCGATATATCGAATTTGCGGTAACGATCAATCGAATGTGTGGTACCGATAAATAGAATGTGCGGTACCGATCAATCGAATGTGCGGTACCGATCAATCGAATGTGCGTTGCCGATAAATCGAATGTGCGGTACCGATCAATCGAATGTGCGGTACCGATCAATCGAATGTGCGGTTCCGATAAATCGAATGTGCGGTACCGATAAATCGTATGTGCGGTTCCGATAAATCGAATGTGCGGTGCCGTTCAATCGAATGTGCGGTGCCGATAAATCAAATGTGCGGTACCGATCAATCGAATGTGCGGTACCGAGCAATCGAATATGCGGTACCGATAAATCGAATGTGCGGTGAGGATCAATCGAATGTGCGGTACCGATCAATCGAATGTGCGGTACCGATCAATCGAATGTGCGGTTCCGATAAATCGAATGTGCGGTTCCGATAAATCGTATGTGCGGTACCGATAAATGGAATGTGCGGTGCCGATAAATAGAAAGTGCGGTACCGATAAACAGAATGTGCGGTGCCGATAAATAGAAAGTGCGGTACCGATAAACAGAATGTGCGTTGCCGATAAATAGAATGTGCGGTACCGATCAATCGATTGTGCGGTACCGAACAATCGAATGTGCGGTACCGATCAATCGAATGTGCCTTATCGATCAATCGAATGTGCGTTGCCGATCAATCGAAAGTGCGGAACCGATAAATCGATTGTGCGGTACCGAACAATCGAATGTGCGGTACCGATCAATCGAATGTGCGGTACCGATAAATCGAATGTGTGGTACCGATAAATCGAATGTGCGGTACCGATCAATCGAATGTGCGGTACCGATCAATCGAATGTGCGGTGCCGATCAATCGAATGTGCGGTACCGATCAATCGAATGTGCGGTACCGATTAATCGAATGTGCGTTGCCGATAAATCGAATGTGCGGTACCGATCAATCGAATGTGCGGTACCGATCAATCGAATGTGCGGTACCGATCAATCGAATGTGCGGTACCGATAAATCGTATGTGCGGTACCGATCAACAGAATGTGAGGTGTCGATCAATCGAATGTGCGGTACCGATCAATCGAATGTGCGTTGCCGATAAATCGAATGTGCAGTACGGATCAATCGAATGTGCGGTATCAATCAATCGAATGTGCGGTACCGATAAATGGAATGTGCGGTACCGATAAATCGAATGTTCGGTACCGATAAATCGAATGTGCGGTACCGATCAATCGAATGTACGGTACCGATCAATCGAATGTGCGGTGCCGATCAATCGAATGTGCGGTACCGATCAATCGAATGTGCGGTGCCGATAAATCGTATGTGCGGTACCGATCAACAGAATGTGAGGTGTCGATCAATCGAATGTGCGGTACCGATCAATCGAATGTGCGTTGCCGATAAATCGAATGTGCAGTACGGATCAATCGAATGTGCGGTATCAATCAATCGAATGTGCGGTACCGATAAATGGAATGTGCGGTACCGATAAATCGAATGTTCGGTACCGATAAATCGTATGTGCGGTACCGATAAATGGAATGTGCGGTACCGATAAATCGAATGTGCGGTACCGATTAACAGAATGTGCGGCATCGATCAATCGAATGTGCGGTACCGATCAATCGAATGTGCGTTGCCGATAATTCGAATGTGCGGTACCGAACAATCGATGGTGCGGTACCGATCAATCGAATGTGCGGTACCGATTAATCGAATGTGCGTTGCCGATCAATCGAATGTGCGGTACCGATCAATCGAATGTGCGGTAACGATCAATCGAATGTGCGTTGCCGATAAATCGAATGTGCGGTACCGATTAATCGAATGTGCGGTAACGATCAATCGAATGTGCGGTACCGATCAATCGAATGTGCGGTGCCGATCAATCGAATGTGCGGTACCGATCAATCGAATGTGCGGTGCCGATAAATCGAATTTGCGGTGAGGATCAATCGAATGTGTGGTACCGATAAATAGAATGTGCGGTAACGATAAATTGAATGTGCGGTACCGATCAATCGAATGTGCGGTTCCGATAAATCGAATGTGCGGTACCGATAAATCGTATGTGCGGTACCGATAAATCGAATGTGCGGTGCCGTTCAATCGAATGTGCGGTGCCGATCAATCAAATGTGCGGTACCGATCAATCGAATGTGCGGTACCGATCAATCGAATATGCGGTACCGATAAATCGAATGTGCGGTGAGGATCAATCGAATGTGCGGTACCGATCAATCGAATGTGCGGTACCGATCAATCGAATGTGCGGTACCGATCAATCGAATGTGCGGTTCCGATCAATCGAATGTGCGGTTCCGATCAATCGAATGTTCGGTACCGATAAATCGTATGTGCGTTACCGATAAACAGAATGTGATATATCGATCAATCGAATGTGCGGTACCGATCAATCGAATGTGCGTTGCCGATAAATAGAATGTGCGGTACCGATCAATCGAATGTGCCTTATCGATCAATCGAATGTGCGGTATCGATCAATCGAATGTGCGGTACCAATAAATAGAATGTGCGGTACCGATCAATCGAATGTGCGGTACCGATAAATTAAATGTGCGGTGCCGATAAATCGATTGTGCGGTATCGATCAATCGAATGTGCGGTACCGATCAATCGAATGTGCGGTGACGATCAATCGAATGTGCGATGACGATCAATCGAATCTGCGGTACCGATCAATCGAATGTGCGGTACCGATCAACAGAATGTGAGGTGTCGATCAATCGAATGTGCGGTACCGATCAATCGAATGTGCGTTGCCGATAAATCGAATGTGCGGTACGGATCAGTCGAATGTGCGGTATCGATCAATCGAATGTGCGGTACCGATAAATGGAATGTGCGGTACCGATAAATCGAATGTTCGGTAACGATAAATCGTATGTGCGGTACCGATAAATGGAATGTGCGGTACCGATAAATCGAATGTGCGGTACCGATTAACAGAATGTGCGGCATCGATCAATCGAATGTGCGGTACCGATCAATCGAATGTGCGTTGCCGATAATTCGAATGTGCGGTACCGAACAATCGATGGTGCGGTACCGATCAATCGAATGTGCGGTACCGATTAATCGAATGTGCGTTGCCGATAAATCTAATGTGCGGTACCGATTAATCGAATGTGCGTTGCCGATCAATCGAATGTGCGGTACCGATCAATCGAATGTGCGGTAACGATCAATCGAATGTGCGTTGCCGATAAATCGAATGTGCGGTACCGATTAATCGAATGTGCGGTACCGATCAATCGAATGTGCGGTGCCGATCAATCGAATGTGCGGTACCGATCAATCGAATGTGCGGTGCCGATAAATCGAATGTGCGGTACCGATCAATCGAATTTGCGGTAACGATCAATCGAATGTGTGGTACCGATAAATAGAATGTGCGGTACCGATCAATCGAATGTGCGGTACCGATCAATCGAATGTGCGTTGCCGATAAATCGAATGTGCGGTACCGATCAATCGAATGTGCGGTACCGATCAATCGAATGTGCGGTTCCGATAAATCGAATGTGCGGTGCCGTTCAATCGAATGTGCGGTTCCGATAAATCAAATGTGCGGTACCGATCAATCGAATGTGCGGTACCGATCAATCGAATATGCGGTACCGATGAATCGAATGTGCGGTGAGGATCAATCGAATGTGCGGTACCGATCAATCGAATGTGCGGTACCGATCAATCGAATGTGCGGTTCCGATAAATCGAATGTGCGGTTCCGATAAATCGTATGTACGGTACCGATAAATGGAATGTGCGGTGCCGATAAATAGAAAGTGCGGTACCGATAAACAGAATGTGCGGTGCCGATAAATAGAAAGTGCGGTACCGATAAACAGAATGTGCGGTACCGATCAATCGAATGTGCCTTATCGATCAATCGAATGTGCGGTACCGATCAATCGAAAGTGCGGAACCGATAAATCGATTGTGCGGTACCGAACAATCGAATGTGCGGTACCGATCAATCGAATGTGCGGTACCGATAAATCGAATGTGTGGTACCGATAAATCGAATGTGCGGTACCGATCAATCGAATGTGCGGTACCGATCAATCGAATGTGCGGTGCCGATCAATCGAATGTGCGGTACCGATCAATCGAATGTGCGGTACCGATTAATCGAATGTGCGTTGCCGATAAATGGAATGTGCGGTACCGATCAATCGAATGTGCGGTACCGATAAATCGTATGTGCGGTACCGATCAACAGAATGTGAGGTGTCGATCAATCGAATGTGCGGTACCGATCAATCGAATGTGCGTTGCCGATAAATCGAATGTGCGGTACGGATCAATCGAATGTGCGGTATCAATCAATCGAATGTGCGGTACCGATAAATGGAATGTGCGGTACCGATAAATCGAATGTTCGGTACCGATAAATCGTATATGCGGTACCGATAAATGGAATGTGCGGTACCGATAAATCGAATGTGCGGTACCGATTAACAGAATGTGCGGCATCGATCAATCGAATGTGCGGTACCGATCAATCGAATGTGCGTTGCCGATAATTCGAATGTGCGGTACCGAACAATCGATGGTGCGGTACCGATCAATCGAATGTGCGGTACCGATTAATCGAATGTGCGTTGCCGATAAATCTAATGTGCGGTACCGATTAATCGAATGTGCGTTGCCGATCAATCGAATGTGCGGTACCGATCAATCGAATGTGCGGTAACGATCAATCGAATGTGCGTTGCCGATAAATCGAATGTGCGGTACCGATTAATCGAATGTGCGGTAACGATCAATCGAATGTGCGGTACCGATCAATCGAATGTGCGGTGCCGATCAATCGAATGTGCGGTACCGATCAATCGAATGTGCGTTGCCGATAATTCGAATGTGCGGTACCGAACAATCGATGGTGCGGTACCGATCAATCGAATGTGCGGTACCGATTAATCGAATGTGCGTTGCCGATAAATCTAATGTGCGGTACCGATTAATCGAATGTGCGTTGCCGATCAATCGAATGTGCGGTACTGATCAATCGAATGTGCGGTAACGATCAATCGAATGTGCGTTGCCGATAAATCGAATGTGCGGTACCGATTAATCGAATGTGCGGTAACGATCAATCGAATGTGCGGTACCGATCAATCGAATGTGCGGTGCCGATCAGTCGAATGTGCGGTACCGATCAATCGAATGTGCGGTGCCGATAAATCGAATTTGCGGTGAGGATCAATCGAATGTGTGGTACCGATAAATAGAATGTGCGGTAACGATAAATGGAATGTGCGGTACCGATCAATCGAATGTGCGGTTCCGATAAATCGAATGTGCGGTACCGATAAATCGTATGTGCGGTATCGATAAATCGAATGTGCGGTGCCGTTCAATCGAGTGTGCGGTGCCGATCAATCAAATGTGCGGTACCGATCAATCGAATGTGCGGTACCGATCAATCGAATATGCGGTACCGATAAATCGAATGTTCGGTGAGGATCAATCGAATGTGCGGTACCGATCAATCGAATGTGCGGTGCCGATCAATCGAATGTGCGGTACCGATCAATCGAATGTGCGGTACCGATCAATCGAATGTGCGGTTCCGATCAATCGAATGTGCGGTACCGATAAATCGTATGTGCGTTACCGATAAACAGACTGTGATATATCGATCAATCGAATGTGCGGTACCGATCAATCGAATGTGCGTTGCCGATAAATAGAATGTGCGGTACCGATCAATCGAATGTGCGGTACCGATCAATCGATTGTTCGGTACCGAACAATCGAATGTGCGGTACCGATCAATCGAATGTGCCTTATCGATCAATCGAATGTGCGGTACCGATAAATCGAAAGTGCGGAACCGATAAATCGATTGTGCGGTACCGAACAATCGAATGTGCGGTACCGATCAATCGAATGTGCGGTACCGATAAATCGAATGTGTGGTACCGATAAATCGAATGTGCGGTACCGATCAATCGAATGTGAGGTACCGATCAATCGAATGTGCGGTGCCGATCAATCGAATGTGCGGTACCGATCAATCGAATGTGCGGTACCGATTAATCGAATGTGCGTTGCCGATAAATGGAATGTGCGGTACCGATAAATCGAATGTGCGTTACCGATCAATCGAATGTGCGGTGCCGATAAAGCGAATTTGCGGTGAGGATCAATCGAATTTGTGGTACCGATAAATAGAATGTGCGGTACCGATCATTCGCATGTGCGGTACCGATCAATCGAATGTGCGGTACCTATAAATCGAATGTGCGTTGCCGATAAATGGAATGTGCGGTACCGATCAATCGAATGTGCGGTACCGATAAATCGAATGTGCGGTTCCGATCAATCGAATGTGCGGTACCGATAAATCGTATGTGCGGTACCGATAAATCGAATGTGCGGTACCGATCAATCGAATGTGCGGTACCGATCAATCGAATGTGCGGTACCGATAAATTGAATGTGCGGTACCGATCAATCGAATGTGCGGTACCGATAAATCGAATGTGCGGTACCGATAAACAGAATGTGCGGTATCGATCAATCGAATGTGCGGTACCGATCAATCGAATGTGCGTTGCCGATAATTCGAATGTGCGGTACCGATAAACAGAATGTGCGGTACCGATCAATCGAATGTGCGGTTCCGATCAATCGAATGTGCGGTACCGATAAATCGTATGTGCGGTACCGATAAATCGAATGTGCCTTATCGATCAATCGAATGTGCGGTACCGATCAATCGAATGTGCGGTGCCGATAAATCGAATTTGCGGTGAGGATCAATCGAATGTGTGGTACCGATAAATAGAATGTGCGGTAACGATAAATCGAATGTGCGGTACCGATCAATCGAATGTGCGGTTCCGATAAATCGAATGTGCGGTACCGATAAATCGTATGTGCGGTATCGATAAATCGAATGTGCGGTGCCGTTCAATCGAATGTGCGGTGCCGATCAATCAAATGTGCGGTACCGATAAATCGAATGTGCGGTACCGATTAACAGAATGTGCGGCATCGATCAATCGAATGTGCGGTACCGATCAATCGAATGTGCGTTGCCGATAATTCGAATGTGCGGTACCGATCAATCGATGGTGCGGTACCGATCAATCGAATGTGCGGTACCGATTAATCGAATGTGCGTTGCCGATAAATCTAATGTGCGGTACCGATTAATCGAATGTGCGTTGCCGATCAATCGAATGTGCGGTACCGATCATTCGAATGTGCGGTAACGATCAATCGAATGTGCGTTGCCGATAAATCGAATGTGCGGTACCGATCAATCGAATGTGCGGTAACGATCAATCGAATGTGCGGTACCGATCAATCGAATGTGCGGTGCCGATCAATCGAATGTGCGGTACCGATCAATCGAATGTGCGGTGCCGATAAATCGAATTTGCGGTGAGGATCAATCGAATGTGTGGTACCGATAAATAGAATGTGCGGTAACGATAAATCGAATGTGCGGTACCGATCAATCGAATGTGCGGTTCCGATAAATCGAATGTGCGGTACCGATAAATCGTATGTGCGGTATCGATAAATCGAATGTGCGGTGCCGTTCAATCGAATGTGCGGTGCCGATCAATCAAATGTGCGGTACCGATCAATCGAATATGCGGTACCGATAAATCGAATGTGCGGTGAGGATCAATCGAATGTGCGGTACCGATCAATCGAATGTGCGGTGCCGATCAATCGAATGTGCGGTACCGATCAATCGAATGTGCGGTACCGATCAATCGAATGTGCGGTTCCGATCAATCGAATGTGCGGTACCGATAAATCGTATGTGCGTTACCGATAAACAGACTGTGATATATCGATCAATCGAATGTGCGGTACCGATCAATCGAATGTGCGTTGCCGATAAATAGAATGTGCCTTACCGATCAATCGAATGTGCGGTACCGATCAATCGATTGTTCGGTACCGAACAATCGAATGTGCGGTACCGATCAATCGAATGTGCCTTATCGATCAATCGAATGTGCGGTACCGATAAATCGAAAGTGCGGAACCGATAAATCGATTGTGCGGTACCGAACAATCGAATGTGCGGTACCGATCAATCGAATGTGCGGTACCGATAAATCGAATGTGTGGTACCGATAAATCGAATGTGCGGTACCGATCAATCGAATGTGCGGTACCGATCAATCGAATGTGCGGTGCCGATCAATCGAATGTGCGGTACCGATCAATCGAATGTGCGGTACCGATAAATCGAATGTGCGTTGCCGATAAATCGAATGTGCGGTACCGATAAATCGAATGTGCGGTACCGATCAATCGAATGTGCGGTGCCGATAAAGCGAATTTGCGGTGAGGATCAATCGAATTTGTGGTACCGATCAATCGAATGTGCGGTGCCGATCAATCGAATGTGCGGTACCGAACAATCTAATGTGCGGTACCGATCAATCGAATGTGTGGTACCGATTAATCGAATGTGCGTTGCCGATAAATCTAATGTGCGGTACCGATCAATCGAATGTGCGGTGCCGATCAATCGATTGTGCGGTACCGAACAATCGAATATGCGGTACCGATCAATCGAATGTGCGGTACCGATAAATCGAATGTGCGGTACCGATAAATAGAAAGTGCGAAACCGATAAATCGATTGTGCGGTACCGAACAATCGAATGTGCGGTTCCGATAAATCGAATGTGCGGTACCGAACAATCGAATGTGCGGTACCTATAAATCGAATGTGCGGTACCGATTAATCGAATGTGCGTTGCCGATAAATCTAATGTGCGGTACCGATCAATCGAATAGGCGGGGCCGATCAATCGATTGTGCGGTACCGAACAATCGAATATGCGGTACCGATCAATCGAATGTTCGGTACCGATAAATCGAATGTGCTGTACCGATAAATCGAAAGTGCGGAACCGATAAATCGATTGTGCGGTACTGAACAATCGAATGTACGGTACCGATCAATCGAATGTGCGGTACCGATAAATCGAATGTGTGGTACCGATAAATCGAATGTGCGGTACCGATCAATCGAATGTACGGTACCGATCAATCGAATGTGCGGTGCCGATCAATCGAATGTGCGGTATCGATCAATCGAATGTGCGGTGCCGATCAATCGAATGTGCGTTGCCGATAAATCGAATGTGCGGTACCGATGAATCGAATGTGCGGTAACGATCAATGGAATGTGCGGTGCCGATAAAGCGAATTTGCGGTGAGGATCAATCGAATGTGCCGTACCGATAAAACGAATGTGCGGTACCGATCAATCGAATGTGCGGTACCGATCAATCGAATGTGCGGTACCGATTAATCGAATGTGCGTTGCCGATAAATCGAATGTGCGGTACCGAACAATCGAATATGCGGTACCGATCAATCGAATGTGCGGTACCGATAAATCGAATGTGCGGTACCGATAAATAGAAAGTGCGAAACCGATAAATCGATTGTGCGGTACCGAACAATCGAATGTGCGGTTCCGATAAATCGAATGTGCGGTACCGAACAATCGAATGTGCGGTACCTATAAATCGAATGTGCGGTACCGATTAATCGAATGTGCGTTGCCGATAAATCTAATGTGCGGTACCGATCAATCGAATAGGCGGGGCCGATCAATCGATTGTGCGGTACCGAACAATCGAATATGCGGTACCGATCAATCGAATGTTCGGTACCGATAAATCGAATGTGCTGTACCGATAAATCGAAAGTGCGGAACCGATAAATCGATTGTGCGGTACTGAACAATCGAATGTGCGGTACCGATCAATCGAATGTGCGGTACCGATAAATCGAATGTGTGGTACCGATAAATCGAATGTGCGGTACCGATCAATCGAATGTACGGTACCGATCAATCGAATGTGCGGTGCCGATCAATCGAATGTGCGGTATCGATCAATCGAATGTGCGGTGCCGATCAATCGAATGTGCGTTGCCGATAAATCGAATGTGCGGTACCGATGAATCGAATGTGCGGTAACGATCAATGGAATGTGCGGTGCCGATAAAGCGAATTTGCGGTGAGGATCAATCGAATGTGTGGTACCGATAAATAGAATGTGCGGTACCGATAAATCGAATGTGCGGTACCGATCATTCGAATGTGCGGTACCTATAAATCGAATGTGCGTTGCCGATAAATGGAATGTGCGGTACCGATCAATCGAATGTGCGGTACCGATCAATCGAATGTGCGGTTCCGATCAATTGAATGTGCGGTACCGATAAATCGTATGTGCGGTACCGATAAATCGAATGTGCCTTATCGATCAATCGAATGTGCGGTACATATAAATCGAATGTGCGTTGCCGATAAATCGAATGTGCGGTACCGATCAATCGAATGTGCGGTACCGATCAATTGAATGTGCGGTACCGATCAATCGAATGTGCGGTACCGATAAATCGTATGTGCGGTACCGATAAATCGAATGTGCGGTACCGATAAATCGTATGTGCGGTACCGATAAATGGAATGTGCGGTGCCGATAAATAGAAAGTGCGGTACCGATCAACAGAATGTGAGGTATCGATCAATCGAATGTGCGGTACCGATCAATCGAATGTGCGTTGCCGATAAATAGAATGTGCGGTACCGATCAATCGAATGTGCGGTACCGATCAATCGATTGTGCGGTACCGAACAATCGAATGTGTGGTACCGATAAATCGAATGTGCGGTACCGATCAATCGAATGTGCGGTACCGATCAATCGAATGTGCGGTGCAGATCAATCGAATGTGCGGTACCGATCAATCGAATGTGCGGTACCGATCAATCGAATGTGCGGTACCGATCAATCGGATGTGCGGTGCCGATAAATCGAATGTGTGGTACCGATAAATCGAATGTGCGGTACCGATCAATCGAATGTGCGGTACCGATCAATCGAATGTGCGGTGCCGATAAATCGAATGTGCGGTACCGATCAATCGAATGTGCGGTACCGATCAATCGAATGTGCGGTGCCGATAAAGCGAATTTGCGGTGAGGATCAATCGAATTTGTGGTACCGATAAATAGAATGTGCGGTACCGATTAATCGAATGTGCGTTGCCGATCAATCGAATGTGCGGTGAGGATCAATCGAATGTGCGGTATCGATCAATCGAATGTGCGGTACCGATCAATCGAATGTGCGTTACCGATAAATCGAATGTGCGGTACCGATCAATCGAATGTGCGGTACCGATCAATCGAATGTTCGGTTCCGATAAATCGAATGTGCGGTACCGATAAATCGTATGTGCGGTACCGATCAATCGAATGTGCGGTACCGATCAATCGAATGTGCGGTGCCGATCAATCGAATGTGCGGTACCGATCAATCGAATGTGCGGTGCCGATAAATCGAATTTGCGGTGAGGATCAATCGAATGTGTGGTACCGATAAATAGAATGTGCGGTACCGATCAATCGAATGTGCGGTACCGATCAATCGAATGTGCGGTACCGATCAATCGAATGTGCGGTTCCGATAAATCGAATGTGCGGTACCGATAAATCGTATGTGCGGTACCGATAAATGGAATGTGCGGTGCCGATAAATAGAAAGTGCGGTACCGATAAACAGAATGTGCGGTACCGATCAATCGAATGTGCGGTACCGATCAATCGAATGTGCGGTACCGAACAATCGAATGTGCGGTACCGATCAATCGAATGTGCCTTATCGATCAATCGAATGTGCGGTTCCGATAAATCGAATGTGCGGTACCGATAAATCGTATGTGCGGTACCGATCAATCGAATGTGCGGTACCGATCAATCGAATGTGCGGTGCCGATCAATCGAATGTGCGGTACCGATCAATCGAATGTGCGGTGCCGATAAATCGAATTTGCGGTGAGGATCAATCGAATGTGTGGTACCGATAAATAGAATGTGCGGTACCGATCAATCGAATGTGCGGTACCGATCAATCGAATGTGCGGTACCGATCAATCGAATGTGCGTTGCCGATAAATCGAATGTGCGGTACCGATCAATCGAATGTGCGTTAACGATAAATCGAATGTGCGGTGCCGATAAAGCGAATTTGCGGTGAGGATCAATCGAATGTGTGGTACCGATAAATAGAATGTGCGGTACCGATCAATCGAATGTGCGGTACCGATCAATCGAATGTGCGGTTCCGATAAATCGAATGTGCGGTACCGATAAATCGTATGTGCGGTACCGATAAATGGAATGTGCGGTGCCGATAAATCGAATGTGCGGTACCGATAAACAGAATGTGAGGTATCGATCACTCGAATGTGCGGTACCGATCAATCGAATGTGCGGTACCGATCAATCGAATGTGCGGTACAGCTCAATCGAATGTGCGGTGCCGATCAATCGAATGTGCGGTACCGATCAATCGAATGTGCGGTACCGATTAATCGAATGTGCGTTGCCGATCAATCGAATGTGCGGTGAGGATCAATCGAATGTGCGGTATCGATCAATCGAATGTGCGGTACCGATCAATCGAATGTGCGTTGCCGATAAATCGCATGTGCGGTACCGATCAATCGAATGTGCGGTACCGATCAATCGAATGTGCGGTTCCGATAAATCGAATGTGCGGTACCGATCAATCGAATGTGCGGTACCGATCAATCGAATGTGCGTTGCCAATAAATCGAATGTGCGTTGCCGATCAATCGAATGTGCGGTACCGATCAATCGAATGTGCGGTGTCGATAAATCGAATGTGCGGTACCGATGAATCGAATGTGCGGTACCGATCAATCGAATGTGCGGTGCCGATAAAGCGAATTTGCGGTGAGGATCAATCGAATTTGTGGTACCGATAAATAGAATGTGCGGTACCGATTAATCGAATGTGCGTTGCCGATCAATCGAATTTGCGGTGAGGATCAATCGAATGTGCGGTATCGATCAATCGAATGTGCGGTACCGATCAATCGAATGTGCGTTGCCGATAAATCGAATGTGCGGTACCGATCAATCGAATGTGCGGTACCGATCAATCGAATGTGCGGTTCCGATAAATCGAATGTGCGGTACCGATAAATCGTATGTGCGGTACCGATCAATCGAATGTGCGGTACCGATCAATCGAATGTGCGTTGCCGATCAATCGAATGTGCGGTACCGATCAATCGAATGTGCGGTGCCGATAAATCGAATTTGCGGTGAGGATCAATCGAATGTGTGGTACCGATAAATAGAATGTGCGGTACCGATCAATCGAATGTGCGGTACCGATCAATCGAATGTGCGGTTCCGATAAATCGAATGTGCGGTACCGATAAATCGTATGTGCGGTACCGATAAATGGAATGTGCGTTACCGATCAATCGAATGTGCGGTACCGATCAATCGATTGTGCGGTACCGAACAATCGAATGTGCAGTACCGATCAATCGAATGTGCCTTATCGATCAATCGAATGTGCGGTACCGATAAATCGAAAGTGCGGAACCGATGAATCGAATGTGCGGTAACGATCAATCGAATGTGCGGTGCCGATAAAGCGAATTTGCGATGAGGATCAATCGAATTTGTGGTACCGATAAATAGAATGTGCGGTACCGATCAATCGAATGTGCGGTACCGATCAATCGAATGTGCGGTACCTATAAATCGAATGTGCGTTGCCGATAAATGGAATGTGCGGTACCGATCAATCGAATGTGCGGTACCGATCAATCGAATGTGCGGTTCCGATCAATCGAATGTGCGGTACCGATAAATCGTATGTGCGGTACCGATAAATCGAATGTGCCTTATCGATCAATCGAATGTGCGGTACATATAAATCGAATGTGCGTTGCCGATAAATCGAATGTGCGGTACCGATCAATCGAATGTGCGGTACCGATCAATTGAATGTGCGGTACCGATAAATCGAATGTGCGGTACCGATAAATCGAATGTGCGGTACCGATCAATCGAATGTGCGGTACCGATAAATCGAATGTGCGGTACCGATAAACAGAATGTGCGGTATCGATCAATCGAATGTGCGGTACCGATCAATCGAATGTGCGTTGCCGATAATTCGAATGTGCGGTACCGAACAATCGAATGTGCGGTACCGATCAATCGAATGTGCGGTACCGATCAATCAAATGTGCGTTGCCGATAAATCGAATGTGCGGTACCGATCAATCGAATGTGCGGTGCCGATCAATCGAATGTGCGGTACCGAACAATCGAATGTGCGGTACCGATCAATCGAATGTGCGGTACCGATAAATCGAATGTGCGGTACCGATAAATCGAATGTGCGGTACCGATGAATCGAATGTGCGGTACCGATCAATCGAATGTGCGGTGCCGATAAAGCGAATTTGCGGTAAGGATCAATCGAATTTGTGGTACCGATAAATAGAATGTGCGGTACCGATCAATCGAATGTGCGGTACCGATCAATCGAATGTGCGGTACCTATAAATCGAATGTGCGTTGCCGATAAATCGAATGTGCGGTACCGATCAATCGAATGTGCGGTACCGATCAATCGAATGTTCGGTTCCGATAAATCGAATGTGCGGTACCGATAAATCGTATGTGCGGTACCGATCAATCGAATGTGCGGTACCGATCAATCGAATGTGCGGTGCCGATCAATCGAATGTGCGGTACCGATCAATCGAATGTGCGGTGCCGATAAATCGAATTTGCGGTGAGGATCAATCGAATGTGTGGTAACGATAAATAGAATGTGCGGTACCGATCAATCGAATGTGCGGTACCGATCAATCGAATGTGCGGTACCGATCAATCGAATGTGCGTTGCCGATAAATCGAATGTGCGGTACCGATAAATCGAATGTGCGTTAACGATAAATCGAATGTGCGGTGCCGATAAAGCGAATTTGCGGTGAGGATCAATCGAATGTGTGGTACCGATAAATAGAATGTGCGGTACCGATCAATCGAATGTGCGGTACCGATCAATCGAATGTGCGGTTCCGATAAATCGAATGTGCGGTACCGATAAATCGAATGTGCGGTACCGATAAATGGAATGTGCGGTGCCGATAAATCGAATGTGCGGTACCGATAAACAGAATGTGAGGTATCGATCACTCGAATGTGCGGTACCGATCAATCGAATGTGCGGTACCGATCAATCGAATGTGCGGTACAGCTCAATCGAATGTGCGGTGCCGATCAATCGAATGTGCGGTACCGATCAATCGAATGTGCGGTACCGATTAATCGAATGTGCGTTGCCGATCAATCGAATGTGCGGTGAGGATCAATCGAATGTGCGGTATCGATCAATCGAATGTGCGGTACCGATCAATCGAAAGTGCGTTGCCGATAAATCGCATGTGCGGTACCGATCAATCGAATGTGCGGTACCGATCAATCGAATGTGCGGTTCCGATAAATCGAATGTGCGGTACCGATGAATCGAATGTGCGGTACCGATCAATCGAATGTGCGGTGCCGATAAAGCGAATTTGCGGTGAGGATCAATCGAATTTGTGGTACCGATAAATAGCATGTGCGGTACCGATTAATCGAATGTGCGTTGCCGATCAATCGAATGTGCGGTGAGGATCAATCGAATGTGCGGTATCGATCAATCGAATGTGCGGTACCGATCAATCGAATGTGCGTTGCCGATAAATCGAATGTGCGGTACCGATCAATCGAATGTGCGGTACCGATCAATCGAATGTGCGGTTCCGATAAATCGAATGTGCGGTACCGATAAATCGTATGTGCGGTACCGATCAATCGAATGTGCGGTACCGATCAATCGAATGTGCGTTGCCGATCAATCGAATGTGCGGTACCGATCAATCGAATGTGCGGTGCCGATAAATCGAATTTGCGGTGAGGATCAATCGAATGTGTGGTACCAATAAATAGAATGTGCGGTACCGATCAATCGAATGTGCGGTACCGATCAATCGAATGTGCGGTTCCGATAAATCGAATGTGCGGTACCGATAAATCGTATGTGCGGTACCGATAAATGGAATGTGCGGTGCCGTTCAATCGAATGTGCGGTGCCGATCAATCAAATGTGCGGTACCGATAAATGGAATGTGCGGTGCCGATAAATAGAAAGTGCGGTACCGATAAACAGAATGTGAGGTATCGATCAATCGAATGTGCGGTACCGATCAATCGAATGTGCGTTGCCGATAAATAGAATGTGCGTTACCGATCAATCGAATGTGCGGTACCGATCAATCGATTGTGCGGTACCGAACAATCGAATGTGCAGTACCGATCAATCGAATGTGCCTTATCGATCAATCGAATGTGCGGTACCGATAAATCGAAAGTGCGGAACCGATGAATCGAATGTGCGGTAACGATCAATCGAATGTGCGGTGCCGATAAAGCGAATTTGCGATGAGGATCAATCGAATTTGTGGTACCGATAAATAGAATGTGCGGTACCGATCAATCGAATGTGCGGTACCGATCAATCGAATGTGCGGTACCTATAAATCGAATGTGCGGTACCGATCAATCGAATGTGCGGTTCCGATCAATCGAATGTGCGGTACCGATAAATCGTATGTGCGGTACCGATAAATCGAATGTGCCTTATCGATCAATCGAATGTGCGGTACATATAAATCGAATGTGCGTTGCCGATAAATCGAATGTGCGGTACCGATCAATCGAATGTGCGGTACCGATCAATTGAATGTGCGGTACCGATAAATCGAATGTGCGGTACCGATAAATCGAATGTGCGGTACCGATAAATCGAATGTGCGGTACCGATAAATCGAATGTGCGGTACCGATCAATCGAATGTGCGGTACCGATAAATCGAATGTGCGGTACCGATAAACAGAATGTGCGGTATCGATCAATCGAATGTGCGGTACCGATCAATCGAATGTGCGTTGCCGATAATTCGAATGTGCGGTACCGAACAATCGAATGTGCGGTACCGATCAATCGAATGTGCGGTACCGATCAATCAAATGTGCGTTGCCGATAAATCGAATGTGCGGTACCGATCAATCGAATGTGCGGTGCCGATCAATCGAATGTGCGGTACCGAACAATCGAATGTGCGGTACCGATCAATCGAATGTGCGGTACCGATCAATCGAATGTGCGGTACCGATAAATCGAATGTGCTTTACCGATGAATCGAATGTGCGGTACCGATCAATCGAAAGTGCGGTGCCGATAAAGCGAATTTGCGGTAAGGATCAATCGAATTTGTGGTACCGATAAATAGAATGTGCGGTACCGATCAATCGAATGTGCGGTACCGATCAATCGAATGTGCGGTACCTATAAATCGAATGTGCGTTGCCGATAAATCGAATGTGCGGTACCGATCAATCGAATGTGCGGTACCGATCAATCGAATGTGCGGTACCGATCAATCGAATGTGCGGTTCCGATAAATCGAATGTGCGGTACCGATAAATCGTATGTGCGGTACCGATAAATGGAATGTGCGGTGCCGATAAATAGAAAGTGCGGTACCGATAAACAGAATGTGAGGTATCGATCAATCGAATGTGCGGTGCCGAACAATCGAATGTGCGATACCGATAAAACAAATGTGTGGTACCGATCAATATAATGTGCGGTACCGATCAATCGAATGTGCGGTACCGATTAATCGAATGTGCGTTGCCGATAAATCGAATGTGCGGTACCGATGAATCGAATGTGCGGTAACGATAAATCGAATGTGCGGTGCCGATAAAGCGAATTTGCGGTGAGGATCAATCGAATGTGTGGTACCGATAAATAGAATGTGCGGTACCGATCAATCGAATGTGCGGTACCGATCAATCGAATGTGCGGTTCCGATAAATCGAATGTGCGGTACCGATAAATCGTATGTGCGGTACCGATAAATGGAATGTGCGGTGCCGATAAATCGAATGTGCGGTACCGATAAACAGAATGTGAGGTATCGATCACTCGAATGTGCGGTACCGATCAATCGAATGTGCGTTGCCGATAAATCGAATGTGCGGTACCGATGAATCGAATGTGCGGTACAGCTCAATCGAATGTGCGGTGCCGATCAATCGAATGTGCGGTACCGATCAATCGAATGTGCGGTACCGATTAATCATATGTGCGTTGCCGATCAATCGAATGTGCGGTGAGGATCAATCGAATGTGCGGTATCGATCAATCGAATGTGCGGTACCGATCAATCGAATGTGCGTTGCCGATAAATCGAATGTGCGGTACCGATCAATCGAAATTGCGGTACCGATGAATCGAATGTGCGGTTCCGATAAATCGAATGTGCGGTACCGATCAATCGAATGTGCGGTACCGATCAATCGAATGTGCTGTGCAGATCAATCGAATGTGCGGTACCGATCAATCGAATGTGCGGTACCGATTAATCGAATGTGCGTTGCCGATCAATCGAATGTGCGGTACCGATCAATCGAATGTGCGGTGCCGATAAATCGAATGTGCGGTACCGATGAATCGAATGTGCGGTACCGATCAATCGAAAGTGCGGTGCCGATAAAGCGAATTTGCGGTGAGGATCAATCGAATTTGTGGTACCGATAAATAGAATGTGCGATACCGATTAATCGAATGTGCGTTGCCGATCAATCGAATGTGCGGTGAGGATCAATCGAATGTGCGGTGAGGATCAATCGAATGTGCGGTATCGATCAATCGAATGTGCGGTACCGATCAATCGAATGTGCGGTACCGATCAATCGAATGTGCGGTACCGATCAATCGAATGTGCGGTACCGATCAATCGAATGTGCGGTTCCGATAAATCGAATGTGCGGTACCGATAAATCGTATGTGCGGTACCGATCAATCGAATGTGCGGTACCGATCAATCGAATGTGCGGTGCCGATCAATCGAATGTGCGGTACCGATCAATCGAATGTGCGGTGCCGATAAATCGAATTTGCGGTGAGGATCAATCGAATGTGTGGTACCGATAAATAGAATGTGCGGTACCGATCAATCGAATGTGCGGTACCGATCAATCGAATGTGCGGTACCGATCAATCGAATGTGCGTTGCCGATAAATCGAATGTGCGGTACCGATCAATCGAATGTGCGTTAACGATCAATCGAATGTGCGGTGCCGATAAAGCGAATTTGCGGTGAGGATCAATCGAATGTGTGGTACCGATAAATAGAATGTGCGGTACCGATCAATCGAATGTGCGGTACCGATCAATCGAATGTGCGGTACCTATGAATCGAATGTGCGTTGCCTATAAATCGAATGTGCGGTACCGATAAACAGAATGTGAGGTATCGATCACTCGAATGTGCGGTGCCGATCAATCGAATGTGCGGTACCGATCAATCGAATGTGCGGTACCGATTAATCGAATGTGCGTTGCCGATCAATCGAATGTGCGGTGAGGATCAATCGAATGTGCGGTATCGATCAATCGAATGTGCGGTACCGATCAATCGAATGTGCGTTGCCGATAAATCGCATGTGCGGTACCGATCAATCGAATGTGCGGTACCGATCAATCGAATGTGCGGTACCGATAAATCGAATGTGCGGTACCGATCAATCGAATGTGCGGTACCGATCAATCGAATGTGCGTTGCCAATAAATCGAATGTGCGTTGCCGATCAATCGAATGTGCGGTACCGATCAATCGAATGTGCGGTGCCGATCAATCGAATGTGCGGTACCGATGAATCGAATGTGCGGTACCGATCAATCGAATGTGCGGTGCCGATAAAGCGAATTTGCGGTGAGGATCATTCGAATTTGTGGTACCGATAAATAGAATGTGCGGTACCGATTAATCGAATGTGCGTTGCCGATCAATCGAATGTGCGGTGAGGATCAATCGAATGTGCGGTACCGATCAATCGAATGTGCGGTACCGATCAATCAAATGTGCGTTGCCGATAAATCGAATGTGCGGTACCGATCAATCGAATGTGCGGTGCCGATCAATCGAATGTGCGGTACCGAACAATCGAATGTGCGGTACCGATCAATCGAATGTGCGGTACCGATCAATCGAATGTGCGGTACCGATAAATCGAATGTGCTTTACCGATGAATCGAATGTGCGGTACCGATCAATCGAAAGTGCGGTGCCGATAAAGCGAATTTGCGGTAAGGATCAATCGAATTTGTGGTACCGATAAATAGAATGTGCGGTACCGATCAATCGAATGTGCGGTACCGATCAATCGAATGTGCGGTACCTATAAATCGAATGTGCGTTGCCGATAAATCGAATGTGCGGTACCGATCAATCGAATGTGCGGTACCGATCAATCGAATGTGCGGTACCGATCAATCGAATGTGCGGTTCCGATAAATCGAATGTGCGGTACCGATAAATCGTATGTGCGGTACCGATAAATGGAATGTGCGGTGCCGATAAATAGAAAGTGCGGTACCGATAAACAGAATGTGAGGTATCGATCAATCGAATGTGCGGTGCCGATAAATCGAATGTGCGGTACCGATCAATCGAATGTGCGGTACCGATCAATCGAATGTGCGGTGCCGATAAAGCGAATTTGCGGTGAGGATCAATCGAATTTGTGGTACCGATAAATAGAATGTGCGGTACCGATCAATCGAATGTGCGGTACCGATCAATCGAATGTGCGGTAACGATAAATCGAATGTGCGGTACCGATCAATCGAATGTGCGGTTCCGATAAATCGAATGTGCGGTACCGATAAATCGTATGTGCGGTACCGATAAATCGAATGTGCGGTGCCGTTCAATCGAATGTGCGGTGCCGATCAATCAAATATGCGGTACCGATCAATCGAATGTGCGGTACCGATGAATCGAATGTGCGGTACCGATCAATCGAATGTGCGGTACCGATCAATCGAATGTGCGGTGCCGATAAAGCGAATTTGCGGTGAGGATCAATCGAATTTGTGGTACCGATAAATAGAATGTGCGGTACCGATCAATCGAATGTGCGGTACCGATCAATCGAATGTGCGGTTCCGATCAATCGAATGTGCGGTACCGATAAATCGTATGTGCGGTACCGATAAATCGAATGTGCCTTATCGATCAATCGAATGTGCGGTGCCGATAAAGCGAATTTGCGGTGAGGATCAATCGAATGTGCGGTACCGATAAATCGAATGTGTGGTACCGATAAATCTAATGTGCGGTACCGATCAATCGAATGTACGGTACCGATCAATCGAATGTGCGGTGCCGATCAATCGAATGTGCGGTACCGATCAATCGAATGTGCGGTACCGATTAATCGAATGTGCGGTACCGATCAATCGAATGTGCGGTACCGATAAATCGAATGTGCGGTACCGATAAATCGAAAGTGCGGAACCGATAAATCGATTGTGCGGTACCGAACAATCGAATGTGCGGTACCGATCAATCGAATGTGCGGTACCGATAAATCGAATGTGTGGTACCGATAAATCGAATGTGCGGTACCGATCAATCGAATGTGCGGTACCGATCAATCGAATGTGCGGTGCCGATCAATCGAATGTGCGGTACCGATCAATCGAATGTGCGGTACCGATTAATCGAATGTGCGTTGCCGATAAATCGAATGTGCGGTACCGATGAATCGAATGTGCGGTAACGATAAATCGAATGTGCGGTGCCGATAAAGCGAATTTGCGGTGAGGATCAATCGAATGTGTGGTACCGATAAATAGAATGTGCGGTACCGATCAATCGAATGTGCGGTACCGATCAATCGAATGTGCGGTTCCGATAAATCGAATGTGCGGTACCGATAAATCGTATGTGCGGTACCGATAAATGGAATGTGCGGTGCCGATAAATCGAATGTGCGGTACCGATAAACAGAATGTGAGGTATCGATCACTCGAATGTGCGGTACCGATCAATCGAATGTGCGTTGCCGATAAATCGAATGTGCGGTACCGATGAATCGAATGTGCGGTACAGCTCAATCGAATGTGCGGTGCCGATCAATCGAATGTGCGGTACCGATCAATCGAATGTGCGGTACCGATTAATCATATGTGCGTTGCCGATCAATCGAATGTGCGGTGAGGATCAATCGAATGTGCGGTATCGATCAATCGAATGTGCGGTACCGATCAATCGAATGTGCGTTGCCGATAAATCGAATGTGCGGTACCGATCAATCGAAATTGCGGTACCGATGAATCGAATGTGCGGTTCCGATAAATCGAATGTGCGGTACCGATCAATCGAATGTGCGGTACCGATCAATCGAATGTGCTGTGCAGATCAATCGAATGTGCGGTACCGATCAATCGAATGTGCGGTACCGATTAATCGAATGTGCGTTGCCGATCAATCGAATGTGCGGTACCGATCAATCGAATGTGCGGTGCCGATAAATCGAATGTGCGGTACCGATGAATCGAATGTGCGGTACCGATCAATCGAAAGTGCGGTGCCGATAAAGCGAATTTGCGGTGAGGATCAATCGAATTTGTGGTACCGATAAATAGAATGTGCGATACCGATTAATCGAATGTGCGTTGCCGATCAATCGAATGTGCGGTGAGGATCAATCGAATGTGCGGTGAGGATCAATCGAATGTGCGGTATCGATCAATCGAATGTGCGGTACCGATCAATCGAATGTGCGGTACCGATCAATCGAATGTGCGGTACCGATCAATCGAATGTGCGGTACCGATCAATCGAATGTGCGGTTCCGATAAATCGAATGTGCGGTACCGATAAATCGTATGTGCGGTACCGATCAATCGAATGTGCGGTACCGATCAATCGAATGTGCGGTGCCGATCAATCGAATGTGCGGTACCGATCAATCGAATGTGCGGTGCCGATAAATCGAATTTGCGGTGAGGATCAATCGAATGTGTGGTACCGATAAATAGAATGTGCGGTACCGATCAATCGAATGTGCGGTACCGATCAATCGAATGTGCGGTACCGATCAATCGAATGTGCGTTGCCGATAAATCGAATGTGCGGTACCGATCAATCGAATGTGCGTTAACGATCAATCGAATGTGCGGTGCCGATAAAGCGAATTTGCGGTGAGGATCAATCGAATGTGTGGTACCGATAAATAGAATGTGCGGTACCGATCAATCGAATGTGCGGTACCGATCAATCGAATGTGCGGTACCTATGAATCGAATGTGCGTTGCCTATAAATCGAATGTGCGGTACCGATAAACAGAATGTGAGGTATCGATCACTCGAATGTGCGGTGCCGATCAATCGAATGTGCGGTACCGATCAATCGAATGTGCGGTACCGATTAATCGAATGTGCGTTGCCGATCAATCGAATGTGCGGTGAGGATCAATCGAATGTGCGGTATCGATCAATCGAATGTGCGGTACCGATCAATCGAATGTGCGTTGCCGATAAATCGCATGTGCGGTACCGATCAATCGAATGTGCGGTACCGATCAATCGAATGTGCGGTACCGATAAATCGAATGTGCGGTACCGATCAATCGAATGTGCGGTACCGATCAATCGAATGTGCGTTGCCAATAAATCGAATGTGCGTTGCCGATCAATCGAATGTGCGGTACCGATCAATCGAATGTGCGGTGCCGATCAATCGAATGTGCGGTACCGATGAATCGAATGTGCGGTACCGATCAATCGAATGTGCGGTGCCGATAAAGCGAATTTGCGGTGAGGATCATTCGAATTTGTGGTACCGATAAATAGAATGTGCGGTACCGATTAATCGAATGTGCGTTGCCGATCAATCGAATGTGCGGTGAGGATCAATCGAATGTGCGGTATCGATCAATCGAATGTGCGGTACCGATCAATCGAATGTGCGTTGCCGATAAATCGAATGTGCGGTACCGATCAATCGAATGTGCGGTACCGATCAATCGAATGTGCGGTTCCGATAAATCGAATGTGCGGTACCGATAAATCGTATGTGCGGTACCGATCAATCGAATGTGCGGTACCGATTAATCGAATGTGCGTTGCCGATCAATCGAATGTGCGGTACCGATCAATCGAATGTGCGGTGCCGATAAATCGAATTTGCGGTGAGGATCAATCGAATGTGTGGTACCGATAAATAGAATGTGCGGTACCGATCAATCGAATGTGCGGTACCGATCAATCGAATGTGCGGTTCCGATGAATCGAATGTGCGGTACCGATAAATCGTATGTGCGGTACCGATAAATGGAATGTGCGGTGCCGTTCAATCGAATGTGCGGTGCCGATCAATCAAATGTGCGGTACCGATAAATGGAATGTGCGGTGCCGTTCAATCGAATGTGCGGTGCCGATCAATCAAATGTGCGGTACCGATCAATGGAATGTGCGGTACCGATCAATCGAATATGCGGTACCGATAAATCGAATGTGCGGTGAGGATCAATCGAATGTGCGGTACCTATCAATCGAATGTGCGGTGCCGATCAATCGAATGTGCGGTACCGATCAATCGAATGTGCGGTACCGATCAATCGAATGTGCGGTTCCGATAAATCGAATGTGCGGTACCGATAAATCGTATGTGCGGTACCGATAAATGGAATGTGCGGTGCCGATAAATAGAAAGTGCGGTTCCGATAAACAGAATGTGAGGTATCGATCAATCGAATGTGCGGTACCGATCAATCGAATGTGCGTTGCCGATAAATAGAATGTGCGGTACCGATCAATCGAATGTGCGGTACCGATCAATCGATTGTGCGGTACCGAACAATCGAATGTGCGGTACCGATCAATCGAATGTGCCTTATCGATCAATCGAATGTGCGGTACCGATAAATCGAATGTGCGGAACCGATAAATCGATTGTGTGGTACCGAACAATCGAATGTGCGGTACCGATCAATCGAATGTGCGGTACCGATAAATCGAATGTGTGGTACCGATAAATCGAATGTGCGGTACCGATCAATCGAGTGTGCGGTACCGATCAATCGAATGTGCGGTGCCGATCAAACGAATGTGCGGTACCGATCAATCGAATGTGCGGTACCGATTAATCGAATGTGCGTTGCCAATAAATCGAATATGCGGTACCGATGAATAGAATGTGCGGTACCGATCAATCGAATGTGCGGTGCCGATAAATCGAATGTGCGGTACCGATGAATCGAATGTGCGGTACCGATCAATCGAATATGCGGTGCCGATAAAGCGAATTTGCGGTGAGGATCAATCGAATGTGCGGTACCGATCAATCGAATGTGCGGTACCTATAAATCGAATGTGGGTTGCCGATAAATGGAATGTGCTGTACCGATCAATCGAATGTGCGGTACCGATCAATCGAATGTGCGGTTCCGATCAATCGAATGTGCGGTACCGATAAATCGTATGTGCGGTACCGATAAATCGAATGTGCCTTATCGATCAATCGAATGTGTGGTGCCGATAAATCGAATGTGCGGTACCGATGAATCGAATGTGCGGTACCGATCAATCGAATGTGCGGTGCCGATAAAGCGAATTTGCGGTGAGGATCAATCGAATGTGCGGTACCGATAAATCGAATGTGTGGTACCGATAAATCGAATGTGCGGTACCGATCAATCGAATGTACGGTACCGATCAATCGAATGTGCGGTGCCGATCAATCGAATGTGCGGTACCGATCAATCGAATGTGCGGTGCCGATTAATCGAATGTGCGGTACCGATCAATCGAATGTGTGGTACCGATAAATCGAATGTGCGGTACCGATCAATCGAATGTACGGTACCGATCAATCGAATGTGCGGTGCCGATCAATCGAATGTGCGGTACCGATCAATCGAATGTGCGGTACCGATTAATCGAATGTGCGTTGCCGATAAATCGAATGTGCGGTACCCATGAATCGAATGTGCGGTAACGATAAATCGAATGTGCGGTGCCGATAAAGCGAATTTGCGGTGAGGATCAATCGAATGTGTGGTACCGATAAATAGAATGTGCGGTACCGATCAATCGAATGTGCGGTACCGATCAATCGAATGTGCGGTTCCGATAAATCGAATGTGCGGTACCGATAAATGGAATGTGCGGTGCCGATAAATCGAATGTGCGGTACCGATAAACAGAATGTGAGGTATCGATCACTCGAATGTGCGGTACCGATCAATCGAATGTGCGTTGCCGATAAATCGAATGTGCGGTACCGATCAATCGAATGTGCGGTACCGATCAATCGAATGTGCGGTGCCGATCAATCGAATGTGCGGTACCGATCAATCGAATGTGCGGTACCGATTAATCGAATGTGCGTTGCCGATCAATCGAATGTGCGGTGAGGATCAATCGAATGTGCGGTATCGATCAATCGAATGTGCGGTACCGATCAATCGAATGTGCGTTGCCGATAAATCGAATGTGCGGTACCGATGAATCGAATGTGCGGTACCGATGAATCGAATGTGCGGTTCCGATAAATCGAATATGCGGTACCGATAAATCGTATGTGCGGTACCGATAAATGGAATGTGCGGTGTCGTTCAATCGAATGTGCGGTGCCGATCAATCAAATGTGCGGTACCGATCAATCGAATGTGCGGTACCGATCAATCGAATATGCGGTACCGATAAATCGAATGTGCGGTGAGTATCAATCGAATGTGCGGTACCGATCAATCGAACGTGCGGTGCCGATCAATCGAATGTGCGGTACCGATCAATCGAATGTGCGGTACCGATCAATCGAATGTGCGGTTCCGATAAATCGAATGTGCGGTACCGATAAATCGTATGTGCGGTACCGATAAATGGAATGTGCGGTGCCGATAAATAGAAAGTGCGGTACCGATAAACAGAATGTGAGGTATCGATCAATCGAATGTGCGGTACCGATCAATCGAATGTGCGGTACCGATTAATCGATTGTGCGGTACCGAACAATCGAATGTGCGGTACCGATCAATAGAATGTGCCTTATCGATCAATCGAATGTGCGGTGCCGATAAATCGAAAGTGCGCAACCGATAAATCGATTGTGCGGTACCGATCAATCGAATGTGCGGTACCGATTAATCGAATGTGCGGTACCGATAAATCGAATGTGCGGTACCGATGAATCGAATGTGCGGTACCGATCAATCGAATGTGCGGTACCTATAAATCGAATGTGCGTTGCCGATAAATGGAATGTGCGGTACCGATCAATCGAATGTGCGGTACCGATCAATCGAATGTGCGGTTCCGATCAATCGAATGTGCGGTACCGATAAATCGTATGTGCGGTACCGATAAATCGAATGTGCCTTATCGATCAATCGAATGTGCGGTACCTATAAATCGAATGTGCGTTGCCGATAAATCGAATGTGCGGTACCGATCAATCGAATGTGCGGTACCGATCAATCGAATGTGCGGTACCGATAAATCGAATGTGCGGTACCGATAAATCGAATGTGCGGTGCCGATCAATTGAATGTGCGGTACCGATAAATCGAATGTGCGGTACCGATAAACAGAATGTGCGGTATCGATCAATGGAATGTGCGGTACCGATCAATCGAATGTGCGTTGCCGATAAATCGAATGTGCGGTACCGATGAATCGAATGTGCGGTACCGATCAATCGAATGTGCGGTGCCGATAAAGCGAATTTGCGGTGAGGATCAATCGAATTTGTGGTACCGATAAATAGAATAAACGGTACCGATCAATCGAATGTGCGGTACCGATCAATCGAATGTGCGGTACCTATAAATCGAATGTGTGTTGCCGATAAATGGAATGTGCTGTACCGATCAATCGAATGTGCGGTACCGATCAATCGAATGTGCGGTTCCGATCAATCGAATGTGCGGTACCGATAAATCGTATGTGCGGTACCGATAAATCGAATGTGCCTTATCGATCAATCGAATGTGTGGTACCTATAAATCGAATGTGCGTTGCCGATAAATCGAATGTGCGGTACCGATCAATCGAATGTGCGGTACCGATCAATCGAATGTGCGGTACCGATAAATCGAATGTGTGGTACCGATAAATCGAATGTGCGGTACCGATCAATCGAATGTGCGGTACCGATAAATCGAATGTGCGGTACCGATAAACATAATGTGCGGTATCGATCAATCGAATGTGCGGTACCGATCAATCGAATGTGCGTTGCCGATAATTCGAATGTGCGGTACCGAACAATCGAATGTGCGGTACCGATCAATCGAATGTGCGGTACCGATCAATCGAATGTGCGTTGCCGATAAATCTAATGTACGGTACCGATCAATCGAATGTGCGGTGCCGATCAATCGATTGTGCGGTACCGAACAATCGAATGTGCGGTACCGATCAATCGAATGTGCGGTACCAATAAATCGAATGTGCGGTACCGATAAATCGAAAGTGTGGAACCGATAAATCGATTGTGCGGTACCGAACAATCGAATGTGCGGTACCGATCAATCGAATGTGCGGTACCGAGAAATCGAATGTGTGGTACCGATAAATCGAATGTGCGGTACCGATCAATCGAATGTACGGTACCGATCAATCGAATGTGCGGTGCCGATCAATCGAATATGCGGTGCCGATCAATCGAATGTGCGGTACCGATCAATCGAATGTGCGTTGCCGATAAATCGAATGTGCGGTACCGATGAATCGAATGTGCGGTAACGATAAATCGAATGTGCGGTGACGATAAAGCGAATTTGCGGTGAGGATCAATCGAATGTGTGGTACCGATAAATAGAATGTGCGGTACCGATCAATCGAATGTGCGGTACCGATCAATTGAATGTGCGGTTCCGATAAATCGAAAGTGCGGTACCGATAAATCGTATGTGCGGTACCGATAAATGGAATGTGCGGTGCCGATAAATCGAATGTGCGGTACCGATAAACAGAATGTGAGGTATCGATCACTCGAATGTGCGGTACCGATCAATCGAATGTGCGTTGCCGATAAATCGAATGTGCGGTACCGATCAATCGAATGTGCGGTACAGCTCAATCGAATGTGCGGTGCCGATCAATCGAATGTGCGGTACCGATCAATCGAATGTGCGGTACCGATTAATAGAATGTGCGTTGCCGATCAATCGAATGTGCGGTGAGGATCAATCGAATGTGCGGTATCGATCAATCGAATGTGCGGTACCGATCAATCGAATGTGCGTTGCCGATAAATCGAATGTGCGGTACCGATCAATCGAATGTGCGGTACCGATCAATCGAACGTGCGGTTCCGATAAATCGAATGTGCGGTACCGATAAATCGTATGTGCGGTACCGATAAATGGAATGTGCGGTGCCGTTCAATCGAATGTGCGGTGCCGATCAATCAAATGTGCGGTACCGATCAATCGAATGTGCGGTACCGATCAATCGAATATGCGGTACCGATAATTCGAATGTGCGGTACCGATCAATCGAATGTGCGGTACCGATCAATCGAACGTTCGGTGCCGATCAATCGAATGTGCGGTACCGATCAATCGAATGTGCGGTACCGATCAATCGAATGTGCGGTTCCGATAAATCGAATGTGCGGTACCGATAAATCGTATGTGCGGTACCGATAAATGGAATGTGCGGTGCCGATCAATCGAAAGTGCGGTACCGATAAACAGAATGTGAGGTATCGATCAATCGAATGTGCGGTACCGATCAATCGAATGTGCGTTGCCGATAAATAGAATGTGCGGTACCGATCAATCGAATGTGCGGTACCGATTAATCGATTGTGCGGTACCGAACATTCGAATGTGCGGTACCGATCAATCGAATGTGCCTTATCGATCAATCGAATGTGCGGTGCCGATCAATCAAATGTGCGGTACCGATCAATCGAATGTGCGGTACCGATCAATCGAATATGCGGTACCGATAAATCGAATGTGCGGTGAGTATCAATCGAATGTGCGGTACCGATCAATCGAACGTGCGGTGCCGATCAATCGAATGTGCGGTACCGATCAATCGAATGTGCGGTACCGATCAATCGAATGTGCGGTTCCGATAAATCGAATGTGCGGTACCGATAAATCGTATGTGCGGTACCGATAAATGGAATGTGCGGTGCCGATAAATAGAAAGTGCGGTACCGATAAACAGAATGTGAGGTATCGATCAATAGAATGTGCGGTACCGATCAATCGAATGTGCGGTACCGATCAATCGAATGTGCGTTGCCGATAAATCGAATGTGTGGTACCGATCAATCGAATGTGCGGTACCGATCAATCGAATGTGCGGTACCGATCAATCGAATCTGCGGTGCCGATCAAACGAATGTGCGGTACCGATCAATTGAATGTGCGGTACCGATTAATCGAATGTGCGTTGCCAATAAATCGAATATGGGGTACCGATGAATCGAATGTGCGGTACCGATCAATCGAATGTGCGGTGCCGATAAATCGAATGTGCGGTACCGATGAATCGAATGTGCGGTACCGATCAATCGAATGTGCGGTGCCGATAAAGCGAATTTGCGGTGAGGATCAATCGAATTTGTGGTACCGATAAATAGAATGTGCGGTACCGATCAATCGAATGTGCGGTACCGATCAATCGAATGTGCGGTACCTATAAATCGAATGTGGGTTGCCGATAAATGGAATGTGCTGTACCGATCAATCGAATGTGCGGTACCGATCAATCGAATGTGCGGTTCCGATCAATCGAATGTGCGGTACCGATAAATCGTATGTGCGGTACCGATAAATCGAATGTGCCTTATCGATCAATCGAATGTGTGGTGCCGATAAATCGAATGTGCGGTACCGATGAATCGAATGTGCGGTACCGATCAATCGAATGTGCGGTGCCGATAAAGCGAATTTGCGGTGAGGATCAATCGAATGTGCGGTACCGATAAATCGAATGTGTGGTACCGATAAATCGAATGTGCGGTACCGATCAATCGAATGTACGGTACCGATCAATCGAATGTGCGGTGGATATCAATCGAATGTGCGGTACCGATCAATCGAATGTGCGGTGCCGAACAATCGAATGTGCGGTACCGATCAATCGAATGTGTGGTACCGATAAATCGAATGTGCGGTACCGATCAATCGAATGTACGGTACCGATCAATCGAATGTGCGGTGCCGATCAATCGAATGTGCGGTACCGATCAATCGAATGTGCGGTACCGATTAATCGAATGTGCGGTAACGATAAATCGAATGTGCGGTGCCGATAAAGCGAATTTGCGGTGAGGATCAATCGAATGTGTGGTACCGATAAATAGAATGTGCGGTACCGATCAATCAAATGTGCGGTACCGATCAATCGAATGTGCGGTACCGATCAATCGAATGTGCGGTACCGATCAATCGAACGTGCGGTTCCGATAAATCGAATGTGCGGTACCGATAAATCGTATGTGCGGTACCGATAAATGGAATGTGCGGTGCCGTTCAATCGAATGTGCGGTGCCGATCAATCAAATGTGCGGTACCGATCAATCGAATGTGCGGTACCGATCAATCGAATATGCGGTACCGATAATTCGAATGTGCGGTACCGATCAATCGAATGTGCGGTACCGATCAATCGAACGTTCGGTGCCGATCAATCGAATGTGCGGTACCGATCAATCGAATGTGCGGTACCGATCAATCGAATGTGCGGTTCCGATAAATCGAATGTGCGGTACCGATAAATCGTATGTGCGGTACCGATAAATGGAATGTGCGGTGCCGATCAATCGAAAGTGCGGTACCGATAAACAGAATGTGAGGTATCGATCAATCGAATGTGCGGTACCGATCAATCGAATGTGCGTTGCCGATAAATAGAATGTGCGGTACCGATCAATCGAATGTGCGGTACCGATTAATCGATTGTGCGGTACCGAACATTCGAATGTGCGGTACCGATCAATCGAATGTGCCTTATCGATCAATCGAATGTGCGGTGCCGATCAATCAAATGTGCGGTACCGATCAATCGAATGTGCGGTACCGATCAATCGAATATGCGGTACCGATAAATCGAATGTGCGGTGAGTATCAATCGAATGTGCGGTACCGATCAATCGAACGTGCGGTGCCGATCAATCGAATGTGCGGTACCGATCAATCGAATGTGCGGTACCGATCAATCGAATGTGCGGTTCCGATAAATCGAATGTGCGGTACCGATAAATCGTATGTGCGGTACCGATAAATGGAATGTGCGGTGCCGATAAATAGAAAGTGCGGTACCGATAAACAGAATGTGAGGTATCGATCAATAGAATGTGCGGTACCGATCAATCGAATGTGCGGTACCGATCAATCGAATGTGCGTTGCCGATAAATCGAATGTGTGGTACCGATCAATCGAATGTGCGGTACCGATCAATCGAATGTGCGGTACCGATCAATCGAATCTGCGGTGCCGATCAAACGAATGTGCGGTACCGATCAATTGAATGTGCGGTACCGATTAATCGAATGTGCGTTGCCAATAAATCGAATATGCGGTACCGATGAATCGAATGTGCGGTACCGATCAATCGAATGTGCGGTGCCGATAAATCGAATGTGCGGTACCGATCAATCGAATGTGCGGTACCGATCAATCGAATGTGCGGTGCCGATAAAGCGAATTTGCGGTGAGGATCAATCGAATTTGTGGTACCGATAAATAGAATGTGCGGTACCGATCAATCGAATGTGCGGTACCGATCAATCGAATGTGCGGTACCTATAAATCGAATGTGGGTTGCCGATAAATGGAATGTGCTGTACCGATCAATCGAATGTGCGGTACCGATCAATCGAATGTGCGGTTCCGATCAATCGAATGTGCGGTACCGATAAATCGTATGTGCGGTACCGATAAATCGAATGTGCCTTATCGATCAATCGAATGTGTGGTGCCGATAAATCGAATGTGCGGTACCGATGAATCGAATGTGCGGTACCGATCAATCGAATGTGCGGTGCCGATAAAGCGAATTTGCGGTGAGGATCAATCGAATGTGCGGTACCGATAAATCGAATGTGTGGTACCGATAAATCGAATGTGCGGTACCGATCAATCGAATGTACGGTACCGATCAATCGAATGTGCGGTGGATATCAATCGAATGTGCGGTACCGATCAATCGAATGTGCGGTGCCGATTAATCGAATGTGCGGTACCGATCAATCGAATGTGTGGTACCGATAAATCGAATGTGCGGTACCGATCAATCGAATGTACGGTACCGATCAATCGAATGTGCGGTGCCGATCAATCGAATGTGCGGTACCGATCAATCGAATGTGCGGTACCGATTAATCGAATGTGCGGTAACGATAAATCGAATGTGCGGTGCCGATAAAGCGAATTTGCGGTGAGGATCAATCGAATGTGTGGTACCGATAAATAGAATGTGCGGTACCGATCAATCGAATGTGCGGTACCGATCAATCGAATGTGCGGTTCCGATAAATCGAATGTGCGGTACCGATAAATGGAATGTGCGGTGCCGATAAATCGAATGTGCGGTACCGATAAACAGAATGTGAGGTATCGATCACTCGAATGTGCGGTACCGATCAATCGAATGTGCGTTGCCGATAAATCGAATGTGCGGTACCGATCAATCGAATGTGCGGTACCGATCAATCGAATGTGCGGTGCCGATCAATCGAATGTGCGGTACCGATCAATCGAATGTGCGGTACCGATTAATCGAATGTGCGTTGCCGATCAATCGAATGTGCGGTGAGGATCAATCGAATGTGCGGTATCGATCAATCGAATGTGCGGTACCGATCAATCGAATGTGCGTTGCCGATAAATCGAATGTGCGGTACCGATGAATCGAATGTGCGGTACCGATGAATCGAATGTGCGGTTCCGATAAATCGAATGTGCGGTACCGATAAATCGTATGTGCGGTACCGAAAAATGGAATGTGCGGTGTCGTTCAATCGAATGTGCGGTGCCGATCAATCAAATGTGCGGTACCGATCAATCGAATGTGCGGTACCGATCAATCGAATATGCGGTACCGATAAATCGAATGTGCGGTGAGTATCAATCGAATGTGCGGTACCGATCAATCGAACGTGCTTTGCCGATCAATCGAATGTGCGGTACCGATCAATCGAATGTGCGGTACCGATCAATCGAATGTGCGGTTCCGATAAATCGAATGTGCGGTACCGATAAATCGTATGTGCGGTACCGATAAATGGAATGTGCGGTGCCGATAAATAGAAAGTGCGGTACCGATAAACAGAATGTGAGGTATCGATCAATCGAATGTGCGGTACCGATCAATCGAATGTGCGGTACCGATTAATCGATTGTGCGGTACCGAACAATCGAATGTGCGGTACCGATCAATAGAATGTGCCTTATCGATCAATCGAATGTGCTGTGCCGATAAATCGAAAGTGCGCAACCGATAAATCGATTGTGCGGTACCGATCAATCGAATGTGCGGTACCGATTAATCGAATGTGCGGTACCGATAAATCGAATGTGCGGTACCGATGAATCGAATGTGCGGTACCGATCAATCGAATGTGCGGTACCTATAAATCGAATGTGCGTTGCCGATAAATGGAATGTGCGGTACCGATCAATCGAATGTGCGGTACCGATCAATCGAATGTGCGGTTCCGATCAATCGAATGTGCGGTACCGATAAATCGTATGTGCGGTACCGATAAATCGAATGTGCCTTATCGATCAATCGAATGTGCGGTACCTATAAATCGAATGTGCGTTGCCGATAAATCGAATGTGCGGTACCGATCAATCGAATGTGCGGTACCGATCAATCGAATGTGCGGTACCGATAAATCGAATGTGCGGTACCGATAAATCGAATGTGCGGTGCCGATCAATCGAATGTGCGGTACCGATCAATCGAATGTGCGGTTCCGATCAATCGAATGTGCGGTACCGATAAATCGTATGTGCGGTACCGATAAATCGAATGTGCCTTATCGATCAATCGAATGTGCGGTACCTATAAATCGAATGTGCGGTACCGATCAATCGAACGTGCTTTGCCGATCAATCGAATGTGCGGTACCGATCAATCGAATGTGCGGTACCGATCAATCGAATGTGCGGTTCCGATAAATCGAATGTGCGGTACCGATAAATCGTATGTGCGGTACCGATAAATGGAATGTGCGGTGCCGATAAATAGAAAGTGCGGTACCGATAAACAGAATGTGAGGTATCGATCAATCGAATGTGCGGTACCGATCAATCGAATGTGCGGTACCGGTTAATCGATTGTGCGGTACCGAACAATCGAATGTGCGGTACCGATCAATAGAATGTGCCTTATCGATCAATCGAATGTGCTGTGCCGATAAATCGAAAGTGCGCAACCGATAAATCGATTGTGCGGTACCGATCAATCGAATGTGCGGTACCGATTAATCGAATGTGCGGTACCGATAAATCGAATGTGCGGTACCGATGAATCGAATGTGCGGTACCGATCAATCGAATGTGCGGTACCTATAAATCGAATGTGCGTTGCCGATAAATGGAATGTGCGGTACCGATCAATCGAATGTGCGGTACCGATCAATCGAATGTGCGGTTCCGATCAATCGAATGTGCGGTACCGATAAATCGTATGTGCGGTACCGATAAATCGAATGTGCCTTATCGATCAATCGAATGTGCGGTACCTATAAATCGAATGTGCGTTGCCGATAAATCGAATGTGCGGTACCGATCAATCGAATGTGCGGTACCGATCAATCGAATGTGCGGTACCGATAAATCGAATGTGCGGTACCGATAAATCGAATGTGCGGTGCCGATCAATCGAATGTGCGGTACCGATAAATCGAATGTGCGGTACCTATAAATCGAATGTGCGTTGCCGATAAATGGAATGTGCGGTACCGATCAATCGAATGTGCGGTACCGATCAATCGAATGTGCGGTTCCGATCAATCGAATGTGCGGTACCGATAAATCGTATGTGCGGTACCGATAAATCGAATGTGCCTTATCGATCAATCGAATGTGCGGTACCTATAAATCGAATGTGCGTTGCCGATAAATCGAATGTGCGGTACCGATCAATCGAATGTGCGGTACCGATCAATCGAATGTGCGGTACCGATAAATCGAATGTGCGGTACCGATAAATCGAATGTGCGGTGCCGATCAATCGAATGTGCGGTACCGATAAATCGAATGTGCGGTACCGATAAACAGAATGTGCGGTATCGATCAATGGAATGTGCGGTACCGATCAATCGAATGTGCGTTGCCGATAAATCGAATGTGCGGTACCGATGAATCGAATGTGCGGTACCGATCAATCGAATGTGCGGTGCCGATAAAGCGAATTTGCGGTGAGGATCAATCGAATTTGTGGTACCGATAAATAGAATAAACGGTACCGATCAATCGAATGTGCGGTACCGATCAATCGAATGTGCGGTACCTATAAATCGAATGTGTGTTGCCGATAAATGGAATGTGCTGTACCGATCAATCGAATGTGCGGTACCGATCAATCGAATGTGCGGTTCCGATCAATCGAATGTGCGGTACCGATAAATCGTATGTGCGGTACCGATAAATCGAATGTGCCTTATCGATCAATCGAATGTGTGGTACCTATAAATCGAATGTGCGTTGCCGATAAATCGAATGTGCGGTACCGATCAATCGAATGTGCGGTACCGATCAATCGAATGTGCGGTACCGATAAATCGAATGTGTGGTACCGATAAATCGAATGTGCGGTACCGATCAATCGAATGTGCGGTACCGATAAATCGAATGTGCGGTACCGATAAACATAATGTGCGGTATCGATCAATCGAATGTGCGGTACCGATCAATCGAATGTGCGTTGCCGATAATTCGAATGTGCGGTACCGAACAATCGAATGTGCGGTACCGATCAATCGAATGTGCGGTACCGATCAATCGAATGTGCGTTGCCGATAAATCTAATGTACGGTACCGATCAATCGAATGTGCGGTGCCGATCAATCGATTGTGCGGTACCGAACAATCGAATGTGCGGTACCGATCAATCGAATGTGCGGTACCAATAAATCGAATGTGCGGTACCGATAAATCGAAAGTGTGGAACCGATAAATCGATTGTGCGGTACCGAACAATCGAATGTTCGGTACCGATCAATCGAATGTGCGGTACCGAGAAATCGAATGTGTGGTACCGATAAATCGAATGTGCGGTACCGATCAATCGAATGTACGGTACCGATCAATCGAATGTGCGGTGCCGATCAATCGAATGTGCGGTGCCGATCAATCGAATGTGCGGTACCGATCAATCGAATGTGCGTTGCCGATAAATCGAATGTGCGGTACCGATCAATCGAATGTGCGGTACAGCTCAATCGAATGTGCGGTGCCGATCAATCGAATGTGCGGTACCGATCAATCGAATGTGCGGTACCGATTAATAGAATGTGCGTTGCCGATCAATCGAATGTGCGGTGAGGATCAATCGAATGTGGGGTATCGATCAATCGAATGTGCGGTACCGATCAATCGAATGTGCGTTGCCGATAAATCGAATGTGCGGTACCGATCAATCGAATGTGCGGTACCGATCAATCGAACGTGCGGTTCCGATAAATCGAATGTGCGGTACCGATAAATCGTATGTGCGGTACCGATAAATGGAATGTGCGGTGCCGTTCAATCGAATGTGCGGTGCCGATCAATCAAATGTGCGGTACCGATCAATCGAATGTGCGGTACCGATCAATCGAATATGCGGTACCGATAAATCGAATGTGCGGTGAGGATCAATCGAATGTGCGGTACCGATCAATCGAACGTGCGGTGCCGATCAATCGAATGTGCGGTACCGATCAATCGAATGTGCGGTACCGATCAATCGAATGTGCGGTTCCGATAAATCGAATGTGCGGTACCGATAAATCGTATGTGCGGTACCGATAAATGGAATGTGCGGTGCCGATCAATCGAAAGTGCGGTACCGATAAACAGAATGTGAGGTATCGATCAATCGAATGTGCGGTACCGATCAATCGAATGTGCGTTGCCGATAAATAGAATGTGCGGTACCGATCAATCGAATGTGCGGTACCGATTAATCGATTGTGCGGTACCGAACATTCGAATGTGCGGTACCGATCAATCGAATGTGCCTTATCGATCAATCGAATGTGCGGTGCCGATCAATCAAATGTGCGGTACCGATCAATCGAATGTGCGGTACCGATCAATCGAATATGCGGTACCGATAAATCGAATGTGCGGTGAGTATCAATCGAATGTGCGGTACCGATCAATCGAACGTGCGGTGCCGATCAATCGAATGTGCGGTACCGATCAATCGAATGTGCGGTACCGATCAATCGAATGTGCGGTTCCGATAAATCGAATGTGCGGTACCGATAAATCGTATGTGCGGTACCGATAAATGGAATGTGCGGTGCCGATAAATAGAAAGTGCGGTACCGATAAACAGAATGTGAGGTATCGATCAATCGAATGTGCGGTACCGATCATGCGAATGTGCGTTGCCGATAAATCGAATGTGTGGTACCGATCAATCGAATGTGCGGTACCGATTAATCGATTGTGCGGTACCGAACAATCGAATGTGCGGTACCGATCAATCGAATGTGCCTTATCGATCAATCGAATGTGCGGTGCCGATAAATCGAAAGTGCGGAACCGATAAATCGATTGTGCGTTACCGATCAATCGAATGTGCGGTACCGATTAATCGAATGTGCGGTACCGATAAATCGAATGTGCGGTACCGATGAATCGAATGTGCGTTACCGATCAATCGAATGTGCGGTGCCGATAAATTTTTGGTACCGATAAATAGAATGTGCGGTACCGATCAATCGAATGTGCGGTACCGATCAATCGAATGTGCGGTACCTATAAATCGAATGTGCGTTGCCGATAAATGGAATGTGCGGTACCGATCAATCGAATGTGCGGTACCGATCAATCGAATGTGCGGTTCCGATCAATCGAATGTGCGGTACCGATAAATCGTATGTGCGGTACCGATAAATCGAATGTGCCTTATCGATCAATCGAATGTGCGGTACCTATAAATCGAATGTGCGTTGCCGATAAATCGAATGTTCGGTACCGATCAATCGAATGTGCGGTACCGATCAATCGAATGTGCGGTACCGATAAATCGAATGTGCGGTACCGATAAATCGAATGTGCGGTACCGATCAATCGAATGTGCGGTACCGATAAATCGAATGTGCGGTACCGATAAACAGAATGTGCGGTATCGATCAATGGAATGTGCGGTACCGATCAATCGAATGTGCGTTGCCGATAAATCGAATGTGCGGTACCGATGAATCGAATGTGCGGTACCGATCAATCGAATGTGCGGTGCCGATAAAGCGAATTTGCGGTGAGGATCAATCGAATTTGTGGTACCGATAAATAGAATAAGCGGTACCGATCAATCGAATGTGCGGTACCGATCAATCGAATGTGCGGTACCTATAAATCGAATGTGCGTTGCCGATAAATGGAATGTGCTGTACCGATCAATCGAGTGTGCGGTACCGATCAATCGAATGTGCGGTTCCGATCTATCGAATGTGCGGTACCGATAAATCGTATGTGCGGTACCGATAAATCGAATGTGCCTTATCGATCAATCGAATGTGTGGTACCTATAAATCGAATGTGCGTTGCCGATAAATCGAATGTGCGGTACCGATCAATCGAATGTGCGGTACCGATCAATCGATGTGCGGTACCGATAAATCGAATGTGCGGTACCGATAAATCGAATGTGCGGTACCGATCAATCGAATGTGCGGTACCGATAAATCGAATGTGCGGTACCGATAAACATAATGTGCGGTATCGATCAATCGAATGTGCGGTACCGATCAATCGAATGTGCGTTGCCGATAATTCGAATGTGCGGTACCGAACAATCGAATGTGCGGTACCGATCAATCGAATGTGCGGTACCGATAAATCGAATGTGCGTTGCCGATAAATCTAATGTGCGGTACCGATCAATCGAAAGTGCGGAACCGATAAATCGATTGTGCGGTACCGAACAATCGAATGTGCGGTACCGATCAATCGAATGTGCGGTACCGATAAATCGAATGTGTGGTACCGATCAATCGAATGTACGGTACCGATCAATCGAATGTGCGGTGCCGATCAATCGAATGTGCGGTACCGATCAATCGAATGTGCGGTACCGATTAATCGAATGTGCGTTGCCGATAAATCGAATGTGCGGTACCGATAAATCGAATGTGCGGTAACGATAAATCGAATGTGCGGTGAGGATCAATCGAATGTGTGGTACCGATAAATAGAATGTGCGGTACCGATCAATCGAATGTGCGGTACCGATCAATCGAATGTGCGGTTCCGATAAATCGAATGTGCGGTACCGATAAATCGTATGTGCGGTACCGATAAATGGAATGTGCGGTGCCGATAAATCGAATGTGCGGTACCGATATACAGAATGTGAGGTATCGATCACTCGAATGTGCGGTACCGATCAATCGAATGTGCGTTGCCGATAAATCGAATGTGCGGTACCGATCAATCGAATGTGCGGTACAGCTCAATCGAATGTGCGGTGCCGATCAATCGAATGTGCGGTACCGATCAATCGAATGTGCGGTACCGATTAATAGAATGTGCGTTGCCGATCAATCGAATGTGCGGTGAGGATCAATCGAATGTGCGGTATCGATAAATCGAATGTGCGGTACCGATCAATCGAATGTGCGGTACCGATCAATCGAATGTGCGGTTCCGATAAATCGAATGTGCGGTACCGATAAATTGTATGTGCGGTACCGATAAATGGAATGTGCGGTGCCATTCAATCGAATGTGCGGTGCCGATCAATCAAATGTGCGGTACCGATCAATCGAATGTGCGGTACCGATCAATCGAATATGCGGTACCGATCAATCGAATGTGCGGTGAGGATCAATCGAATGTGCGGTACCGATCAATCGAACGTGCGGTGCCCATCAATCGAATGTGCGGTACCGATCAATCGAATGTGCGGTACCGATCAATCGAATGTGCGGTTCCGATAAATCGAATGTGCGGTACCGATAAATCGTATGTGCGGTACCGATAAATGGAATGTGCGGTGCCGATAAATCAAATGTGCGGTACCGATAAACAGAATGTGAGGTATCGATCAATCGAATGTGCGGTACCGATCAATCGAATGTGCGTTGCCGATAAATAGAATGTGCGGTACCGATCAATCGAATGTGCGGTACCGATTAATCGATTGTGCGGTACCGAACATTCGAATGTGCGGTACCGATCAATCGAATGTGCCTTATCGATCAATCGAATGTGCGGTGCCGATAAATCGAAAGTGCGGAACCGATAAATCGATTGTGCGGTACCGATCAATCGAATGTGCGGTACCGATTAATCGAATGTGCGGTACCGATAAATCGAATGTGCGGTACCGATGAATCGAATGTGCGGTACCGATCAATCAAATGTGCGGTACCGATAAATCGAATGTGCGTTGCCGATAATTCGAATGTGCGGTACCGAACAATCGAATGTGCGGTACCGATCAATCGAATGTGCGGTACCGATCAATCGAATGTGCGTTGCCGATAAATCTAATGTGCGGGACCGATCAATCGAATGTGCGGTGCCGATCAATCGATTTTGCGGTACCGAACAATCGAATGTGCGGTACCGATCAATCGAATGTGCGGTACCGATAAATCGAATGTGCGGTACCGATCAATCGAATGTGCGGTACCGATCAATCGAATGTGCGGTACCGATCAATCGAATGTGCGGTGCCGATAAAGCGAATTTGCGGTGAGGATCAATCGAATTTGTGGTACCGATAAATAGAATGTGCGGTACCTATCAATCGAATGTGCGTTGCCGATTAATGGAATGTGCGGTACCGATAAATCGAATGTGCGGTACCGATCAATCGAATGTGCGGTTCCGATAAATCGAATGTGCGGTACCGATAAATCGTATGTGCGGTACCGATAAATGGAATGTGCGGTGCCGATAAATCGAATGTGCGGTACCGATAAACAGAATGTGAGGTATCGATCACTCGAATGTGCGGTACCGATCAATCGAATGTGCGTTGCCGATAAATCGAATGTGCGGTACCGATCAATCGAATGTGCGGTACAGCTCAATCGAATGTGCGGTGCCGATCAATCGAATGTGCGGTACCGATCAATCGAATGTGCGGTACCGATTAATAGAATGTGCGTTGCCGATGAATCGAATGTGCGGTGAGGATCAATCGAATGTGCGGTATCGATCAATCGAATGTGCGGTACCGATCAATCGAATGTGCGTTGCCGATAAATGGAATGTGCGGTACCGATCAATCGAATGTGCGGTACCGATCAATCGAATGTGCGGTTCCGATAAATCGAATGTGCGGTACCGATAAATCGTATGTGCGGTACCGATAAATGGAATGTGCGGTGCCGTTCAATCGAATGTGCGGTGCCGATCAATCAAATGTGCGGTACCGATCAATCGAATGTGCGGTACCGATCAATCGAATATGCGGTACCGATAAATCGTATGTGCGGTGAGGATCAATCGAATGTGCGGTACCGATCAATCGAACGTGCGGTGCCGATCAATCGAATGTGCGGTACCGATCAATCGAATGTGCGGTACCGATCAATCGAATGTGCGGTTCCGATAAATCGAATGTGCGGTACCGATAAATCGTATGTGCGGTACCGATAAATGGAATGTGCGGTGCCGATAAATAGAAAGTGCGGTACCGATAAACAGAATGTGAGGTATCGATCAATCGAATGTGCGGTACCGATCAATCGAATGTGCGTTGCCGATAAATCGAATGTGCGGTACCGATCAATCGAATGTGCGGTACCGATTAATCGATTGTGCGGTACCGAACATTCGAATGTGCGGTACCGATCAATCGAATGTGCTTTATCGATCAATCGAATGTGCGGTACCGATCAATCGAATGTGCGTTGCCGATAATTCGAATGTGCGGTACCGAACAATCGAATGTGCGGTACCGATCAATCGATTGTGCGGTACCGATCAATCGAATGTGCGTTGCCGATAAATCTAATGTGCGGTACCGATCAATCGAATGTGCGGTGCCTATCAATCGATTGTGCGGTACCGTACAATCGAATGTGCGGTACCGATCAATCGAATGTGCGGTACCAATAAATCGAATGTGCGGTACCGATAAATCGAAATGGCGGAACCGATAAATCGATTGTGCGGTACCGAACAATCGAATGTGCGGTACCGATCAATTGAATGTGCGGTACCGATAAATCGAATGTGTGGTACCGATAAATCGAATGTGCGGTACCGATCAATCGAATGTACGGTACCGATCAATCGAATGTGCGATGCCGATCAATCGAATGTGCGGTACCGATCAATCGAATGTGCGGTACCGATTAATCGAATGTGCGTTGCCGATAAATCGAATGTGCGGTACCGATGAATCGAATGTGCGGTAACGATAAATCGAATGTGCGGTGAGGATCAATCGAATGTGTGGTACCGATAAATAGAATATGCGGTACCGATCAATCGAATGTGCGGTTCCGATAAATCGAATGTGCGGTACCGATAAATCGTATGTGCGGTACCGATAAATGGAATGTGCGGTGCCGATAAATCGAATGTGCGGTACCGATAAACAGAATGTGAGGTATCGATCACTCGAATGTGCGGTACCGATCAATCGAATGTGCGTTGCCGATAAATCGAATGTGCGGTACCGATCAATCGAATGTGCGGTACAGCTCAATCGAATGTGCGGTGCCGATCAATCGAATGTGCGGTACCGATCAATCGAATATGCGATACCGATTAATAGAATGTGCGTTGCCGATCAATCGAATGTGCGGTGAGGATCAATCGAATGTGCGGTATCGATCAATCGAATGTGCGGTACCGATCAATCGAATGTGCGTTCCCGATAAATCGAATGTGCAGTACCGATCAATCGAATGTGCGGTACCGATCAATCGAATGTGCGGTTCCGATAAATCGAATGTGCGGTACCGATAAATCGTATGTGCGGTACCGATGAATGGAATGTGCGGTGCCATTCAATCGAATGTGCGGTACCGATCAATCAAATGTGCGGTACCGATCAATCGAATGTGCGGTACCGATCAATCGAATATGCGGTACCGATAAATCGAATGTGCGGTGAGGATCAATCGAATGTGCGGTACCGATCAATCGAACGTGCGGTGCCGATCAATCGAATGTGCGGTACCGATCAATCGAATGTGCGGTACCGATCAATCGAATGTGCGGTTCCGATAAATCGAATGTGCGGTACCGATAAATCGTATGTGCGGTACCAATAAATGGAATGTGCGGTGCCGATAAATAGAAAGTGCGGTACCGATAAACAGAATGTGAGGTATCGATCAATCGAATGTGCGGTACCGATCAATCGAATGTGCGTTGCCGATAAATAGAATGTGCGGTACCGATCAATCGAATGTGCGGTACCGATTAATCGATTGTGCGGTACCGAACATTCGAATGTGCGGTACCGATCAATCGAATGTGCCTTATCGATCAATCGAATGTGCGGTGCCGATAAATCGAAAGTGCGGAACCGATAAATCGATTGTGCGGTACCGATCAATCGAATGTGCGGTACCGATTAATCGAATGTGCGGTACCGACAAATCGAATGTGCGGTACCGATGAATCGAATGTGCGGTACCGATCAATCGAATGTGCGTTGCCGATAAATTTGTGGTACCGATAAATAGAATGTGCGGTACCGATCAATCGAATGTGCGGTGCCGATCAATCGATTGTGCGGTACCGAACAATCGAATGTGCGGTACCGATCAATCGAATGTGCGGTATCGATAAATCGAATGTGCGGTACCGATGAATCGAATGTGCGGTACCGATCAATCGAATGTGCGGTGCCGATAAAGCGAATTTGCGGTGAGGATCAATCGAATTTGCGGTACCGATAAATAGAATGTGCGGTACCGATCAATCGAATGTGCGGTACCGATCAATCGAATGTGCGGTACCGATAAATCGAATGTGCGTTGCCGATAAATGGAATGTGCGCTACCGATCAATCGAATGTGCGGTACCGATCAATCGAATGTGCGGTTCCGATCAATCGAATGTGCGGTACCGATAAATCGTATGTGCGGTACCGATAAATCGAATGTGCCTTATCGATCAATCGAATGTGCGGTACCTATAAATCGAATGTGCGTTGCCGATAAATCGAATGTGCGGTACCGATCAATCGAATGTGCGGTACCGATCAATCGAATGTGCGGTACAGATAAATCGAATGTGCGGTACCGATAAATCGAATGTGCGGTACCGATCAATCGAATGTGCGGTACCGATCAATCGAATGTGCGTTGCCGATAAATCTAATGTGCGGTACCGATCAATCGAATGTGCGGTGCCGATCAATCGATTGTGCGGTACCGAACAATCGAATGTGCGGTACCGATCAATCGAATGTGCGGTACCGATAAATCGAATGTGCGGTACCGATAAATCGAAAGTTCGGAACCGATAAATCGATTGTGCGGTACCGAACAATCGAATGTGCGGTACCGATCATCCGAATGTGCGGTACCCATAAATCGAATGTGCGGTTCCGATAAATCGAATGTGCGGTACCGATAAATGGAATGTGCGGTGCCGATAAATCGAATGTGCGGTACCGATAAACAGAATATGAGGTATCGATCACTCGAATGTGCGGTACCGATCAATCGAATGTGCGTTGCCGATAAATCGAATGTGCGGTGCCGATCAATCGAATGTGCGGTACCGATCAATCGAATGTGCGGTACCGAATAATCGAATGTGCGTTGCCGATCAATCGAAAGTGCGGTGAGGATCAATCGAATGTGCGGTACCGATCAATCGAATGTGCGGTACCGATAAATCGTATGTGCGGTACCGATAAATGGAATGTGCGGTGCCGTTCAATCGAATGTGCTGTGCCGATCAATCAAATGTGCGGTACCGATCAATCGAATGTGCGGTATCGATCAATCGAATATGCGGTACCGATAAATCGAGTGTGCGGTGAGGATCAATCGAATGTGCGGTACCTATCAATCGAACGTGCGGTGCCGATCAATCGAATGTGCGGTACCGATAAATCGAATGTGCGGTACCGATCAATCGAATGTGCGGTTCCGATAAATCGAATGTGCGGTACCGATCAATCGAATGTGCCTTATCGATCAATCGAATGTGCGGTGCCGATAAATCGAAAGTGCGGAACCGATCAATCGATTGTGCGGTACCGATCAATCGAATGTGCGGTACCGATTAATCGAATGTGCGGTACCGATAAATCGAATGTGCGGTACCGATGAATCGAATGTGCGGTACCGATCAATCGAATGTGCGGTGCCGATAAATTTGTGGTACCGATAAATAGAATGTGCGGTACCGATCAATCGAATGTGCGGTACCGATAAATGGAATGTGCGGTACCGATAAATCGAATGTGCGGTACCGATCAATCGAATGTGCGGTACCGATAAATCGAATGTGTGGTACCGATAAACAGAATGTGCGGTATCGATCAATCGAATGTGCGGTATCGATCAATCGAATGTGCGTTGCCGATAATTCGAATGTGCGGTACCGAACAATCGAATGTGCGGTATCGATCAATCGAATGTGCGGTACCGATCAATCGAATGTGCGTTGCCGATAAATCTAATGTGCGGTACCGATCAATCGAATGTGCGGTACCGAACAATCAAATGTGCGGTACCGATCAATCGAATGTGCGGTACCGATAAATCGAATGTGCGGTACCGATAAATCGAATGTGCGGTACCGATGAATCGAATGTGCGGTACCGATCAATCGAATGTGCGGAGCCGATAAAGCGAATTTGCGGTGAGGATCAATTGAATTTGTGGTACCGATAAATAGAATGTGCGGTACCGATCAATCGAATGTGCGGTACCGATCAATCGAATGTGCGGTACCGATAAATCGAATGTGCGTTGCCGATAAATCGTATGTGCGGTACCGATAAATCGAATGTGCCTTATCGATCAATCGAATGTGCGGTACCTATAAATCGAATGTGCGTTGCCGATAAATCGAATGTGCGGTACCGATCAATCGAATGTGCGGTACCGATCAATCGAATGTGCGGTACCGATAAATCGAATGTGCGGTACCGATCAATCGAATGTGCGGTACCGATAAATTAAATGTGCGGTGCCGATAAAACGATAGTGCGGTATCGATCAATCGAATGTGCGGTACCGATCAATCGAATGTGCGATGACGATCAATCGAATGTGCGGTACCCATCTCTCGAATGTGCGGTACCGATCAATCGAATGTGCGGTACCGATTAATCGAATGTGCGTTGCCGATAAATCGAATGTTCGGTACCGATTAATGGAATGTGCGGTAACGATCAATCGAATGTGCGGTGCCGATCAATCGAATGTGCGGTACCGATCAATCGAATTTGCGGTACCGATCAATCGAATATGCGGTACCGATAAATCGAATGTGCGGTGAGGATCAATCGAATGTGCGGTACCGATTAATCGAATGTGCGGTAGCGATAAATCGAATGTGCGGTACCGATCAATCGAATGTGCCTTATCGATCAATCGAATGTGCGGTACCTATAAATCGAATGTGCGTTGCCGATAAATCGAATGTGCGGTACCGATAAATCGAACGTGCGGTACCGATAAATCGTATGTGCGGTACCGATAAATCGAATGTGCGGTACCGATAAATCGAATGTGCGGTACCGATAAACAGAATGTGAGGTATCGATCAATCGAATGTGCGGTACCGATAAATCGAATGTGCGGTACCGATCAATCGAATGTGCGGTACCGATCAATCGAATGTGCGGTGCCGATCAATCGAATGTGCGGTACCGATCAATCGAATGTGCGGTACCGATTAATCGAATGTGCGGTAGCGATAAATCGAATGTGCGGTACCGATCAATCGAATGTGCCTTATCGATCAATCGAATGTGCGGTACCTATAAATCGAATGTGCGTTGCCGATAAATCGAATGTGCGGTACCGATCAATCGAATGTGCGGTACCGATAAATCGAATGTGCGGTACCGATAAATCGTATGTGCGGTACCGATAAATCGAATGTGCGGTACCGATAAATCGAATGTGCGGTACCGATAAACAGAATGTGAGGTATCGATCAATCGAATGTGCGGTACCGATAAATCGAATGTGCGGTACCGATCAATCGAATGTGCGGTACCGATCAATCGAATGTGCGGTGCCGATCAATTGAATGTGCGGTACCGATCAATCGAATGTGAGGTACCGATTAATCGAATGTGCGTTGCCGATAAATCGAATGTGCGGTACCGATGAATCGAATGTGCGGTAACGGTCAATCGAATGTGCGGTGCCGATCAATCGAATGTGCCTTATCGATCAATCAATGTGCGGTAACGATCAATCGAATGTGCGGTGCCGATCAATCGAATGTGCGGTGCCGATCAATCGAATGTGCGGTACCGCTCAATCGAATGTGCGGTGCCGATCAATCGAATGTGCGGTACCGAACAATCGAATGTGCGGTGCCGATCAATCGAATGTGCGGTCCCGATCAATCGAATGTGCGGTACCAATCAATCGAATGTGCGGTACCGATCAATCGAATATACGGAACCGATAAATCGAATGTGCGGTACCGATCAATCGAATGTGCGATACCGATAAAACGATAGTGCGGTATCGATCAATCGAATGTGCGGTACCGATCAATCGAATGTGCGATGACGATCAATCGAATGTGCGGTACCGATCAATCGAATGTGCGGTACCGATTAATCGAATGTGCGTTGCCGATAAATAGAATGTTCGGTACCGATTAATCGAATGTGCGGTAGCGATAAATCGAATGTGCGGTACCGATCAATCGAATGTGCCTTATCGATAAATCGAATGTGCGGTACCTATAAATCGAATGTGCGTTGCCGATAAATCGAATGTGCGGTACCGATCAATCGAACGTGCGGTACCGATAAATCGAACGTGCGGTAAAGATAAATCGTATGTGCGGTACCGATAAATCGAATGTGCGGTACCGATAAATCGAATGTGCGGTACCGATAAACAGAATGTGAGGTATCGATCAATCGAATGTGCGGTACCGATAAATCAATAAATCGAATGTGCGGTACCGATCAATCGAATGTGCGGTACCGATAAATTAAATGTGCGGTGCCGATCAATCGATTGTGCGGTATCGATCAATCGAATGTGCGGTACCGATCAATCGAATGTGCGATGACGATCAATGGAATGTGCGGTACCGATCAATCGAATGTGCGGTACCGATTAATCGAATGTGCGTAGACGATAAATCGAATGTTCGGTACCGATTAATCGAATGTGCGGTAACGATCAATCGAATGTGCGGTGCCGATCAATCGAATGTGCGGTACCGATAAATCGAATTTGCGGTACCGATCAACCGAATATGCGGTACCGATAAATCGAATGTGCGGTGAGGATCAATCGAATGTGCGGTACCGATAAATCGAATGTGCGGTACCTATAAATCGAATGTGCCTTATCGATAAATCGAATGTGCGGTACCTATAAATCGAATGTGCGTTGCCGATAAATCGAATGTGCGGTACCGATCAATCGAATGTGCGGTACCGATCAATCGAATGTGCGGTACCGATAAATCGAATGTGCGGTACCGATAAATCGTATGTGCGGTACCGATAAATCGAATGTGCGGTACCGATAAATCGAATGTGCGGTACCGATAAACAGAATGTGCGGTATCGATCAATCGAATGTGCGGTACCGATCAATCGAATGTGCGGTACCGATCAATCGAATGTGCGGTACCGATCAATCGAATGTGCGGTGCCGATCAATCGAATGTGCGGTACCGATCAATCGAATGTGAGGTACCGATTAATCGAATGTGCGTTGCCGATAAATCGAATGTGCGGTACCGATGAATCGAATGTGCGGTAACGGTCAATCGAATGTGCGGTGCCGATCAATCGAATGTGCCTTATCGATCAATCAATGTGCGGTAACGATCAATCGAATGTGCGGTGAAGATCAATAGAATGTGCGGTGCCGATCAATCGAATGTGCGGTACCGCTCAATCGAATGTGCGGTGCCGATCAATCGAATGTGCGGTACCGATCAATCGAATGTGAGGTCCCGATTAATCGAATGTGCGTTGCCGATAAATCGAATGTGCGGTACCGATCAATCGAATGTGCGGTACCGATCAATCGAATGTGCGTTGCCGATAAATCGAATGTGCGGTACCGATCAATCGAATGTGCGGTACCGATCAATCGAATGTGCGGTTCCGATAAATCGAATGTGCGGTACCGATAAATAGAATGTGCGGTACCGAACAATCGAATGTGCGGTGCCGATCAATCGAATGTGCGGTGCCGATCAATCGAATGTGCGGTACCAATCAATCGAAAGTGCAGTACCGATCAATCGAATATACGGAACCGATAAATCGAATGTGCGGTGAGGATCAATCGAATGTGCGGTACCGATCAATCGAATGTGCGCTGCCGATCAATCGAATGTGCGGTACCGATCAATCGAATGTGCGGTACCTATAAATCGAATGTGCGTTGCCGATAAATCGAATGTGCGGTACCGATCAATCGAATGTGCGCTACCGATCAATCGAATGTGCGGTACCGATAAATCGAATGTGCGGTACCGATAAATCGTATGTGCGGTACCGATAAATGGAATGTGCGGTACCGATAAATCGAATGTGCGGTACCGATAAAAAGAATGTGCGGTATCGATCAATCGAATGTGCGGTACCGATCAATCGAATGTGCGTTGCCGATAGATCGAATGTGCGGTACCGAACAATCGAATGTGCGGTACCGATCAAACGAATGTGCGGTACCGATCAATCGAATGTGCGTTGCCGATAAATCTGATGTGCGGTACCGATTAATCGAATGTGCGGTAACGATCAATCGAATGTGCGGTGCCGATCAATCGATTGTGCGGTACCGAACAATCGAATGTGCGGTACCGATCAATCGAATGTGCCATATCGATCAATCGAATGTGCGGTGCCGATAAATCGAAAGTGCGGTACCGATAAACAGAATGTGAGGTATCGATCAATCGAATGTGCGGTACCGATCAATCGAATGTGCGTTGCCGATAAATCGAATGTGCGGTACCGATCAATCGATTGTGCGGTACCGCTCAATCGAATATGCGGTGCCGATCAATCGAATGTGCGGTACCGATTAATCGAATGTGCGGTAACGATCAATCGAATGTGCGGTACCGATCAATCGAATATGCGGTACCGATAAATCGAATGTGCGGTGAGGATCAATCGAATGTGCGGTACCGATAAATCGAATGTGCGGTACCGATAAATCGAATGTGCCTTATCGATCAATCGAATGTGCGGTACCTATAAATCAAATGTGCGTTGCCGATAAATCGAATGTCCGGTACCGATCAATCGAATGTGCGGTACCGATCAATCGAATGTGCGGTACCGATAAATCGAATGTTCGGTACCGATTAATCGAATGTGCGTTGCCGATAAATCGAGTGTGCGGTACCGATCAATCGAATGTGCGATGACGATCAATCGAATGTGCGGTTCCAATAAACAGAATGTGAGGTATCGATCAATCGAATGTGCGGTACCGATCAATCGAATGTGCGGTGCCGATCAATCGAATGTGCGGTACCGATCAATCGAATGTGCGGTGACGATCAATCGAATGTGCGATGACGATCAATCGAATGTGCGGTAACGATCAATAGAATGTGCGGTGCCGATCAATTGAATGTGCGGAACCGATCAATCGAATGTGCGGTACCGATCAATCGAATATGCGGTACCGATAAATCGAATGTGCGGTGAGGATCAATCGAATGTGCGGTACCGATAAATCGAATGTGCGGTACCGATAAATGGAATGTGCCTTATCGATCAATCGAATGTGCGGTACCTATAAATCGAATGTGCGTTGCCGATAAATAGAATGTGCGGTACCGATCAATCGAATGTGCGGTACCGATCAATCGAATGTGCGGTGCCGATCAATAGAATTTCGGTGAGGATCAATCGAATGTGCGGTGCCGATAAATCGAATGTGCGGTACCGATAAATCGAATGTGCGGTACCGATAAATCGAATGTGCGGTGACGATCAATCGAATGTGCGATGACGATCAATCGAATGTCCGGTACCGATCAATCGAATGTGAGGTACCGATCAATCGAATGTGCGGTACCGATAAATCGAATTTGCGGTACCGATAAATCGAATGTGCCTTATCGATCAATCGAATGTGCGGTACCTATAAATCGAATGTGCGTTGCCGATAAATCGAATGTGCGGTACCGATCAATCGAATGTGCGGTACCGATCAATCGAATGTGCGGTACCGATAAATCGAATGTGCGGTACCGATAAATCGTATGTGCGGTACCGATAAATCGAATGTGCGGTACCGATAAATCGAATGTGCGGTACCGATAAACAGAATGTGCGGTATCGATCAATCGAATGTGCGGTACCGATAAATCGAATGTGCGGTACCGATCAATCGAATGTGCGGTACCGATCAATCGAATGTGAGGTACCGATTAATCGAATGTGCGTTGCCGATAAATCGAATGTGCGGTACCGATGAATCGAATGTGCGGTAACGGTCAATCGAATGTGCGGTGCCGATCAATCGAATGTGCCTTATCGATCAATCAATGTGCGGTAACGATCAATCGAATGTGCGGTGAAGATCAATAGAATGTGCGGTGCCGATCAATCGAATGTGCGGTACCGCTCAATCGAATGTGCGGTGCCGATCAATCGAATGTGCGGTACCGATCAATCGAATGTGAGGTCCCGATCAATCGAATGTGCGTTGCCGATAAATCGAATGTGCGGTACCGATCAATCGAATGTGCGGTACCGATCAATCGAATGTGCGTTGCCGATAAATCGAATGTGCGGTACCGATCAATCGAATGTGCGGTACCGATCAATCGAATGTGCGGTTCCGATAAATCGAATGTGCGGTACCGATAAATAGAATGTGCGGTACCGAACAATCGAATGTGCGGTGCCGATCAATCGAATGTGCGGTGCCGATCAATCGAATGTGCGGTACCAATCAATCGAAAGTGCAGTACCGATCAATCGAATATACGGAACCGATAAATCGAAAGTGCGGTGAGGATCAATCGAATGTGCGGTACCGATCAATCGAATGTGCGCTGCCGATCAATCGAATGTGCGGTACCGATCAATCGAATGTGCGGTACCTATAAATCGAATGTGCGTTGCCGATAAATCGAATGTGCGGTACCGATCAATCGAATGTGCGCTACCGATCAATCGAATGTGCGGTACCGATAAATCGAATGTGCGGTACCGATAAATCGTATGTGCGGTACCGATAAATGGAATGTGCGGTACCGATAAATCGAATGTGCGGTACCGATAAAAAGAATGTGCGGTATCGATCAATCGAATGTGCGGTACCGATCAATCGAATGTGCGTTGCCGATAATTCGAATGTGCGGTACCGAACAATCGATTGTGCGGTACCGATCAAACGAATGTGCGGTACCGATCAATCGAAAGTGCGTTGCCGATAAATCTGATGTGCGGTACCGATTAATCGAATGTGCGGTAACGATCAATCGAATGTGCGGTGCCGATCAATCGATTGTGCGGTACCGAACAATCGAATGTGCGGTACCGATCAATCGAATGTGCCATATCGATCAATCGAATGTGCGGTGCCGATAAATCGAAAGTGCGGTACCGATAAACAGAATGTGAGGTATCGATCAATCGAATGTGCGGTACCGATCAATCGAATGTGCGTTGCCGATAAATCGAATGTGCGGTACCGATCAATCGATTGTGCGGTACCGCTCAATCGAATATGCGGTGCCGATCAATCGAATGTGCGATACCGATTAATCGAATGTGCGGTAACGATCAATCGAATGTGCGGTGCCGATCAATCGAATGTGCGGTACCGATCAATCGAATGTGCGGTACCGATCAATCGAATATGCGGTACCGATCAATCGAATGTGCGGTGAGGATCAATCGAATGTGCGGTACCGATAAATCGAATGTGCGGTACCGATAAATCGAATGTGCCTTATCGATCAATCGAATGTGCGGTACCTATAAATCGAATGTGCGTTGCCGATAAATCGAATGTCCGGTACCGATCAATCGAATGTGCGGTACCGATCAATCGAATGTGCGGTACCGATAAATCGAATGTTCGGTACCGATTAATCGAATGTGCGTTGCCGATAAATCGAGTGTGCGGTACCGATCAATCGAATGTGCCTTATCGATCAATCGAATGTGCGGTTCCAATAAACAGAATGTGAGGTATCGATCAATCGAATGTGCGGTACCGATCAATCGAATGTGCGGTGCCGATCAATCGAATGTGCGGTACCGATCAATCGAATGTGCGGTGACGATCAATCGAATGTGCGATGACGATCAATCGAATGTGCGGTAACGATCAATAGAATGTGCGGTGCCGATCAATCGAATGTGCGGAACCGATCAATCGAATGTGCGGTACCGATCAATCGAATATGCGGTACCGATAAATCGAATGTGCGGTGAGGATCAATCGAATGTGCGGTACCGATAAATCGAATGTGCGGTACCGATAAATGGAATGTGCCTTATCGATCAATCGAATGTGCGGTACCTATAAATCGAATGTGCGTTGCCGATAAATAGAATGTGCGGTACCGATCAATCGAATGTGCGGTACCGATCAATCGAATGTGCGGTGCCGATCAATAGAATTTCGGTGAGGATCAATCGAATGTGCGGTACCGATAAATCGAATGTGCGGTACCGATAAATAGAATGTGCGGTACCGATAAATCGAATGTGCGGTGACGATCAATCGAATGTGCGATGACGATCAATCGAATGTCCGGTACCGATCAATCGAATGTGAGGTACCGATCAATCGAATGTGCGGTACCGATAAATCGAATGTGCGGTACCGATAAATCGTATGTGCGGTACCGATAAATGGAATGTACGGTGCCGATAAATCGAATATGCGGTACCGATAAACAGAATGTGAGGTATCGATCAATCGAATGTGCGGTACCAATCAATCGAATGTGCGGTACCGAACAATCGAATGTGCGGTACCGATAAATGGAATGTGCGGTACCGATAAATCGTATGTGCGGTACCGATAAATTGAATGTGCGGTACCGATAAATCGAATGTTTGGTACCGATAAATCGAATGTGCGGTACCGATAAATCGAATGTGCGGTACCTATAAAATGAATGTGCGTTGCCGATAAATCGAATGTCCGGTACCGATCAATCGAATGTGCGGTACCGATCAATCGAATGTGCGGTACCCATAAATCGAATGTTCGGTACCGATTAATCGAATGTGCGTTGCCGATAAATCGAGTGTGCGGTACCGATCAATCGAATGTGCGATGACGATCAATCGAATGTGCGGTTCCAATAAATCGTATGTGCGGTACCGATAAATGGAATATGCGGTGCCCATCAATCGAATGTGCGGTACCGATAAACAGAATGTGAGGTATCGATCAATCGAATGTGCGGTACCGATCAATCGAATGTGCGGTGCCGATCAATCGAATGTGCGGTACCGATCAATCGAATGTGCGGTGACGATCAATCGAATGTGCGATGACGATCAATCGAATGTGCGGTAACGATCAATAGAATGTGCGGTGCCGATCAATCGAATGTGCGGAACCGATCAATCGAATGTGCGGTACCGATCAATCGAATATGCGGTACCGATAAATCGAATGTGCGGTGAGGATCAATCGAATGTGCGGTACCGATAAATCGAATGTGCGGTGCCGATAAATGGAATGTGCCTTATCGATCAATCGAATGTGCGGTTTCTATAAATCGAATGTGCGTTGCCGATAAATAGAATGTGCGGTACCGATCAATCGAATGTGCGGTACCGATAAATCGAATGTGCGGTACCGATAAATCGAGTGTGCGGTACCGATAAATGGAATGTACGGTGCCGATAAATCGAATGTGCGATACCGATAAACAGAATGTGAGGTATCGATCAATCGAATGTGCGGTACCGATCAATCGAATGTGCGGTACCAAACAATCGAATGTGCGGTACCGATAAATTGAATGTGCGGTACCGATAAATCGAATGTGCGGTACCTATAAATCGAATGTGCGGTACCGATCAATCGAATGTGCGGTACCTATAAAATGAATGTGCGTTGCCGATAAATCGAATGTCCGGTACCTATAAATCGAATGTGCGGTACCGATAAATCGAATGTGCGGTACCGATAAATCGAATGTGCGGTACCGATAAATCGAATGTGCGGTACCGATCAATCGAATGAGCGGTACCGATCAATCGAATGTGCGGTGCCGATCAATCGAATGTGCGGTACCGATAAATTAAATGTGCGATGACGATCAATGGAATGTGCGGTACCGATCAATCGAATGTGCGGTACCGATTAATCGAATGTGCGTTGCCGATAAATCGAATGTTCGGTACCGATTAATCGAATGTGCGGTACCGATCAATCGAATGTGCGGTGCCGATCAATCGAATGTGCGGTACCGATCAATCGAACTTGCGGTACCGATCAATCGAATATGCGGTACCGATAAATCGAATGTGCGGTGAGGATCAATCGAATGTGCGGTACCGATAAATCGAATGTGCGGTACCGATAAATCGAATGTGCCTTATCGATCAATCGAATGTGCGGTACCTATAAATCGAATGTGCGTTGCCGATAAATCGAATGTGCGGTACCGATCAATCGAATGTGCGGTACCGATCAATCGAATGTGCGGTACCGATAAATCGAATGTGCGGTACCGATAAATCGTATGTGCGGTACCGATAAATCGAATGTGCGGCACCGATAAATCGAATGTGCGGTACCGATAAACAGAATGTGCGGTATCGATCAATCGAATGTGCGGTACCGATAAATCGAATGTGCGGTACCGATCAATCGAATGTGCGGTACCGATCAATCGAATGTGCGGTGCCGATCAATCGAATGTGCTGTACCGATCAATCGAATGTGAGGTACCGATTAATCGAATGTGCGTTGCCGATAAATCAAATGTGCGGTACCGATGAATCGAATGTGCGGTAACGGTCAATCGAATGTGCGGTGCCGATCAATCGAATGTGCCTTATCGATCAATCAATGTGCGGTAACGATAAATCGAATGTGCGGTACCTATAAATCGAATGTGCGTTGCCGATAAATCGAATGTGCGGTACCGATCAATCGAATGTGCGGTACCGATCAATCGAATGTGCGGTACCGATAAATCGAATGTGCGGTACCGATAAATCGTATGTGCGGTACCGATAAATCGAATGTGCGGTACCGATAAATCGAATGTGCGGTACCGATAAACAGAATGTGCGGTATCGATCAATCGAATGTGCGGTACCGATAAATCGAATGTGCGGTACCGATCAATCGAATGTGCGGTACCGATCAATCGAATGTGCGGTGCCGATCAATCGAATGTGCTGTACCGATCAATCGAATGTGAGGTACCGATTAATCGAATGTGCGTTGCCGATAAATCAAATGTGCGGTACCGATGAATCGAATGTGCGGTAACGGTCAATCGAATGTGCGGTGCCGATCAATCGAATGTGCCTTATCGATCAATCAATGTGCGGTAACGATCAATCGAATGTGCGGTGAAGATCAATCGAATGTGCGGTGCCGATCAATCGAATGTGCGGTACCGATGAATCGAATGTGCGTTGCCGATCAATCGAATGTGCGGTACCGATAAATTAAATGTGCGGTGCCGATAAATCGATTGTGCGGTATCCATCAATCGAATGTGCGGTACCGATCAATCGAATGTGCGGTGACGATCAATCGAATGTGCGATGACGATCAATCGAATGTGCGGTACCGATCAATCGAATGTGAGGTACCGATCAATCGAATGTGCGGTACCGATAAATCGAATGTGCGGTACCGATAAATCGCATGTGCGGTACCGATAAATGGAATGTACGGTGCCGATAAATCGAATATGCGGTACCGATGAACAGAATGTGAGGTATCGATCAATCGAATGTGCGGTACCGATCAATCGAATGTGCGGTACCGAACAATCGAATGTGCGGTACCGATAAATGGAATGTGCGGTACCGATAAATCGTATGTGCGGTACCGATAAATTGAATGTGCGGTACCGATAAATCGAATGTGCGGTACCTATAAATCGAATGTGCGGTACCGATAAATCGAATGTGCGGTACCTATAAAATGAATGTGCGTTGCCGATAAATCGAATGTCCGGTACCGATCAATCGAATGTGCGGTACCGATCAATCGAATGTGCGGTACCGATAAATCGAATGTTCGGTACCGATTAATCGAATGTGCGTTGCCGATAAATCGAGTGTGCGGTACCGATCAATCGAATGTGCGATGACGATCAATCGAATGTGCGGTTCCAATAAATCGTATGTGCGGTACCGATAAATGGAATATGCGGTGCCGATCAATCGAATGTGCGGTACCGATAAACAGAATGTGAGGTATCGATCAATCGAATGTGCGGTACCGATCAATCGAATGTGCGGTGCCGATCAATCGAATGTGCGGTACCGATCAATCGAATGTGCGGTGCCGATCAATCGAATGTGCGGAACCGATCAATCGAATGTGCGGTACCGATTAATCGAATATGCGGTACCGATAAATCGAATGTGCGGTAAGGATCAATCGAATGTGCGGTACCGATTAATCGAATGTGCGGTACCGATAAATGGAATGTGCCTTATCGATCAATCGAATGTGCGGTACCTATAAATCGAATGTGCGTTGCCGATAAATAGAATGTGCGGTACCGATCAATCGAATGTGCGGTACCGATAAATCGAATGTGCGGTACCGATAAATCGTATGTGCGGTACCGATAAATGGAATGTACGGTGCCGATAAATCGAATATGCGGTACCGATAAACAGAATGTGAGGTATCGATCAATCGAATGTGCGGTACCGATCAATCGAATGTGCGGTACCGAACAATCGAATGTGCGGTACCGATAAATTGAATGTGCGGTACCGATAAATCGAATGTGCGGTACCTATAAATCGAATGTGCGGTACCGATCAATCGAATGTGCGGTACCTATCAAATGAATGTGCGTTGCCGATAAATCGAATGTCCGGTACCTATAAATCGAATGTGCGGTACCGATAAATCGAATGTGCGGTACCGATAAATCGAATGTGCGGTACCGATAAATCGAATGTGCGGTACCGATCAATCGAATGAGCGGTACCGATCAATCGAATGTGCGGTGCCGATCAATCGAATGTGCGGTACCGATAAATTAAATGTGCGATGACGATCAATGGAATGTGCGGTACCGATCAATCGAATGTGCGGTACCGATTAATCGAATGTGCGTTGCCGATAAATAGAATGTTCGGTACCGATTAATCGAATGTGCGGTACCGATCAATCGAATGTGCGGTGCCGATCAATCGAATGTGCGGTACCGATCAATCGAACTTGCGGTACCGATCAATCGAATATGCGGTACCGATAAATCGAATGTGCGGTGAGGATCAATCGAATGTGCGGTACCGATAAATCGAATGTGCGGTACCGATAAATCGAATGTGCCTTATCGATCAATCGAATGTGCGGTACCTATAAATCGAATGTGCGTTGCCGATAAATCGAATGTGCGGTACCGATCAATCGAATGTGCGGTACCGATCAATCGAATGTGCGGTACCGATAAATCGAATGTGCGGTACCGATAAATCGTATGTGCGGTACCGATAAATCGAATGTGCTGTACCGATCAATCGAATGTGAGGTACCGATTAATCGAATGTGCGTTGCCGATAAATCAAATGTGCGGTACCGATGAATCGAATGTGCGGTAACGGTCAATCGAATGTGCGGTGCCGATCAATCGAATGTGCCTTATCGATCAATCAATGTGCGGTAACGATCAATCGAATGTGCGGTGAAGATCAATCGAATGTGCGGTGCCGATCAATCGAATGTGCGGTACCGATCAATCGAATGTGCGGTACCGATGAATCGAATGTGCGTTGCCGATCAATCGAATGTGCGGTACCGATAAATTAAATGTGCGGTGCCGATAAATCGATTGTGCGGTATCCATCAATCGAATGTGCGGTACCGATCAATCGAATGTGCGGTGACGATCAATCGAATGTGCGATGACGATCAATCGAATGTGCGGTACCGATCAATCGAATGTGAGGTACCGATCAATCGAATGTGCGGTACCGATAAATCGAATGTGCGGTACCGATAAATCGCATGTGCGGTACCGATAAATGGAATGTACGGTGCCGATAAATCGAATATGCGGTACCGATAAACAGAATGTGAGGTATCGATCAATCGAATGTGCGGTACCGATCAATCGAATGTGCGGTACCGAACAATCGAATGTGCGGTACCGATAAATGGAATGTGCGGTACCGATAAATCGTATGTGCGGTACCGATAAATTGAATGTGCGGTACCGATAAATCGAATGTGCGGTACCTATAAATCGAATGTGCGGTACCGATAAATCGAATGTGCGGTACCTATAAAATGAATGTGCGTTGCCGATAAATCGAATGTCCGGTACCGATCAATCGAATGTGCGGTACCGATCAATCGAATGTGCGGTACCGATAAATCGAATGTTCGGTACCGATTAATCGAATGTGCGTTGCCGATAAATCGAGTGTGCGGTACCGATCAATCGAATGTGCGATGACGATCAATCGAATGTGCGGTTCCAATAAATCGTATGTGCGGTACCGATAAATGGAATATGCGGTGCCGATCAATCGAATGTGCGGTACCGATAAACAGAATGTGAGGTATCGATCAATCGAATGTGCGGTACCGATCAATCGAATGTGCGGTGCCGATCAATCGAATGTGCGGTACCGATCAATCGAATGTGCGGTGCCGATCAATCGAATGTGCGGAACCGATCAATCGAATGTGCGGTACCGATTAATCGAATATGCGGTACCGATAAATCGAATGTGCGGTGAGGATCAATCGAATGTGCGGTACCGATTAATCGAATGTGCGGTACCGATAAATGGAATGTGCCTTATCGATCAATCGAATGTGCGGTACCTATAAATCGAATGTGCGTTGCCGATAAATAGAATGTGCGGTACCGATCAATCGAATGTGCGGTACCGATAAATCGAATGTGCGGTACCGATAAATCGTATGTGCGGTACCGATAAATGGAATGTACGGTGCCGATAAATCGAATATGCGGTACCGATAAACAGAATGTGAGGTATCGATCAATCGAATGTGCGGTACCGATCAATCGAATGTGCGGTACCGAACAATCGAATGTGCGGTACCGATAAATTGAATGTGCGGTACCGATAAATCGAATGTGCGGTACCTATAAATCGAATGTGCGGTACCGATAAATCGAATGTGCGGTACCTATAAAATGAATGTGCGTTGCCGATAAATCGAATGTCCGGTACCTATAAATCGAATGTGCGGTACCGATAAATCGAAGGTGCGGTACCGATAAATCGAATGTGCGGTACCGATAAATCGAATGTGCGGTACCGATCTATCGAATGAGCGGTACCGATCAATCGAATGTGCGGTGCCGATCAATCGAATGTGCGGTACCGATAAATCGAATGTGCGGTGAGGATCAATCGAATGTGCGGTACCGATAAATCGAATGTGCGGTACCTATTAATCGAATGTACGTTGCCGATAAATCGAATGTGCGGTACCGATCAATCGAATGTGCGGTACCGATAAATTAAATGTGCGATGACGATCAATGGAATGTGCGGTACCGATCAATCGAATGTGCGGTACCGATTAATCGAATGTGCGTTGCCGATAAATCGAATGTTCGGTACCGATTAATCGAATGTGCGGTAACGATCAATCGAATGTGCGGTGCCGATCAATCGAATGTGCGGTACCGATCAATCGCACTTGCGGTACCGATCAATCGAATATGCGGTACCGATAAATCGAATGTGCGGTGAGGATCAATCGAATGTGCGGTACCGATAAATCGAATGTGCGGTACCGATAAATCGAATGTGCCTTATCGATCAATCGAATGTGCGGTACCTATAAATCGAATGTGCGTTGCCGATAAATCGAATGTGCGGTACCGATCAATCGAATGTGCGGTACCGATCAATCGAATGTGCGGTACCGATCAATCGAATGTGCGGTACCGATCAATCGAATGTGCGGTACCGATTAATCGAATGTGCGTTGCCGATCAATCGAATGTGCGGTACCGATAAATTAAATGTGCGGTGCCGATAAATCGATTGTGCGGTATCCATCAATCGAATGTGCGGTACCGATCAATCGAATGTGCGGTGACGATCAATCGAATGTGCGATGACGATCAATCGAATGTGCGGTACCGATCAATCGAATGTGAGGTACCGATCAATCGAATGTGCGGTACCGATAAATCGAATGTGCGGTACCGATCAATCGAATGTGCGGTACCGATAAATGGAATGTTCTTTGCCGATAAATCGAATATGCGGTACCGATAAACAGAATGTGAGGTATCGATCAATCGAATGTGCGGTACCGATCAATCGAATGTGCGGTACCGAACAATCGAATGTGCGGTACCGATAAATGGAATGTGCGGTACCGATAAATCGTATGTGCGGTACCGATAAATTGAATGTGCGGTACCGATAAATCGAATGTGCGGTACCTATAAATCGAATGTGCGGTACCGATAAATCGAATGTGCGGTACCTATAAAATGAATGTGCGTTGCCGATAAATCGAATGTCCGGTACCGATCAATCGAATGTGCGGTACCGATCAATCGAATGTGCGGTACCGATAAATCGAATGTTCGGTACCGATTAATCGAATGTGCGTTGCCGATAAATCGAGTGTGCGGTACCGATCAATCGAATGTGCGATGACGATCAATCGAATGTGCGGTTCCAATAAATCGTATGTGCGGTACCGATAAATGGAATATGCGGTGCCGATCAATCGAATGTGCGGTACCGATAAACAGAATGTGAGGTATCGATCAATCGAATGTGCGGTACCGATCAATCGAATGTGCGGTGCCGATCAATCGAATGTGCGGTACCGATCAATCGAATGTGCGGTGCCGATCAATCGAATGTGCGGAACCGATCAATCGAATGTGCGGTACCGATCAATCGAATATGCGGTACCGATAAATCGAATGTGCGGTGAGGATCAATCGAATGTGCGGTACCGATAAATCGAATGTGCGGTACCGATAAATGGAATGTGCCTTATCGATCAATCGAAAGTGCGGTACCTATAAATCGAATGTGCGTTGCCGATAAATAGAATGTGCGGTACCGATCAATCGAATGTGCGGTACCGATAAATCGAATGTGCGGTACCGATAAATCGTATGTGCGGTACCGATAAATGGAATGTACGGTGCCGATAAATCGAATATGCGGTACCGATAAACAGAATGTGAGGTATCGATCAATCGAATGTGCGGTACCGATCAATCGAATGTGCGGTACCGAACAATCGAATGTGCGGTACCGATAAATTGAATGTGCGGTACCGATAAATCGAATGTGCGGTACCTATAAATCGAATGTGCGGTACCGATAAATCGAATGTGCGGTACCTATAAAATGAATGTGCGTTGCCGATAAATCGAATGTCCGGTACCTATAAATCGAATGTGCGGTACCGATAAATCGAAGGTGCGGTACCGATAAATCGAATGTGCGGTACCGATAAATCGAATGTGCGGTACCGATCAATCGAATGAGCGGTACCGATCAATCGAATGTGCGGTGCCGATCAATCGAATGTGCGGTACCGATAAATCGAATGTGCGGTGAGGATCAATCGAATGTGCGGTACCGATAAATCGAATGTGCGGTACCTATTAATCGAATGTACGTTGCCGATAAATCGAATGTGCGGTACCGATCAATCGAATGTGCGGTACCGATAAATTAAATGTGCGATGACGATCAATGGAATGTGCGGTACCGATCAATCGAATGTGCGGTACCGATTAATCGAATGTGCGTTGCCGATAAATCGAAAGTTCGGTACCGATTAATCGAATGTGCGGTAACGATCAATCGAATGTGCGGTGCCGATCAATCGAATGTGCGGTACCGATCAATCGCACTTGCGGTACCGATCAATCGAATATGCGGTACCGATAAATCGAATGTGCGGTGAGGATCAATCGAATGTGCGGTACCGATAAATCGAATGTGCGGTACCGATAAATTGAATGTGCCTTATCGATCAATCGAATGTGCGGTACCTATAAATCGAATGTGCGTTGCCGATAAATCGAATGTGCGGTACCGATCAATCGAATGTGCGGTACCGATCAATCGAATGTGCGGTACCGATAAATCGAATGTGCGGTACCGATAAATCGTATGTGCGGTACCGATAAATCGAATGTGCGGTACCGATAAATTGAATGTGCGGTACCGATAAACAGAATGTGCGGTATCGATCAATCGAATGTGCGGTACCGATAAATCGAATGTTCGGTACCGATCAATCGAATGTGCGGTACCGATCAATCGAATGTGCGGTGCCGATCAATCGAATGTGCGGTACCGATCAATCGAACTTGCGGTACCGATCAATCGAATATGCGGTACCGATAAATCGAATGTGCGGTGAGGATCAATCGAATGTGCGGTACCGATAAATCGAATGTGCGGTACCGATAAATCGAATGTGCCTTATCGATCAATCGAATGTGCGGTACCTATAAATCGAATGTGCGTTGCCGATAAATCGAATGTGCGGTACCGATCAATCGAATGTGCGGTACCGATCAATCGAATGTGCGGTACCGATAAATCGAATGTGCGGTACCGATAAATCGTATGTGCGGTACCGATAAATCGAATGTGCGGTATCGATCAATCGAATGTGCGGTACCGATAAATCGAATGTGCGGTAAGTATCAATCGAATGTGCGGTACCGATCAATCGAATGTACGGTGCCGATCAATCGAATGTGCGGTACCGATCAATCGAATGTGAGGTACCGATTAATCGAATGTGCGTTGCCGATAAATCGAATGTGCGGTACCGATGAATCGAATGTGCGGTAACGGTCAATCGAATGTGCGGTGCCGATCAATCGAATGTGCCTTATCGATCAATCAATGTGGGGTAACGATCAATCGAATGTGCGGTGAAGATCAATCGAATGTGCGGTGCCGATCAATCGAATGTGCGGTACCGCTCAATCGAATGTGCGGTGCCGATCAATCGAATGTGCGGTACCGATCAATCGAATGTGAGGTACCGATTAATCGAATGTGCGTTGCCGATAAATCGAATGTGCGGTACCGATCAATCGAATGTGCGGTACCGATCAATCGAATGTGCGTTGCCGATAAATCGAATGTGCGGTACCGATCAATCGAATGTGCGGTACCGATCAATCGAATGTCCGGTTCCGATAAATCGAATGTGCGGTACCGATAAATAGAATGTGCGGTACCGAACAATCGAATGTGCGGTGCCGATCAATCGAATGTGCGGTACCGATCAATCGAATGTGCGGTACCAATCAATCGAAAGTGCGGTACCGATCAATCGAATGTTCGGTGAGGATCAATCGAATGTGCGGTACCGATCAATCGAATGTGCGGTGCCGATCAATCGAATGTGCGGTACTGATCAATCGAATGTGCGGTACCTATAAATCGAATGTGCGTTGCCGATAAATCGAATGTGCGGTACCGATCAATCGAATGTGCGGTACCGATCAATCGAATGTGCGGTGACGATAAATCGAATGTGCGGTACCGATAAATCGTATGTGCGGTACCGATAAATGGAATGTGCGGTACCGATAAATCGAATGTGCGGTACCGATAAAAAGAATGTGCGGTATCGATCAATCGAATGTGCGGTACCGATAAATCGAATGTGCGTTGCCGATAATTCGAATGTGCGGTACCGAACAATCGATTGTGCGGTACCGATCAAACGAATGTGCGGTACCGATTAATCGAATGTGCGTTGCCGATAAATCTGATGTGCGGTACCGATTAATCGAATGTGCGGTAACGATCAATCGAATGTGCGGTTCCGATCAATCGATTGTGCGGTACCGAACAATCGAATGTGCGGTACCGATCAATCGAATGTGCCATATCGATCAATCGAATGTGCGGTGCCGATAAATCGAAAGTGCGGTACCGATAAACAGAATGTGAGGTATCGATCAATCGAATGTGCGGTACCGATCAATCGAATGTGCGGTACCGATCAATCGATTGTGCGGTACCGCTCAATCGAATATGCGGTGCCTATCAATCGAATGTGCGGTACCGATCAATCGAATGTGCGGTACCGATTAATCGAATGTGCGTTGCTGATCAATCGAATGTGCGGTGACGATCAATCGAATGTGCGGTACCGATTAATCGAATGTGCGGTAACGATCAATCGAATGTGCGGTGCCGATCAATCGAATGTGCGGTACCGATCAATCGAATGTGCGGTACCGATCAATCGAATATGCGGTACCGATAAATCGAATGTGCGGGGTGAGGATCAATCGAATGTGCGGTACCGATAAATCGAATGTGCGGTACCGATAAATCGAATGTGCCTTATCGATCAATCGAATGTGCGGTACCTATAAATCGAATGTGCGTTGCCGATAAATCGAATGTCCGGTACCGATCAATCGAATGTGCGGTACCGATCAATCGAATGTGCGGTACCGATAAATCGAATGTTCGGTACCGATTAATCGAATGTGCGTTGCCGATAAATCGAGTGTGCGGTACCGATCAATCGAATATGCGATGACGATCAATCGAATGTGCGGTTCCAATAAATCGTATGTGCGGTACCGATAAATGGAATATGCGGTGCCGATCAATCGAATGTGCGGTACCGATAAACAGAATGTGAGGTATCGATCAATCGAATGTGCGGTACCGATCAATCGAATGTGCGGTGCCGATCAATCGAATGTGCGGTACCGATCAATCGAATGTGCGGTGACGATCAATCGAATGTGCGATGACGATCAATCGAATGTGCGGTAACGATCAATAGAATGTGCGGTGCCGATCAATCGAATGTGCGGAACCGATCAATCGAATGTGCGGTACCGATCAATCGAATGTGCGGTACCGATCAATCGAATGTGCGGTACCGATAAATCGAATGTGCGGTACCGATAAATCGAATGTGCGGTACCGATAAATCGAATGTGCGGTACCGATAAACAGAATGTGCGGTATCGATCAATCGAATGTGCGGTACCGATCAATCGAATGTGCGTTGCCGATAAATCGAATGTTCGGTACCGAACTATCGAATGTGCGGTACCGATAAATCGTATGTGCGGTACCGATAAATGGAATGTGCGGTGCCGATAAATCGAATGTGCGGTACCGATAAACAGAATGTGCGTTGCCGATAAATCGAATGTGCGGTACCGATCAATCGAATGTGCGGTACCGCTCAATCGAATGTGCGGTGCCGATCAATCGAAAATGCGGTACCGATCAATCGAATGTGCGGTACCGATAAATCGAATGTGCGTTGTCGATCAATCGAATGTGCGGTACCGATAAATTAAATGTGCGGTGCCGATAAATCGATTGTGCGGTATCCATCAATCGAATGTGCGGTACCGATCAATCGAATGTGCGGTGACGATCAATCGAATGTGCGATGACGATCAATCGAATGTGCGGTACCGATCAATCGAATGTGCGGTGAAGATCAATCGAATGTGCGGTGCCGATAAATCGAATGTGCGGTACCGATCAATCGAATGTGAGGTACCGATCAATCGAATGTGCGGTACCGATAAATCGAATGTGCGGTACCGATAAATCGTATGTGCGGTACCGATAAATGGAATGTACGGTGCCGATAAATCGAATATGCGGTACCGATAATCAGAATGTGAGGTATCGATCAATCGAATGTGCGGTACCGATCAATCGAATGTGCGTTGCCGATAAATCGAATGTGCGGTACCGATCAATCGAATGTGCGGTACCGAACAATAGAATGTGCGGTACCGATAAATGGAATGTGCGGTACCGATAAATCGTATGTGCGGTACCGATAAATTGAATGTGCGGTACCGATAAATCGAATGTGCGGTACCTATAAATCGAATGTGCGGTACCGATAAATCGAATGTGCGGTACCGATAAATCGAATGTGCGGTACCGATAAATCGAATGTGCGGTACCGATCAATCGAATGAGCGGTACCGATCAATCGAATGTGCGGTGCCGATCAATCGAATGTGCGGTACCGATAAATCGAATGTGCGGTGAGGATCAATCGAATGTGCGGTACCGATAAATCGAATGTGCGGTACCTATAAATCGAATGTACGTTGCCGATAAATCGAATGTACGGTACCGATCAATCGAATGTGCGGTACCGATAAATATAATGTGCGGTACCTATAAATCGAATGTACGTTGCCGATAAATCGAATGTGCGGTACCGATCAATCGAATGTGCGGTACCGATCAATCGTATGTGAGGGACCGATCAATGGAATGTGCCATACCGATAAATCGAATGTGCGGTACCGATAAACAGAATGTGCGGTATCTATCAATCGAATGTGCGGTACCGATCAATCGAATGTGCGTTGCCGATAATTCGAATGTGCGGTACCGAACAATCGATTGTGCGGTACCGATCAATCGAATGTGCGGTACCGATTAATCGAATGTGCGTTGCCGATAAATCGAATGTGCGGTACCGATTAATCGAATGTGAGGTAACGATCAATCGAATGTGCGGTGCCGATCAATCGAATGTGCCTTATCGATCAATCGAATGTGCGGTGCCGATAAATCGAAAGTGCGGAACCGATAAATCGATTGTGCCGTACCGAACAATAGAATGTGCGGTACCGATCAATCGAATGTGCGGTGCCGATAAATCGAATTTGCGGTGAGGATCAATCGAATGTGTGTAACCGATAAATCGAAAGTGCGGAACCGATAAATCGATTGTGCCGTACCGAACAATAGAATGTGCGGTACCGATCAATCGAATGTGCGGTGCCGATAAATCGAATTTGCGGTGAGGATCAATCGAATGTGTGTAACCGATAAATCGAAAGTGCGGAACCGATAAATCGATTGTGCCGTACCGAACAATAGAATGTGCGGTACCGATCAATCGAATGTGCGGTGCCGATAAACCGAATTTGCGGTGAGGATCAATCGAATGTGTGTAACCGATAAATAGAATGTGCGGTACCGATAAATCGAATGTGCGGTACCGATCAATCGAATGTGCGGTACCTATAAATCGAATGTGCGTTGCCGATAAATCGAGTGTGCGGTACCGATCAATCGAATGTGCGGTACCGATCAATCGAATGTGCGGTGCCGATAAATCGAATTTGCGGTGAGGATCAATCGAATGTCCGTTGCCGATAAATAGAATGTGCGGTACCGAAAAATCGATTGTGCGGTACCGATTAATCGTATGTGCGTTGCCGATAAATCTAATGTGCGGTACCGATTAATCGAATGTGCGTTAACGATCAATCGAATGTGCGGTGCCGATCAATCGATTGTGCGGTACCGAACAATCGAATGTGCGGTACCGATCAATCGAATGTGCCTTATCGATCAATCGAATGTGCGGTGCCGATAACTCGAAAGTGCGGAACCGATAAATCGATTGTGCGGTACCGATAAACAGAATGTGCGGTATCGATCAATCGAATGTGCGGTACCGATAAATCGAATGTGCGGTACCGATCAATCGAATGTGCGGTACCGATCAATCGAATGTGCGGTACCGATCAATCGAATGTGCGGTACCGATCAATCGAATGTGAGGTACCGATTAATCGAATGTGCGTTGCCGATAAATCGAATGTGCGGTACCGATGAATCGAATGTGCGGTAACGGTCAATCGAATGTGCGGTGCCGATCAATCGAATGTGCCTTATCGATCAATCAATGTGCGGTAACGATCAATCGAATGTGCGGTGAAGATCAATCGAATGTGCGGTGCCGATCAATCGAATGTGCGGTGACGATCAATCGAATGTGCGATGACGATCAATCGAATGTGCGGTACCGATCAATCGAATGTGCGGTACCGATAAATCGAATGTGCGTTGCCGATAGATCGAATGTGCGGTACCGATCAATCGAATGTGAGGTACCGATCAATCGAATGTGCGGTACCGATAAATCGAATGTGCGGTACCGATAAATCGTATGTGCGGTACCGATAAATGGAATGTACGGTGCCGATAAATCGAATATGCGGTACCGATAAACAGAATGTGAGGTATCGATCAATCGAATGTGCGGTACCGATCAATCGAATGTGCGTTGCCGATAAATCGAATGTGCGGTACCGATCAATCGAATGTGCGGTACCGAACAATCGAATGTGCGGTACCGATAAATGGAATGTGCGGTACCTATAAATGGAATGTGCGGTACCGATAAATCGAATGTGCGGTACCTATAAATGGAATGTGCGGTACCGATAAATCGTATGTGCGGGACCGATAAATGGAATGTGCGGTACCGATAAATCGAATGTGCGGTACCGATAAACAGAATGTGCGGTATCGATCAATCGAATGTGCGGTACCGATCAATCGAATGTGCGTTGCCGATAATTCGAATGTGCGGTACCGAACAATCGATTGTGCGGTACCGATCAATCGAATGTGCGGTACCGATTAATCGAATGTGCGTTGCCGATAAATCTAATGTGCGGTACCGATTAATCGAATGTGAAGTAACGATCAATCGAATGTGCGGTGCCGATCAATCGAATGTGCCTTATCGATCAATCGAATGTGCGGTGCCGATAAATCGAAAGTGCGGAACCGATAAATCGATTGTGCCGTACCGAACAATAGAATGTGCGGTACCGATCAATCGAATGTGCGGTGCCGATAAATCGAATTTGCGGTGAGGATCAATCGAATGTGTGTAACCGATAAATCGAAAGTGCGGAACCGATAAATCGATTGTGCCGTACCGAACAATAGAATGTGCGGTACCGATCAATCGAATGTGCGGTGCCGATAAACCGAATTTGCGGTGAGGATCAATCGAATGTGTGTTACCGATAAATAGAATGTGCGGTACCGATAAATCGAATGTGCGGTACCGATCAATCGAATGTGCGGTACCTATAAATCGAATGTGCGCTTCCGATAAATCGAGTGTGCGGTACCGATCAATCGAATGTGCGGTACCGATCAATCGAATGTGCGGTACCGATAAATTGAATTTGCTGTGAGGATCAATCGAATGTGCGTTGCCGATAATTCGAATGTGCGGTACCGAAAAATCGATTGTGCGGTACCGATCAATCGAATGTGCGGTACCGATTAATCGTATGTGCGTTGCCGATAAATCTAATGTGCGGTACCGATTAATCGAATGTGCGTTAACGATCAATCGAATGTGCGGTGCCGATCAATCGATTGTGCGGTACCGAACAATCGAATGTGCGGTACCGATCAATCGAATGTGCCTTATCGATCAATCGAATGTGCGGTGCCGATAACTCGAAAGTGCGGAACCGATAAATCGATTGTGCGGTACCGATAAACAGAATGTGCGGTATTGATCAATCGAATGTGCGGTACCGATAAATCGAATGTGCGGTACCGATCAATCGAATGTGCGGTACCGATCAATCGAATGTGCGGTGCCGATCAATCGAATGTGCGGTACCGATCAATCGAATGTGAGGTACCGATTAATCGAATGTGCGTTGCGATAAATCGAATGTGCGGTACCGATGAATCGAATGTGCGGTAACGGTCAATCGAATGTGCGGTGCCGATCAATCGAATGTGCCTTATCGATCAATCAATGTGCGGTAACGATCAATCGAATGTGCGATGAAGATCAATCGAATGTGCGGTGCCGATCAATCGAATGTGCGGTACCGCTCAATCGAATGTGCGGTGCCGATCAATCGAATGTGCGGTACCGATCAATCGAATGTGAGGTACCGATTAATCGAATGTGCGTTGCCGATAAATCGAATGTGCGGTACCGATGAATCGAATGTGCGGTACCGATCAATCGAATGTGCGTTGCCGATAAATCGAATGTGCGGTACCGATCAATCGAATGTGCGGTACCGATCAATCGAATGTGCGGTTCCGATAAATCGAATGTGCGGTACCGATAAATAGAATGTGCGGTACCGAACAATCGAATGTGCGGTGCCGATCAATCGAATGTGCGGTGCCGATCAATCGAATGTGCGGTACCAATCAATCGAAAGTACGGTACCGATCAATCGAATATACGGAACCGATAAATCGAATGTGCGGTGAGGATCAATCGAATGTGCGGTACCGATCAATCGAATGTGCGGTGCCGATCAATCGAATGTGCGGTACCGATCAATCGAATGTGCGGTACCGATAAATCGAATGTGCGGTACCGATAAATCGTATGTGCGGTACCGATAAATGGAATGTACGGTGCCGATAAATCGAATATGCGGTACCGATAAACAGAATGTGAGGTATCGATCAATCGAATGTGCGGTACCGATCAATCGAATGTGCGTTGCCGATAATTCGAATGTGCGGTACCGAACAATCGATTGTGCGGTACCGATCAATCGAATGTGCGTTGCCGATAAATCTAATGTGCGGTACCGATTAATCGAATGTGAGGTAACGATCAATAGAATGTGCGGTACCGATTAATCGAATGTGCGTTGCCGATAAATCTAATGTGCGGTACCGATTAATCGAATGTGAGGTAACGATCAATCGAATGTGCGGTGCCGATCAATCGAATGTGCCTTATCGATCAATCGAATGTTCGGTGCCGATAAATCGAAAGTGCGGAACCGATAAATCGATTGTGCCGTACCGAACAATAGAATGTGCGGTACCGATCAATCGAATGTGCGGTGCCGATAAATCGAATTTGCGGTGAGGATCAATGGAATGTGTGTAACCGATAAATCGAAAGTGCGGAACCGATAAATCGATTGTGCCGTACCGAACAATAGAATGTGCGGTGCCGATAAATCGAATTTGCGGTGAGGATCAATCGAATGTGTGTAACCGATAAATCGAAAGTGCGGAACCGATAAATCGCATGTGAGGTAACGATCAATCGAATGTGCGGTGCCGATCAATCGAATGTGCCTTATCGATCAATCGAATGTGCGGTGCCGATAAATCGAAAGTGCGGAACCGATAAATCGATTGTGCGGAACCGATAAATCGATTGTGCCGTACCGAACAATAGAATGTGCGGTACCGATCAATCGAATGTGCGGTGCCGATAAATCGAATTTGCGGTGAGGATCAATCGAATGTGTGTAACCGATAAATCGAAAGTGCGGAACCGATAAATCGATTGTGCCGTACCGAACAATAGAATGTGCGGTACCGATCAATCGAATGTGCGGTGCCGATAAATCGAATTTGCGGTGAGGATCAATCGAATGTGTGTAACCGATAAATCGAAAGTGCGGAACCGATAAATCGATTGTGCCGTACCGAACAATAGAATGTGCGGTACCGATCAATCGAATGTGCGGTGCCGATAAACCGAATTTGCGGTGAGGATCAATCGAATGTGTGTAACCGATAAATAGAATGTGCGGTACCGATAAATCGAATGTGCGGTACCGATCAATCGAATGTGCGGTACCTATAAATCGAATGTGCGTTGCCGATAAATCGAGTGTGCGGTACCGATCAATCGAATGTGCGGTACCGATCAATCGAATGTGCGGTGCCGATAAATCGAATTTGCGGTGAGGATCAATCGAATGTCCGTTGCCGATAATTCGAATGTGCGGTACCGAAAAATCGATTGTGCGGTACCGATTAATCGTATGTGCGTTGCCGATAAATCTAATGTGCGGTACCGATTAATCGAATGTGCGTTAACGATCAATCGAATGTGCGGTGCCGATCAATCGATTGTGCGGTACCGAACAATCGAATGTGCGGTACCGATCAATCGAATGTGCCTTATCGATCAATCGAATGTGCGGTGCCGATAACTCGAAAGTGCGGAACCGATAAATCGATTGTGCGGTACCGATAAACAGAATGTGCGGTATCGATCAATCGAATGTGCGGTACCGATAAATCGAATGTGCGGTACCGATCAATCGAATGTGCGGTACCGATCAATCGAATGTGCGGTGCCGATCAATCGAATGTGCGGTACCGATCAATCGAATGTGAGGTACCGATTAATCAAATGTGCGTTGCCGATAAATCGAATGTGCGGTACCGATGAATCGAATGTGCGGTAACGGTCAATCGAATGTGCGGTGCCGATCAATCGAATGTGCCTTATCGATCAATCAATGTGCGGTAACGATCAATCGAATTTGCGGTGAAGATCAATCGAATGTGCGGTGCCGATCAATCGAATGTGCGGTACCGCTCAATCGAATGTGCGGTGCCGATCAATCGAATGTGCGGTACCGATCAATCGAATGTGAGGTACCGATTAATCGAATGTGCGTTGCCGATAAATCGAATGTGCGGTACCGATGAATCGAATGTGCGGTACCGATCAATCGAATGTGCGTTGCCGATAAATCGAATGTGCGGTACCGATCAATCGAATGTGCGGTACCGATCAATCGAATGTGCGGTTCCGATAAATTAAATGTGCGGTGCCGATAAATCGATTGTGCGGTATCCATCAATCGAATTTGCGGTACCGATCAATCGAATGTGCGGTGACGATCAATCGAATGTGCGATGACGATCAATCGAATGTGCGGTACCGATCAATCGAATGTGCGGTACCGATAAATCGAATGTGCGTTGCCGATAGATCGAATGTGCGGTACCGATCAATCGAATGTGAGGTACCGATCAATCGAATGTGCGGTACCGATAAATCGAATGTGCGGTACCGATAAATCGTATGTGCGGTACCGATAAATGGAATGTACGGTGCCGATAAATCGAATATGCGGTACCGATAAACAGAATGTGAGGTATCGATCAATCGAATGTGCGGTACCGATCAATCGAATGTGCGTTGCCGATAAATCGAATGTGCGGTACCGATCAATCGAATGTGCGGTACCGAACAATCGAATGTGCGGTACCGATAAATGGAATGTGCGGTACCTATAAATGGAATGTGCGGTACCGATAAATCGAATGTGCGGTACCGATAAATGGAATGTGCGGTACCGATAAATCGTATGTGCGGGACCGATAAATGGAATGTGCGGTACCGATAAATCGAATGTGCGGTACCGATAAACAGAATGTGCGGTATCGATCAATCGAATGTGCGGTACCGATCAATCGAATGTGCGTTGCCGATAATTCGAATGTGCGGTACCGAACAATCGATTGTGCGGTACCGATCAATCGATTGTGCGGTACCGATTAATCGAATGTGCGTTGCCGATAAATGTAATGTGCGGTACCGATTAATCGAATGTGAAGTAACGATCAATCGAATGTGCGGTGCCGATCAATCGAATGTGCCTTATCGATCAATCGAATGTGCGGTGCCGATAAATCGAAAGTGCGGAACCGATAAATCGATTGTGCCGTACCGAACAATAGAATGTGCGGTACCGATCAATCGAATGTGCGGTGCCGATAAATCGAATTTGCGGTGAGGATCAATCGAATGTGTGTAACCGATAAATCGAAAGTGCGGAACCGATAAATCGATTGTGCCGTACCGAACAATAGAATGTGCGGTACCGATCAATCGAATGTGCGGTGCCGATAAACCGAATTTGCGGTGAGGATCAATCGAATGTGTGTTACCGATAAATAGAATGTGCGGTACCGATAAATCGAATGTGCGGTACCGATCAATCGAATGTGCGGTACCTATAAATCGAATGTGCGCTTCCGATAAATCGAGTGTGCGGTACCGATCAATCGAATGTGCGGTACCGATCAATCGAATGTGCGGTACCGATAAATCGAATTTGCGGTGAGGATCAATCGAATGTGCGTTGCCGATAATTCGAATGTGCGGTACCGAAAAATCGATTGTGCGGTACCGATCAATCGAATGTGCGGTACCGATTAATCGTATGTGCGTTGCCGATAAATCTAATGTGCGGTACCGATTAATCGAATGTGCGTTAACGATCAATCGAATGTGCGGTGCCGATCAATCGATTGTGCGGTACCGAACAATCGAATGTGCGGTACCGATCAATCGAATGTGCCTTATCGATCAATCGAATGTGCGGTGCCGATAACTCGAAAGTGCGGAACCGATAAATCGATTGTGCGGTACCGATAAACAGAATGTGCGGTATCGATCAATCGAATGTGCGGTACCGATAAATCGAATGTGCGGTACCGATCAATCGAATGTGCGGTACCGATCAATCGAATGTGCGGTGCCGATCAATCGAATGTGCGGTACCGATCAATCGAATGTGAGGTACCGATTAATCGAATGTGCGTTGCCGATAAATCGAATGTGCGGTACCGATGAATCGAATGTGCGGTAACGGTCAATCGAATGTGCGGTGCCGATCAATCGAATGTGCCTTATCGATCAATCAATGTGCGGTAACGATCAATCGAATGTGCGGTGAAGATCAATCGAATGTGCGGTGCCGATCAATCGAATGTGCGGTACCGCTCAATCGAATGTGCGGTGCCGATCAATCGAATGTGCGGTACCGATCAATCGAATGTGAGGTACCGATTAATCGAATGTGCGTTGCCGATAAATCGAATGTGCGGTACCGATGAATCGAATGTGCGGTACCGATCAATCGAATGTGCGTTGCCGATAAATCGAATGTGCGGTACCGATCAATCGAATGTGCGGTACCGATCAATCGAATGTGCGGTTCCGATAAATCGAATGTGCGGTACCGATAAATAGAATGTGCGGTACCGAACAATCGAATGTGCGGTGCCGATCAATCGAATGTGCGGTGCCGATCAATCGAATGTGCGGTACCAATCAATCGAAAGTGCGGTACCGATCAATCGAATATACGGAACCGATAAATCGAATGTGCGGTGAGGATCAATCGAATGTGCGGTACCGATCAATCGAATGTGCGGTGCCGATCAATCGAATGTGCGGTACCGATCAATCGAATGTGCGGTACCGATAAATCGAATGTGCGGTACCGATAAATCGTATGTGCGGTACCGATAAATGGAATGTACGGTGCCGATAAATCGAATATGCGGTACCGATAAACAGAATGTGAGGTATCGATCAATCGAATGTGCGGTACCGATCAATCGAATGTGCGTTGCCGATAATTCGAATGTGCGGTACCGAACAATCGATTGTGCGGTACCGATCAATCGAATGTGCGTTGCCGATAAATCTAATGTGCGGTACCGATTAATCGAATGTGAGGTAACGATCAATCGAATGTGCGGTACCGATTAATCGAATGTGCGTTGCCGATAAATCTAATGTGCGGTACCGATTAATCGAATGTGAGGTAACGATCAATCGAATGTGCGGTGCCGATCAATCGAATGTGCCTTATCGATCAATCGAATGTTCGGTGCCGATAAATCGAAAGTGCGGAACCGATAAATCGATTGTGCCGTACCGAACAATAGAATGTGCGGTACCGATCAATCGAATGTGCGGTGCCGATAAATCGAATTTGCGGTGAGGATCAATCGAATGTGTGTAACCGATAAATCGAAAGTGCGGAACCGATAAATCGATTGTGCCGTACCGAACAATAGAATGTGCGGTGCCGATAAATCGAATTTGCGGTGAGGATCAATCGAATGTGTGTAACCGATAAATCGAAAGTGCGGAACCGATAAATCGATTGTGCCGTACCGAACAATAGAATGTGCGGTACCGATCAATCGAATGTGCGGTGCCGATAAACCGAATTTGCGGTGAGGAACAATCGAATGTGTGTTACCGATAAATAGAATGTGCGGTACCGATAAATCGAATGTGCGGTACCGATCAATCGAATGTGCGGTACCTATAAATCGAATGTGCGTTGCCGATAAATCGAGTGTGCGGTACCGATCAATCGAATGTGCGGTACCGATCAATCGAATGTGCGGTGCCGATATATCGAATTTGCGGTGAGGATCAATCGAATGTGCGTTGCCGATAATTCGAATGTGCGGTACCGAAAAATCGATTGTGCGGTACCGATCAATCGAATGTGCGGTACCGATTAATCGTATGTGCGTTGCCGATAAATCTAATGTGCGGTACCGATTAATCGAATGTGCGTTAACGATCAATCGAATGTGCGGTGCCGATCAATCGATTGTGCGGTACCGAACAATCGAATGTGCGGTACCGATCAATCGAATGTGCCTTATCGACCAATAGAATGTGCGGTGCCGATAACTCGAAAGTGCGGAACCGATAAATCGATTGTGCGGTTCCGATAAACAGAATGTGCGGTATCGATCAATCGAATGTGCGGTACCGATAAATCGAATGTGCGGTACCGATCAATCGAATGTGCGGTACCGATCAATCGAATGTGCGGTGCCGATCAATCGAATGTGCGGTACCGATCAATCGAATGTGAGGTACCGATTAATCGAATGTGCGTTGCCGATAAATCGAATGTGCGGTACCGATGAATCGAATGTGCGGTAACGGTCAATCGAATGTGCGGTGCCGATCAATCGAATGTGCCTTATCGATCAATCAATGTGCGGTAACGATCAATCGAATGTGCGGTGAAGATAAATCGAATGTGCGGTGCCGATCAATCGAATATGCGGTACCGCTCAATCGAATGTGCGGTGCCGATCAATCGAATGTGCGGTACCGATCAATCGAATGTGAGGTACCGATTAATCGAATGTGCGTTGCCGATAAATCGAATGTGCGGTACCGATCAATCGAATGTGCGGTACCGATCAATCGAATGTGCGTTGCCGATAAATCGAATGTGCGGTACCGATCAATCGAATGTGCGGTTCCGATAAATCGAATGTGCGGTACCGATAAATAGAATGTGCGGTACCGAACAATCGAATGTGCGGTGCCGATCAATCGAATGTGCGGTGCCGATCAATCGAATGTGCGGTACCAATCAATCGAAAGTGCGGTACCGATCAATCGAATATACGGAACCGATAAATCGAATGTGCGGTGAGGATCAATCGAATGTGCGGTACCGATCAATCGAATGTGCGGTGCCGATCAATCGAATGTGCGGTACCGATCAATCGAATGTGCGGTACCTATAAATCGAATGTGCGTTGCCGATAAATCGAATGTGCGGTACCGATCAATCGAATGTGCGGTACCGATCAATCGAATGTGCGGTACCGATAAATCGAATGTGCGGTACCGATAAATCGTATGTGCGGTACCGATAAATCGAATGTGCGGTACCGATAAATCGAATGTGCGGTACCGATAAAAAGAATGTGCGGTATCGATCAATCGAATGTGCGGTACCGATCAATCGAATGTGCGTTGCCGATAATTCGAATGTGCGGTACTGAACAATCGATAGTGCGGTACCGATCAAACGAATGTGCGGTACCGATTAATCGAATGTGCGTTGCCGATAAATCTGATGTGCGGTACCGATTAATCGAATGTGCGGTAACGATCAATCGAATGTGCGGTGCCGATCAATCGATTGTGCGGTACCGAACAATCGAATGTGCGGTACCGATCAATCGAATGTGCCATATCGATCAATCGAATGTGCGGTGCCGATAAATCGAAAGTGCGGTACCGATAAACAGAATGTGAGGTATCGATCAATCGAATGTGCGGTACCGATCAATCGAATGTGCGGTAACGATCAATCGAATGTGCGGTGCCGATCAATCGAATGTGCGGTACCGATTAATCGAATGTGCGATGACGATCAATCGAATGTGCGGTAACGATCAATAGAATGTGCGGTGCCGATCAATCGAATGTGCGGAACCGATCAATCGAATGTGCGGTACCGATCAATCGAGTATGCGGTACCGATAAATCGAATGTGCGGTGAGGATCAATCGAATGTGCGGTACCGATCAATCGAATGTGCGGTACCGATAAATGGAATGTGCCTTATCGATCAATCGAATGTGCGGTACCTATAAATCGAATGTGCGTTGCCGATAAATAGAATGTGCGGTACCGATCAATCGAATGTGCGGTACCGATCAATCGAATGTGCGGTGCCGATCAATAGAATTTCGGTGAGGATCAATCGAATGTGCGGTACCGATAAATCGAATGTGCGGTACCGATAAATCGAATGTGCGGTACCGATGAATCGAATGTGCGGTACCTATAAATCGAATGTGCGTTGCCGATAAATCGAATGTGCGGTATCGATCAATCGAATGTGCGGTACCGATCAATCGAATGTGCGGTACCGATAAATCGAATGTGCGGTACCGATAAATCGAATGTGCGGTACCGATAAATCGAATGTTCGGTACCGATAAACAGAATGTGCGGTATCGATCAATCGAATGTGCGGTACCGATCAATCGAATGTGTGTTGCCGATAAATCGAATGTTCGGTACCGAACAATCGAATGTGCGGTACCGATAAATCGTATGTGCGGTACCGATAAATGGAATGTGCGGTGCCGATAAATCGAATGTGCGGTACCGATAAACAGAATGTGCGTTGCCGATCAATCGAATGTGCGGTACCGATCAATCGAATGTGCGGTACCGCTCAATCGAATGTGCGGCGCCGATCAATCGAATGTGCGGTACCGATCAATCGAATGTGCGGTACCGATTAATCGAATGTGCGTTGCCGATCAATCGAATGTGCGGTACCGATAAATTAAATGTGCGGTGCCGATAAATCGATTGTGCGGTATCCATCAATCGAATGTGCGGTACCGATCAATCGAATGTGCGGTGACGATCAATCGAATGTGCGATGACGATCAATCGAATGTGCGGTACCGATCAATCGAATGTGCGGTACCGATAAATCGAATGTGCGTTGCCGATAAATCGAATGTGCGGTACCGATCAATCGAATGTGAGGTACCGATCAATCGAATGTGCGGTACCGATAAATCGAATGTGCGGTATCGATAAATCGTATGTGCGGTACCGATAAATGGAATGTACGGTGCCGATAAATCGAATATGCGGTACCGATAAACAGAATGTGAGGTATCGATCAATCGAATGTGCGGTACCGATCAATCGAATGTGCGTTGCCGATAAATCGAATGTGCCTTACCGATCAATCGAATGTGCGGTACCGATAAATCGTATGTGCGGGACCGATAAATCGAATGTGCGGTACCGATAAATCGAATGTGCGGTACCGATCAATCGAATGAGCGGTACCGATCAATCGAATGTGCGGTACCGATTAATCGAATGTGCGTTGCTGATCAATCGAATGTGCGGTGACGATCAATCGAATGTGCGGTACCGATTAATCGAATGTGCGGTAACGATCAATCGAATGTGCGGTGCCGATCAATCGAATGTGCGGTACCGATCAATCGAATGTGCGGTACCGATCAATCGAATATGCGGTACCGATAAATCGAATGTGCGGTGAGGATCAATCGAATGTGCGGTACCGATAAATCGAATGTGCGGTACCGATAAATCGAATGTGCCTTATCGATCAATCGAATGTGCGGTACCTATAAATCGAATGTGCGTTGCCGATAAATCGAATGTCCGGTACCGATCAATCGAATGTGCGGTACCGATCAATCGAATGTGCGGTACCGATAAATCGAATGTGCGGTACCGATTAATCGAATGTGCGTTGCGGATAAATCGAGTGTGCGGTACCGATCAATCGAATGTGCGATGACGATCAATCGAATGTGCGGTTCCAATAAATCGTATGTGCGGTACCGATAAATGGAATATGCGGTGCCGATCAATCGAATGTGCGGTACCGATAAACAGAATGTGAGGTATCGATCAATCGAATGTGCGGTACCGATCAATCGAATGTGCGGTGCCGATCAATCGAATGTGCGGTACCGATCAATCGAATGTGCGGTGACGATCAATCGAATGTGCGATGACGATCAATCGAATGTGCGGTAACGATCAATAGAATGTGCGGTGCCGATCAATCGAATGTGCGGAACCGATCAATCGAATGTGCGGTACCGATCAATCGAGTATGCGGTACCGATAAATCGAATGTGCGGTGAGGATCAATCGAATGTGCGGTACCGATAAATCGAATGTGCGGTACCGATAAATGGAATGTGCCTTATCGATCAATCGAATGTGCGGTACCTATAAATCGAATGTGCGTTGCCGATAAATAGAATGTGCGGTACCGATCAATCGAATGTGCGGTACCGATCAATCGAATGTGCGGTGCCGATCAATAGAATTTCGGTGAGGATCAATCGAATGTGCGGTACCGATAAATCGAATGTGCGGTACCGATAAATCGAATGTGCGGTACCTATAAATCGAATGTGCGTTGCCGATAAATCGAATGTGCGGTATCGATCAATCGAATGTGCGGTACCGATCAATCGAATGTGCGGTACCGATAAATCGAATGTGCGGTACCGATAAATCGAATGTGCGGTATCGATAAATCGAATGTGCTGTACCGATAAACAGAATGTGCGGTATCGATCAATCGAATGTGCGGTACCGATCAATCGAATGTGCGTTGCCGATAAATCGAATGTTCGGTACCGAACAATCGAATGTGCGGTACCGATAAATCGTATGTGCGGTACCGATAAATGGAATGTGCGGTGCCGATAAATCGAATGTGCGGTACCGATAAACAGAATGTGCGTTGCCGATCAATCGAATGTGCGGTACCGATCAATCGAATGTGCGGTACCTATAAATCGAATGTGCGGTACCGATAAATCGAATGTGCGGTACCGATAAATTAAATGTGCGGTGCCGATAAATCGATTGTGCGGTATCCATCAATCGAATGTGCGGTACCGATCAATCGAATGTGCGGTGACGATCAATCGAATGTGCGATGACGATCAATCGAATGTGCGGTACCGATCAATCGAATGTGCGGTACCGATAAATCGAATGTGCGTTGCCGATAAATCGAATGTGCGGTACCGATCAATCGAATGTGAGGTACCGATCAATCGAATGTGCGGTACCGATAAATCGAATGTGCGGTACCGATAAATCGTATGTGCGGTACCGATAAATGGAATGTACGGTGCCGATAAATCGACAATGCGGTACCGATAAACAGAATGTGAGGTATCGATCAATCGAATGTGCGGTACCGATCAATCGAATGTGCGGTACCGATCAATCGAGTATGCGGTACCGATAAATCGAATGTGCGGTGAGGATCAATCGAATGTGCGGTACCGATAAATCGAATGTGCGGTACCGATAAATGGAATGTGCCTTATCGATCAATCGAATGTGCGGTACCTATAAATCGAATGTGCGTTGCCGATAAATAGAATGTGCGGTACCGATCAATCGAATGTGCGGTACCGATGAATCGAATGTGCGGTACCTATAAATCGAATGTGCGTTGCCGATAAATCGAATGTGCGGTACCGATCAATCGAATGTGAGGTACCGATCAATCGAATGTGCGGTACCGATAAATCGAATGTGCGGTACCGATAAATCGTATGTGCGGTACCGATAAATGGAATGTACGGTGCCGATAAATCGAATATGCGGTACCGATAAACAGAATGTGAGGTATCGATCAATCGAATGTGCGGTACCGATCAATCGAATGTGCGTTGCCGATAGATCGAATGTGCGGTACCGATCAATCGAATGTGCGGAACCGATCAATCGAATGTGCGGTACCGATCAATCGAGTATGCGGTACCGATAAATCGAATGTGCGGTGAGGATCAATCGAATGTGCGGTACCGATAAATCGAATGTGCGTTGCCGATAAATAGAATGTGCGGTACCGATCAATCGAATGTGCGGTACCGATGAATCGAATGTGCGGTACCTATAAATCGAATGTGCGTTGCCGATAAATCGAATGTGCGGTATCGATCAATCGAATGTGCGGTACCGATCAATCGAATGTGCGGTACCGATAAATCGAATGTGCGGTACCGATAAATGGAATGTGCGGTACCGATAAATCGAATGTGCGGTGCCGATAAACAGAATGTGCGGTATCGATCAATCGAATGTGCGATACCGATCAATCGAATGTGCGTTGCCGATAATTCGAATGTGCGGTAACGAACAATCGATTGTGCGGTACCGATCAATCGAATGTGCGGTGCCGATAAATCGAATTTGCGGTGAGGATCAATCGAATGTGCGGTACCGATAAATCGAATGTGCGGTACCGATAAATAGAATGTGCGGTACCGATCAATCGAATGTGCGGTACCTATAAATCGAATGTGCGTTGCCGATAAATCGAATGTGCGGTACCGATCAATCGAATGTGCGGTACCTATAAATCGAATGTGCGTTGTCGATAAATCGAATGTGCGGTACCGATCAATCGAATGTGCGGTACCGATCAATCGAATGTGCGGTACCGATCAATCGAATGTGCGGTACCTATAAATCGAATGTGCGTTGCCGAACAATCGAATGTGCGGTACCGATCAATCGAATGTGCGGTACCGATCAATCGAATGTGCGGTACCGATAAATCGAATGTGCGGTACCGATAAATCGAATGTGCGGTACCGATAAACAGAATGTGCGGTATCGATCAATCGAATGTGCGGTACCGATCAATCGAATGTGCGTTGCCGATAAATCGAATGTTCGGTACCGAACAATCGAATGTGCGGTACCGATAAATCGTATGTGCGGTACCGATAAATGGAATGTTCGGTGCCGATAAATCGAATGTGCGGTACCGATAAACAGAATGTGAGGTATCGATCAATCGAATGTGCGGTACCGATCAATCGAATGTGCGTTGCCGATCAATCGAATGTGCGGTACCGATCAATCGATTGTGCGGTACCGATTAATCGAATGTGCGTTGCCGATAAATCTAATGTGCGGTACCGATTAATCGAATGTGAAGTAACGATCAATCGAATATGCGGTGCCGATCAATCGAATGTGCCTTATCGATCAATCGAATGTGCGGTGCCGATAAATCGAAAGTGCGGAACCGATAAATCGATTGTGCCGTACCGAACAATAGAATGTGCGGTACCGATCAATCGAATGTGCGGTGCCGATAAATCGAATTTGCGGTGAGGATCAATCGAATGTGTGTAACCGATAAATCGAAAGTGCGGAACCGATAAATCGATTGTGCCGTACCGAACAATAGAATGTGCGGTACCGATCAATCGAATGTGCGGTGCCGATAAACCGAATTTGCGGTGAGGATCAATCGAATGTGTGTTACCGATAAATAGAATGTGCGGTACCGATAAATCGAATGTGCGGTACCGATCAATCGAATGTGCGGTACCTATAAATCGAATGTGCGCTTCCGATAAATCGAGTGTGCGGTACCGATCAATCGAATGTGCGGTACCGATCAATCGAATGTGCGGTACCGATAAATCGAATTTGCGGTGAGGATCAATCGAATGTGCGTTGCCGATAATTCGAATGTGCGGTACCGAAAAATCGATTGTGCGGTACCGATCAATCGAATGTGCGGTACCGATTAATCGTATGTGCGTTGCCGATAAATCTAATGTGCGGTACCGATTAATCGAATGTGCGTTAACGATCAATCGAATGTGCGGTGCCGATCAATCGATTGTGCGGTACCGAACAATCGAATGTGCGGTACCGATCAATCGAATGTGCCTTATCGATCAATCGAATGTGCGGTGCCGATAACTCGAAAGTGCGGAACCGATAAATCGATTGTGCGGTACCGATAAACAGAATGTGCGGTATCGATCAATCGAATGTGCGGTACCGATAAATCGAATGTGCGGTACCGATCAATCGAATGTGCGGTACCGATCAATCGAATGTGCGGTGCCGATCAATCGAATGTGCGGTACCGATCAATCGAATGTGAGGTACCGATTAATCGAATGTGCGTTGCCGATAAATCGAATGTGCGGTACCGATGAATCGAATGTGCGGTAACGGTCAATCGAATGTGCGGTGCCGATCAATCGAATGTGCCTTATCGATCAATCAATGTGCGGTAACTATCAATCGAATGTGCGGTGAAGATCAATCGAATGTGCGGTGCCGATCAATCGAATGTGCGGTACCGCTCAATCGAATGTGCGGTGCCGATCAATCGAATGTGCGGTACCGATCAATCGAATGTGAGGTACCGATTAATCGAATGTGCGTTGCCGATAAATCGAATGTGCGGTACCGATGAATCGAATGTGCGGTACCGATCAATCGAATGTGCGTTGCCGATAAATCGAATGTGCGGTACCGATCAATCGAATGTGCGGTACCGATCAATCGAATGTGCGGTTCCGATAAATCGAATGTGCGGTACCGATAAATAGAATGTGCGGTACCGAACAATCGAATGTGCGGTGCCGATCAATCGAATGTGCGGTGCCGATCAATCGAATGTGCGGTACCAATCAATCGAAAGTGCGGTACCGATCAATCGAATATACGGAACCGATAAATCGAATGTGCGGTGAGGATCAATCGAATGTGCGGTACCGATCAATCGAATGTGCGGTGCCGATCAATCGAATGTGCGGTACCGATCAATCGAATGTGCGGTACCGATAAATCGAATGTGCGGTACCGATAAATCGTATGTGCGGTACCGATAAATGGAATGTACGGTGCCGATAAATCGAAAGTGCGGAACCGATAAATCGATTGTGCCGTACCGAACAATAGAATGTGCGGTACCGATCAATCGAATGTGCGGTGCCGATAAATCGAATTTGCGGTGAGGATCAATCGAATGTGTGTAACCGATAAATCGAAAGTGCGGAACCGATAAATCGATTGTGCCGTACCGAACAATAGAATGTGCGGTACCGATCAATCGAATGTGCGGTGCCGATAAACCGAATTTGCGGTGAGGATCAATCGAATGTGTGTTACCGATAAATAGAATGTGCGGTACCGATAAATCGAATGTGCGGTACCGATCAATCGAATGTGCGGTACCTATAAATCGAATGTGCGCTTCCGATAAATCGAGTGTGCGGTACCGATCAATCGAATGTGCGGTACCGATCAATCGAATGTGCGGTACCGATAAATCGAATTTGCGGTGAGGATCAATCGAATGTGCGTTGCCGATAATTCGAATGTGCGGTACCGAAAAATCGATTGTGCGGTACCGATCAATCGAATGTGCGGTACCGATTAATCGTATGTGCGTTGCCGATAAATCTAATGTGCGGTACCGATTAATCGAATGTGCGTTAACGATCAATCGAATGTGCGGTGCCGATCAATCGATTGTGCGGTACCGAACAATCGAATGTGCGGTACCGATCAATCGAATGTGCCTTATCGATCAATCGAATGTGCGGTGCCGATAACTCGAAAGTGCGGAACCGATAAATCGATTGTGCGGTACCGATAAACAGAATGTGCGGTATCGATCAATCGAATGTGCGGTACCGATAAATCGAATGTGCGGTACCGATCAATCGAATGTGCGGTACCGATCAATCGAATGTGCGGTGCCGATCAATCGAATGTGCGGTACCGATCAATCGAATGTGAGGTACCGATTAATCGAATGTGCGTTGCCGATAAATCGAATGTGCGGTACCGATGAATCGAATGTGCGGTAACGGTCAATCGAATGTGCGGTGCCGATCAATCGAATGTGCCTTATCGATCAATCAATGTGCGGTAACTATCAATCGAATGTGCGGTGAAGATCAATCGAATGTGCGGTGCCGATCAATCGAATGTGCGGTACCGCTCAATCGAATGTGCGGTGCCGATCAATCGAATGTGCGGTACCGATCAATCGAATGTGAGGTACCGATTAATCGAATGTGCGTTGCCGATAAATCGAATGTGCGGTACCGATGAATCGAATGTGCGGTACCGATTAATCGAATGTGCGTTGCCGATAAATCGAATGTGCGGTACCGATGAATCGAATGTGCGGTAACGGTCAATCGAATGTGCGGTGCCGATCAATCGAATGTGCCTTATCGATCAATCAATGTGCGGTAACTATCAATCGAATGTGCGGTGAAGATCAATCGAATGTGCGGTGCCGATCAATCGAATGTGCGGTACCGCTCAATCGAATGTGCGGTGCCGATCAATCGAATGTGCGGTACCGATCAATCGAATGTGAGGTACCGATTAATCGAATGTGCGTTGCCGATAAATCGAATGTGCGGTACCGATGAATCGAATGTGCGGTACCGATCAATCGAATGTGCGTTGCCGATAAATCGAATGTGCGGTACCGATCAATCGAATGTGCGGTACCGATCAATCGAATGTGCGGTTCCGATAAATCGAATGTGCGGTACCGATAAATAGAATGTGCGGTACCGAACAATCGAATGTGCGGTGCCGATCAATCGAATGTGCGGTGCCGATCAATCGAATGTGCGGTACCAATCAATCGAAAGTGCGGTACCGATCAATCGAATATACGGAACCGATAAATCGAATGTGCGGTGAGGATCAATCGAATGTGCGGTACCGATCAATCGAATGTGCGGTGCCGATCAATCGAATGTGCGGTACCGATCAATCGAATGTGCGGTACCGATAAATCGAATGTGCGGTACCGATAAATCGTATGTGCGGTACCGATAAATGGAATGTACGGTGCCGATAAATCGAATATGCGGTACCGATAAACAGAATGTGAGGTATCGATCAATCGAATGTGCGGTACCGATCAATCGAATGTGCGTTGCCGATAATTCGAATGTGCGGTACCGAACAATCGATTGTGCGGTACCGATCAATCGAATGTGCGTTGCCGATAAATCTAATGTGCGGTACCGATTAATCGAATGTGAGGTAACGATCAATCGAATGTGCGGTACCGATTAATCGAATGTGCGTTGCCGATAAATCTAATGTGCGGTACCGATTAATCGAATGTGAGGTAACGATCAATCGAATGTGCGGTGCCGATCAATCGAATGTGCCTTATCGATCAATCGAATGTTCGGTGCCGATAAATCGAAAGTGCGGAACCGATAAATCGATTGTGCCGTACCGAACAATAGAATGTGCGGTACCGATCAATCGAATGTGCGGTGCCGATAAATCGAATTTGCGGTGAGGATCAATCGAATGTGTGTAACCGATAAATCGAAAGTGCGGAACCGATAAATCGATTGTGCCGTACCGAACAATAGAATGTGCGGTGCCGATAAATCGAATTTGCGGTGAGGATCAATCGAATGTGTGTAACCGATAAATCGAAAGTGCGGAACCGATAAATCGATTGTGCCGTACCGAACAATAGAATGTGCGGTGCCGATAAATCGAATTTGCGGTGAGGATCAATCGAATGTGTGTAACCGATAAATCGAAAGTGCGGAACCGATAAATCGAATGTGCGGTACCGATCAATCGAATGTGCGGTACCGATCAATCGAATGTGCGGTGCCGATCAATCGAATGTGCGGTACCGATCAATCGAATGTGAGGTACCGATTAATCGAATGTGCGGTACCGATCAATCGAATGTGAGGTACCGATTAATCGAATGTGCGTTGCCGATAAATCGAATGTGCGGTACCGATGAATCGAATGTGCGGTAACGGTCAATCGAATGTGCGGTGCCGATCAATCGAATGTGCCTTATCGATCAATCAATGTGCGGTAACTATCAATCGAATGTGCGGTGAAGATCAATCGAATGTGCGGTGCCGATCAATCGAATGTGCGGTACCGCTCAATCGAATGTGCGGTGCCGATCAATCGAATGTGCGGTACCGATCAATCGAATGTGAGGTACCGATTAATCGAATGTGCGTTGCCGATAAATCGAATGTGCGGTACCGATGAATCGAATGTGCGGTACCGATCAATCGAATGTGCGTTGCCGATAAATCGAATGTGCGGTACCGATCAATCGAATGTGCGGTACCGATCAATCGAATGTGCGGTTCCGATAAATCGAATGTGCGGTACCGATAAATAGAATGTGCGGTACCGAACAATCGAATGTGCGGTGCCGATCAATCGAATGTGCGGTGCCGATCAATCGAATGTGCGGTACCAATCAATCGAAAGTGCGGTACCGATCAATCGAATATACGGAACCGATAAATCGAATGTGCGGTGAGGATCAATCGAATGTGCGGTACCGATCAATCGAATGTGCGGTGCCGATCAATCGAATGTGCGGTACCGATCAATCGAATGTGCGGTACCGATAAATCGAATGTGCGGTACCGATAAATCGTATGTGCGGTACCGATAAATGGAATGTACGGTGCCGATAAATCGAAAGTGCGGAACCGATAAATCGATTGTGCCGTACCGAACAATAGAATGTGCGGTACCGATCAATCGAATGTGCGGTGCCGATAAATCGAATTTGCGGTGAGGATCAATCGAATGTGTGTAACCGATAAATCGAAAGTGCGGAACCGATAAATCGATTGTGCCGTACCGAACAATAGAATGTGCGGTACCGATCAATCGAATGTGCGGTGCCGATAAACCGAATTTGCGGTGAGGATCAATCGAATGTGTGTTACCGATAAATAGAATGTGCGGTACCGATAAATCGAATGTGCGGTACCGATCAATCGAATGTGCGGTACCTATAAATCGAATGTGCGCTTCCGATAAATCGAGTGTGCGGTACCGATCAATCGAATGTGCGGTACCGATCAATCGAATGTGCGGTACCGATAAATCGAATTTGCGGTGAGGATCAATCGAATGTGCGTTGCCGATAATTCGAATGTGCGGTACCGAAAAATCGATTGTGCGGTACCGATCAATCGAATGTGCGGTACCGATTAATCGTATGTGCGTTGCCGATAAATCTAATGTGCGGTACCGATTAATCGAATGTGCGTTAACGATCAATCGAATGTGCGGTGCCGATCAATCGATTGTGCGGTACCGAACAATCGAATGTGCGGTACCGATCAATCGAATGTGCCTTATCGATCAATCGAATGTGCGGTGCCGATAACTCGAAAGTGCGGAACCGATAAATCGATTGTGCGGTACCGATAAACAGAATGTGCGGTATCGATCAATCGAATGTGCGGTACCGATAAATCGAATGTGCGGTACCGATCAATCGAATGTGCGGTACCGATCAATCGAATGTGCGGTGCCGATCAATCGAATGTGCGGTACCGATCAATCGAATGTGAGGTACCGATTAATCGAATGTGCGTTGCCGATAAATCGAATGTGCGGTACCGATGAATCGAATGTGCGGTAACGGTCAATCGAATGTGCGGTGCCGATCAATCGAATGTGCCTTATCGATCAATCAATGTGCGGTAACTATCAATCGAATGTGCGGTGAAGATCAATCGAATGTGCGGTGCCGATCAATCGAATGTGCGGTACCGCTCAATCGAATGTGCGGTGCCGATCAATCGAATGTGCGGTACCGATCAATCGAATGTGAGGTACCGATTAATCGAATGTGCGTTGCCGATAAATCGAATGTGCGGTACCGATGAATCGAATGTGCGGTACCGATTAATCGAATGTGCGTTGCCGATAAATCGAATGTGCGGTACCGATGAATCGAATGTGCGGTAACGGTCAATCGAATGTGCGGTGCCGATCAATCGAATGTGCCTTATCGATCAATCAATGTGCGGTAACTATCAATCGAATGTGCGGTGAAGATCAATCGAATGTGCGGTGCCGATCAATCGAATGTGCGGTACCGCTCAATCGAATGTGCGGTGCCGATCAATCGAATGTGCGGTACCGATCAATCGAATGTGAGGTACCGATTAATCGAATGTGCGTTGCCGATAAATCGAATGTGCGGTACCGATGAATCGAATGTGCGGTACCGATCAATCGAATGTGCGTTGCCGATAAATCGAATGTGCGGTACCGATCAATCGAATGTGCGGTACCGATCAATCGAATGTGCGGTTCCGATAAATCGAATGTGCGGTACCGATAAATAGAATGTGCGGTACCGAACAATCGAATGTGCGGTGCCGATCAATCGAATGTGCGGTGCCGATCAATCGAATGTGCGGTACCAATCAATCGAAAGTGCGGTACCGATCAATCGAATATACGGAACCGATAAATCGAATGTGCGGTGAGGATCAATCGAATGTGCGGTACCGATCAATCGAATGTGCGGTGCCGATCAATCGAATGTGCGGTACCGATCAATCGAATGTGCGGTACCGATAAATCGAATGTGCGGTACCGATAAATCGTATGTGCGGTACCGATAAATGGAATGTACGGTGCCGATAAATCGAATATGCGGTACCGATAAACAGAATGTGAGGTATCGATCAATCGAATGTGCGGTACCGATCAATCGAATGTGCGTTGCCGATAATTCGAATGTGCGGTACCGAACAATCGATTGTGCGGTACCGATCAATCGAATGTGCGTTGCCGATAAATCTAATGTGCGGTACCGATTAATCGAATGTGAGGTAACGATCAATCGAATGTGCGGTACCGATTAATCGAATGTGCGTTGCCGATAAATCTAATGTGCGGTACCGATTAATCGAATGTGAGGTAACGATCAATCGAATGTGCGGTGCCGATCAATCGAATGTGCCTTATCGATCAATCGAATGTTCGGTGCCGATAAATCGAAAGTGCGGAACCGATAAATCGATTGTGCCGTACCGAACAATAGAATGTGCGGTACCGATCAATCGAATGTGCGGTGCCGATAAATCGAATTTGCGGTGAGGATCAATCGAATGTGTGTAACCGATAAATCGAAAGTGCGGAACCGATAAATCGATTGTGCCGTACCGAACAATAGAATGTGCGGTGCCGATAAATCGAATTTGCGGTGAGGATCAATCGAATGTGTGTAACCGATAAATCGAAAGTGCGGAACCGATAAATCGATTGTGCCGTACCGAACAATAGAATGTGCGGTACCGATCAATCGAATGTGCGGTGCCGATAAACCGAATTTGCGGTGAGGATCAATCGAATGTGTGTTACCGATAAATAGAATGTGCGGTACCGATAAATCGAATGTGCGGTACCGATCAATCGAATGTGCGGTACCTATAAATCGAATGTGCGTTGCCGATAAATCGAGTGTGCGGTACCGATCAATCGAATGTGCGGTACCGATCAATCGAATGTGCGGTGCCGATAAATCGAATTTGCGGTGAGGATCAATCGAATGTGCGTTGCCGATAATTCGAATGTGCGGTACCGAAAAATCGATTGTGCGGTACCGATCAATCGAATGTGCGGTACCGATTAATCGTATGTGCGTTGCCGATAAATCTAATGTGCGGTACCGATTAATCGAATGTGCGTTAACGATCAATCGAATGTGCGGTGCCGATCAATCGATTGTGCGGTACCGAACAATCGAATGTGCGGTACCGATCAATCGAATGTGCCTTATCGATCAATAGAATGTGCGGTGCCGATAACTCGAAAGTGCGGAACCGATAAATCGATTGTGCGGTTCCGATAAACAGAATGTGCGGTATCGATCAATCGAATGTGCGGTACCGATAAATCGAATGTGCGGTACCGATCAATCGAATGTGCGGTACCGATCAATCGAATGTGCGGTGCCGATCAATCGAATGTGCGGTACCGATCAATCGAATGTGAGGTACCGATTAATCGAATGTGCGTTGCCGATAAATCGAATGTGCGGTACCGATGAATCGAATGTGCGGTAACGGTCAATCGAATGTGCGGTGCCGATCAATCGAATGTGCCTTATCGATCAATCAATGTGCGGTAACGATCAATCGAATGTGCGGTGAAGATAAATCGAATGTGCGGTGCCGATCAATCGAATATGCGGTACCGCTCAATCGAATGTGCGGTGCCGATCAATCGAATGTGCGGTACCGATCAATCGAATGTGAGGTACCGATTAATCGAATGTGCGTTGCCGATAAATCGAATGTGCGGTACCGATGAATCGAATGTGCGGTACCGATCAATCGAATGTGCGTTGCCGATAAATCGAATGTGCGGTACCGATCAATCGAATGTGCGGTTCCGATAAATCGAATGTGCGGTACCGATAAATAGAATGTGCGGTACCGAACAATCGAATGTGCGGTGCCGATCAATCGAATGTGCGGTGCCGATCAATCGAATGTGCGGTACCAATCAATCGAAAGTGCGGTACCGATCAATCGAATATACGGAACCGATAAATCGAATGTGCGGTGAGGATCAATCGAATGTGCGGTACCGATCAATCGAATGTGCGGTGCCGATCAATCGAATGTGCGGTACCGATCAATCGAATGTGCGGTACCTATAAATCGAATGTGCGTTGCCGATAAATCGAATGTGCGGTACCGATCAATCGAATGTGCGGTACCGATCAATCGAATGTGCGGTACCGATAAATCGAATGTGCGGTACCGATAAATCGTATGTGCGGTACCGATAAATCGAATGTGCGGTACCGATAAATCGAATGTGCGGTACCGATAAAAAGAATGTGCGGTATCGATCAATCGAATGTGCGGTACCGATCAATCGAATGTGCGTTGCCGATAATTCGAATGTGCGGTACTGAACAATCGATAGTGCGGTACCGATCAAACGAATGTGCGGTACCGATTAATCGAATGTGCGTTGCCGATAAATCTGATGTGCGGTACCGATTAATCGAATGTGCGGTAACGATCAATCGAATGTGCGGTGCCGATCAATCGATTGTGCGGTACCGAACAATCGAATGTGCGGTACCGATCAATCGAATGTGCCATATCGATCAATCGAATGTGCGGTGCCGATAAATCGAAAGTGCGGTACCGATAAACAGAATGTGAGGTATCGATCAATCGAATGTGCGGTACCGATCAATCGAATGTGCGGTAACGATCAATCGAATGTGCGGTGCCGATCAATCGAATGTGCGGTACCGATTAATCGAATGTGCGATGACGATCAATCGAATGTGCGGTAACGATCAATAGAATGTGCGGTGCCGATCAATCGAATGTGCGGAACCGATCAATCGAATGTGCGGTACCGATCAATCGAGTATGCGGTACCGATAAATCGAATGTGCGGTGAGGATCAATCGAATGTGCGGTACCGATCAATCGAATGTGCGGTACCGATAAATGGAATGTGCCTTATCGATCAATCGAATGTGCGGTACCTATAAATCGAATGTGCGTTGCCGATAAATAGAATGTGCGGTACCGATCAATCGAATGTGCGGTACCGATCAATCGAATGTGCGGTGCCGATCAATAGAATTTCGGTGAGGATCAATCGAATGTGCGGTACCGATAAATCGAATGTGCGGTACCGATAAATCGAATGTGCGGTTCCGATGAATCGAATGTGCGGTACCGATCAATCGAATATACGGAACCGATAAATCGAATGTGCGGTGAGGATCAATCGAATGTGCGGTACCGATCAATCGAATGTGCGGTGCCGATCAATCGAATGTGCGGTACCGATCAATCGAATGTGCGGTACCTATAAATCGAATGTGCGTTGCCGATAAATCGAATGTGAGGTACCGATTAATCGAATGTGCGTTGCCGATAAATCGAATGTGCGGTACCGATGAATCGAATGTGCGGTACCGATCAATCGAATGTGCGTTGCCGATAAATCGAATGTGCGGTACCGATCAATCGAATGTGCGGTTCCGATAAATCGAATGTGCGGTACCGATAAATAGAATGTGCGGTACCGAACAATCGAATGTGCGGTGCCGATCAATCGAATGTGCGGTGCCGATCAATCGAATGTGCGGTACCAATCAATCGAAAGTGCGGTACCGATCAATCGAATATACGGAACCGATAAATCGAATGTGCGGTGAGGATCAATCGAATGTGCGGTACCGATCAATCGAATGTGCGGTGCCGATCAATCGAATGTGCGGTACCGATCAATCGAATGTGCGGTACCTATAAATCGAATGTGCGTTGCCGATAAATCGAATGTGCGGTACCGATCAATCGAATGTGCGGTACCGATCAATCGAATGTGCGGTACCGATAAATCGAATGTGCGGTACCGATAAATCGTATGTGCGGTACCGATAAATCGAATGTGCGTTGCCGATAATTCGAATGTGCGGTACTGAACAATCGATAGTGCGGTACCGATCAAACGAATGTGCGGTACCGATTAATCGAATGTGCGTTGCCGATAAATCTGATGTGCGGTACCGATTAATCGAATGTGCGGTAACGATCAATCGAATGTGCGGTGCCGATCAATCGATTGTGCGGTACCGAACAATCGAATGTGCGGTACCGATCAATCGAATGTGCCATATCGATCAATCGAATGTGCGGTGCCGATAAATCGAAAGTGCGGTACCGATAAACAGAATGTGAGGTATCGATCAATCGAATGTGCGGTACCGATCAATCGAATGTGCGGTAACGATCAATCGAATGTGCGGTGCCGATCAATCGAATGTGCGGTACCGATTAATCGAATGTGCGATGACGATCAATCGAATGTGCGGTAACGATCAATAGAATGTGCGGTGCCGATCAATCGAATGTGCGGAACCGATCAATCGAATGTGCGGTACCGATCAATCGAGTATGCGGTACCGATAAATCGAATGTGCGGTGAGGATCAATCGAATGTGCGGTACCGATCAATCGAATGTGCGGTACCGATAAATGGAATGTGCCTTATCGATCAATCGAATGTGCGGTACCTATAAATCGAATGTGCGTTGCCGATAAATAGAATGTGCGGTACCGATCAATCGAATGTGCGGTACCGATCAATCGAATGTGCGGTGCCGATCAATAGAATTTCGGTGAGGATCAATCGAATGTGCGGTACTGATAAATCGAATGTGCGGTACCGATAAATCGAATGTGCGGTTCCGATGAATCGAATGTGCGGTACCTATAAATCGAATGTGCGTTGCCGATAAATCGAATGTGCGGTATCGATCAATCGAATGTGCGGTACCGATCAATCGAATGTGCGGTACCGATAAATCGAATGTGCGGTACCGATAAATCGAATGTGCGGTACCGATAAATCGAATGTTCGGTACCGATAAACAGAATGTGCGGTATCGATCAATCGAATGTGCGGTACCGATCAATCGAATGTGTGTTGCCGATAAATCGAATGTTCGGTACCGAACAATCGAATGTGCGTTGCCGATAAATCGAATGTGCGGTACCGATCAATCGAATGTGCGGTTCCGATAAATCGAATGTGCGGTACCGATAAATAGAATGTGCGGTACCGAACAATCGAATGTGCGGTGCCGATCAATCGAATGTGCGGTGCCGATCAATCGAATGTGCGGTACCAATCAATCGAAAGTGCGGTACCGATCAATCGAATATACGGAACCGATAAATCGAATGTGCGGTGAGGATCAATCGAATGTGCGGTACCGATCAATCGAATGTGCGGTGCCGATCAATCGAATGTGCGGTACCGATCAATCGAATGTGCGGTACCTATAAATCGAATGTGCGTTGCCGATAAATCGAATGTGCGGTACCGATCAATCGAATGTGCGGTACCGATCAATCGAATGTGCGGTACCGATAAATCGAATGTGCGGTACCGATAAATCGTATGTGCGGTACCGATAAATCGAATGTGCGGTACCGATAAATCGAATGTGCGGTACCGATAAAAAGAATGTGCGGTACTGAACAATCGATAGTGCGGTACCGATCAAACGAATGTGCGGTACCGATTAATCGAATGTGCGTTGCCGATAAATCTGATGTGCGGTACCGATTAATCGAATGTGCGGTAACGATCAATCGAATGTGCGGTGCCGATCAATCGATTGTGCGGTACCGAACAATCGAATGTGCGGTACCGATCAATCGAATGTGCCATATCGATCAATCGAATGTGCGGTGCCGATAAATCGAAAGTGCGGTACCGATAAACAGAATGTGAGGTATCGATCAATCGAATGTGCGGTACCGATCAATCGAATGTGCGGTAACGATCAATCGAATGTGCGGTGCCGATCAATCGAATGTGCGGTACCGATTAATCGAATGTGCGATGACGATCAATCGAATGTGCGGTAACGATCAATAGAATGTGCGGTGCCGATCAATCGAATGTGCGGAACCGATCAATCGAATGTGCGGTACCGATCAATCGAGTATGCGGTACCGATAAATCGAATGTGCGGTGAGGATCAATCGAATGTGCGGTACCGATCAATCGAATGTGCGGTACCGATAAATGGAATGTGCCTTATCGATCAATCGAATGTGCGGTACCTATAAATCGAATGTGCGTTGACGATAAATAGAATGTGCGGTACCGATCAATCGAATGTGCGGTACCGATCAATCGAATGTGCGGTGCCGATCAATAGAATTTCGGTGAGGATCAATCGAATGTGCGGTACTGATAAATCGAATGTGCGGTACCGATAAATCGAATGTGCGGTTCCGATGAATCGAATGTGCGGTACCTATAAATCGAATGTGCGTTGCCGATAAATCGAATGTGCGGTATCGATCAATCGAATGTGCGGTACCGATCAATCGAATGTGCGGTACCGATAAATCGAATGTGCGGTACCGATAAATCGAATGTGCGGTACCGATAAATCGAATGTTCGGTACCGATAAACAGAATGTGCGGTATCGATCAATCGAATGTGCGGTACCGATCAATCGAATGTGTGTTGCCGATAAATCGAATGTTCGGTACCGAACAATCGAATGTGCGGTACCGATAAATCGTATGTGCGGTACCGATAAATGGAATGTGCGGTGCCGATAAATCGAATGTGCGGTACCGATAAACAGAATGTGCGTTGCCGATCAATCGAATGTGCGGTACCGATCAATCGAATGTGCGGTACCGCTCAATCGAATGTGCGGCGCCGATCAATCGAATGTGCGGTACCGATCAATCGAATGTGCGGTACCGATTAATCGAATGTGCGTTGCCGATCAATCGAATGTGCGGTACCGATAAATTAAATGTGCGGTGCCGATAAATCGATTGTGCGGTATCCATCAATCGAATGTGCGGTACCGATCAATCGAATGTGCGGTGACGATCAATCGAATGTGCGATGACGATCAATCGAATGTGCGGTACCGATCAATCGAATGTGCGGTACCGATAAATCGAATGTGCGTTGCCGATAAATCGAATGTGCGGTACCGATCAATCGAATGTGAGGTACCGATCAATCGAATGTGCGGTACCGATAAATCGAATGTGCGGTATCGATAAATCGTATGTGCGGTACCGATAAATGGAATGTACGGTGCCGATAAATCGAATATGCGGTACCGATAAACAGAATGTGAGGTATCGATCAATCGAATGTGCGGTACCGATCAATCGAATGTGCGTTGCCGATAAATCGAATGTGCCTTACCGATCAATCGAATGTGCGGTACCGATAAATCGTATGTGCGGGACCGATAAATCGAATGTGCGGTACCGATAAATCGAATGTGCGGTACCGATCAATCGAATGAGCGGTACCGATCAATCGAATGTGCGGTACCGATTAATCGAATGTGCGTTGCTGATCAATCGAATGTGCGGTGACGATCAATCGAATGTGCGGTACCGATTAATCGAATGTGCGGTAACGATCAATCGAATGTGCGGTGCCGATCAATCGAATGTGCGGTACCGATCAATCGAATGTGCGGTACCGATCAATCGAATATGCGGTACCGATAAATCGAATGTGCGGTGAGGATCAATCGAATGTGCGGTACCGATAAATCGAATGTGCGGTACCGATAAATCGAATGTGCCTTATCGATCAATCGAATGTGCGGTACCTATAAATCGAATGTGCGTTGCCGATAAATCGAATGTCCGGTACCGATCAATCGAATGTGCGGTACCGATCAATCGAATGTGCGGTACCGATAAATCGAATGTGCGGTACCGATTAATCGAATGTGCGTTGCGGATAAATCGAGTGTGCGGTACCGATCAATCGAATGTGCGATGACGATCAATCGAATGTGCGGTTCCAATAAATCGTATGTGCGGTACCGATAAATGGAATATGCGGTGCCGATCAATCGAATGTGCGGTACCGATAAACAGAATGTGAGGTATCGATCAATCGAATGTGCGGTACCGATCAATCGAATGTGCGGTGCCGATCAATCGAATGTGCGGTACCGATCAATCGAATGTGCGGTGACGATCAATCGAATGTGCGATGACGATCAATCGAATGTGCGGTAACGATCAATAGAATGTGCGGTGCCGATCAATCGAATGTGCGGAACCGATCAATCGAATGTGCGGTACCGATCAATCGAGTATGCGGTACCGATAAATCGAATGTGCGGTGAGGATCAATCGAATGTGCGGTACCGATAAATCGAATGTGCGGTACCGATAAATGGAATGTGCCTTATCGATCAATCGAATGTGCGGTACCTATAAATCGAATGTGCGTTGCCGATAAATAGAATGTGCGGTACCGATCAATCGAATGTGCGGTACCGATCAATCGAATGTGCGGTGCCGATCAATAGAATTTCGGTGAGGATCAATCGAATGTGCGGTACCGATAAATCGAATGTGCGGTACCGATAAATCGAATGTGCGGTACCGATAAATCGAATGTGCGGTACCTATAAATCGAATGTGCGTTGCCGATAAATCGAATGTGCGGTATCGATCAATCGAATGTGCGGTACCGATCAATCGAATGTGCGGTACCGATAAATCGAATGTGCGGTACCGATAAATCGAATGTGCGGTACCGATAAATCGAATGTGCTGTACCGATAAACAGAATGTGCGGTATCGATCAATCGAATGTGCGGTACCGATCAATCGAATGTGCGTTGCCGATAAATCGAATGTTCGGTACCGAACAATCGAATGTGCGGTACCGATAAATCGTATGTGCGGTACCGATAAATGGAATGTGCGGTGCCGATAAATCGAATGTGCGGTACCGATAAACAGAATGTGCGTTGCCGATCAATCGAATGTGCGGTACCGATCAATCGAATGTGCGGTACCTATAAATCGAATGTGCGGTACCGATAAATCGAATGTGCGGTACCGATAAATTAAATGTGCGGTGCCGATAAATCGATTGTGCGGTATCCATCAATCGAATGTGCGGTACCGATCAATCGAATGTGCGGTGACGATCAATCGAATGTGCGATGACGATCAATCGAATGTGCGGTACCGATCAATCGAATGTGCGGTACCGATAAATCGAATGTGCGTTGCCGATAAATCGAATGTGCGGTACCGATCAATCGAATGTGAGGTACCGATCAATCGAATGTGCGGTACCGATAAATCGAATGTGCGGTACCGATAAATCGTATGTGCGGTACCGATAAATGGAATGTACGGTGCCGATAAATCGACAATGCGGTACCGATAAACAGAATGTGAGGTATCGATCAATCGAATGTGCGGTACCGATCAATCGAATGTGCGTTGCCGATAAATCGAATGTGCGGTACCGATCAATCGAATGTGCGGAACCGATCAATCGAATGTGCGGTACCGATCAATCGAGTATGCGGTACCGATAAATCGAATGTGCGGTGAGGATCAATCGAATGTGCGGTACCGATAAATCGAATGTGCGGTACCGATAAATGGAATGTGCCTTATCGATCAATCGAATGTGCGGTACCTATAAATCGAATGTGCGTTGCCGATAAATAGAATGTGCGGTACCGATCAATCGAATGTGCGGTACCGATGAATCGAATGTGCGGTACCTATAAATCGAATGTGCGTTGCCGATAAATCGAATGTGCGGTACCGATCAATCGAATGTGAGGTACCGATCAATCGAATGTGCGGTACCGATAAATCGAATGTGCGGTACCGATAAATCGTATGTGCGGTACCGATAAATGGAATGTACGTTGCCGATAAATCGAATATGCGGTACCGATAAACAGAATGTGAGGTATCGATCAATCGAATGTGCGGTACCGATCAATCGAATGTGCGTTGCCGATAAATCGAATGTGCGGTACCGATCAATCGAATGTGCGGAACCGATCAATCGAATGTGCGGTACCGATCAATCGAGTATGCGGTACCGATAAATCGAATGTGCGGTGAGGATCAATCGAATGTGCGGTACCGATAAATCGAATGTGCGTTGCCGATAAATAGAATGTGCGGTACCGATCAATCGAATGTGCGGTACCGATGAATCGAATGTGCGGTACCTATAAATCGAATGTGCGTTGCCGATAAATCGAATGTGCGGTATCGATCAATCGAATGTGCGGTACCGATCAATCGAATGTGCGGTACCGATAAATCGAATGTGCGGTACCGATAAATGGAATGTGCGGTACCGATAAATCGAATGTGCGGTGCCGATCAACAGAATGTGCGGTATCGATCAATCGAATGTGCGATACCGATCAATCGAATGTGCGTTGCCGATAATTCGAATGTGCGGTAACGAACAATCGATTGTGCGGTACCGATCAATCGAATGTGCGGTGCCGATAAATCGAATTTGCGGTGAGGATCAATCGAATGTGCGGTACCGATAAATCGAATGTGCGGTACCGATAAATAGAATGTGCGGTACCGATGAATCGAATGTGCGGTACCTATAAATCGAATGTGCGTTGCCGATAAATCGAATGTGCGGTACCGATCAATCGAATGTGCGGTACCTATAAATCGAATGTGCGTTGTCGATAAATCGAATGTGCGGTACCGATCAATCGAATGTGCGGTACCGATCAATCGAATGTGCGGTACCGATCAATCGAATGTGCGGTACCTATAAATCGAATGTGCGTTGCCGAACAATCGAATGTGCGGTACCGATCAATCGAATGTGCGGTACCGATCAATCGAATGTGCGGTACCGATAAATCGAATGTGCGGTACCGATAAATCGAATGTGCGGTACCGATAAACAGAATGTGCGGTATCGATCAATCGAATGTGCGGTACCGATCAATCGAATGTGCGTTGCCGATAAATCGAATGTTCGGTACCGAACAATCGAATGTGCGGTACCGATAAATCGTATGTGCGGTACCGATAAATGGAATGTTCGGTGCCGATAAATCGAATGTGCGGTACCGATAAACAGAATGTGAGGTATCGATCAATCGAATGTGCGGTACCGATCAATCGAATGTGCGTTGCCGATCAATCGAATGTGCGGTACCGATCAATCGATTGTGCGGTACCGCTTAATCGAATATGCGGTGCCGATCAATCGAATGTGCGGTACCGATCAATCGAATGTGCGGTACCGATTAATCGAATGTGCGTTGCTGATCAATCGAATGTGCGGTGACGATCAATCGAATGTGCGGTACCGATTAATCGATTGTGCGGTAACGATCAATCGATTGTGCGGTGCCGATCAATCGAATGTGCGGTACCGATCAATCGAATGTGCGGTACCGATCAATCGAATATGCGGTACCGATAAATCGAATGTGCGGTGAGGATCAATCGAATGTGCGGTACCGATAAATCGAATGTGCGGTACCGATAAATCGAATGTGCCTTATCGATCAATCGAATGTGCGGTACCTATAAATCGAATGTGCGTTGCCGATAAATCGAATGTCCGGTACCGATCAATCGAATGTGCGGTACCGATCAATCGAATGTGCGGTACCGATAAATCGAATGTGCGGTACCGATAAATCGTATGTGCGGTACCGATAAATGGAATGTGCGGTACCGATAAATCGAATGTGCGGTGCCGATAAACAGAATGTGCGGTATCGATCAATCGAATGTGCGATACCGATCAATCGAATGTGCGTTGCCGATAATTCGAATGTGCGGTACCGAACAATCGATTGTGCGGTACCGATCAATCGAATGTGCGGTACCGATTAATCGTATGTGCGTTGCCGATAAATCTAATGTGCGGTACCGATTAATCGAATGTGCGTTAACGATCAATCGAATGTGCGGTGCCGATCAATCGATTGTGCGGTACTGAACAATCGAATGTGCGGTACCGATCAATCGAATGTGCCTTATCGATCAATCGAATGTGCGGTGCCGATAAATCGAAAGTGCGGAACCGATAAATCGATTGTGCGGTACCGAACAATCGAATGTTCGGTACCGATCAATCGAATGTGCGGTACCGATAAATCGAAGGTGCGGTACCGATAAATCGAATGTGCGGTACCGATCAATCGAATGTGCGGTACCGATCAATCGAATGTGCATTGCCGATGAATCGAATTTGCGGTGAGGATCAATCGAATGTGTGGTACCGATAAATAGAATGTGCGGTACCGATCAATCGAATGTGCGGTACCGATCAATCGAATGTGCGGTACCTATAAATCGAATGTGCGTTGCCGATAAATCGAATGTGCGGTACCGATCAATCGAATGTGCTGTACCGATCAATCGAATGTGCTGTACCGATCAATCGAATGTGCGGTTCCGATAAATCGAATGTGCCTTATCGATCAATCGAATGTGCGGTACCTATAAATCGAATGTGCGTTGCCGATAAATAGAATGTGCGGTACCGATCAATCGAATGTGCGGTACCGATCAATCGAATGTGCGGTGCCGATAAATCGAATTTACGGTGAGGATCAATCGAATGTGCGGTACCGATAAATCGAATGTGAGGTACCGATAAATCGAATGTGCGGTACCGATCAATCGAATGTGCGGTACCTATAAATCGAATGTGCGTTGCCGATAAATCGAATGTGCGGTACCGATCAATCGAATGTGCGGTACCGATCAATCGAATGTGCGTTGCCGATAAATCGAATGTGCGGTGCCGATAAATCGAATGTGCGGTACCGATAAACAGAATGTGAGGTATCGATCAATCGAATGTGCGGTACCGATCAATCGAATGTGCGGTGACGATCAATCGAATGTGCGATGACGATCAATCGAATGTGCGGTAACGATCAATAGAATGTGCGGTGCCGATCAATCGAATGTGCGGAACCGATCAATCGAATGTGCGGTACCGATCAATCGAGTATGCGGTACCGATAAATCGAATGTGCGGTGAGGATCAATCGAATGTGCGGTACCGATAAATCGAATGTGCGGTACCGATAAATGGAATGTGCCTTATCGATCAATCGAATGTGCGGTACCTATAAATCGAATGTGCGTTGCCGATAAATAGAATGTGCGGTACCGATCAATCGAATGTGCGGTACCGATCAATCGAATGTGCGGTGAAGATCAATAGAATTTCGGTGAGGATCAATCGAATGTGCGGTACCGATAAATCGAATGTGCGGTACCGATAAATCGAATGTGCGGTACCGATAAATCGAATGTGCGGTACCTATAAATCGAATGTGCGTTGCCGATAAATCGAATGTGCGGTATCGATCAATCGAATGTGCGGTACCGATCAATCGAATGTGCGTTGCCGATAAATCGAATGTGCGGTACCGATCAATCGAATGTGAGGTACCGATCAATCGAATGTGCGGTACCGATAAATCGAATGTGCGGTACCGATAAATCGTATGTGCGGTACCGATAAATGGAATGTACGGTGCCGATAAATCGACAATGCGGTACCGATAAACAGAATGTGAGGTATCGATCAATCGAATGTGCGGTACCGATCAATCGAATGTGCGTTGCCGATAAATCGAATGTGCGGTACCGATCAATCGAATGTGCGGAACCGATCAATCGAATGTGCGGTACCGATCAATCGAGTATGCGGTACCGATAAATCGAATGTGCGGTGAGGATCAATCGAATGTGCGGTACCGATAAATCGAATGTGCGGTACCGATAAATGGAATGTGCCTTATCGATCAATCGAATGTGCGGTACCTATAAATCGAATGTGCGTTGCCGATAAATAGAATGTGCGGTACCGATCAATCGAATGTGCGGTACCGATGAATCGAATGTGCGGTACCTATAAATCGAATGTGCGTTGCCGATAAATCGAATGTGCGGTACCGATCAATCGAATGTGAGGTACCGATCAATCGAATGTGCGGTACCGATAAATCGAATGTGCGGTACCGATAAATCGTATGTGCGGTACCGATAAATGGAATGTACGGTGCCGATAAATCGAATATGCGGTACCGATAAACAGAATGTGAGGTATCGATCAATCGAATGTGCGGTACCGATCAATCGAATGTGCGTTGCCGATAAATCGAATGTGCGGTACCGATCAATCGAATGTGCGGAACCGATCAATCGAATGTGCGGTACCGATCAATCGAGTATGCGGTACCGATAAATCGAATGTGCGGTGAGGATCAATCGAATGTGCGGTACCGATAAATCGAATGTGCGTTGCCGATAAATAGAATGTGCGGTACCGATCAATCGAATGTGCGGTACCGATGAATCGAATGTGCGGTACCTATAAATCGAATGTGCGTTGCCGATAAATCGAATGTGCGGTATCGATCAATCGAATGTGCGGTACCGATCAATCGAATGTGCGGTACCGATAAATCGAATGTGCGGTACCGATAAATGGAATGTGCGGTACCGATAAATCGAATGTGCGGTGCCGATAAACAGAATGTGCGGTATCGATCAATCGAATGTGCGATACCGATCAATCGAATGTGCGTTGCCGATAATTCGAATGTGCGGTAACGAACAATCGATTGTGCGGTACCGATCAATCGAATGTGCGGTGCCGATAAATCGAATTTGCGGTGAGGATCAATCGAATGTGCGGTACCGATAAATCGAATGTGCGGTACCGATAAATAGAATGTGCGGTACCGATCAATCGAATGTGCGGTACCTATAAATCGAATGTGCGTTGCCGATAAATCGAATGTGCGGTACCGATCAATCGAATGTGCGGTACCTATAAATCGAATGTGCGTTGTCGATAAATCGAATGTGCGGTACCGATCAATCGAATGTGCGGTACCGATCAATCGAATGTACGGTACCTATAAATCGAATGTGCGTTGCCGAACAATCGAATGTGCGGTACCGATCAATCGAATGTGCGGTACCGATCAATCGAATGTGCGGTACCGATAAATCGAATGTGCGGTACCGATAAATCGAATGTGCGGTACCGATAAACAGAATGTGCGGTATCGATCAATCGAATGTGCGGTACCGATCAATCGAATGTGCGTTGCCGATAAATCGAATGTTCGGTACCGAACAATCGAATGTGCGGTACCGATAAATCGTATGTGCGGTACCGATAAATGGAATGTTCGGTGCCGATAAATCGAATGTGCGGTACCGATAAACAGAATGTGAGGTATCGATCAATCGAATGTGCGGTACCGATCAATCGAATGTGCGTTGCCGATAATTCGAATGTGCGGTACCGAACAATCGATTGTGCGGTACCGATCAATCGAATGTGCGGTACCGATTAATCGTATGTGCGTTGCCGATAAATCTAATGTGCGGTACCGATTAATCGAATGTGCGTTAACGATCAATCGAATGTGCGGTGCCGATCAATCGATTGTGCGGTACTGAACAATCGAATGTGCGGTACCGATCAATCGAATGTGCCTTATCGATCAATCGAATGTGCGGTGCCGATAAATCGAAAGTGCGGAACCGATAAATCGATTGTGCGGTACCGAACAATCGAATGTTCGGTACCGATCAATCGAATGTGCGGTACCGATAAATCGAAGGTGCGGTACCGATAAATCGAATGTGCGGTACCGATCAATCGAATGTGCGGTACCGATCAATCGAATGTGCATTGCCGATGAATCGAATTTGCGGTGAGGATCAATCGAATGTGTGGTACCGATAAATAGAATGTGCGGTACCGATCAATCGAATGTGCGGTACCGATCAATCGAATGTGCGGTACCTATAAATCGAATGTGCGTTGCCGATAAATCGAATGTGCGGTACCGATCAATCGAATGTGCTGTACCGATCAATCGAATGTGCTGTACCGATCAATCGAATGTGCGGTTCCGATAAATCGAATGTGCCTTATCGATCAATCGAATGTGCGGTACCTATAAATCGAATGTGCGTTGCCGATAAAGAGAATGTGCGGTACCGATCAATCGAATGTGCGGTACCGATCAATCGAATGTGCGGTGCCGATAAATCGAATTTACGGTGAGGATCAATCGAATGTGCGGTACCGATAAATCGAATGTGAGGTACCGATAAATCGAATGTGCGGTACCGATCAATCGAATGTGCGGTACCTATAAATCGAATGTGCGTTGCCGATAAATCGAATGTGCGGTACCGATCAATCGAATGTGCGGTACCGATCAATCGAATGTGCGTTGCCGATCAATCGAATGTGCGGTGCCGATAAATCGAATGTGCGGTACCGATAAACAGAATGTGAGGTATCGATCAATCGAATGTGCGGTACCGATCAATCGAATGTGCGGTGACGATCAATCGAATGTGCGATGACGATCAATCGAATGTGCGGTAACGATCAATAGAATGTTCGGTGCCGATCAATCGAATGTGCGGAACCGATCAATCGAATGTGCGGTACCGATCAATCGAGTATGCGGTACCGATAAATCGAATGTGCGGTGAGGATCAATCGAATGTGCGGTACCGATAAATCGAATGTGCGGTACCGATAAATGGAATGTGCCTTATCGATCAATCGAATGTGCGGTACCTATAAATCGAATGTGCGTTGCCGATAAATAGAATGTGCGGTACCGATCAATCGAATGTGCGGTACCGATCAATCGAATGTGCGGTGAAGATCAATAGAATTTCGGTGAGGATCAATCGAATGTGCGGTACCGATAAATCGAATGTGCGGTACCGATAAATCGAATGTGCGGTACCGATAAATCGAATGTGCGGTACCTATAAATCGAATGTGCGTTGCCGATAAATCGAATGTGCGGTATCGATCAATCGAATGTGCGGTACCGATCAATCGAATGTGCGGTACCGATAAATCGAATGTGCGGTACCGATAAATCGAATGTGCGGTACCGATAAATCGAATGTGCTGTACCGATAAACAGAATGTGCGGTATCGATCAATCGAATGTGCGGTACCGATCAATCGAATGTGCGTTGCCGATAAATCGAATGTTCGGTACCGAACAATCGAATGTGCGGTACCGATAAATCGTATGTGCGGTACCGATAAATGGAATGTGCGGTGCCGATAAATCGAATGTGCGGTACCGATAAACAGAATGTGCGTTGCCGATCAATCGAATGTGCGGTACCGATCAATCGAATGTGCGGTACCTATAAATCGAATGTGCGGTACCGATAAATCGAATGTGCGGTACCGATAAATTAAATGTGCGGTGCCGATAAATCGATTGTGCGGTATCCATCAATCGAATGTGCGGTACCGATCAATCGAATGTGCGGTGACGATCAATCGAATGTGCGATGACGATCAATCGAATGTGCGGTACCGATCAATCGAATGTGCGGTACCGATAAATCGAATGTGCGTTGCCGATAAATCGAATGTGCGGTACCGATCAATCGAATGTGAGGTACCGATCAATCGAATGTGCGGTACCGATAAATCGAATGTGCGGTACCGATAAATCGTATGTGCGGTACCGATAAATGGAATGTACGGTGCCGATAAATCGACAATGCGGTACCGATAAACAGAATGTGAGGTATCGATCAATCAAATGTGCGGTACCGATCAATCGAATGTGCGTTGCCGATAAATCGAATGTGCGGTACCGATCAATCGAATGTGCGGAACCGATCAATCGAATGTGCGGTACCGATCAATCGAGTATGCGGTACCGATAAATCGAATGTGCGGTGAGGATCAATCGAATGTGCGGTACCGATAAATCGAATGTGCGGTACCGATAAATGGAATGTGCCTTATCGATCAATCGAATGTGCGGTACCTATAAATCGAATGTGCGTTGCCGATAAATAGAATGTGCGGTACCGATCAATCGAATGTGCGGTACCGATGAATCGAATGTGCGGTACCTATAAATCGAATGTGAGGTACCGATCAATCGAATGTGCGGTACCGATAAATCGAATGTGCGGTACCGATAAATCGTATGTGCGGTACCGATAAATGGAATGTACGGTGCCGATAAATCGAATATGCGGTACCGATAAACAGAATGTGAGGTATCGATCAATCGAATGTGCGGTACCGATCAATCGAATGTGCGTTGCCGATAAATCGAATGTGCGGTACCGATCAATCGAATGTGCGGAACCGATCAATCGAATGTGCGGTACCGATCAATCGAGAATGCGGTACCGATAAATCGAATGTGCGGTGAGGATCAATCGAATGTGCGGTACCGATAAATCGAATGTGCGTTGCCGATAAATAGAATGTGCGGTACCGATCAATCGAATGTGCGGTACCGATGAATCGAATGTGCGGTACCTATAAATCGAATGTGCGTTGCCGATAAATCGAATGTGCGGTATCGATCAATCGAATGTGCGGTACCGATCAATCGAATGTGCGGTACCGATAAATCGAATGTGCGGTACCGATAAATGGAATGTGCGGTACCGATAAATCGAATGTGCGGTGCCGATAAACAGAATGTGCGGTATCGATCAATCGAATGTGCGATACCGATCAATCGAATGTGCGTTGCCGATAATTCGAATGTGCGGTAACGAACAATCGATTGTGCGGTACCGATCAATCGAATGTGCGGTGCCGATAAATCGAATTTGCGGTGAGGATCAATCGAATGTGCGGTACCGATAAATCGAATGTGCGGTACCGATAAATAGAATGTGCGGTACCGATCAATCGAATGTGCGGTACCTATAAATCGAATGTGCGTTGCCGATAAATCGAATGTGCGGTACCGATCAATCGAATGTGCGGTACCTATTAATCGAATGTGCGTTGTCGATAAATCGAATGTGCGGTACCGATCAATCGAATGTGCGGTACCGATCAATCGAATGTGCGGTACCGATCAATCGAATGTGCGGTACCTATAAATCGAATGTGCGTTGCCGAACAATCGAATGTGCGGTACCGATCAATCGAATGTGCGGTACCGATCAATCGAATGTGCGGTACCGATAAATCGAATGTGCGGTACCGATAAATCGAATGTGCGGTACCGATAAACAGAATGTGCGGTATCGATCAATCGAATGTGCGGTACCGATCAATCGAATGTGCGTTGCCGATAAATCGAATGTTCGGTACCGAACAATCGAATGTGCGGTACCGATAAATCGTATGTGCGGTACCGATAAATGGAATGTTCGGTGCCGATAAATCGAATGTGCGGTACCGATAAACAGAATGTGAGGTATCGATCAATCGAATGTGCGGTACCGATCAATCGAATGTGCGTTGCCGATCAATCGAATGTGCGGTACCGATCAATCGATTGTGCGGTACCGCTTAATCGAATATGCGGTGCCGATCAATCGAATGTGCGGTACCGATCAATCGAATGTGCGGTACCGATTAATCGAATGTGCGTTGCTGATCAATCGAATGTGCGGTGACGATCAATCGAATGTGCGGTACCGATTAATCGATTGTGCGGTAACGATCAATCGATTGTGCGGTGCCGATCAATCGAATGTGCGGTACCGATCAATCGAATGTGCGGTACCGATCAATCGAATATGCGGTACCGATAAATCGAATGTGCGGTGAGGATCAATCGAATGTGCGGTACCGATAAATCGAATGTGCGGTACCGATAAATCGAATGTGCCTTATCGATCAATCGAATGTGCGGTACCTATAAATCGAATGTGCGTTGCCGATAAATCGAATGTCCGGTACCGATCAATCGAATGTGCGGTACCGATCAATCGAATGTGCGGTACCGATAAATCGAATGTGCGGTACCGATAAATCGTATGTGCGGTACCGATAAATGGAATGTGCGGTACCGATAAATCGAATGTGCGGTGCCGATAAACAGAATGTGCGGTATCGATCAATCGAATGTGCGATACCGATCAATCGAATGTGCGTTGCCGATAATTCGAATGTGCGGTACCGAACAATCGATTGTGCGGTACCGATCAATCGAATGTGCGGTACCGATTAATCGTATGTGCGTTGCCGATAAATCGTATGTGCGGTACCGATTAATCGAATGTGCGTTAACGATCAATCGAATGTGCGGTGCCGATCAATCGATTGTGCGGTACCGAACAATCGAATGTGCGGTACCGATCAATCGAATGTGCCTTATCGATCAATCGAATGTGCGGTGCCGATAAATCGAAAGTGCGGAACCGATAAATCGATTGTGCGGTACCGAACAATCGAATGTTCGGTACCGATCAATCGAATGTGCGGTACCGATAAATCGAAGGTGCGGTACCGATAAATCGAATGTGCGGTACCGATCAATCGAATGTGCGGTACCGATCAATCGAATGTGCATTGCCGATGAATCGAATTTGCGGTGAGGATCAATCGAATGTGTGGTACCGATAAATAGAATGTGCGGTACCGATCAATCGAATGTGCGGTACCGATCAATCGAATGTGCGGTACCTATAAATCGAATGTGCGTTGCCGATAAATCGAATGTGCGGTACCGATCAATCGAATGTGCTGTACCGATCAATCGAATGTGCTGTACCGATCAATCGAATGTGCGGTTCCGATAAATCGAATGTGCCTTATCGATCAATCGAATGTGCGGTACCTATAAATCGAATGTGCGTTGCCGATAAATAGAATGTGCGGTACCGATCAATCGAATGTGCGGTACCGATCAATCGAATGTGCGGTGCCGATAAATCGAATTTACGGTGAGGATCAATCGAATGTGCGGTACCGATAAATCGAATGTGCGGTACCGATCAATCGAATGTGCGGTACCTATAAATCGAATGTGCGTTGCCGATAAATCGAATGTGCGGTACCGATCAATCGAATGTGCGGTACCGATCAATCGAATGTGCGTTGCCGATAAATCGAATGTGCGGTGCCGATAAATCGAATGTGCGGTACCGATAAACAGAATGTGAGGTATCGATCAATCGAATGTGCGGTACCGATCAATCGAATGTGCGTTGCCGATAAATCGAATGTGCGGTACCGATCAATCGAATGTGCGGTACCGCTCAATCAAATGTGCGGTGCCGATCAATCGAATGTGCGGTACCGATCAATCGAATGTGCGGTACCGATTAATCGAATGTGCGTTGCCGATCAATCGAATGTGCGGTGACGATCAATCGAATGTGCGGTACCGATCAATCGAATGTGCGGTGACGATCAATCGAATGTGCGGTATCGATCAATCGAATGTGCGGTACCAATAAATCGAATGTGCGGTACCGATCAATCGAATGTGCGGTACCGATAAATTAAATGTGCGGTGCCGATAAATCGATTGTGCGGTATCGATCAATCGAATGTGCAGTACCGATCAATCGAATGTGCGGTACCGATCAATCGAATGTGCGGTACCGATCAATCGAATGTGCGGTACCGATAAATCGAATGTGCGGAACCGATAAATAGAATGTGCGGTACCGATAAATCGAATGTGCGGTACCGATAAACAGAATGTGCGGTATCGATCAATCGAATGTGCGGTACCGATCAATCGAATGTGCGTTGACGATAAATCGAATGTGCGGTACCGAACAATCGAATGTGCGGTACCGATCAATCGAATGTGCGGTACCGATTAATCGAATGTGCGATGCCGATAAATCTAATGTGCGGTACCTATTAATCGAATGTGCGTTAACGATCAATCGAATGTGCGGTGCCGATCAATCGATTGTGCGGTACCTAACAATCGAATGTGCGGTACCGATCAATCGAATGTGCCTTATCGATCAATCGAATGTGCGGTACCGATAAACAGAAAGTGCGGAACCGATAAATCGATTGTGCGGTACCGAACAATCGAATGTGCGGTACCGATCAATCGAATGTGCGGTACCGATAAATCGAATGTGCGGTACCGATGAATCGAATGTGCGGTACCGATCAATCGAATGTGCAATACCGATCAATCGAATGTGCGGTACCGATCAATCGAATGTGCGGTACCGATCAATCGAATGTGCGGTACCGATAAATCGAATTTGCGGTGAGGATCAATCGAATGTGCGGTACCGATAAATAGAATGTGCGGTTCCGATAAATCGAATGTGCGGTACCGATCAATCGAATGTGCGGTACATATAAATCGAATGTGCGTTGCCGATAAATCGAATGTGCTTTACCGATCAATCGAATGTGCGGTACCGATCAATCGAATGTGCGGTTCCGATAAATCGAATGTGCGGTACCGATAAATCGAATGTGCGGTACCGATAAATGGAATGTGCGGTGCCGATAAATCGAAAGTGCGGTACCGATAAACACAATGTGAGGTATCGATCAATCGAATGTGCGATACCGATCAATCGAATGTGCGTTGCCGATAAATCGAATGTGCGGTACCGATCAATCGAATGTGCGGTACCGATAAATTAAATGTGCGGTGCCGATAAATCGATTGTGCGGTATCGATCAATCGAATGTGCGGTACCGAACAATCGAATGTGCGTTGCCGATCAATCGAATGTGCAGTGACGATCAATCGAATGTGCGGAACCGATAAATTAAATGTGCGGTGCCGATAAATCGATTGTGCGGTATCGATCAATCGAATGTGCGGTACCGATAAATCGAATGTGCGGTACCGATCAATCGAATGTGCGTTGCCGATAAATTGAATGTGCGGTACCGATCAATCGAATGTGCGGTACCGATCAATCGAATGTGCGGTACCGATCAATCGAATGTGCGGTACCGATCAATCGAATGTGCGGTACCGATAAATCGTATGTGCGGTACCGATAAATGGAATGTGCGGTACCGATAAATCGAATGTGCGGTACCGATAAACAGAATGTGCGGTATCGATCAATCGAATGTGCGGTACCGATCAATCGAATGTGCCTTGCCGATAATTCGAATGTGCGGTACCGAACAATCGAATGTGCGGTACCGATCAATCGAATGTGCCTTGCCGATAATTCGAATGTGCGGTACCGAACAATCGATTGTGCGGTGCCGATCAATCGATTGTGCGGTACCGAACAATCGAATGTGCCTTATCGATCAATCGAATGTGCGGTGCCGATAAATCGAATGTGCTGAACAGATAAATCGATTGTGCGGTACCGAACAATCGAATGTTCGGTACCGATCAATCGAATGTGCGGTACCGATCAATCGAATGTGCGGTACCGATCAATCGAATGTGCGGTGCCGATCAATCGAATTTGCGGTGAGGATCAATCGAATGTGTGGTACCGATAAATAGAATGTGCGGTACCGATCAATCGAATGTGCGGTACCGATCAATCGAATGTGCGATACCTATAAATCGAATGTGCGTTGCCGATAAATCGAATGTGCGGTACCGATCAATCGAATGTGCGGTACCGATCAATCGAATGTGCGGTACCGATCAATCGAATGTGCGGTTCCGATAAATCGAATGTGCCTTATCGATCAATCGAATGTGCGGTACCTATAAATCGAATGTGCGTTGCCGATAAATAGAATGTGCTGTACCGATCAATCGAATGTGCGGTACCGATTAATCGAATGTGCGGTGCCGATAAATCGAATTTGCGGTGAGGATCAATCGAATGTGCGGTACCGATAAATTGAATGTGCGGTTCCGATAAATCGAATGTGCGGTACCGATCAATCGAATGTGCGGTACCTATAAATCGAATGTGCGTTGCCGATAAATCGAATGTGCGGTACCGATCAATCGAATGTGAGGTACCGATCAATCGACTGTGCGGTACCGATAAATCGAATGTGCGGTACCGATCAATCGAATGTGCGGTACCGATCAATCGAATGTGCGATACCTATAAATCGAATGTGCGTTGCCGATAAATCGAATGTGCGGTACCGATCAATCGAATGTGCTGTACCGATCAATCGAATGTGCGGTACCGATCAATCGAATGTGCGGTACCGATAAACACAATGTGAGGTATCGATCAATCGAATGTGCGGTACCGATAAATCGAATGTGCGGTACCGATCAATCGAATGTGCGGTACCGATAAATTAAATGTGCGGTGCCGATAAATCGATTGTGCGGTATCGATCAATCGAATGTGCGGTACCGAACAATCGAATGTGCGTTGCCGATCAATCGAATGTGCAGTGACGATCAATCGAATGTGCGGAGCCGATAAATTAAATGTGCGGTACCGATAAATCGATTGTGCGGTATCGATCAATCGAATGTGCGGTACCGATCAATCGAATGTGCGGTACCGATCAATCGAATGTGCGTTGCCGATAAATCGAATGTGCGGTACCGATCAATCGAATGTGCGGTACCGATCAATCGAATGTGCGGTACCGATCAATCGAATGTGCGGTACCGATCAATCGAATGTGCGGTACCGATAAATCGTATGTGCGGTACCGATAAATGGAATGTGCGGTACCGATAAATCGAATGTGCGGTACCGATAAACAGAATGTGCGGTATCGATCAATCGAATGTGCGGTACCGATCAATCGAATGTGCCTTGCCGATAATTCGAATGTGCGGTACCGAACAATCGATTGTGCGGTACCGATCAATCGAATGTGCGGTACCGATTAATCGTATGTGCGTTAACGATCAATCGAATGTGCGGTGCCGATCAATCGATTGTGCGGTACCGAACAATCGAATGTGCCTTATCGATCAATCGAATGTGCGGTGCCGATAAATCGAATGTGCGGAACAGATAAATCGATTGTGCGGTACCGAGCAATCGAATGTTCGGTACCGATCAATCGAATGTGCGGTACCGATCAATCGAATGTGCGGTACCGATCAATCGAATGTGCGGTGCCGATCAATCGAATTTGCGGTGAGGATCAATCGAATGTGTGGTACCGATAAATAGAATGTGCGGTACCGATCAATCGAATGTGCGGTACCGATCTATCGAATGTGCGATACCTATAAATCGAATGTGCGTTGCCGATAAATCGAATGTGCGGTACCGATCAATCGAATGTGCGGTACCGATCAATCGAATGTGCGGTACCGATCAATCGAATGTGCGGTTCCGATAAATCGAATGTGCCTTATCGATCAATCGAATGTGCGGTACCTATAAATCGAATGTGCGTTGCCGATAAATAGAATGTGCGGTACCGATCAATCGAATGTGCGGTACCGATTAATCGAATGTGCGGTGCCGATAAATCGAATTTGCGGTGAGGATCAATCGAATGTGCGGTACCGATAAATTGAATGTGCGGTTCCGATAAATCGAATGTGCGGTACCGATCAATCGAATGTGCGGTACCTATAAATCGAATGTGCGTTGCCGATAAATCGAATGTGCGGTACCGATCAATCGAATGTGCGGTACCGATCAATCGAATGTGCGGTACCGATAAATCGAATGTGCGGTACCGATCAATCGAATGTGCGGTACCGATCAATCGAATGTGCGATACCTATAAATCGAATGTGCGTTGCCGATAAATCGAATGTGCGGTACCGATCAATCGAATGTGCTGTACCGATCAATCGAATGTGCGGTACCGATCAATCGAATGTGCGGTTCCGATAAATCGAATGTGCCTTATCGATCAATCGAATGTGCGGTACCGATCAATCGAATGTGCGGTACCGATAAATTAAATGTGCGGTGCCGATAAATCGATTGTGCGGTATCGATCAATCGAATGTGCGGTACCGAACAATCGAATGTGCGTTGCCGATCAATCGAATGTGCAGTGACGATCAATCGAATGTGCGGAACCGATAAATTAAATGTGCGGTGCCGATCAATCGATTGTGCGGTACCGAACAATCGAATGTGCCTTATCGATCAATCGAATGTGCGGTGCCGATAAATCGAATGTGCGGAACAGATAAATCGATTGTGCGGTACCGAACAATCGAATTTTCGGTACCGATCAATCGAATGTGCGGTACCGATCAATCGAATGTGCGGTACCGATCAATCGAATGTGCGGTGCCGATCAATCGAATTTGCGGTGAGGATCAATCGAATGTGCGGTACCGATAAATCGAATGTGCGGTACCGATCAATCGAATGTGCGGTACCGATCAATCGATTGTGCGATACCTATAAATCGAATGTGCGTTGCCGATAAATCGAATGTGCGGTACCGATCAATCGAATGTGCGGTACCGATCAATCGAATGTGCGGTACCGATCAATCGAATGTACGGTTCCGATAAATCGAATGTGCCTTATCGATCAATCGAATGTGCGGTACCTATAAATCGAATGTGCGTTGCCGATAAATAGAATGTGCGGTACCGATCAATCGAATGTGCGGTACCGATTAATCGAATGTGCGGTGCCGATAAATCGAATTTGCGGTGAGGATCAATCGAATGTGCGGTACCGATAAATCGAATGTGCGGTACCGATCAATCGAATGTGCGGTACCGATCAATCGAATGTGCGGTACCGATCAATCGAATGTGCGGTACCGATAAATGGTATGTGCGGTACCGATAAATGGAATGTGCGGTACCGATAAATCGAATGTGCGGTACCGATAAACAGAATGTGCGGTACCGATAAATCGTATGTGCGGTACCGATAAATGGAATGTGCGGTACCGATAAATCGAATGTGCGGTACCGATCAATAGATTCGGTACCAATCAATAGAAAGTGCGGTACTGATCAATAGATTGGCGTTTCCGATTAATAGAATGTGCGGTACCGATCAATAGAATGTGCGGTACGGATAAATAGAATGTTCGGTACCGATCAATAGAATGGCGGTACCGATTAATCGAATATGCGGTACCGATCAATAGAATGTTCAGTACCGATCGATATAATGTGCGGTACTGATAAATCGAATGTGCGGTACCGATCAATAGAATGTTCGGTACCAATCAATAGAATGTGCGGTTCTGATCAATAGAATGTGCGGTACCGATGAAGAGAATGTTCGGGACCGATGAATAGAATGTGCGGTACCGATGAATAGAATGTGCGGTACCGCACATTCGATGAATAGAAAGTGCGGTACCGATCAATTTCATGTGCGGTACCGATAAATCGACTGTACGGCACCGATCAATAGAATGTTCGATACCAATCAATAGAATGTGCGGTACTGATCAATAGAATATGCGGTACCGATAAATAGAATGTTCGGTAGCGATTGATAGAATGTGCGGTACCGATAAAACGAATGTGCGGTACCGATAAATAGAATGTACGGTACCGATAAAACGAATGTGCGGTACCGATTGAACGAATGTGCTGTACCGATAATTCGAATGAACAGTACCGATCAATCGAATGTGCGGTACCGATCAATCGAATGTGCGCTATCGATCAATAGAATGTGCGGTACGGATCAATCGAATGTGCGGTACCGATCAATCAAATGTGCGGTACCGATCAATCGAATGTGCGGTTCCGAACAATCGAATGTGCGATACCGATAAACAAATGTGTGGTACCGATCAATATAATGTGCGGTACCGATAAATCGAATGTGCGGTACCGATCAATAGAATGTGCGGTACTGATCAATAGAATGTGCGGTACCGATAAATAGAATGTTCGGTACCGATTGAACGAATGTGCGGTACCGATCAATATAATGTGCGGTACCGATAAGTAGAATGTGCGGTACCGATAAAACGAATGTGCGATATCGATTGAACGAATGTGCGTTATCGATAATCGAATGTGCGGTACCGATGAATCGAATGTACGGTACCGATCAATAGAATGTTCGGTTCCGATGAATAGAATGTGCGGTACCGATCAATAGAATGTGCTGTACCGAACAAACGAATCTGCGGTACCGATAAATCGAATGTGACGTACCGATGAATAGAATGTGCGGTACCGATCAATATAATGTGCGATACGATAAATCGAATGTGCGGTACTGATCAATAGAATGTGCTGTACCGATAAATAGAATGTTCGGTACCGATCAATACAATGTGTGATACCGATTAATAGAATGGCGGTACCGATAAATCGAATGTGCGGTACCGATAAAACGAATGTGCGGTACCGATAATTAGAATGTTCGGTACCGATCAATAGAATGTGCGGTACCGATCAATAGAATGTGCGGTACCGATCAATAGATTGGCGGTACCGATAAATAGAATGTGTGGTACTGATCAATAGAATGTTCGGTATCAATCAATAGAATGTGCGGTACCGATCAATGGAATGTTCGGTACCGATCGATATAATATGCGGTACCGATAAATAGAATGTGCGGCTCTGATCAATAGAATGCTCGGTAACAATCCATAGAATGTGCGGTTCTGATCAATAGAATGTGCGGTACCGATGAAGAGAATGTTCGTTACCGATGAATAGAATGTGCGGTACCGATCAATAGAATGTGCGGTACCGATAAATAGAATGTGCGGTACCGATCAATATAATGTGCGGAACCGATAAATCGAATGTGCGGTACCGATCAATAGATTCGATACCAATCAATAGAATGTGCGGTACTGATCAATAGAATGTGCGGTACCGATAACTAGAATGTTCGGTACCGATCAATAGAATGTGCGGTAACGATCAATAGAATGTGCGGTTCCGATCAATAGAATGTGCGGTACCGATCAATAGATTGGCAGGACCGATAAATAGAATGTGCGGTACCGATCAATAGAATGTTCGGTACCGATGAATAGAATGTGCGGTACTGATCAATAGAATGTGCGGTACCGATAAATCGAATGTGCGGTACCGATCAATAGAATGTTCAGTACCGATCGATATAATGTGCGGTACCGATCAATCGAATGTGCGGTACGGAACAATCGAATGAGCGGTACCGATAAATAAAATGTGCGGTTCCGAACAATCGAACAATCGAATGTGAGGTACCGATAAATCGAATGTGCGGTACCGAACAATCGAATGTGCTGTACCGAACAATCGAATGGGCGCAACCGATAAATCGAATGTGCGGTTCCGAACAATCGAACAATCGAATGTGCGATATTGATAAAACAAATGTGTGGTACCGATCAATAGAATGTGCGGTACCGATAAAACAAAGGTGCGGTACCGATAAAACGAATGTGCGGTAACGATAAATCGAATGTGCGGTACCGATCAATCGATTGTGCGGTACCGAACAATCCAACAATTGAATTGTCGGTACCGATTAATAGAATGTGCGGTACCCAGGGACGTCGCTAGAGGGGGTGTGTGGGGGGGTGTCTCACCCCCCAATCTTGGTAAAAATGACGATAGTTGGAAAATTTGAGTGCGACAGTCGGAATTTCCGACTGTCGGAATTTCCGACTGTCGCCAGCTTCAATTCGGAATTTCCGACTGTCGCACTCTAATTTTTCTGACTGTCGCACTCTTATTTTCATATGTTCTTGTAATTTGTGAGTGGCATAAAATTTTCGATCAAAATTGACCTTTAATCAGTCATATTTACCACGTTTTCCTCGTCACATTGAGAAATTGTATCTCGCGATCCTTATACTCCACCATACAAAACTTCGTATGATTTTGAATACTCTAAAAAAAAAATACAACGTTCGCCAGCTTCAATTCGGATAATTTATGTATTAATTTTGCTATTGGGTGGGTCGACCCTGTTCGCTAGCTTCAAGTAAGTTCAGGATATACAGGGACGTAGCCAGGGAGAGCAGGGGAGCGACTGCTCCCCCCTTTCAGTGTCGAAAAATATGTTTAAAAACTGTTGTTATTACACTGCTAATACACGGCGATAACAATATTTGTTTTTACGCCACTGCACAGCTGTCTTAAAAAATATGAAAGTTTATATTGTCCATCAGTTAAGTTCGTCAAATGTATTTCTGGTATATTATGTAAAAGAACATGTAAAAGAATTCAAACAGGAAACAAAATCTGCTGATAATATGATATCAAATGATAATGATGAAACTGGCAACAAAATTGAACCAGATCGCATCTAAGGACCTTCAATTTTTCAAAAATATCTCAAAGGGGAGGGGGACACCCCCTCCCCTTAGACCCTTCCCCCATATCAATCGCAAAAGGTGCTCCCTCTTTCAAACTCCTGGCTACGTCGTTGGGGTATACATTGTCTCTACGGTATACAATTAAAACACCAATGCTAATCTACGGAAGCTTAAAAGTGCCATCAACATAAGCAAAAACTTTGCCCCATAAGGTACAAATGTATCGAAAAAGTTCGGAACATAAGTGCAGTCGCGAGAGATGGGGTGTCTGACTGACACTGACCGTATCGTTGACGATTAGTGCGGGGGGGGGGGGGGGTACAAGGCAGCAGTCGGAATTTTCTGGCTCCAAAACCCATCCAGTTGGAATTTCAGCCACTACACCCCCCCAATCATCAGGCCTTAGCTACGTCCATGGCGGTACCGAACAATCAAATGAGCGGAACCGATAAATGGAATGTGCGGTTCCGAACAATCGAATGTGCTCTACCGAACAATCGAATGGGCGGAACCGATAATTCGAATATGCGGTACCGATCAATCGAATGAGTGGTACCGAACAATCAAACAATGGAATGTGAGGTTCCGATAAATCGAATGTGCGGTACCGAACAATCGATTGTACGGTACCGATCAATCGAATGTGCGGTACCGATCAATCGAATGTGCGGTACCGAACAATCGAATGTGCTGTACCGAACAATCGAATGGGCGGAACCGATAATTCGAATGGGCGGCTCCGAACAATCGAACAATCGAATGTGCGATACCGATAAAACAAAATGTGCTGTACCGATCAATAGAATGTGCTGTACCGATAAAACGAATGTGCGGTAACGATCAATAGAATGTGCGGTTCCGATCAATAGAATGTGCGGTATCGATCAATATAATGTGCGGTACCGATAAATCGAATGTGCGGTACCGATCAATAGAATGTTCGGTACCAATCAATAGAATGTACGGTACTGATCAATCGATTGTGATGTACCGAACAATCGATTGTGTGGTACCGATCAATCGAATGTGCGGTACCGATCAATCGAATGTGCGGTACCGAACAATTGAACAATCGAATGTTCGGTACCGATCAATCGATTGTTCGGTACCGAAAAATCGATTGTGCTGTACCGATCAATCGAATGTGCGCTACTGATCAATAGATTGTGCGCTACCGAAAAATTGAACAATCGAATGTTCAATACCGATCAATAGAATGTGCGGTACCGATAAATGGAATTTGAGGTACCGATAAAACAAATGTGCGGTACCGATAAATGGAATGTGCTGTACCGAACAAACGAATGTGCGGTACCGATAAATCGAAAGCACGGCCTATCAGTCGAATGTGAGGTACCGATCAATCGAATGTGCGGTACCGATCAATAGAATGTTCGGTACCGAACAATCGAATGTGCGGTACCGATCAATAGAATGTGAGGTACCGCGATGAATAGAATGAGCGGTACCGGTCAATATAATGTGCGGTAACGATTCTTAGAATGTGCGGTACCGATCAATCGAATGTTCGGTACCGATAAATAGAATGTGCGGTACCGATTGAACGAATGTGCGGTATCGATAAAACAAATGTGTGGTACCGATCAATATAATGTGCGGTACCGATATCGAGTGTGCGGTACCGAACAATCGAATGTGCTGTACCGAACAATATAATGTGCGGTACCGATCAAACGAATGTGCAGTATCGATCAATCGAATGTGCGGTACCGAACAATCGAACAATCGAATGTTCGATACCGATCAATAGAATGTGCGGTACCGAACAATCGAATGAGCGGAACCGATAAATCGAATATGCGGTTCCGAACAATCGAACAATCGAATGTGCGATACCGATGAAACAAATGTGTTGTATCGATCAATAGAATGTGTGGTACCCATAAATCGAACGTGCGGTACCGATGAAACGAATGTGCGGTACCTATTGAACGAATGTCCGGTATTGATAAATCGAATGTGCGGTACCGATCAATCGATGGTGCGGTACCAATCAATAGAATGTTCGGTACCGATCAATAGAATGTGTGGTACCGATCAATAGAATGTGCGGTACCGATAAATAGAATGTGCGGTACCGATAAAACGAATGTGCGGTACCGATAAATCGAAAGCACGGTACCTATCAGTCGAATGTGAGGTACCGAACAATCAAACAATGGAAGGTGAGGTTCCGATAAATCGAATGTGCGGTACCGAACAATCGATTGTACGGTACCGATCAATCGAATGTGCGGTACCGATCAATCGAATGTGCGGTACCGAACAATCGAATGTGCTGTACCGAACAATCGAATGGGCGGAACCGATAATTCGAATGGGCGGCTCCGAACAATCGAACAATCGAATGTGCGATACCGATAAAACAAAATGTGCTGTACCGATCAATAGAATGTGCTGTACCGATAAAACGAATGTGCGGTAACGATCAATAGAATGTGCGGTTCCGATCAATAGAATGTGCGGTATCGATCAATATAATGTGCGGTACCGATAAATCGAATGTGCGGTACCGATCAATAGAATGTTCGGTACCAATCAATAGAATGTACGGTACTGATCAATCGATTGTGATGTACCGAACAATCGATTGTGTGGTACCGATCAATCGAATGTGCGGTACCGATCAATCGAATGTGCGGTACCGAACAATTGAACAATCGAATGTTCGGTACCGATCAATCGATTGTTCGGTACCGAAAAATCGATTGTGCTGTACCGATCAATCGAATGTGCGCTACTGATCAATAGATTGTGCGCTACCGAAAAATTGAACAATCGAATGTTCAATACCGATCAATAGAATGTGCGGTACCGATAAATGGAATTTGAGGTACCGATAAAACAAATGTGCGGTACCGATAAATGGAATGTGCTGTACCGAACAAACGAATGTGCGGTACCGATAAATCGAAAGCACGGCCTATCAGTCGAATGTGAGGTACCGATCAATCGAATGTGCGGTACCGATCAATAGAATGTTCGGTACCGAACAATCGAATGTGCGGTACCGATCAATAGAATGTGAGGTACCGCGATGAATAGAATGAGCGGTACCGGTCAATATAATGTGCGGTAACGATTCTTAGAATGTGCGGTACCGATCAATCGAATGTTCGGTACCGATAAATAGAATGTGCGGTACCGATTGAACGAATGTGCGGTATCGATAAAACAAATGTGTGGTACCGATCAATATAATGTGCGGTACCGATATCGAGTGTGCGGTACCGAACAATCGAATGTGCTGTACCGAACAATATAATGTGCGGTACCGATCAAACGAATGTGCAGTATCGATCAATCGAATGTGCGGTACCGAACAATCGAACAATCGAATGTTCGATACCGATCAATAGAATGTGCGGTACCGAACAATCGAATGAGCGGAACCGATAAATCGAATATGCGGTTCCGAACAATCGAACAATCGAATGTGCGATACCGATGAAACAAATGTGTTGTATCGATCAATAGAATGTGTGGTACCCATAAATCGAACGTGCGGTACCGATGAAACGAATGTGCGGTACCTATTGAACGAATGTCCGGTATTGATAAATCGAATGTGCGGTACCGATCAATCGATGGTGCGGTACCAATCAATAGAATGTTCGGTACCGATCAATAGAATGTGTGGTACCGATCGATAGAATGTGCGGTACCGATAAATAGAATGTGCGGTACCGATAAAACGAATGTGCGGTACCGATAAATCGAAAGCACGGTACCTATCAGTCGAATGTGAGGTACCGATCAATCGAATGTGCGGTACCGATCAATAGAATGTTCGGTACCGATAAATCGAATGTGCGGTACCGATCAATAGAATGTGAGGTACCGCGATGAATAGAATGAGCGGTACCGGGCAATATAATGTGCAGTAACGATTAATAGAATGTGCGGTACCGATCAATAGAATGTTCGGTACCGATAAATAGAATGTGCGGTACCAATAAAACGAATGTGCGGTACCGAACAATCGAATGAGCGGTACCGATTAATGGAATGTGCGATTCCGAACAATCGAACAATCGAATGTGCGATACCGACGAAACAAATGTGTTGTATCGATCAATAGAATGTGCGGTACCCATAAACCGAACGTGCGGTACCGATCAGTCGAATGTGCGGTACCTATTGAACGAATGTGCGGTATCGATAAATCGAATGTGCGGTACCGATCAATCAATTGTGCGGTACCGATAAATAGAATGTTCGGTACCGATCAATAGAATGTGTGGTACCGATCAATAGAATGTGCGGTACCGATAAATAGAATGTGCGGTACCGATTGAACGAATGTGCGGTACCGATTGAACGAATGTGCGGTATCGATAAATCGAATGTGCGGTACCGATAAATAGAATGTACGGCACCGATCAATCGAATGTGCGATACCGATCAATATAATGTGCGGTACAGATAAATCGAATGTGCGGTGCCGAACAATTGAACAATCGAATGTGAGGTACCGATAAATAGAATGTACGGCACCGATCAATCGAATGTGCGATACCGATCAATATAATGTGCGGTACGGAACAATCGAATGAGCGGAACCGATAAATCGAATGTGCGGTTCCGAACAATTGAACAATCGAATGTGCGGTACCGATAAATCGAATGTGCGGTACCGATCAACAGAATGTGCGGTACCGATCAATAGAATGTGCGGTACCGATCAATCGAATGTGCGGTACCGATAAAACGAATGTGCGGTAACGATAAATCGAATGTGCGGTACCGATCAATCGATTGTGCGGTACCGAACAATCGAACAATCGAATGTTCGGTACCGATAAACCGATAAATCGAATGTGCGGTACCGATCAATCGTGTGTGCGACACCGAACAATCGATTGTGCGGTACCGAACAATCGAACAATCGAATATTCGATACCGATCAGTCGATTGTGCGGTAACGAACAATCGATTGTTCTGTACCGATCAATCGAATGTGCGGTTCCGATCAATCGAATGTGCGGTACCGAAAAATTGAACAATCGAATGTGAGGTACCGATCAATCGAATGTGAGGTACCAATAAATCGAATGTTCGGTACTGAACAATCGAATGTGCGTTTCCGAACAATCGAACAATCGAACGTGCGATACCGATAAAACAAATGTGTGGTACCAATCAATATAATGTGCGGTACCGATAATTTGAATGTGCGGTACCGATCAATAGAATGTTCGGTACCGATCAATAGAATATGCGGTCCGATCAAAAGAATGTGCGGTGCCGATAAATAGAATGTGCGGTACCAATAAAACGAATGTGCGGTACCGATTGAACGAATGTGCGGTATCGATAAATAGAATGTGCGGTACCGATTAATCGAATGTGCGGTACCGATAAAACGAATGTGCGGTACCGATCAATCGAATGTGCGGTATCGATATATCGAATGTGCGGTTCCGAACAATCGAATGTGCGATACCGTTAAAACAAATGTGGTACCGATCAATATAATGTGCGGTACCGATAAATCGAATGTGCTGTACCGAACAATCGAATATGCTGTACCGAACAATATAATATGCGGTAATGATAAATCGAATGTGCGGTACCAATCAATGGAATGTGCGGTACCGAACAATCGAACAATTGCATGTTCGGTACCGATCAATAGAATGTGCTGTACCGAACAAGCAAATGAGCGGAACCGATCAATCGAATGTGCGGTTCCGAACAATAGAATGATCGGTATCGATCAATAGAATGTGCGGTACCGATCAATCGAATGTGCGGTATCGATAAATCGAATGTGCGGTTCCGAACAATCGAATGTGCGATACCGATAAAACAAATGTGTGGTACCGATCAATATAATGTGCGGTACCGATAAATCGAATGTGCTGTACCGAACAATCGAATGTGCTGTACCGAACAATATAATATGCGGTAATCATAAATCGAATGTGCGGTACCAATCAATGGAATGTGCGGTACCGAATAATCGAACAATCGAATGTTCGGTACCGATCAATAGAATGTGCTGTACCGAACAATCGAATGAGCGGAACCGGTAAATCGAATGTGCGGTTCCGAACAACAGAACAATAGAATGTGCGAAACAAATGTGTTGTACCGATCAATATAATGTGCGGTACCGATAAATCGAATGTGCGGTACCGATCAAAAGAATGTTCGGTACCGATCAATAGAATGTGCAGTATCGATCAATAGAATGTGCGGTACCGATAAAACGAATGTGCGATACCGATAAAACGAATGTGTGGTACCGATCAATATAAAGTGCGGTACAGATAAATCGAATTTGCGGTACCGAACAATCGAATGTGCTGTAACAAACAATATAATGTGCGGTACCGAACAATCGAATGTGCTGTACCTAACAATCGAATGGGCGGAACCGATAAAGCGAATGTGCGGTTCCGAACAATTGAATGTCCGATACCGATAAAATAAATGTGTGGTACCGATCAATATAATGAGCGGAACCGATAAATCGAATGTGCGGTTCCGAACAATAGGATGTTCGGTATCGATCAATAGAATGTGCGGTACCGATCAAAAGAATGTGCGATGCCGATAAATAGAATGTGCGGTACCAATAAAACGAATGTGCGGTACCGATTGAACGAATGTGCGGTATCGATAAATCGAATGTGCGGTACCGATCAATCGAATTTGCGGTATCGATCAATCGAATGTGCGGTTCCGAACAATCGAATGTGCGATACCGATAAAACAAATGTGTGGTACCGATCAATATAATGTGCGGTACCGATAAATCGAATGTGCTGTACCGATCAATCGAATGTGCTGTACCGATCAATAGAATGTGCGGTACCGATCAATAGAATGTGCGGTACCGATCAAAAGAATGTGCGATACCGATAAATAGAATGTGCGGTACCAATAACACGAATGTGCGGTACCGATTGAAGGAATGTGCGGTATCGATTAAACGAATGTGCGGTACCGATTAATCGAATGTGCGGTACCGATAAAACGAATGTGCGGTATTGATCAATCGAATGTGCGGTATCGATAAATCGAATGTGCGGTTCCGAACAATCGAACAATCGAATGTGCGATACCGATAAAACAAATGTGTGGTACCGATCAATATAAAGTGCGGTACAGATAAATCGAATTTGCGGTACCGAACAATCGAATGTGCTGTACCAAACAATATAATGTGCGGTACCGAACAATCGAATGTGCTGTACCTAACAATCGAATGGGCGGTACCGATCAATCGAATGTGCGGTACCGAACAATCGAATGTTCGGTACCGATCAATAGAATGTGCGGTACCGAACAATCGAATGAGCGGAACCTATAAATCGAATGTGCGGTCCCGAACAAACGAATGTGCGGTACCGATAAATCGAATGATCGGTACCGATCAATAGAATGTTCGGTACCGATCAATCGAATGTGCGGTACCGATCAATAGAATGTGCGGTACCGATCAATAGAATGTGCGGTACCGATCAAAAGAATGTGCGATACCGATAAATAGAATGTGCGGTACCAATAACACGAATGTGCGGTACCGATTGAAGGAATGTGCGGTATCGATAAAACGAATGTGCGGTACCGATTAATCGAATGTGCGGTACCGATAAAACGAATGTGCGGTATTGATCAATCGAATGTGCGGTATCGATAAATCGAATGTGCGGTTCCGAACAATCGAACAATCGAATGTGCGATACCGATAAAACAAATGTGTGGTACCGATCAATATAAAGTGCGGTACAGATAAATCGAATTTGCGGTACCGAACAATCGAATGTGCTGTACCAAACAATATAATGTGCGGTACCGAACAATCGAATGTGCTGTACCTAACAATCGAATGGGCGGTACCGATCAATCGAATGTGCGGTACCGAACAATCGAATGTTCGGTACCGATCAATAGAATGTGCGGTACCGAACAATCGAATGAGCGGAACCTATAAATCGAATGTGCGGTCCCGAACAAACGAATGTGCGGTACCGATAAATCGAATGATCGGTACCGATCAATAGAATGTTCGGTACCGATCAATCGAATGTGCGGTATAGATCAATAGAATGTGCGGTACCGATCAACAGAATCTGCGGTACCGATAAAACGAATGTGCGGTACCGATTGAACGAATGTGCGGTACCGACAATCAAATGTGCGGTACCGATCAATCGAATGTGCGGTATCGATCAATATAATGTGCGGTACCGATAAATCGAATGTGCGGTACCGATCAATAGAATGTTCGGTACCAATCAATAGAATGTACGGTACTGATCAATCGATTGTGATGTACCGAACAATCGATTGTGTGGTACCGATCAATCGAATGTGCGGTACCGATCAATCGAATGTGCGGTACCGAACAATTGAACAATCGAATGTTCGGTACCGATCAATCGATTGTTCGGTACCGAAAAATCGATTGTGCTGTACCGATCAATCGAATGTGCGCTACTGATCAATAGATTGTGCGCTACCGAAAAATTGAACAATCGAATGTTCAATACCGATCAATAGAATGTGCGGTACCGATAAATGGAATTTGAGGTACCGATAAAACAAATGTGCGGTACCGATAAATGGAATGTGCTGTACCGAACAAACGAATGTGCGGTACCGATAAATCGAAAGCACGGCCTATCAGTCGAATGTGAGGTACCGATCAATCGAATGTGCGGTACCGATCAATAGAATGTTCGGTACCGAACAATCGAATGTGCGGTACCGATCAATAGAATGTGAGGTACCGCGATGAATAGAATGAGCGGTACCGGTCAATATAATGTGCGGTAACGATTCTTAGAATGTGCGGTACCGATCAATCGAATGTTCGGTACCGATAAATAGAATGTGCGGTACCGATTGAACGAATGTGCGGTATCGATAAAACAAATGTGTGGTACCGATCAATATAATGTGCGGTACCGATATCGAGTGTGCGGTACCGAACAATCGAATGTGCTGTACCGAACAATATAATGTGCGGTACCGATCAAACGAATGTGCAGTATCGATCAATCGAATGTGCGGTACCGAACAATCGAACAATCGAATGTTCGATACCGATCAATAGAATGTGCGGTACCGAACAATCGAATGAGCGGAACCGATAAATCGAATATGCGGTTCCGAACAATCGAACAATCGAATGTGCGATACCGATGAAACAAATGTGTTGTATCGATCAATAGAATGTGTGGTACCCATAAATCGAACGTGCGGTACCGATGAAACGAATGTGCGGTACCTATTGAACGAATGTCCGGTATTGATAAATCGAATGTGCGGTACCGATCAATCGATGGTGCGGTACCAATCAATAGAATGTTCGGTACCGATCAATAGAATGTGTGGTACCGATCGATAGAATGTGCGGTACCGATAAATAGAATGTGCGGTACCGATAAAACGAATGTGCGGTACCGATAAATCGAAAGCACGGTACCTATCAGTCGAATGTGAGGTACCGATCAATCGAATGTGCGGTACCGATCAATAGAATGTTCGGTACCGATAAATCGAATGTGCGGTACCGATCAATAGAATGTGAGGTACCGCGATGAATAGAATGAGCGGTACCGGGCAATATAATGTGCAGTAACGATTAATAGAATGTGCGGTACCGATCAATAGAATGTTCGGTACCGATAAATAGAATGTGCGGTACCAATAAAACGAATGTGCGGTACCGAACAATCGAATGAGCGGTACCGATTAATGGAATGTGCGATTCCGAACAATCGAACAATCGAATGTGCGATACCGACGAAACAAATGTGTTGTATCGATCAATAGAATGTGCGGTACCCATAAACCGAACGTGCGGTACCGATCAGTCGAATGTGCGGTACCTATTGAACGAATGTGCGGTATCGATAAATCGAATGTGCGGTACCGATCAATCAATTGTGCGGTACCGATAAATAGAATGTTCGGTACCGATCAATAGAATGTGTGGTACCGATCAATAGAATGTGCGGTACCGATAAATAGAATGTGCGGTACCGATTGAACGAATGTGCGGTACCGATTGAACGAATGTGCGGTATCGATAAATCGAATGTGCGGTACCGATAAATAGAATGTACGGCACCGATCAATCGAATGTGCGATACCGATCAATATAATGTGCGGTACAGATAAATCGAATGTGCGGTGCCGAACAATTGAACAATCGAATGTGAGGTACCGATAAATAGAATGTACGGCACCGATCAATCGAATGTGCGATACCGATCAATATAATGTGCGGTACGGAACAATCGAATGAGCGGAACCGATAAATCGAATGTGCGGTTCCGAACAATTGAACAATCGAATGTGCGGTACCGATAAATCGAATGTGCGGTACCGATCAACAGAATGTGCGGTACCGATCAATAGAATGTGCGGTACCGATCAATCGAATGTGCGGTACCGATAAAACGAATGTGCGGTAACGATAAATCGAATGTGCGGTACCGATCAATCGATTGTGCGGTACCGAACAATCGAACAATCGAATGTTCGGTACCGATAAACCGATAAATCGAATGTGCGGTACCGATCAATCGTGTGTGCGACACCGAACAATCGATTGTGCGGTACCGAACAATCGAACAATCGAATATTCGATACCGATCAGTCGATTGTGCGGTAACGAACAATCGATTGTTCTGTACCGATCAATCGAATGTGCGGTTCCGATCAATCGAATGTGCGGTACCGAAAAATTGAACAATCGAATGTGAGGTACCGATCAATCGAATGTGAGGTACCAATAAATCGAATGTTCGGTACTGAACAATCGAATGTGCGTTTCCGAACAATCGAATGTGCGATACCGATAAAACAAATGTGTGGTACCAATCAATATAATGTGCGGTACCGATAATTTGAATGTGCGGTACCGATCAATAGAATGTTCGGTACCGATCAATAGAATATGCGGTCCGATCAAAAGAATGTGCGGTGCCGATAAATAGAATGTGCGGTACCAATAAAACGAATGTGCGGTACCGATTGAACGAATGTGCGGTATCGATAAATAGAATGTGCGGTACCGATTAATCGAATGTGCGGTACCGATAAAACGAATGTGCGGTACCGATCAATCGAATGTGCGGTATCGATATATCGAATGTGCGGTTCCGAACAATCGAATGTGCGATACCGTTAAAACAAATGTGGTACCGATCAATATAATGTGCGGTACCGATAAATCGAATGTGCTGTACCGAACAATCGAATATGCTGTACCGAACAATATAATATGCGGTAATGATAAATCGAATGTGCGGTACCAATCAATGGAATGTGCGGTACCGAACAATCGAACAATTGCATGTTCGGTACCGATCAATAGAATGTGCTGTACCGAACAAGCAAATGAGCGGAACCGATCAATCGAATGTGCGGTTCCGAACAATAGAATGATCGGTATCGATCAATAGAATGTGCGGTACCGATCAATCGAATGTGCGGTATCGATAAATCGAATGTGCGGTTCCGAACAATCGAATGTGCGATACCGATAAAACAAATGTGTGGTACCGATCAATATAATGTGCGGTACCGATAAATCGAATGTGCTGTACCGAACAATCGAATGTGCTGTACCGAACAATATAATATGCGGTAATCATAAATCGAATGTGCGGTACCAATCAATGGAATGTGCGGTACCGAATAATCGAACAATCGAATGTTCGGTACCGATCAATAGAATGTGCTGTACCGAACAATCGAATGAGCGGAACCGGTAAATCGAATGTGCGGTTCCGAACAACAGAACAATAGAATGTGCGAAACAAATGTGTTGTACCGATCAATATAATGTGCGGTACCGATAAATCGAATGTGCGGTACCGATCAAAAGAATGTTCGGTACCGATCAATAGAATGTGCAGTATCGATCAATAGAATGTGCGGTACCGATAAAACGAATGTGCGATACCGATAAAACGAATGTGTGGTACCGATCAATATAAAGTGCGGTACAGATAAATCGAATTTGCGGTACCGAACAATCGAATGTGCTGTAACAAACAATATAATGTGCGGTACCGAACAATCGAATGTGCTGTACCTAACAATCGAATGGGCGGAACCGATAAAGCGAATGTGCGGTTCCGAACAATTGAATGTCCGATACCGATAAAATAAATGTGTGGTACCGATCAATATAATGAGCGGAACCGATAAATCGAATGTGCGGTTCCGAACAATAGGATGTTCGGTATCGATCAATAGAATGTGCGGTACCGATCAAAAGAATGTGCGATGCCGATAAATAGAATGTGCGGTACCAATAAAACGAATGTGCGGTACCGATTGAACGAATGTGCGGTACCGATCAATCGAATTTGCGGTATCGATCAATCGAATGTGCGGTTCCGAACAATCGAATGTGCGATACCGATAAAACAAATGTGTGGTACCGATCAATATAATGTGCGGTACCGATAAATCGAATGTGCTGTACCGATCAATCGAATGTGCTGTACCGATCAATAGAATGTGCGGTACCGATCAATAGAATGTGCGGTACCGATCAAAAGAATGTGCGATACCGATAAATAGAATGTGCGGTACCAATAACACGAATGTGCGGTACCGATTGAAGGAATGTGCGGTATCGATTAAACGAATGTGCGGTACCGATTAATCGAATGTGCGGTACCGATAAAACGAATGTGCGGTATTGATCAATCGAATGTGCGGTATCGATAAATCGAATGTGCGGTTCCGAACAATCGAACAATCGAATGTGCGATACCGATAAAACAAATGTGTGGTACCGATCAATATAAAGTGCGGTACAGATAAATCGAATTTGCGGTACCGAACAATCGAATGTGCTGTACCAAACAATATAATGTGCGGTACCGAACAATCGAATGTGCTGTACCTAACAATCGAATGGGCGGTACCGATCAATCGAATGTGCGGTACCGAACAATCGAATGTTCGGTACCGATCAATAGAATGTGCGGTACCGAACAATCGAATGAGCGGAACCTATAAATCGAATGTGCGGTCCCGAACAAACGAATGTGCGGTACCGATAAATCGAATGATCGGTACCGATCAATAGAATGTTCGGTACCGATCAATCGAATGTGCGGTACCGATCAATAGAATGTGCGGTACCGATCAATAGAATGTGCGGTACCGATCAAAAGAATGTGCGATACCGATAAATAGAATGTGCGGTACCAATAACACGAATGTGCGGTACCGATTGAAGGAATGTGCGGTATCGATAAAACGAATGTGCGGTACCGATTAATCGAATGTGCGGTACCGATAAAACGAATGTGCGGTATTGATCAATCGAATGTGCGGTATCGATAAATCGAATGTGCGGTTCCGAACAATCGAACAATCGAATGTGCGATACCGATAAAACAAATGTGTGGTACCGATCAATATAAAGTGCGGTACAGATAAATCGAATTTGCGGTACCGAACAATCGAATGTGCTGTACCAAACAATATAATGTGCGGTACCGAACAATCGAATGTGCTGTACCTAACAATCGAATGGGCGGTACCGATCAATCGAATGTGCGGTACCGAACAATCGAATGTTCGGTACCGATCAATAGAATGTGCGGTACCGAACAATCGAATGAGCGGAACCTATAAATCGAATGTGCGGTCCCGAACAAACGAATGTGCGGTACCGATAAATCGAATGATCGGTACCGATCAATAGAATGTTCGGTACCGATCAATCGAATGTGCGGTATAGATCAATAGAATGTGCGGTACCGATCAACAGAATCTGCGGTACCGATAAAACGAATGTGCGGTACCGATTGAACGAATGTGCGGTACCGACAATCAAATGTGCGGTACCGATCAATCGAATGTGCGGTATCGATCAATATAATGTGCGGTACCGATAAATCGAATGTGCGGTACCGATCAATAGAATGTTCGGTACCAATCAATAGAATGTACGGTACTGATCAATCGATTGTGATGTACCGAACAATCGATTGTGTGGTACCGATCAATCGAATGTGCGGTACCGATCAATCGAATTTGCGGTATCGATCAATCGAATGTGCGGTTCCGAACAATCGAATGTGCGATACCGATAAAACAAATGTGTGGTACCGATCAATATAATGTGCGGTACCGATAAATCGAATGTGCTGTACCGATCAATCGAATGTGCTGTACCGATCAATAGAATGTGCGGTACCGATCAATAGAATGTGCGGTACCGATCAAAAGAATGTGCGATACCGATAAATAGAATGTGCGGTACCAATAACACGAATGTGCGGTACCGATTGAAGGAATGTGCGGTATCGATTAAACGAATGTGCGGTACCGATTAATCGAATGTGCGGTACCGATAAAACGAATGTGCGGTATTGATCAATCGAATGTGCGGTATCGATAAATCGAATGTGCGGTTCCGAACAATCGAACAATCGAATGTGCGATACCGATAAAACAAATGTGTGGTACCGATCAATATAAAGTGCGGTACAGATAAATCGAATTTGCGGTACCGAACAATCGAATGTGCTGTACCAAACAATATAATGTGCGGTACCGAACAATCGAATGTGCTGTACCTAACAATCGAATGGGCGGTACCGATCAATCGAATGTGCGGTACCGAACAATCGAATGTTCGGTACCGATCAATAGAATGTGCGGTACCGAACAATCGAATGAGCGGAACCTATAAATCGAATGTGCGGTCCCGAACAAACGAATGTGCGGTACCGATAAATCGAATGATCGGTACCGATCAATAGAATGTTCGGTACCGATCAATCGAATGTGCGGTACCGATCAATAGAATGTGCGGTACCGATCAATAGAATGTGCGGTACCGATCAAAAGAATGTGCGATACCGATAAATAGAATGTGCGGTACCAATAACACGAATGTGCGGTACCGATTGAAGGAATGTGCGGTATCGATAAAACGAATGTGCGGTACCGATTAATCGAATGTGCGGTACCGATAAAACGAATGTGCGGTATTGATCAATCGAATGTGCGGTATCGATAAATCGAATGTGCGGTTCCGAACAATCGAACAATCGAATGTGCGATACCGATAAAACAAATGTGTGGTACCGATCAATATAAAGTGCGGTACAGATAAATCGAATTTGCGGTACCGAACAATCGAATGTGCTGTACCAAACAATATAATGTGCGGTACCGAACAATCGAATGTGCTGTACCTAACAATCGAATGGGCGGTACCGATCAATCGAATGTGCGGTACCGAACAATCGAATGTTCGGTACCGATCAATAGAATGTGCGGTACCGAACAATCGAATGAGCGGAACCTATAAATCGAATGTGCGGTCCCGAACAAACGAATGTGCGGTACCGATAAATCGAATGATCGGTACCGATCAATAGAATGTTCGGTACCGATCAATCGAATGTGCGGTATAGATCAATAGAATGTGCGGTACCGATCAACAGAATCTGCGGTACCGATAAAACGAATGTGCGGTACCGATTGAACGAATGTGCGGTACCGACAATCAAATGTGCGGTACCGATCAATCGAATGTGCGGTATCGATCAATATAATGTGCGGTACCGATAAATCGAATGTGCGGTACCGATCAATAGAATGTTCGGTACCAATCAATAGAATGTACGGTACTGATCAATCGATTGTGATGTACCGAACAATCGATTGTGTGGTACCGATCAATCGAATGTGCGGTACCGATCAATCGAATGTGCGGTACCGAACAATTGAACAATCGAATGTTCGGTACCGATCAATCGATTGTTCGGTACCGAAAAATCGATTGTGCTGTACCGATCAATCGAATGTGCGCTACTGATCAATAGATTGTGCGCTACCGAAAAATTGAACAATCGAATGTTCAATACCGATCAATAGAATGTGCGGTACCGATAAATGGAATTTGAGGTACCGATAAAACAAATGTGCGGTACCGATAAATGGAATGTGCTGTACCGAACAAACGAATGTGCGGTACCGATAAATCGAAAGCACGGCCTATCAGTCGAATGTGAGGTACCGATCAATCGAATGTGCGGTACCGATCAATAGAATGTTCGGTACCGAACAATCGAATGTGCGGTACCGATCAATAGAATGTGAGGTACCGCGATGAATAGAATGAGCGGTACCGGTCAATATAATGTGCGGTAACGATTCTTAGAATGTGCGGTACCGATCAATCGAATGTTCGGTACCGATAAATAGAATGTGCGGTACCGATTGAACGAATGTGCGGTATCGATAAAACAAATGTGTGGTACCGATCAATATAATGTGCGGTACCGATATCGAGTGTGCGGTACCGAACAATCGAATGTGCTGTACCGAACAATATAATGTGCGGTACCGATCAAACGAATGTGCAGTATCGATCAATCGAATGTGCGGTACCGAACAATCGAACAATCGAATGTTCGATACCGATCAATAGAATGTGCGGTACCGAACAATCGAATGAGCGGAACCGATAAATCGAATATGCGGTTCCGAACAATCGAACAATCGAATGTGCGATACCGATGAAACAAATGTGTTGTATCGATCAATAGAATGTGTGGTACCCATAAATCGAACGTGCGGTACCGATGAAACGAATGTGCGGTACCTATTGAACGAATGTCCGGTATTGATAAATCGAATGTGCGGTACCGATCAATCGATGGTGCGGTACCAATCAATAGAATGTTCGGTACCGATCAATAGAATGTGTGGTACCGATCGATAGAATGTGCGGTACCGATAAATAGAATGTGCGGTACCGATAAAACGAATGTGCGGTACCGATAAATCGAAAGCACGGTACCTATCAGTCGAATGTGAGGTACCGATCAATCGAATGTGCGGTACCGATCAATAGAATGTTCGGTACCGATAAATCGAATGTGCGGTACCGATCAATAGAATGTGAGGTACCGCGATGAATAGAATGAGCGGTACCGGGCAATATAATGTGCAGTAACGATTAATAGAATGTGCGGTACCGATCAATAGAATGTTCGGTACCGATAAATAGAATGTGCGGTACCAATAAAACGAATGTGCGGTACCGAACAATCGAATGAGCGGTACCGATTAATGGAATGTGCGATTCCGAACAATCGAACAATCGAATGTGCGATACCGACGAAACAAATGTGTTGTATCGATCAATAGAATGTGCGGTACCCATAAACCGAACGTGCGGTACCGATCAGTCGAATGTGCGGTACCTATTGAACGAATGTGCGGTATCGATAAATCGAATGTGCGGTACCGATCAATCAATTGTGCGGTACCGATAAATAGAATGTTCGGTACCGATCAATAGAATGTGTGGTACCGATCAATAGAATGTGCGGTACCGATAAATAGAATGTGCGGTACCGATTGAACGAATGTGCGGTACCGATTGAACGAATGTGCGGTATCGATAAATCGAATGTGCGGTACCGATAAATAGAATGTACGGCACCGATCAATCGAATGTGCGATACCGATCAATATAATGTGCGGTACAGATAAATCGAATGTGCGGTGCCGAACAATTGAACAATCGAATGTGAGGTACCGATAAATAGAATGTACGGCACCGATCAATCGAATGTGCGATACCGATCAATATAATGTGCGGTACGGAACAATCGAATGAGCGGAACCGATAAATCGAATGTGCGGTTCCGAACAATTGAACAATCGAATGTGCGGTACCGATAAATCGAATGTGCGGTACCGATCAACAGAATGTGCGGTACCGATCAATAGAATGTGCGGTACCGATCAATCGAATGTGCGGTACCGATAAAACGAATGTGCGGTAACGATAAATCGAATGTGCGGTACCGATCAATCGATTGTGCGGTACCGAACAATCGAACAATCGAATGTTCGGTACCGATAAACCGATAAATCGAATGTGCGGTACCGATCAATCGTGTGTGCGACACCGAACAATCGATTGTGCGGTACCGAACAATCGAACAATCGAATATTCGATACCGATCAGTCGATTGTGCGGTAACGAACAATCGATTGTTCTGTACCGATCAATCGAATGTGCGGTTCCGATCAATCGAATGTGCGGTACCGAAAAATTGAACAATCGAATGTGAGGTACCGATCAATCGAATGTGAGGTACCAATAAATCGAATGTTCGGTACTGAACAATCGAATGTGCGTTTCCGAACAATCGAATGTGCGATACCGATAAAACAAATGTGTGGTACCAATCAATATAATGTGCGGTACCGATAATTTGAATGTGCGGTACCGATCAATAGAATGTTCGGTACCGATCAATAGAATATGCGGTCCGATCAAAAGAATGTGCGGTGCCGATAAATAGAATGTGCGGTACCAATAAAACGAATGTGCGGTACCGATTGAACGAATGTGCGGTATCGATAAATAGAATGTGCGGTACCGATTAATCGAATGTGCGGTACCGATAAAACGAATGTGCGGTACCGATCAATCGAATGTGCGGTATCGATATATCGAATGTGCGGTTCCGAACAATCGAATGTGCGATACCGTTAAAACAAATGTGGTACCGATCAATATAATGTGCGGTACCGATAAATCGAATGTGCTGTACCGAACAATCGAATATGCTGTACCGAACAATATAATATGCGGTAATGATAAATCGAATGTGCGGTACCAATCAATGGAATGTGCGGTACCGAACAATCGAACAATTGCATGTTCGGTACCGATCAATAGAATGTGCTGTACCGAACAAGCAAATGAGCGGAACCGATCAATCGAATGTGCGGTTCCGAACAATAGAATGATCGGTATCGATCAATAGAATGTGCGGTACCGATCAATCGAATGTGCGATACCGATAAAACGAATGTGTGGTACCGATCAATATAAAGTGCGGTACAGATAAATCGAATTTGCGGTACCGAACAATCGAATGTGCTGTAACAAACAATATAATGTGCGGTACCGAACAATCGAATGTGCTGTACCTAACAATCGAATGGGCGGAACCGATAAAGCGAATGTGCGGTTCCGAACAATTGAATGTCCGATACCGATAAAATAAATGTGTGGTACCGATCAATATAATGAGCGGAACCGATAAATCGAATGTGCGGTTCCGAACAATAGGATGTTCGGTATCGATCAATAGAATGTGCGGTACCGATCAAAAGAATGTGCGATGCCGATAAATAGAATGTGCGGTACCAATAAAACGAATGTGCGGTACCGATTGAACGAATGTGCGGTATCGATAAATCGAATGTGCGGTACCGATCAATCGAATTTGCGGTATCGATCAATCGAATGTGCGGTTCCGAACAATCGAATGTGCGATACCGATAAAACAAATGTGTGGTACCGATCAATATAATGTGCGGTACCGATAAATCGAATGTGCTGTACCGATCAATCGAATGTGCTGTACCGATCAATAGAATGTGCGGTACCGATCAATAGAATGTGCGGTACCGATCAAAAGAATGTGCGATACCGATAAATAGAATGTGCGGTACCAATAACACGAATGTGCGGTACCGATTGAAGGAATGTGCGGTATCGATTAAACGAATGTGCGGTACCGATTAATCGAATGTGCGGTACCGATAAAACGAATGTGCGGTATTGATCAATCGAATGTGCGGTATCGATAAATCGAATGTGCGGTTCCGAACAATCGAACAATCGAATGTGCGATACCGATAAAACAAATGTGTGGTACCGATCAATATAAAGTGCGGTACAGATAAATCGAATTTGCGGTACCGAACAATCGAATGTGCTGTACCAAACAATATAATGTGCGGTACCGAACAATCGAATGTGCTGTACCTAACAATCGAATGGGCGGTACCGATCAATCGAATGTGCGGTACCGAACAATCGAATGTTCGGTACCGATCAATAGAATGTGCGGTACCGAACAATCGAATGAGCGGAACCTATAAATCGAATGTGCGGTCCCGAACAAACGAATGTGCGGTACCGATAAATCGAATGATCGGTACCGATCAATAGAATGTTCGGTACCGATCAATCGAATGTGCGGTACCGATCAATAGAATGTGCGGTACCGATCAATAGAATGTGCGGTACCGATCAAAAGAATGTGCGATACCGATAAATAGAATGTGCGGTACCAATAACACGAATGTGCGGTACCGATTGAAGGAATGTGCGGTATCGATAAAACGAATGTGCGGTACCGATTAATCGAATGTGCGGTACCGATAAAACGAATGTGCGGTATTGATCAATCGAATGTGCGGTATCGATAAATCGAATGTGCGGTTCCGAACAATCGAACAATCGAATGTGCGATACCGATAAAACAAATGTGTGGTACCGATCAATATAAAGTGCGGTACAGATAAATCGAATTTGCGGTACCGAACAATCGAATGTGCTGTACCAAACAATATAATGTGCGGTACCGAACAATCGAATGTGCTGTACCTAACAATCGAATGGGCGGTACCGATCAATCGAATGTGCGGTACCGAACAATCGAATGTTCGGTACCGATCAATAGAATGTGCGGTACCGAACAATCGAATGAGCGGAACCTATAAATCGAATGTGCGGTCCCGAACAAACGAATGTGCGGTACCGATAAATCGAATGATCGGTACCGATCAATAGAATGTTCGGTACCGATCAATCGAATGTGCGGTATAGATCAATAGAATGTGCGGTACCGATCAACAGAATCTGCGGTACCGATAAAACGAATGTGCGGTACCGATTGAACGAATGTGCGGCATCGATCAATCGAATGTGGGGTGCCGATAAATCGAATGTACGGTACCGATCAATCGAATGTGCGGTACCTATTGAACGAATGTGCGGTACCGACAATCAAATGTGCGGTACCGATCAATCGAATGTGCGGTACCGATAAAACGAATGTGCGATACCGATAAAACAAATGTGTGGTACCGATCAATATAAAGTGCGGTACAGATAAATCGAATGTGCGGTACCCAACAATCGAATGTGCTCTACCAAACAATATAATTTGCGGTTCCGAACAATAGAATGTGCGATACCGATAAAAAAAATGTGTGGTACCGATCAATATAATGTGCGGTACCGATCAATCGAATGTGCGGTTCCGAACAATCGAATGTGCGATACCGATAAAACAAATGTGTGGTACCGATGAATATAATGTGCGGTACCGATAAATCGAATGTGCTGTACCGAACAATCGAATATGCTGTACCGAACAATATAATATGCGGTAATTATAAATCGAACGTGCTGTACCAATCAATGGAATGTGCGGTACCGAATAATCGAACAATTGAATGTTCGGTACCGATCAATATAATGTGCTGTACCGAACAATCGAATGAGCGGAACCGATAAATCGAATGTGCGGTTCCGAACAATAGAATGTTCGGTATCGATAAATAGAATGTGCGGTACCGATCAAAAGAATGTGGGGTGCCGATAAATAGAATGTGCGGTACCAATAAAACGAATGTGCGGTACCGATTGAACGAATGTGCGGTATCGATAAATCGAATGTGCGGTACCGATTAATCGAATGTGCGGTACCGATAAAACGAATGTGCGGTACCGACCAATGGAATGAGCGGTATCGATAAATCGAATGTGCGGTTCCGAACAATCGAATGTGCGATACCGATAAAACAAATGTGTGGTACCGATCAATATAATGTGCGGTACCGATAAATCGAATGTGCTGTACCGAACAATCGAATGTGCTGTACCGAACAATATAATATGCGGTAATGATAAATCGAATGTGCGGTACCAATCAATGGAATGTGCGGTACCAAATAATCGAACAATCGAATGTTCGGTACCGATCAATAGAATGTGCTGTACCGAACAATCGAATGAGCGGAACCGATAAATCGAATGTGCGGTTCCGAACAACCGAACAATAGAATGTGCGATACCGATAAAACAAATGTGTTGTACCGATCAATATAATGTGCGGTACCGATAAATCGAATGTGCGGTACCGATCAAAAGAATGTTCGCTACCGATCAATAGAATGTGCGGTATCGATCAATAGAATGTGCGGTACCGATAAAACGAATGTGCGATACCGATAAAACAAATGTGTGGTACCGATCAATATAAAGTGCGGTACAGATAAATCGAATTTGCGGTACCGAACAATCGAATGTGCTGTACCAAACAATATAATGTGCGGTACCGAACAATCGAATTTGCTGTACCTAACAATCGAATAGGCGGAACCGATCAATCGAATGTGCGGTACCGAACAATCGAACTATCGAATGTTCGGTACTGTCACGAACGACTTTATTCATTGTACGTGTATTCAGTATATGCTGGTCAGGGTGATAAGTAGGTCACTCGTCGTGACTGACAACTTGTGCGTTTTTTCTGGAAGCGTCGAGAAATGATGGCGCTATTCGGTATTAGCGAGTACAAATTCCCAGACCATACGGGAAGTTATTTTTAGCAGGTGACCGGATATCGTCGACCAATGAACGTTGAACTATCAGTCGTATCTTCGAGACATGGATGATTCTCGATGTTTTTCCGTCAGGATTCCGGGAAAAGAACTTTCGGGAGATTAAACCCGGCTATATATAAGAAGAGATATTTTCGGTGATGAGGAGTTTAGTTCAGAGTTTTCCGATCTATTGTAAAAAGAAATTCATCTGAGATAAAAGAATAATCGAGAGGACGGACGGAGGAACCGGTGGACTGTTTGTTTATTAGATTGGTGCGTCGTTTAACCGGGACAGGCGTGACTTCGGCAGAGTTTTTCGGAGTTCACCCAGGAGGAAGCCATCCTTGGGATACAAACGTTGAGTCGAATTGGACCAGCGGGGAACGGTTTTGCTCCTGACCAAGTCACGGGATACCAGCCTACGAGGGAGCCTAATCCCGACATCGTTGTTGGTGACGCAAGGAGGTCAGAACAGCTACGAAAGGAACCGAGAGCCGGCACGCGCCGCGTAAGATAAGTTAAGTAATCTTTTAAAAATTTAACGGCCGTATAATATTGTAAAATCTGTCTGTAATATTCCAAATTTCTAGTACCAATAATCCTTGTACAAATCAGTAGAGATCGTATCATTGTAAATATATCGTTTTGTTAACTTTCAGAAACATCTCAGTAGTCTTTTGGTCCTTTGAGTTTACTTCCCTGAATCTATCTAAAACTTTTATTTTTATCGGCCTTGAAGGCCAAAGGAAAAACCCGGGGTCGCAACAGAGGAGGCGCTAGAAGGTGCCATTTTGTTTTATCCCACGGAAGTTGTGACAATTAATGGGGGCTTATCCGGGAATTGTTTAAAAGGTAGAAACAAAACGGGAATTGTTTAAAAGATAGAAACAAACCGGGGAAGTGTTTAAAAAGATAGAAACAAAACGGGAAAAGTGTAAAACACCAGAAAGGAGTATATCCCGAAGTGACTTACAAACTGAGAAGTTTCTGAAACCATATATATTTGATATATTGTTATTGGTACATGTGTTTGCCTGACTGAATGATGGATATTAGAGAATTAACTGAGTTGGGGGCTAAAATGGGTCTTACGGGTGGCGAACTCTTAAACTTCGTCAAAGAACAGCAGCAGATCGCTCGTGACGAAAGGCAACAAGAAAGGGCTGAGGCGGAAAAAGAAAGGGCTGAGGCGGAAAAGCAAAGGGATGAGGCGGAAAAGCAAAGGGATGAGGCGGAAAAGCAAAGGGCTGAGGCGGAAAAGCAAAGGGCTGAGGCGGAAAAACAAAGAATGTTTGAATTGGCTAAGCTTGAAAAGCAAGCTGAGTTGCAGCAAAATAGCAATGGCGATGCCGATTTGAATTCCTCCCGTAGCTCCACTTCAAGCCGCGAGCCAAATAGAATCCCAACGCCCAAAATGCCTCACTTTGATGAGAAGGAAGACCTCGACGCATACTTGCTGCGCTTCGAGCGATTTGCAACAGCGCAAGAGTGGCCAGAGGAACAATGGGCATTAAATTGAGTCTGTGTCTAAAGGGAGAAAGTCTCCGTGTTTACTCTAGGCTGCCACCCGATGACTCACAAGATTATCAAAAGCTAAAGAAAGCCCTGTTGAAACGATTTCAATTCACAGAGGAAGGCTTCCGTCAGAAATTCAGACGAGAAAGGCCCAAAAAAGGGGAAACATCAATTCAATACATGGCAAGGTTGGAAAATTATATGGCCAGATGGTTGGAAATGGGCGGAATTAAGAAAACGTTCGAGGAATTTTCAGATCTCATGTTGCGGGAGCAGTTCCTAAATGTATGCAGCAAGGAATTGGCATTATTCCTGAGAGAACATGACTGCAAGACTTCTAAAGCGCTGTCAGAGCTGGCTGACAAATACTTAGAAGCGCATCACAGGGATCTTGAAAAATGTGTGAAATCCTTCCAAACAAATCAGGGAAATGGGAAAAAACCTGACGGTAACCCCAACAGTCAGGAGTACAAAACCAAAATTGTGGACGCGGGTGAAAACAGAAACACGCGTTCAGCCATAAAATGCTTTGTTTGCGGGAAATTGGGTCATAAGGCAAACGATTGCAGGCAGAGGTTTAAAGCGCAATCGGCGGTTGCGACTGAAAATGCCAAACCCGACAAGCTAGGATCGAGCGATGGGTCGCAAAAAGATCATCGTAGCGGACAAACCGCGAATCTGTGTTTGATGAAACAAATCAAGGAAAGTGACAGCTATTCAATTAATTTAGCGTGTGGTCACGAGATCCCAATAGTCAGTGCGGCGTGTGAGGAGCCTACCGACATTACTGAGAAAATTTTGTCAGATGTTAAGGAGCGCATGCCGGTGGTTGAGGGCTATCTTAAAGGGAGGAAGGTGTCAGTGTTACGCGATAGCGGGTGTTCTGGTGTCATCGTTAGGAGAGATTTGATCTCCAATGATCAGTTGACCGGTGTAGATCAACTGTGTGTACTGATTGACGGTACAGTGAGGAAGATTCCAGAAGCTATCGTGGCGGTGGACACGCCCTTTTTCACAGGATCCCTCAAGGCTCTCTGTATGAAGAGGCCAGTGTATGACTTAATAATTGGGAATGTTCCTGGTGTTCGAGGTCCTGAGAATCCCGACCCAGATTGGAGTGTAAAAAAAGTTCCAAGTGAGCAGTTTGAACCTCACAATGTGGAAGAAACAGCTAGTGTTGAAATAGGAACCAGTGTTGAGTCACGTGATGAACCGGAAGTCGCTGCGGATCAAATGATTCCAAGTGATGACGTAGGCGATGACTCAGATATTGGAGGTGCCGTAGAGACACGTGCACAAAAGCAAAAACGAAATGAAAATCTGAAACCCCTAAAAACGGCTAATGTTCCTATGGATGACGTAACACCTGAGCAATTGAGACAAGCTCAGAAGGAGGATTCAACCCTCAAAAATTGCTTTAAGCATGTTGGGAATCCCAGACCACTGAAAGGTAAAGAGGGGATCTCCGAATTCATTTTAAGGAATGATATTCTATATCGCAAAGTTTCGGGGAATGACAAGCCTAGTGACCAATTGGTTGTACCCGAAAAGTTCAGAAATCAAGTGATGAAACTGGCTCATGACAGTATTATGGCGGGTCACCTAGGGATAGCCAAGACAACTGACAAGGTTCAGTCTCAATTCTACTGGCCAGGTGTAGGATCCGACGTAATGCGTTATTGCAAGTCATGCGATATTTGCCAGAGAACATGTGATAAGGGAAGGGTCACCAAGGTCCCATTGGGTCACATGCCCTTGATTGACACACCATTCAAGAGGGTGGCGGTAGACATTGTCGGACCGATCAGTCCTACTTCCAAGCATGGGAATCGGTATATCCTAACACTTGTCGATTATGCAACAAGGTTCCCTGAGGCAGTTCCATTGCGTAACATAGATACTGAGAGAGTGGCAGAAGCTTTGGTGGACATATTTTCAAGAGTGGGAGTCCCATCTGAGATCCTGACTGACAGGGGGTCACAGTTTACCTCAGATGTGATGAAGGAGGTGAGTCGATTACTGTCACTGCGACAACTCACCACTACCCCCTACCACCCGATCTGCAACGGTCTAGTTGAGAAATTCAATGGTACCTTGAAGAGGATGCTAAAGCGCATGTGTGAGGAGAGACCGTCAGACTGGGACCGCTATATAGGACCACTACTATTTGCGTATAGGGAGGCTCCGCAAGCCAGCACAGGTTTCGCACCGTTCGAGTTACTCTATGGTAGGACAGTGAGAGGTCCTATGGCCATTTTGAAAGAGATGTGGACATCTGAAGTGGACAACCCTGAAACTAGGTCAACATATCAGTATGTCCTAGATTTGAGAGAACGGCTAGAGGAGACTTGCGCTCTGGCTAGATCAGAGTTACAGGAATCGTCAGAGAGGTACAAGAAGTACTATAACCGGAAGGCTAAAAGTCGTAAGTTCAAACCAGGTGATTTGGTGTTGATACTCTTGCCTACTGATCAAAACAAGCTGTTGATGCAGTGGAAGGGGCCATTCACCGTATTGAGTGAAATTGGCGAATCAAGCTATTCAATCGATGTCAATGGGAAGTCGAAAAGTTTTCATGCAAACCTGCTGAAAGAGTACATAAGTAGGGACAAGTCAAATGTGGTTGGGACTACACTGAAAAAATATTTCGGCTAAATTTACTCAAAAACGTGAGTAATTCCGTCCCTTATAGTATGCACCATAGGAGTAATATAACTCAGCTATGAGGAGTATATTTACTCAGTGAAAAGCTACTAATACTCGTTTAGCTGAGTATTACAGTTCGTCCCTTATAGTATTCACCATGTGGTTTATTTACTCACTTGTGTTTAATAACACTCAAAACAGTTTAAAAAAATCCATAATAACACAGAGCTGAGTTTTTATACTTCTATTCAAACTGAAGAAGAAATGAAATGTTTTGAAGAAGCAACAAAGTTGGAATATGCAGAAACAAATTAAAAGTTGGTAAAATCAACAGTTTCCCAGGATACTAAGGCCAGTGGCATTATTGGACAGTTTCAGTACCCCTTTGCATCACCCCCTTTGCATCACCCCTTCCCACCAACAATCATCTGGCCAGTGATGCATATTGCCACCTCCTCCCTATCAACAGATAAAAAATTAAGAATTTAATTTATACATCAGATTGAAATGGATTGGCACTCTACTGATTTAAATACAAAGAAATGTATATATTGCAACTAGATTTTTAATTGGTCCTGGTAGTTTCTCAAATTTACAAGTGATAGTCAGGTCCATTACAAGTACTTTGACCCATGAGATATGTCCTTCTAACTTTAAAAACATGACACCACCATTCTCCAACTGTACCAGCTTGACATTCAAATGTCACAGTTCCACAGTTACTGCATATGTACTGGTAGTTTTTTAGCTATCTTTATACTAGCTTTTACAAATAACTTATACTGAATGAACCATGCAACATATATTGAGTGACAATTTATAAAGGAACAGAACAAGCAAAGGAAAACATCTGTGGGCAGATACTAATATGTTTAAACAAAAGAATAAGAGTAAAAACATTAATTAACACAACTATACATGCTGCTCAAAGATGGTTTGGCGGAGAACATTTTGAGTTGACAGCTGTCAAACTCAACATAGAATAAAGTGAGACTGATATATAACAACAGAGTATTCCTGTCATTTTCACCATGCCCCATCTAAACAGAAATCTCAATCGAAATCAAATTTCATGAATTTCATGATACACATGCCAGTATGATTTTGAATTGCTTTTTGCCTTCCCAAAAATAAATAAATAAATAAGCCTTAAGGATAAGAGCACAACTTCATGAATAATGTCATAAACAGATTAAACATATTTGTACCATAACTCCCATGCTGTGTTAAATTAAGGTTCAGTAGTGACATATGTACTACAAATACATCCACTAATCCACAACCAAGCAAAACTAACTGTGGCATTTACAAGTAAAATGAACAGTGAACCTAAAGGATAACAACATAATTAAGTTTCATGCATTAATATATGCATGTTAAAAGATTGTATTCATATGATTCCATACTGATTTTACAACGAAACAATACTTTTAGTAATTGCTATAAATGCACATGGTTGCTTTTAAGATATTTACTTTTTTTTTTTTTGGGGGGGGGGGGGGAGGCTTCCCAAAGGAATGAATCTTAATAGTGGGTATTCTCATGACACTATCATATACTAGTTTTGTGTTTCACTGCACACCACATACAACATTTTCATGTTGTACAGTTAACTGATTCATGTTCCATCATATGTCTCATATATCTATATGAATTATGAAGGCTAATGCATCTACATAATGTTCAGTTTGCTGATAGAATTGCTAACTAAACTGGGTGGGCTCTATTATTAAGTTAAGAAATTACATTTCATCATACAATAAAGGCTTTAAAGACTGGGGTATGACTTACTGAAAATCAAGTTGATTTATAGTTGGCCATACAATATGTGAAATTAACTGATTCATATGACATAATTTTTCTGAATTTTTTTACAAATCCCAGTCGTTTTTACAAGCAATTGATATCTAAAAGCCTTTCAATATGCTGACAAGATTGTTCACTGCTCTGGTTGGCTTCCCATTAGTTAGTTTGAGAAGTATCATTTCTGTGAAAATGAAAAAGTCTTTAGACTCTTGGGGGTATGACATATTGAAGATCCAATAAGTGGCCATCAAATTTCCCAACGCAGTTATAACATCAGTTGTATCACCAAATGCCTCATTTTCAGCATGTATGATGAACCTATCTGCATTACAAGGTGTCTGTCCTCTCCAAAATATGGTTGGGGATGTGATGTCAGTGTTCTAAAATAGAAGAAATATAGAACACTGTTAGTGTACATTATACAAACAATGCATATTTTTTGAACCCACACTAGCACCAACATACTGGACAGCAAGGGCGTAGGAACCGGGGGGGGCTGGGGGGCGCCAGCCCCCCCAGTGAAAAATATGGGGGGGGGGCGGAAGTATCGTTCCGCCCCCGCTCCGCAAGTCAGAAAACCCCTTTTTCATTTCCAAATGAGAAAAAAAAATCTCATTTGAAGCACCAAATTGCATCTAAGGCCAGGTGAAAATGCAAAATTCTTTACAAAATGGAGTGGGTGTTGAAGTGTGCTATATTGCACCAAATTGCATCTGAGGCCACCTGGAAATGCCAAAAAATTCCAAAGGGGAGGGGGACACCCCCTCCCCTTAGACCCCTCCCCCAGGCCGGCCATCAGTCTTCAGCCCCCCCACTCAAAAGTACCTTCCTACGCCACTGCTGGACAGGCTCTACCTATCTGGCAGCCTATAAAAACTGGTACCTTCCTACCTACCTGGCACCTAAGAACACCGAAGAACTTAACTGTCACCTTCCTGCCTACCTGGCAACAAACCATCTACTTGATACCTGTCCACCTGAGACCCACCTAGCAACTTGGTACCTTGACCCACCTAGCAACTTGGCACCTTTATGACTCTTTGGTACCCACATATCTACTTGGCATATGCTTTACTGAAACCCATATTCCTAACTGATCTACATTACATAATTACCATGTCTCTGTCCTCCTCATTACATAAGATGTCTTTAGATGATAGCAATTTTGACAAGATGAAAACTGCACATGTATTTTCAAGCTCTGAGAAAGAAAAGAATAAGAAACATTGTGAAACCATTAATGTGACATGATAAAGTAAACAAACCAAAACAAAACAATACTGTTTCCCAGTGACAAAAATGCAATTCTCACTTAGCAGTGAGGCCACAACAATGTCACCCATGAAGAATCATACCTAACTTGAGACAGTTATATCTATAGGATGGAAGATTGTTGGTTTGGGCATTATTGGATTTTGCTTTAAGTTATGTGCATTTCAAAGTTAGTATTACAGAAGCACAGTGGGACAAGTCTTTAATCACATTGCTGAAACATGTTCTTATGTTTTTACTGGTGTTAAACATATGTTTCAAAATACAAAATTTTACTTCAGTAAGCAGTGCTTGCCAAATTATGATGATGAAAATTGAATCCTTGCACACCTGTTATGTACCATCAGGTACTAATAATTGTCTTTAAGTTTCATCAAGTTTGGATGCAATCCCTGGAAGAATATTGCTTTGAAAGGATGGACGGATGGGCAAATTTCTACACAAAATACAGCTTTGAAACACTACAGTAATCAACAGGATTGACCTACTTGTAATGGGAAATCTTCATACAACATATGGGACATAATTCATACAAGTTTGCATTATTGAATTAGTACAATTAACATATTTGACTGCTAATGAGCTCTATTATCACTTGAACAGAGTTCACTATGGCTAGTACTAAGGAAGGAGATGTTTGAATTCATTATGAGAACATGGCCACAAGGAATGTTGATCCTTACTAGACCTATCAAAGTAATCATGTGTGTTTTTACCTTTCTTTTTAGTCTGCTCAACTGTAAAGATCTTCTGTAGTTCTAAAGACCGTAGTAATTTTTTCTTTGGTTCCTGCTTTTCAGCAAACTTTACTACTTTTGATGAGATTCCAGTAAGGCTATCTCGAATGGTTGGAAACATTTCTTTTCCAGTTATTCTCTGAAATTCCTGCAGTAACTACCAAATGAAAAGGGCTCAAAGATTAATATCAGAAAAAAATTATCATGTCATATATTCTAAGCTTTAAGGACTAATATTTGCAAACTCAAAACAGAAAATATAGATGTTACATAGGTCTGATAGCAAAAAAACAGGAAGTACCCCAACTCTTTATTTCTTTAACTTAAGCATTACATTTCTGCCCATTTTGATTTGATAACTAGGCATATCATTGCTATGGATACATTTTTCAACAAATTTGGGCACATGGAAAGGCAGGATATTTCATATAGTTAGGTGTCTCGCTGTCTCGTATGTAGACCAGATTACAGATCAATATTTATTACTTCAAGGGGATGTTCCTCCCTTGCCCAAATACAGTTGGGAACATGTACTGCATTACTTAAAATTCCTTATACTCTTTAGTCTTTAACATGATTGTGTTCCATTGTAAGCAATATCCCTATCCTCAAGAAGACTATTAATGAATTATTTGGGAATTCCAAATTGAATACAATGGAAATGTTTCTCTTTTTTAATTATTCCATTTGGTCCAAAAGCTTTGCATTTATAGTATGAACTGACAAGCAGTTAAAAGTACCTCCTCAGTTTCAAACAAGGCTGGATAGTTCTCCCTTATGGTTTTAACCAATGCTCCATCTTCCACGATACTTCGACGTCTTGTTGGGAACGTCAATTTCATAAGTTCTGCCATTTTCTTTTTGTTCTTGGTTTTCTTTCTTATTTCCTCCTTCATCCATCTAACAATAGATACAACGTTTGCTTAGAATGTTGATTATTTCCAAAACTAAAACTCACATTAAACTATAAGTAATTGCTGACCTTTTATGTTGTGTTAAAATCCACACAATGATAGGTATGAAGAAATGGGTCAAATTTTTACTCATGTCAGGCCACATTTTTTTCCCTATATCTCACATTCACAGCAACCCCACAATTACAAATGACTGACATAGTAATAATGAGCTTAATAATATCAAGGTTTTCAGACTTTGCCCCTGCTTACCTGAAATGACCTTTGACCTCCATGAAAAACAAATGGCAACTTTAATGCAATTGGTATATCCACACACCAATTATGAAAGATGTCTAAGTTTCCTTGTTGAGCTATCTTGTTTACAAGATAGTGTCACACACACATGCATGAGCAAACCAGCATGAATGCAAAGGTTACAATTTACATTAAAACCAAAAAGATCAGAGCCCTCATAAGCAAGTGTCATATATACACACCACCATTAATATAGTGATTCCTTCACATTTAGCAAGAATTCAAATAATTATGGAAATACCTCTGATGCATTTCAATACTTCTTTCGTCTTCTGTGTCTACTGGCAGTTCCACCCTCTTTCTTTTTGGTTGCCTCTTTATCAGTCCATCATTGAAATGCTTCCTTTCGTTGCGGAATTTATCTGACAACTTTGTTTTCCAGTATTCCTGAAAAGATACATATATTAATAACAAATGTATTAATAGTACTACAAGTTAAGTATTTTCATCCCTTTACTGTTTCCTTGTTTCCTACCTAGTCAGTAACATTGCATATTGTAGCAATCAATAATGGATATCACTACTATGAACTACTGCTAAATTAACAGCACTTGATCTCACCACCCTTGGAAACACTGGTCAGGTCTAAAATTTCAGAACCCTCAGGCTGCATCACTAATAAAGGTATAATTAAGTGGGTCGCACAGTGTGCCTGTACTTGTAAGGCATGAACCCTGGTGGCTTGTACAATCAGCATTCTCCATGTAAGCTATTCACCTTGTCCAAACAAAAAGAGTGCATTTTGTGAGCCACCTACCCCTTCTGGTGAATCTCCTGGGGATACTTACATGGGGTTTAACTGATGGAATATCATTGAATGCTAGGCAAGGGAACTTTTCAACCAGTGCTGTAGCTACGTCAGTGTACTGTGATTTGGTTGGGTATCTGTCAGATCAAAGAAGAAGACATCTAAATTCATACAAATAAGTCCCTGGAGGTACATTTCATACTAAAAGATTTAAGCACATGCTTTTCAACCACCCTGCACCCTCCAATAATCTCCATCATAAATGATACCATTCTGCATGTTCAACTTGCAACACCTTTCAACTATCATCTATCCCATCAACCATCTTTGACACCTTTTCCTACTACATATTTCAACTTTACTTCTAAAAACAGCAGAGGTCATGAACAATGATAACTTTTGGGTATAACAATTGCATGCATACAGACAATGAAATAATACTACATTATGTTTTTATTATGAATTTAATTGGTCAGCCATCAACCTATCATCCTTCACAGCTGCATCAGAGATATGAAATCATTAATACCCTTGACACCCAGTTCTGCAATTAGTAATGCCAGTTGTGGACTCAATTTCAGATCAAATGACCTCCTGAACAAACTGCATACATAATGATCACATCAGGCATATGCAAAGTTGTATATTTTGGCACCTGTTAAAATTTTTGTGACCATGCACTGGCCCCAGCACTCCATGCTGAAAAGTTTCATGATAACAATGCATGCTAGACTGACCTATGTTACAGATAGCTCATTATGAAGCATATACTCCTAATTGGGTACTTTTTGTTACCTGACATATTCTGCTGTTTTGTCAAAAAGGATCTGCACCAGTTTTCGACGTTGTCTTTCATTGGGATATATGCCTTCTTCCAAGGTATTTCGCAAGTCAACTGGCATGCTATCCAATGGAATGTCAAATTTGGCAGGCCATGGTTTTAGAGATACTTTGTCCATTCTGTTGTAAAGACTAAAGAGAGAAGTCAACATTATGTAATAGTTATCTTCTTTGATATTCTGCTTTCACTAATTCAGTTCCAGTTCTTACAACCAAACTGTTCCATGATGCAAAATTGTTTGATATTCCTGTGTTTTAATGCCTGACCATAAATAGTTCCTTCCTGTATTTTTTTAAAGGCAAGTAGATCCCATGTGAACACTATGGTTTATGCAATATGTGTATAAGTGGTATGCATTTAGTTTTAATTAGGCATATATAGCTTGTTGTTTTTGTAATAGCTGGTCAGAGGTCATTTCAGGTAAACCACTCTCTTACAATTAGCACAAAATACACATACCTGTTGGGCACAACCTGCTTAGGAATTTGCTGAGACACTGGGTAATTAGTTGAACTGGGTAATGAACTTGAAGAATCTACCATATCAGCAATGGCATCTGAAAGACTAGTACTGTCCTCACCAGATTCAAGAGACTCAAGACATACTTCGGAACTTAGGTCTTCACCATCAGGGAGAATGAAACATGTCTCGTACAAGGAAGCATTAGTGTGTGTTTGTGGCAGGTGTAGGGAACTGGATGAGGGCCCAGCAAGGCTTCCAATATCATCATCTATCCATGAAGGAACTATTCCTGTCTTAGGCACAACTGGAGAAGGTTCAGGCTGTTTCTTTGAAATAACTTTCACTTTGTCCCTGTTGATTATTTCTTTTGGATCTTTGTTAACCCACTCCTTCCATTCTGTGTCAAACACTTGTAGCTTCACATCGCAATTGCCAGGTAATGAAAACACTTTCTTTACGACATCAAGAATGTTTTCAGTTTTCTTTGCAGTTATTACAATGTTGTCATCCTTGTAAGAAGCAAGGAATCGGAGATTTTCCATGTTTACTGAAAGTTTGAATTGTTAACTACATGTACATGAACATCCCATGACTGTCTGAAAGCCTCATTCACTACAGCAAGAAATCCAAGAAGCGAAAAAAATACAATTGCTTGACTTTCACATACTATAGTGTCGGTTACATCATATCGTGAGCCACACAAATCTAGGGCTTTGACAAACTGTCCACCTTCAGCGAATGAAATTGCAAAAGAGATGTTTTGGACAGCTGGCAGTACACCTGTAAGTCAAATAGATCAATCTTAGTTTATGTAAATTCTGACAACAGTCTGTACTTTGTAGCAACACACATACCGACTTTACAAATACAAAATTGCAAAGGCAAAGGATCAAGCAGATCATGTACTTGAAGCAATACATACAACCCATGAGGATCTGGTTTAACAACATAACTATGATAATGTTCTGAAAAATACAGTGTGTCTAGTTGGGAAACTAAGAAATATGTTTTTCCAGACTTGAGAAAGATGCCACCTATAAGACTGAACTGGAGGAATGTATCATCATACCCAGTAATCAGAACTGCTTTTTTGTGATAGGTAACACCATTGATTGTAACTGATTCAGCCCTAAATACTTGCTGCTGTGGTCCAAGATTTAAGCCATTCTGTATCACATGCTTAACTTTCTCTTTGTAACAGCTAATGTCAACAACATTACCACCTGTAGAGGTGGTGTTACTTTCTTCAAGGAAAAATGCAGATGTACTATAAAAACACTGTAAAAGCTGATGGCGCCTTGCTAAAGTCATGGCAAGGTTTTTCATGTTCATCGTCTTCCTTGCTAATTTTTTAAAGTAACCATGTTTCGACTCAAATCGCATACATGAGCAGGCAGAAAGTGGACCAAAGTTTGCAATGTGTTCACCATAGTGGGTAAGAAAGTGCATTTTAGGGGTTAATCCATTCCTAAATATGTCAAGGTAGAGTTCAAGGAAGTCCTTTACTAGGCCATGCAAGTAAGACAGTGACTGGACATTATGTACTGGGGCAAATGTAAGTTCACATATTCCAGCCAAATAAAGCAGGAGTTGCCAATGCGTATCTCTTTCTGGTATTATATCTCCTAATAGATACAAAGCCGTCCTCATGAAGCATGACATCTGTGCTGCTGTCTGTTTAATAGCAACTGTGCCAGAAGCCCAACTAAGGGGAGTTGGCTTTTTGTTTTTATCACTGCCTTTGTGTTCAAATAATGCAAGCCTCTGGTTAAATGATGACAAATGTATTTTGTTTGTATGTATAAAATGACTCAACACTTTGCTCCAAACAAGTGGACATACACCCTCAAGAAGGTCATGCATTGGATCTGAAGGTAGTCCAGTAGTTACATGGAAGAAAGACAAGCTATTAAAGCGACATTCTTGCTTTATTCCATACACTGAACTGAGACTCTGGTCATTCTGAATCAATTCCAGATGCCTGTTATACAGCTCTTCACTTCTGTGCAGGAAATCAGTTTTGAGATGCAATTCCTTCAAATTCTTATAGGTACACATGCAGAATCTGCAAATCCTGTTAGCTGTGAAGGATTCAAAATAACCACCAATGGAATGGCTTCCAAGGTTATCAGCCACAATCATGGAAACTGTACCTTTGAATTGATACAGACAATTGTTTCTCCAGATACTGATACCTTCTTCCTCTAATACCTGAAGATCTCTGATTAAGTATTCACTTAGCTTTGCAAAACCATACTTTTGCACATATATAGTTTTGCACAGCCATGCTAACTGAATCACATGCAGTTTCGAACGATACTTAGGTTCTATATTCCCAAGAAAGAAGTACATGCTGTTTAATTTCTGTTTTTTTCTAAATGTGCCAATTGGGTTGCAAACCTCAAAGTCGTCATTGTAAAGACATATTTGCAGTGTCTTAACATCAGAATTAAATAACCTATTGGTTTTGTAGAACTTTCCATCACAGTAGTTAGACAGTACTCCATCCTGGCAAGTTTCATGTGAATTCATAACTTGTGCAAATATGTCTTCATGTTGCAATAAGGACTTTATCGTGTCAAGAATTGGAATATACTGAAAAGTTTCTTCTTTTCCTCGTTCGTCTTGACCAATCACTAGTTCAATTGGTTCTACTAAGTAGAAATTACTTTTGAAGTAAGAAAGTTGCTTGGCTTCTGTTTGCAAAGATTCAAATACTGATTTGGAAGTGATTTCATTTAATAGTTCTTGTAATGCAGGGATCTCATCAACATTAATATCACTTGCTTGTAAGCATTTTTTAACTTTGTTCAGTTGTTCCCTTTGATGGGTTGAAACAATGACAGAAACATCTTCTAGGAGATTATTAAGACATGTTTTTGGCAATTGATACTTCTCACACCATTTTAGAATCATGATGGCTAGATTACGCTGAATGGTTTCATTGCTTGTATCAGATATTGTTTCACTGATATCCTCATTTGGCACTGGCTGTGCATCAACAGTATTGCCAATGGTATTAACCACATCACATATATGTTGTACTTCATCTGGTACTTGTGCATACCCATGGACTCTTCTTATGTGACAGAGGTAGGAGTTAAGTTTTGTGTAGGTTTTTTCACAATTGGCAATGCCACATCTTACAGTAAAGCTAGGCTCAGATGAATGCACATCCTGTAAGTGTTTCAGCAAGTAGCTAAATTTGTTAGTTTGATAAGAGTCACACCTGTGGCAGAGGTATACCTCTACTTCAGATGCCTGTGCATTACTACCTTCAGTGCTTCTAATACGTTTTCTTCCAGACGCCATCAGGATGCTGGTTGATAAACTGTAAAATGAAACAGAAATTATATAAAATATTGCAAGGCCTGAGAGGTCACCAGAAAAGGTAAAAACTTGGATGAATGGTTTTTGTGCAGTGATGATGACATTTCTGGAGTAGTACCCAGATATACCAACTGAGCAAAAAGCGTAATTTCATATGAATGATTGACAAAATTTATATTATATAATCTGTTGATTAAAACTGTAAAATTACCCTTCTATTGGTTATATTGCAGTGGACATTTTTCCGAATATAGTGCTTAAAACCTATATAACCTGAAATATATCACCAAAGGATCTTGGTCTCCTATAGGGTGGTTTCTGTATTTGAGAGACGTAAGGGTCAATCTAGGTCATGTTAGTGTGCATTGCTAATAAAAGGCAGTGAAAAGTTCTTTATTTGAGGAAAATTCCTGTTACACTGCTGGCACTGGCAGGTCACCAGCATGCATTATTATGAAACATTTTGAATGTTTAAAAACAAGAATGTCACATGACTTTGTGATTCCTTGCAAGTATAAAAAGAAAAATTGGATACAAGATTTTCAACCTTTCCCATTGCTGACCAGATAGATGTGCATTGGTCTTGCACTGATCAATGCATATATACTAGCTGCAGGCCTTCATACTTAGACACATGTTGACCTTGGACTAATGACCTTTGACCTCCATGAAAACCAAGAGGGACTGTCTACAGTTACAAAGGGCTACCTACTGTATACCAAGTTTAAATTACCAGCAAGTTTTAGTTATATCAATGTTTACAAGCCAAAGCGTCACACACGCCATCACCAACGCATAGGCCTACTGTAGATGCCTTTAACAAGGAATAAAAAAAAAATTAATAAATTTAAACTAACCATCTGATAATGTCGATGATGCCATGATTAGGACTAGGCCTATTTACTATTTATACTAATTAATGGTGATATATGCACTGCAACTCGGCACCCCAGAACTTCCTGTACAAAATTTAGCCAAGGTTTCAACTCCAAAATGCAAACATAAAAGGTATTAATATTGTTAGCCGACTAAACAATTTGGTGACATTCATCAACATATTTACTGTACACAGTTTGGCCTAACTTCACTTTAGTCAAACTATTCTACTGTACTAACTGGTCTACTAAGGGCAGCATAACATAATATAATCCACATGAAACAGAACGACTATCTTTATCCACATTTATTGGCGGAGTTACCGTTGGCCTAGGGCCCTAGGCTACAGCAACATTGTACAGCCCACGAGTATGCAGTCTCCCTCTGTATTATTTAATATACGTCTAGCCTACTGTATATGCCTACCTATACCGTATACGTTTCGCCTAACGTACTGCATACACATGCTGCTTATGCCCATAGCCTATACCTGACGATCGCTCAGTGTGAATCACAGATTCAAAACTTTTCCTCATTTGCGTAATTTTAAGAGGACGATGAACTTCTTTCATGTGAATACTTCAAGTAAAATGACTATAGTTTCTTATAATGAACTACAGTTACGAAATTGTAAGTAATTATACCGTTTTTTGAAGTACAATCTTTGACTTACGGTATTTTTGTGTTCCATGGTTCAGTCGTTGTATCCACTGCATGCCCGGCAATTCAAACGCATGCCGACGAGGTTGCGTACAACTACTCAGTTAGTGGTATTTTTACTCAAATGAATATTAACGTTAAACACGACTTGTCTAAAAATAAATTCCATATGAGTATTTCGGCTTTGTTACGGATCTTGTCTTTACTCAGATTGAGTAAATAAAAATTATTGTGAGTATATTTACTATTTTGGTGAATAGATTTATTACAGTCGATCGTATTTCGATTATATTACTCAAAAGCGTATTATAAAACGCATTTACCGAAACACGTATTTAGAAGCACTCACAAATAAATGTGAAGTGAGTAGCTTTATGATATGAAGTGAGTGTTTCGATCATTTACTCGTCATACTGCATATTTAAACTCACTAAAGCGTCCAATATTTTTTCAGTGTACAGTCATTTCAATGTCTGAGGATGAGGAGCAGGAAAGTTTGTTTCGAACTGCCTGCGCTGCAGACTAATCAGAGTGAATCGGCATCGGATGTTGTCGTAAATGACGAATTAGGTGTAGGCCAATCACACGAGGTTAAACGAGTGTTATCCAAGTTCACTGATGTCCTGACTGATGTACCTGGCAAAACTGATGTTCTCAAATGTGACATCAAGTTAACTACTGATAAGCCAATCAAAGCAAAGCCTTACCCAGTACCACTCTCGATGCGAGATTCGTTACAAGAGGAAGTTAGGAAAATGATTGACATGGGAGTCATTGAACCTTCAAACTCACCTTATAGTTCACCTGTGGTGTTGGTACCTAAACCTGATGGTACGAAGAGATTCTGCGTGGATTATAGGAAGCTCAATAAAGTAACCACGTATGAAGCTGAACCTATGCAAACCATGACAGAGATATTCTCGGAATTGTCGAATGACAAGTACTTCAGTCGAATCGATCTAACGAAGGGATATTGGCAGGTTGAAATGACACAGTCAGCAAAAGAGAAGACTGCCTTTGTGACACCAGATGGGTTATGGCAATTTAAAACGATGCCCTTTGGATTGGTTGGGGCACCGGCAGTTTTCACTAGGTTAATGAGAACCATTTTGAGGGATGTGCCAAATGTTGTCAATTATCTGGATGATATTTTGATTCATACCGAGACATGGGATGAGCATGTAGAGTGTTTGGAGTTGTTGTTTCAGACGTTGAGAGAGAGCGGACTGACAGCTCGTCCGAGTAAGTGTGAAATAGGGTTCACTAAATTGGAGTTCTTGGGCCACACAGTTGGAAACGGGAAGTTGGGCCCGAAGCAGAGTACCCTTGATAAAATCAAAAACGCTCCAAAACCCGAGACGAAAACCCAAGTCAGGTCGTTTCTTGGTCTCACGGGGTATTACAGAGACTATATACCAAACTACTCTGCACTAGTTGCCCCACTGTCGGACCTGACGAGGAAGGGTTCACCCAATAGAGTGATTTGGGGAAGCGCCCAGGACAAGGCGTTCAATGATCTGAAGCGAGCGCTTATTAGTCCACCCCTTCTCAGGCTTCCTGATGTAAATAAGCAATTTGTTCTGAGGACCGATGCATCCGATGTAGGGATAGGTGCGGTCCTACTACAGGAACATGAAGGAGAGTTTTTTTCCAGTAGCGTATGCTAGTAGAAAGTTATTGGAGAGGGAAAGAAATTATTCAGTGATTGAGAGAGAATGCCTAGGATTAGTTTGGGCAGTACAGAAATTCCATGTATATCTGTACGGAAGTGAGTTCGTCTTACAGACTGATCACGAACCACTCACTTATTTAAATAGAGCGAAGTTGCTGAACTCAAGAATTATGAGATGGGCATTAGTACTACAAGAGTATAGATTCAGACTAGAATCAATCAAAGGAAAGTACAATGTTGGTGCAGATTATATGAGCCGAATGTAAGCGGGTTATTCATTCATTTAATCAGATGTAGATGTGTTAATTGTAACACTATTGATTGTTGTTATGCTATCATACATTTATGATTGACATAGTTTTGTCGGATTATAGAATTGTTTATAGTTTATAGAATTTGACATTTATGGGATTGTTAGTTTGAGTATTTTAAGATGGTTATCAATATTCATTAGTTATGTTTAATTTAAAGTTGCATACACGTCCATTTATAGATGAAATATTTAAAATATTTATCTTAAAGGGGGAGTAATTGTCACGAACGACTTTATTCATTGTACGTGTATTCAGTATATGCTGGTCAGGGTGATAAGTAGGTCACTCGTCGTGACTGACAACTTGTGCGTTTTTTCTGGAAGCGTCGAGAAATGATGGCGCTATTCGGTATTAGCGAGTACAAATTCCCAGACCATACGGGAAGTTATTTTTAGCAGGTGACCGGATATCGTCGACCAATGAACGTTGAACTATCAGTCGTATCTTCGAGACATGGATGATTCTCGATGTTTTTCCGTCAGGATTCCGGGAAAAGAACTTTCGGGAGATTAAACCCGGCTATATATAAGAAGAGATATTTTCGGTGATGAGGAGTTTAGTTCAGAGTTTTCCGATCTATTGTAAAAAGAAATTCATCTGAGATAAAAGAATAATCGAGACGACGGACGGAGGAACCGGTGGACTGTTTGTTTATTAGATTGGTGCGTCGTTTAACCGGGACAGGCGTGACTTCGGCAGAGTTTTTCGGAGTTCACCCAGGAGGAAGCCATCCTTGGGATACAAACGTTGAGTCGAATTGGACCAGCGGGGAACGGTTTTGCTCCTGACCAAGTCACGGGATACCAGCCTACGAGGGAGCCTAATCCCGACATCGTTGTTGGTGACGCAAGGAGGTCAGAACAGCTACGAAAGGAACCGAGAGCCGGCACGCGCCGCGTAAGATAAGTTAAGTAATCTTTTAAAAATTTAACGGCCGTATAATATTGTAAAATCTGTCTGTAATATTCCAAATTTCTAGTACCAATAATCCTTGTACAAATCAGTAGAGATCGTATCATTGTAAATATATCGTTTTGTTAACTTTCAGAAACATCTCAGTAGTCTTTTGGTCCTTTGAGTTTACTTCCCTGAATCTATCTAAAACTTTTATTTTTATCGGCCTTGAAGGCCAAAGGAAAAACCCGGGGTCGCAACAGAGGAGGCGCTAGAAGGTGCCATTTTGTTTTATCCCACGGAAGTTGTGACAGGTACCGATCATTAGAATGTGCGGTACCGAACAATCGAATGAGCGGAACCGATAAATCGAATGTGCGGTTCCGAACAAACGAATGTGCGGTACCGATAAATCGAATGATCGGTACCGATCAATAGAATGTTCGGTACCGATCAATCGAATGTGCGGTACCGATCAATAGAATGTGCGGTACCGATCAACAGAATCTGCGGTACCGATGAAACGAATGTGCGGTACCGATTGAACGAATGTGCGGTATCGATAAATCGAATGTGCGGTGCCGAACAACCGAACAATAGAATGTGCGATACCGATAAAACAAATGTGTTGTACCGATCAATATAATGTGCGGTACCGATAAATCGAATGTGCGGTACCGATCAAAAGAATGTTCGGTACCGATCAATAGAATGTGCGGTACCCATAAATCGAATGTGCGGTACCGATAAAACGAATGTGAGGTACCTATTGAACGAATGTGCGGTATCGATAAATCGAATGTGTGGTACCGATCAATAGAATGTGCGGTACCGATAAATAGAATGTGCGGTACCGATGAAACGAATGTGCGGTACCGATAAATCGAAAGCTCGGTACCTATCAGTCTAATGTGAGGTACCGATCAATCGAATGTGCGGTACCGATCAATAGAATGTGCGGTACCGACAATCAAATGTGCGGTACCGATCAATCGAATGTGCGGTACCGATAAAACGAATGTGCGATACCGATAAAACAAATGTGTGGTACCGATCAATCGAATGTGCGGTACCGATAAAACGAATTTGCGGTACCCAACAATCGAATGTGCTCTACCAAACAATATAATGTGCGGTTCCGAACAATCGAATGTGCGATACCGATAAAAAAAATGTGTGGTACCGATCAATATAATGTGCGGTACCGATCAATCGAATGTGCGGTTCCGAACAATCGAATGTGCGATACCGATAAAACAAATGTGTGGTACCGATGAATATAATGTGCGGTACCAATAAATCGAATGTGCTGTACCGAACAATCGAATATGCTGTACCGAACAATATAATATGCGGTAATTATAAATCGAACGTGCTGTACCAATCAATGGAATGTGCGGTACCGAATAATCGAACAATTGAATGTTCGGTACCGATCAATATAATGTGCTGTACCGAACAATCGAATGAGCGGAACCGATAAATCGAATGTGCGGTTCCGAACAATAGAATGTTCGGTATCGATAAATAGAATGTGCGGTACCGATCAAAAGAATGTGGGGTGCCGATAAATAGAATGTGCGGTACCAATAAAACGAATGTGCGGTACCGATTGAACGAATGTGCGGTATCGATAAATCGAATGTGCGGTACCGATTAATCGAATGTGCGGTCCCGATAAAACGAATGTGCGGTACCGACCAATGGAATGAGCGGTATCGATAAATCGAATGTGCGGTTCCGAACAATCGAATGTGCGATACCGATAAAACAAATGTGTGGTACCGATCAATATAATGTGCGGTACCGATAAATCAAATGTGCTGTACCGAACAATCGAATGTGCTGTACCGAACAATATAATATGCGGTAATGATAAATCGAATGTGCGGTACCAATCAATGGAATGTGCGGTACCAAATAATCGAACAATCGAATGTTCGGTACCGATCAATAGAATGTGCTGTACCGAACAATCGAATGAGCGGAACCGATAAATCGAATGTGCGGTTCCGAACAACCGAACAATAGAATGTGCGATACCGATAAAACAAATGTGTTGTACCGATCAATATAATGTGCGGTACCGATAAATCGAATGTGCGGTACCGATCAAAAGAATGTTCGCTACCGATCAATCGAATATGCGGTATCGATCAATAGAATGTGCGGTACCGATAAAACGAATGTGCGATACCGATCAAACAAATGTGTGGTACCGATCAATATAAAGTGCGGTACAGATAAATCGAATTTGCGGTACCGAACAATCGAATGTGCTGTACCAAACAATATAATGTGCGGTACCGAACAATCGAATTTGCTGTACCTAACAATCGAATGGGCGGAACCGATCAATCGAATGTGCGGTACCGAACAATCGAACAATCGAATGTTCGGTACCGATCATTAGAATGTGCGGTACCGAACAATCGAATGAGCGGAACCGATAAATCGAATGTGCGGTTCCGAACAAACGAATGTGCGGTACCGATAAATCGAATGATCGGTACCGATCAATAGAATGTTCGGTACCGATCAATAGAATGTGCGGTACCGATCAACAGAATCTGCGGTACCGATGAAACGAATGTGCGGTACCGATTGAACGAATGTGCGGTATCGATAAATCGAATGTGCGGTACCGATAAATCGAACGTACGGTACCGATCAATCGAATGTGCGGTACCGATCAATCGAATGTGCGGTATCGATAAATCGAATGTGCGGTACCGATCAATCGAATGTGCGGTACCGATAAAACGAATGTGCGGTACCTATTGAACGAATGTGCGGTACCGATCAATCAAATGTGCGGTACCGATCAATCGAATGTGCGGTACCGATAAAACGAATGTGCGATACCGATAAAACAAAGGTGTGGTACCGATCAATATAAAGTGCGGTACAGATAAATCGAATGTGCGGTACCCAACAATCGAATGTGCTCTACCAAACAATATAATGTGCGGTACCGAACAATCGAATGTGCTGTACCTAACAATCGAATGGGCGGAACCGATAAATCGAATTTGCGGTTCCGAACAATAGAATGTTCGGTATCGATCAATAGAATGTGCGGTACCGATCAAAAGAATGTGCGTTGCCGATAAATAGAATGTGCGGTACCAATAAAACGAATGTGCGGTACCGATTGATAGAATATGCGGTATCGATAAATCGAATGTGCGGTTCCGAACAATCGAATGTGCGATACCGATAAAACAAATGTGTGGTACCGATCAACAGAATCTGCGGTACCGATAAAACGAATGTGCGGTGCCGATTGAACGAATGTGCGGTATCGATAAATCGAATGTGCGGTACCGATAAATCGAATGTTCGCTACAGATCAATAGAATGTGCGGTATCGATCAATAGAATGTGCGGTACCGATAAAACGAATGTGCGATACCGATAAAACAAATGTGTGGTACCGATCAATATAAAGTGCGGTACAGATAAATCGAATTTGCGGTACCGAACAATCGAATGTGCTGTACCAAACAATATAATGTGCGGTACCGAACAATCGAATGTGCTGTACCTAACAATCGAATGGGCGGAACCGATCAATCGAATGTGCGGTACCGAACAATCGAATGTTCGGTACCGATCAATAGAATGTGCGGTACCGAACAATCGAATGAGCGGAACCTATAAATCGAATGTGCGGTTCCGAACAAACGAATGTGCGGTACCGATAAATCGAATGATCGGTACCGATCAATAGAATGTTCGGTACCGATCAATCGAATGTGCGGTACCGATCAATAGAATGTGCGGTACCGATCAAGAGAATCTGCGGTACCGATAAAACGAATGTGCGGTACCGATTGAACGAATGTGCGGTATCGATCAATCGAATGTGCGGTACCGATAAATCGAATGTACGGTACCGATCAATCGAATGTGCGGTACCTATTGAACGAATGTGCGGTACCGACAATCAAATGTGCGGTACCGATCAAAAGAATGTTCGCTACCGATCAATAGAATGTGCGGTATCGATCAATAGAATGTGCGGTACCGATAAAACGAATGTGCGATACCGATAAAAGAAATGTGTGGTACCGATCAATATAAAGTGCGGTACAGATAAATCGAATTTGCGGTACCGAACAATCGAATGTGCTGTACCAAACAATATAATGTGCGGTACCGAACAATCGAATTTGCTGTACCTAACAATCGAATGGGCGGAACCGATCAATCGAATGTGCGGTACCGAACAATCGAACTATCGAATGTTCGGTACCGATCATTAGAATGTGCGGTACCGAACAATCGAATGAGCGGAACCGATCAATCGAATGTGCGGTTCCGAACAAACGAATGTGCGGTACCGATAAATCGAATGATCGGTACCGATCAATAGAATGTTCGGTACCGATCAATCGAATGTGCGGTACCGATCAATAGAATGTGCGGTACCGATCAACAGAATCTGCGGTACCGATAAAACAAATGTGCGGTGCCGATTGAACGAATGTGCGGTATCGATAAATCGAATGTGCGGTACCGATAAATCGAATGTTCGCTACCGATCAATAGAATGTGCGGTATCGATCAATAGAATGTGCGGTACCGATAAAACGAATGTGCGATACCGATAAAACAAATGTGTGGTACCGATCAATATAAAGTGCGGTACAGATAAATCGAATTTGCGGTACCGAACAATCGAATGTGCTGTACCAAAAAATATAATGTGCGGTACCGAACAATCGAATGTGCTGTACCTAACAATCGAATAGGCGGAACCGATCAATCGAATGTGCGGTACCGAACAATCGAACAATCGAATGTTCGGTACCGATCATTAGAATGTGCGGTACCGAACAATCGAATGAGCGGAACCGATAAATCGAATGTGCGGTTCCGAACAAACGAATGTGCGGTACCGATAAATCGAATGATCGGTACCGATCAATAGAATGTTCGGTACCGATCAATCGAATGTGCGGTACCGATAAATCGAATGTGCGGTACCGATCAACAGAATCTGCGGTACCGATGAAACGAATGTGCGGTACTGATTGAACGAATGTGCGGTATCGATAAATCGAATGTGCGGTACCGATAAATCGAATGTACGGTACCGATCAATCGAATGTGCGGTACCGATCAATCGAATGTGCGGTATCGATAAATCGAATGTGCGGTACCGATCAATCGAATGTGCGGTACCGATAAAACGAATGTGCGGAACCTATTGAACGAATGTGCGGTACCGATCAATCAAATGTGCGGTACCGATCAATCGAATGTGCGGTACCGATAAAACGAATGTGCGATACCGATAAAACAAAGGTGTGGTACCGATCAATATAAAGTGCGGTACAGATAAATCGAATGTGCGGTACCCAACAATCGAATGTGCTCTACCAAACAATATAATGTGCGGTACCGAACAATCGAATGTGCTGTACCTAACAATCGAATTGGCGGAACCGATAAATCGAATTTGTGGTTCCGAACAATAGAATGTTCGGTATCGATCAATAGAATGTGCGGTACCGATCAAAAGAATGTGCGGTGCCGATAAATAGAATGTGCGGTACCAATAAAACGAATGTGCGGTACCGATTGATAGAATGTGCGGTATCGATAAATCGAATGTGCGGTTCCGAACAATCGAATGTGCGATACCGATAAAACAATTGTGTGGTACCGATCAATATAATGTGCGGTACCGATAAATCGAATGTGCTGTACCGAACAATCGAATGTGCTGTACCGAACAATATAATATGCGGTAATCATAAATCGAATGTGCGGTACCAATCAATGGAATGTGCGGTACCGAATAATCGAACAATCGAATGTTCGGTACCGATCAATAGAATGTGCTGTATCGAACAATCGAATGAGCGGAACCGATAAATCGAATGTGCGGTTCCGAACAACCGAACAATAGAATGTGCGATACCGATGAAACGAATGTGCGGTACCGATTGAACGAATGTGCGGTATCGATAAATCGAATGTGCGGTACCGATCAAAAGAATGTTCGGTACCGATCAATAGAATGTGCGGTACCCATAAATCGAATGTGCGGTACCGACAAAACGAATGTGAGGTACCTATTGAACGAATGTGCGGTATCGATCAATCGAATGTGTGGTACCGATCAATAGAATGTGCGGTACCGATAAATAGAATGTGCGGTACCGATAAAACGAATGTGCGGTACCGATAAATCGAAAGCACGGTACCTATCAGTCTAATGTGAGGTACCGATCAATCGAATGTGCGGTACCGATCAATAGAATGTGCGGTACCGATCAATCGAATGTGCGGTACCGATAAAACGAATGCGCGATACCGATAAAACAAATGTGTGGTACCGATCAATATAAAGTGCGGTACAGATAAATCGAATTTGCGGTACCGAACAATCGAATGTGCTGTACCTAACAATCGAATGGGCGGAACCGATAAAGCGAATGTGCGGTTCCGAACAATCGAATGTCCGATACCGATAAAATAAATGTGTGGCACCGATCAATATAATGTGCGGTACCGATAAATCGAATGTGCGGTTCCGAACAATCGAATGTGCGATACCGATTAAACAAATGTATGGTACCGATCACTATAATGTGCGGTACCGATAAATCGAATGTGCGGTACCGAACAATCGAATGTGCTGTAGCGAACAATATAATGTGCGGTACCGATAAATTTATTGTGCGGTACCGATCAATCGAATGTGCGGTACCGAACAATCGAACAATCGAATGTTCGGTACCGATCAATAGAATGTGCGGTACCGAACAATCGAATGAGCGGAACCAATAAATCGAATGTGCGGTTCCGAACAATCGAATGTGCGATACCGATAAAACAAATGTGTTGTACCGATCAATACAATATGCGGTACCGATAAATCGAATGTGCGGTACCGATAAAACGATTGTGCGGTACCTATTAAACGAATGTGCGGTATCGATAAATGGAATGTGCGGTACCGATAAATCGAATGTGCGGTACCTATCAGTCGAATGTGAGGTACCGATAAAACCAATGTACGGCACCGATCAATCCAATGTGCGGTATCGATAAAACGAATGTGCGGTATCGATAAATAGAATGTGCGGTACCTATCAGTCGAATGTGAGGTACCGATAAATCGATTGTACGGCACCGATCAAACGAATGTGCAGTACCGATAAAGCGAATGTGCGGTATCGATAAATCGAATGTGCGGTACCGATCAATCGAATGTTCGGTACCGATCAATCGAATGTGCGGTACCGATAAAACGAATGTGCGGTACCGTTAAAACAAATGTGTCTTACCGATCAATATAATGTGTGGTATAGATAAATCGAATGTGCGGTACCGACCAATAGAAGGTGCGGTACCGATCAATAGAATGTGCGGAACCCATACATCGAATCTGCGGTACCGATAAAACGAATGTGCGGTACCGATTGAACGAATGTGCGGTATTGATAAATTGAATGTGCGGTACCGATATATAGAATGTACGGCACCGATAAATCGAATGTGCGGTTCCGATAAACCGAATGTGCGATATCGATAAATCGAATGTGCGGTACCGATCAATCGATTGTGCGGTACCGATCAATCGAATGTGCGGTACCGATCAATCGAATGTGCGGTACCGATAAACGAATGTGCGGTATCGATAAATCGAATGTGCGGTACCGATCAATCGATTGTGCGGTACCGAACAATCGATTATGCGGTACCGATCAATCGAATGTGCGGTACCGATCAATCGAATGTGCGGTACCGAACAATCGAACAATCGAATATTCGGTACCTATAAGTCGAATGTGCTGTACCGAACAATCGAATGTGCGGTGCCGATGAATCGAATGTGCGGTACTGATCAATCGAATGTGAGGTACCGAAAAATGAAATGTGCGGTACCGATAAATCGAATGAACGGTACCGATCAATAGAATGTTCGGTACCGATCAATCGAATGTGCGGTACCGATCAATAGAATGTGCGGTACCGATCAACAGAATCTGCGGTACCGATAAAACGAATGTGCGGTACCGATTGAACGAATGTGCGGTATCAATAAATCGAATGTGCGGTACCGATAAATCGAATGTACGGTACCGGTCAATCGAATGTGCGGTACCGATCAATCGAATGTGCGGTATCGATAAATCGAATGTGCGGTACCGATCAATCGAATGTGCGGTACCGATAAAACGAATGTGCGGTACCTATTGAACGAATGTGCCGTATCGATCAATCAAATGTGCGGTACCGATCAATCGAATATGCGGTACCGATAAAACGAATGTGCGATACCGATAAAACAAAGGTGTGGTACCGATCAATATAAAGTGCGGTACAGATAAATCGAATTTGCGGTACCCAACAATCGAATGTGCTCTATTAAACAATATAATGTGCGGTTCCGAACAATCGAATGTGCGATACCGATAAAAAAATGTGTGGTACCGATCAATATAATGTGCGGTACCGATCAATCGAATGTGCGGTTCCGAACAATCGAATGTGCGATATCGATTAAACAAATGTATGGTACCGATCACTATAATGTGCGGTACCGATAAATCGAATGTGCGTTACCGAACAATCGAATGTGCTGTAGCGAACAATATAATGTGCGGTACCGATAAATTTATTGTGCGGTACCGATCAATCGAATGTGCGGTACCGAACAATCGAACAATCGAATGTTCGGTACCGATCAATAGAATGTGCGGTACCGAACAATCGAATGAGCGGAACCGATAAGTCGAATGTGCGGTTCCGAACAATCGAACAATCGAATGTGCGATACCGATAAAACAAATGTGTTGTACCGATCAATACAATATGCGGTACCGATAAATCGAATGTGCGGTACCGATAAAACGATTGTGCGGTACCTATTAAACGAATGTGCGGTATCGATAAATGGAATGTGCGGTACCGATAAATCGAATGTGCGGTACCTATCAGTCGAATGTGAGGTACCAATAAATCGATTGTACGGCACAGATCAATCGAATGTGCAGTACCGATAAAGCGAATGTGCGGTATCGATAAATCGAATGTGCGGTACCGATCAATCGAATGTGCGGTACCGATAAAACGAATGTGCGATACCGTTAAAACAAATGTGTGTTACCGATCAATATAATGTGTGGTATAGATAAATCGAATATGCGGTACCGATCAATAGAATGTGCGGAACCCATACATCGAATCTGCGGTACCGATAAAACGAATGTGCGGTACCGATTGAACGAATGTGCGGTACGGATAAACGACTGTGCGGTATCGATAAATCGAATGTGTGGTACCGATCAATATAAAGTGCGGTACAGATAAATCGAATTTGCGGTACCGAACAATCGAATGTGCTGTACCAAACAATATAATGTGCGGTACCGAACAATCGAATGTGCTGTACCTAACAATCGAATAGGCGGAACCGATCAATCGAATGTGCGGTTCCGAACAATCGAATGTGCGATACCGATAAAAAAAATGTGTGGTACCGATCAATATAATGTGCGGTACCGATAAATCGAATGTGCTGTACCGAACAATCGAATGTGCTGTACCGAACAATATAATATGCGGTAATCATAAATCGAATGTGCGGTACCAATCAATGGAATGTGCGGTACCGAATAATCGAACAATCGAATGTTCGGTACCGATCAATAGAATGTGCTGTATCGAACAATCGAATGAGCGGAACCGATAAATCGAATGTGCGGTTCCGAACAACCGAACAATAGAATGTGCGATACCGATAAAACAAATGTGTTGTACCGATCAATATAATGTGCGGTACCGATAAATCGAATGTGCGGTACCGATCAAAAGAATGTTCGGTACCGATCAATAGAATGTGCGGTACCCATAAATCGAATGTGCGGTACCGATAAAACGAATGTGAGGTACCTATTGAACGAATGTGCGGTATCGATCAATCGAATGTGTGGTACCGATCAATAGAATGTGCGGTACCGATAAATAGAATGTGCTCTACCAAACAATATAATGTGCGGTACCGAACAATCGAATGTGCTGTACCTAACAATCGAATGGGCGGAACCGATAAAGCGAATGTGCGGTTCCGAACAATCGAATGTGCGATACCGATAAAAAAATGTGTGGTACCGATCAATATAATGTGCGGTACCGATCAATCGAATGTGCGGTTCCGAACAATCGAATGTGCGATATCGATTAAACAAATGTATGGTACCGATCACTATAATGTGCGGTACCGATAAATCGAATGTGCGTTACCGAACAATCGAATGTGCTGTAGCGAACAATATAATGAGCGGTACCGATAAATTTATTGTGCGGTACCGATCAATCGAATGTGCGGTACCGAACAATCGAACAATCGAACAATCGAATGTTCGGTACCGATCAATAGAATGTGCGGTACCGAACAATCGAATGAGTGGAACCGATAAATCGAATGTGCGGTTCCGAACAATCGAACAATCGAATGTGCGATACCGATAAAACAAATGTGTTGTACCGATCAATACAATATGCGGTACCGATAAATCGAATGTGCGGTACCGATAAAACGATTGTGCGGTACCTATTAAACGAATGTGCGGTATCGATAAATGGAATGTGCGGTACCGATAAATCGAATGTGCGGTACCTATCAGTCGAATGTGAGTTACCGATAAAACCAATGTACGGCACCGATCAATCCAATGTGCGGTACCGATAAAACGAATGTGCGGTATCGATAAATCGAATGTGCGGTACCTATCAGTCGAATGTGCGGTACCAATAAATCGATTGTACGGCACAGATCAATCGAATGTGCAGTACCGATAAAGCGAATGTGCGGTATCGATAAATCGAATGTGCGGAACCGATCAATCGAATGTGCGGTACCGATAAAACGAATGTGCGATACCGTTAAAACAAATGTGTGTTACCGATCAATATAATGTGTGGTATAAATAAATCGAATATGCGGTACCGATCAATAGAATGTGCGGAACCCATACATCGAATCTGCGGTACCGATAAAACGAATGTGCGGTACCGATTGAACGAATGTGCGTTACCGATAAACGACTGTGCGGTATCGATAAATCGAATGTGCGGTACCGATCAATCGATTGTGCGGTACCGAACAATCGATTATGCGGTACCGATCAATCGAATGTGCGGTACCGATCAATCGAATATGCGGTACCGAACAATCGAACAATCGAATATTCGGTACCGATAAGTCGAATGTGCTGTACCGAACAATCGAATGTGCGGTACCGATGAATCGAATGTGCGGTACCGATCAATCGAATGTGAGGTACCGATAAATCAAAGGTGCGGTACCGATAAGTCGAATGTGCTGTACCGAACAAACGAATGTGCGGTACCGATAAATCGAATGTGCGGTACCGATCAATAGAATGTTCGGTACCGATCAAAAGAATGTGCGGTACCGATCAATAGAATGTGCGGTACCGATGAACAGAATCTGCGGTACCGATAAAACGAATGTGCGGTACCGATTGAACGAATGTGCGGAATCGATAAATCGAATGTGCGGTACCGATCAATCGAATGTCCGGTACCGATCAATCGAATGTGCGGTATCGATAAATCGAATGTGCGGTTCCGAACAATCGAATATGCGATACCCATTAAACAAATGTGTGGTACCGATCAATATAATGTGCGGTACCGATAAATCGAATGTGCGGTACCTATTGAACGAATGTGCGGTATCGATAAATCGAATGTGCACTTCCGATAAATAGCATGTACGGCAAAGATCAATCGAATGTGCGGTACCGATAAAACGAATGTGCGGTATCGATAAATCGAATGTGCGGTACCGATCAATCGAATGTGCGGTACCGATCAATCGAATATGCGGTACCGATCAATCGAATGTGCGGTACCGATAAATCGAATGTGCTGTACCAAACAATATAATTTGCGGTACCGATAAATCGAATGTGCGGTACCGATAAATAGAATGTGCGGTTCCGAGCAATCGAAACATCGAATGTGAGGTACCGATAAATCGAATATGCGGTACCGAACAATCGAATGTGCTGTACTTAACAATCGAATGGGCGGAACCGATAAAACGAATATTCGGTTCCGTTCAATCGAACAATCGAATGTGCGATACCGATTAAAAAAAAATGTGTGGTACCGATCAGTATAATGTGCGGTACCGATAAATCGAATGTGCGGTACCGAACAATAGAACAATCGAATGTTCGGTAACGATCAATAGAATGTGTGGTACCGATCAATAGAATGTGCGGTACCGATAAATAGAATGTGCTCTACCAAACAATATAATGTGCGGTACCGAACAATCGAATGTGCTGTACCTAACAATCGAATGGGCGGAACCGATAAAGCGAATGTGCGGTTCCGAACAATCGAATGTGCGATACCGATAAAAAAATGTGTGGTACCGATCAATATAATGTGCGGTACCGATAAATCGAATGTGCGTTACCGAACAATCGAATGTGCTGTAGCGAACAATATAATGTGCGGTAAAGATAAATTTATTGTGCGGTACCGATCAATCGAATGTGCGGTACCGAACAATCGAACAATCGAACAATCGAATGTTCGGTACCGATCAATAGAATGTGCGGTACCGAACAATCGAATGAGTGGAACCGATAAGTCGAATGTGCGGTTCCGAACAATCGAACAATCGAATGTGCGATACCGATAAAACAAATGTGTTGTACCGATTAATACAATATGCGGTACCGATAAATCGAATGTGCGGTACCGATAAAACGATTGTGCGGTACCTATTAAACGAATGTGCGGTATCGATAAATGGAATGTGCGGTACCGATAAATCGAATGTGCGGTACCTATCAGTCGAATGTGAGTTACCGATAAAACCAATGTACGGCACCGATCAATCCAATGTGCGGTACCGATAAAACGAATGTGCGGTATCGATAAATCGAATGTGCGGTACCTATCAGTCGAATGTGCGGTACCAATAAATCGATTGTACGGCACAGATCAATCGAATGTGCAGTACCGATAAAGCGAATGTGCGGTATCGATAAATCGAATGTGCGGTACCGATCAATCGAATGTGCGGTACCGATAAAACGAATGTGCGATACCGTTAAAACAAATGTGTGTTACCGATCAATATAATGTGTGGTATAAATAAATCGAATATGCGGTACCGATCAATAGAATGTGCGGAAACCATACATCGAATCTGCGGTACCGATAAAACGAATGTGCGGTACCGATTGAACGAATGTGCGGTACCGATAAACGACTGTGCGGTATCGATAAATCGAATGTGCGGTACCGATCAATCGATTGTGCGGTACCGAACAATCGATTATGCGGTACCGATCAATCGAATGTGCGGTACCGATCAATCGAATGTGCGGTACCGAACAATCGAACAATCGAATATTAGGTACCGATAAGTCGAATGTGCTGTACCGAACAATCGAATGTGCGGTACCGATGAATCGAATGTGCGGTACCGATCAATCGAATGTGAGGTACCGATAAATCAAAGGTGCGGTACCGATAAGTCGAATGTGCTGTACCGAACAAACGAATGTGCGGTACCGATAAATCGAATGTGCGGTACCGATCAATAGAATGTTCGGTACCGATCAAAAGAATGTGAGGTACCGATCAATAGAATGTGCGGTACCGATGAACAGAATCTGCGGTACCGATAAAACGAATGTGCGGTACCGATTGAACGAATGTGCGGTATCGATAAATCGAATGTGCGGTACCGATCAATCGAATGTCCGGTACCGATCAATCGAATGTGCGGTACCGATAAAACGAATGTGCGATACCGTTAAAACAAATGTGTGTTACCGATCAATATAATGTGTGGTATAAATAAATCGAATATGCGGTACCGATCAATAGAATGTGCGGAACCCATACATCGAATCTGCGGTACCGATAAAACGAATGTGCGGTACCGATTGAACGAATGTGCGGTACCGATAAACGACTGTGCGGTATCGATAAATCGAATGTGCGGTACCGATCAATCGATTGTGCGGTACCGAACAATCGATTATGCGGTACCGATCAATCGAATGTGCGGTACCGATCAATCGAATGTGCGGTACCGAACAATCGAACAATCGAATATTAGGTACCGATAAGTCGAATGTGCTGTACCGAACAATCGAATGTGCGGTACCGATGAATCGAATGTGCGGTACCGATCAATCGAATGTGAGGTACCGATAAATCAAAGGTGCGGTACCGATAAGTCGAATGTGCTGTACCGAACAAACGAATGTGCGGTACCGATAAATCGAATGTGCGGTACCGATCAATAGAATGTTCGGTACCGATCAAAAGAATGTGAGGTACCGATCAATAGAATGTGCGGTACCGATGAACAGAATCTGCGGTTCCGAACAATCGAATATGCGATACCCATTAAACAAATGTGTGGTACCGATCAATATAATGTGCGGTACCGATAAATCGAATGTGCGGTACCTATTGAACGAATGTGCGGTATCGATAAATCGAATGTGCACTTCCGATAAATAGCATGTACGGCAAAGATCAATCGAATGTGCGGTACCGATAAAACGAATGTGCGGTATCGATAAATCGAATGTGCGGTACCGATCAATCGAATGTGCGGTACCGATCAATCGAATATGCGGTACCGATCAATCGAATGTGCGGTACCGATAAATCGAATGTGCTGTACCAAACAATATAATTTGCGGTACCGATAAATCGAATGTGCGGTACCGATAAATCGAATGTGCGGTTCCGAGCAATCGAAACATCGAATGTGAGGTACCGATAAATCGAATATGCGGTACCGAACAATCGAATGTGCTGTACTTAACAATCGAATGGGCGGAACCGATAAAACGAATATTCGGTTCCGTTCAATCGAACAATCGAATGTGCGATACCGATAAAAAAAAATGTGTGGTACCGATCAGTATAATGTGCGGTACCGATAAATCGAATGTGCGGTACCGAACAATCGAACAATCGAATGTTCGGTATACCGATAAATCGAATGTGCGGTTCCGAACAATCGAATGTGCGATACCGATAAAACAAATGTATGGTACCGATCAGTATAATGTGCGGTACCGATAAATCGAATGTGCGGTACCGAACAATCGAACAATAGAATGTTCGGTAACGATCAATAGAATGTGCGGTACCGAACAATCGAGTGACCGGAACCGATAAATCGAATGTGCGGTACCGAACTATCGAATGTGCTGTACCGATCAATATAATGTGCGGTACCGATAAATCGAATGTGCGGTACCGATCAATAGAATGTTCGGTATCGATCAATAGAATGTGCGGTATCGATCAATAGAATGTGCGGTACCCATAAATCGAATGTGCGGTACCGATAAAACGAATGTGCAGTACCCATAAATAGAATGTTGCGGTACCGATAAATAGAATGTGCGGTACCGATCAATCGAATATGCGGTACCGATGAAACGAATGTGCGGTACCATATCCATCGAATGTGCGATACCGATCAATCGAATGTTCAGTACCAATAAATCGAATGTACGGTACCGATCCACCGATGTGCAATACCGATATATCGAATGTTCAGGACCGGTTTACCGAATGTGCGATACCAATCAATCAAATGTGCGATACCGATCAATCGAATATGCGATACCGATCAATCGAATGTTCGATACCGATCAATCGAATGTACGGTACCGATAAATCGAATGTGCGATACTGATCAATTGAATGTGGGGTTCCGATCAATCGAATGTGCGATACCGATCAATGGTATGTGCGATACCGATCAATCAAATGTGCGGTACCTATCAATCGAACGTGAGGTACCGAACAGTCGAATGTTTGGTACCGATCAATAGAATGTGCGGTATTGATCAATTGAATGTGGGAAACCGATCATTAGAATGTGCGGTATCGATAAATCAAATGTGCGTGACTGATTGATTGAATGTGCGGTACTGATAAATAGAAATTGCGGTACCGATAAATCGAATGTGCGGTACTGATCAATCGAATGTTCGGTACCGATAAAACAAATGTGCAGTACCGAACAATGGAATGTGCGATACCGATCCATCGATTGTTCGATACCGATCAATTAATTGAGCGGTACCGATAAATCGAATGTGCGATACCGATGAATTGAATGTGGGGTACCGATCAATCGATCGTGTGGTACCGAAAAATCGAATGTTCGATACCGAACAATAGTATGTGCGATGCCTATCAATCGAATGTGTGGTACCTATCAATCGAATGTGCGATACCGAACAATCGAATGTTCGGTACCGATCAATAGAACGTGCGGTACCGAAGAATTGAATATGCGATACCGATCATTAGAATGTGCGGTACCGATAAATTTATTGTGCCGTACCGATCATTCGCATGTGCGATACCGATCAATCGATTGTGCGGTACCGACCAATCGAATGTGCGGTACCGATAAATAGAATGTGCGCTACCGATAAAAAAAATGTGTGGTACCGATCAGTATAACGTTCGGTACCGATAAATCGAATGTGCGGTACCGAACAATTGAACAATCGAATGTTCGGTACAGATAAATCGAATGTGCGGTTCCGAACAATCGAATGTGCGATACCGATAAAACAAATGTATGGTACCGATCAGTATAATGTGCGGTACCGATAAATCGAATGTGCGGTACCGAACAATTGGACAATGGAATGTTCGGTACCGATCAATAGAATGTGCGGTGCCGATCAATCGAATGTTCGGTACCGATCAATAAATTATGCGATACCTATCAATTGAATGTGCGTTACCGATAAATCGAATGTGTGATACCGATCAATCGAATGTGCGGTACAGAAAAATCGAATGTGCGGTACCGATCATTAGAATGTGCGGTACCGATAAATCGAATGTGCGATACCGATCAATTGATTGTGCTTACCTATAATCGAATGTGCGGTACCGATAAACAGAATGTGTGATACCGATCAATCGAATGTGCGGTCTAGAAAAATCGAATGTGCGGTACCGATCATTAGAATGTGCGGTACCGATAAAACAAATGTGCGGTACCGAAGAATGGAATGTGCGGTACCGATCGATCGAATGTGCGGTACCGAACAATCTAATGTTCGGTACCGATCAATCGAATGTGCGATACCTATCAATCGAATGTGCGGTACCGAACAATGGAATGTGCGATACCGATCATTAGAATGTGCGGTACAGATAAATCGAATGTGCGATACGGATCAATTGATTGTGCTTACCTATAATCGAATGTGCGGTACCGTTAAATCGAATGTGCGGAACCGATCAATCGAGAGGAGAAAAAAAATATATATATATATATTTTTCTCCTATTAGGCTGCCCAAATTTTTCAGGACTTTTGCCCGAATTTCTTGTCCTCTGGAAATATGGGGGAGGGGCAGTCTGCCCCCTGCCCCACCCGCCTCGTACGCCAATAATGTACGGTACCGATAAATCGAATGTACGGTACCGATAAATTGAATGTACGGTACCGATAAATCGAATGTTCGGTACCGATCAATCGAATGTGCGATACCTATCAATCGAATGTGCGGTACCGAACAATCGAATGTGCGGTACCGATCATTAGAATGTGTGGTACAGATAAATCGAATGTGCGGTACCGATCATTAGAATGTGCGGTACCGATAAATCGAATGTGCGATACCGATCAATTGATTGTGCGGTACCGATAAACAGAATGTGTGATACCGATCAATCGAATGTGCGGTCTAGAAAAATCGAATGTGCGGTACCGATAAATCGAATGTGCGGAACCGATCAATCGAATGTGCGGTGCCGATCAATCGAATGTGCGATACCTATCAATCGAATGTGCGGTACCGAACAATCGAATGTGCGCTACCGATAAATCGAATGTGCGCTACCGATAAAAAAAATGTGTGGTACCGATCAGTATAACGTTCGGTACCGATAAATCGAATGTGCGGTACCGAACAATTGAACAATCGAATGTTCGGTACAGATAAATCGAATGTGCGGTTCCGAACAATCGAATGTGCGATACCGATAAAACAAATGTATGGTACCGATCAGTATAATGTGCGGTACCGATAAATCGAATGTGCGGTACCGAACAATTGGACAATGGAATGTTCGGTACCGATCAATAGAATGTGCGGTGCCGATCAATCGAATGTTCGGTACCGATCAATAAATTATGCGATACCTATCAATTGAATGTGCGTTACCGATAAATCGAATGTGTGATACCGATCAATCGAATGTGCGGTACAGAAAAATCGAATGTGCGGTACCGATCATTAGAATGTGCGGTACCGATAAATCGAATGTGCGATACCGATCAATTGATTGTGCTTACCTATAATCGAATGTGCGGTACCGATAAACAGAATGTGTGATACCGATCAATCGAATGTGCGGTCTAGAAAAATCGAATGTGCGGTACCGATCATTAGAATGTGCGGTACCGATAAAACAAATGTGCGGTACCGAAGAATGGAATGTGCGGTACCGATCGATCGAATGTGCGGTACCGAACAATCTAATGTTCGGTACCGATCAATCGAATGTGCGATACCTATCAATCGAATGTGCGGTACCGAACAATGGAATGTGCGATACCGATCATTAGAATGTGCGGTACAGATAAATCGAATGTGCGATACGGATCAATTGATTGTGCTTACCTATAATCGAATGTGCGGTACCGTTAAATCGAATGTGCGGAACCGATCAATCGAGAGGAGAAAAAAAATATATATATATATATTTTTCTCCTATTAGGCTGCCCAAATTTTTCAGGACTTTTGCCCGAATTTCTTGTCCTCTGGAAATATGGGGGAGGGGCAGTCTGCCCCCTGCCCCACCCGCCTCGTACGCCAATAATGTACGGTACCGATAAATCGAATGTACGGTACCGATAAATTGAATGTACGGTACCGATAAATCGAATGTTCGGTACCGATCAATCGAATGTGCGATACCTATCAATCGAATGTGCGGTACCGAACAATCGAATGTGCGGTACCGATCATTAGAATGTGTGGTACAGATAAATCGAATGTGCGGTACCGATCATTAGAATGTGCGGTACCGATAAATCGAATGTGCGATACCGATCAATTGATTGTGCGGTACCGATAAACAGAATGTGTGATACCGATCAATCGAATGTGCGGTCTAGAAAAATCGAATGTGCGGTACCGATAAATCGAATGTGCGGAACCGATCAATCGAATGTGCGGTGCCGATCAATCGAATGTGCGATACCTATCAATCGAATGTGCGGTACCGAACAATCGAATGTGCGCTACCGATAAATCGAATGTGCGGTACCGATAAAACGAATGTGCGGTACCGATCAATCGAATGTACGGTACCGATCAATCGTATGTGCGGTACCGATCAATCGAATGTTCGATACCGGTGAATCGAATGTACGGTACCGATCAATCGAATGTGCGGTACCGAACAATCGGATGTTCGGTCCCGATCAATAAAATGTGAGGTACCGATCAATTGAATGTGCGGTACCGAACAATCGAATGTTCGGTACCGATAAAACGAATGTGCGGTACCGATCCATCGAATGTGCGATACCGATCAATCGAATGTGTGATAACGATAAATAGAATGTGCGGTACCGATACCCCGAATGTGCGGTGCCGATAAATCGAATGTGCAGTACCGATCAATCGAATGTGCGGTACCGATTAATCGAATGTTCGGTACCGATCAATCGAATGTGCGTAACCGTTAAACCGAAAGTGCGGTACCGAACAATCGAATGTGCGGTACTTATAAAACGAAAGTGCGGTACCGATAAAACGAATGTTCGATACCGATCAATCGAACGTGCGCTGCCGATAAATAGAATGTGCGGTACCGATCAATAGAATGTGCGCTACCGATCAATCGGATGTGCGGTACCGATCAATCGATAGTGCGGTACCGACCAATCGAATGTGCGGTACCGATCAATAGAATGTGCGGTACCGATAAATAGAATGTGCGGTACCGATCAATAGAATGTGCGGTACCGATAAATCTAAAGTGCGGTACCGATAAAACGAATGTGCAGTACCGATCAATCGAATGTGCGGTACCGATTAATCGAATGTTCGATACTGATCAATCGAATGTGCGTAACCGTTAAAACGAAAGTGCGGAACCGAACAATGGAATGTGCGGTACCGATCAATCGAATGTGCGCTACCGATAAAACGTATGTGCGATACCGATCAATCGAACGTGCGGTGCCGATAAATAGAATGTGCGATACCGATCAATTGGATGTGCGGTACCGATCAATCGAATGTGCGGTACCGATCAATCGAATTTGCGGTACCGATCAATCGAATGTGCCGTACCGAGCGACCGAATGTGCGGTACCGATAAATATAATGTTCCGGACCGATCAAACGAATGTTCGGTACCAATAAATAGAATGTGCGGTACCAATAAATAGAATGTACGGTACCGATAAAACGAATATGCGGTACCGAACAATGGAATGTGCGGTACCGATCAATGGAATGTGCGGTACCTAACAATCGAATGTTCGGTACCGATACATCGAATGTGCGGTACCGAAAAATCGATTGTTCGGTACCGATCAATCGATAGTGCGATACCTATCAATCGAATGTGCGGTACCGAACAATCGAATGTGCGGTACCGAACAATCGAATGTGCGGTACCGATAATTCGAATGTACGGTACCGATAAAACGAATGAGTGGGTACCGATCAATCGAATGTGCGATACCGATCAATCGAATGTGCGGTACCGATCAATCGAATGTGCCGTACCGATCTAACGAACGATACTGAACAATCGAAAGTGCGTTACCTATCAATCGAATTTCCAGTACCTATAAATAGAATGAACGATGCCGATAAATCGAATGTTCGGAACCGATAAATAGAATGTGCGGTACCGATCAACCGAATGTGCGGTGCCCATAAATCGAATGTGCGGTACCGATAAATAGAATATGCGGTACCGATCAATCGAATGTTCCGTACCGATCAATCGAATGTGCGGTACCGTCAAAACGAATGTGCGGTACCGAACAATGGAATGTGCGGTACCGATCAATAGAATGTGCCGTACCGAGCGACCGAATGTGCGGTAACGATTAATCGAATGTTCCGTTCCGATCAATCGAATGTGCGGTACCGATAAAACGAATGTGCGGTACCGCACAATGTAATGTGCGGTACGGATCGATCGAATGTGCGGTACCGAAAAATCGATTGTTCGGTACCGATCAATCGATAGTGCGATACCTATCAATCGAATGTGCGGTACCGAACAATCGATTGTGCGGTACCGAACAATCGAATGTGAGGTAGCGATAATTCGAATGTGCGGTAGCGATAAAACGAATGAGTGGGTACCGATCCATCGAATTTGCGATACCGATCAATCGAATGTGCGGTACCGATCAATCGAATGTGCGGTACCGATCATAGAATATGCGGTACCGATCAATCGAATGTGCCGTACCGATGAATGGAATGTGCGGTGCCGATACATCGAATGTGGGGTACCGATCAATCAAATGTGCGGTACCGAAAAATCGAATGTTCGATACCAATAAATCCTATGTGAGGTACCGATAAATAGAATACGCGGTACCGATCAATCGAATGTTCCGTACCGATCAATCGAATGTGCGGTACCGTCAAAACAAATGTGCGGTACCGAACAATGGAATGTGCGGTACCGATCAATAGAATATGCGGTACCGATCAATCGAATGTGCGGTGCCGATAAATCGAATGTGCCGTACCGAACGACCGAATGTGCGGTAACGATAAATCGAATGTTCCGTTCCGATCAATCGAATGTGCGGTATCGATAAAACGAAAGTGCGGTACCGCACAATGGAATGTGCGGTACCGATCGATCGAATGTGCGGTACCGATCAATAGAATATGCGGTACCGATCAATGGAATGTGCGGTACCGATCAATAGAATATGCGGTACCGATCAATCGAATGTGCGGTGCCGATCAATCGAATATGCGGTACCGATAAATCGAATGTGCGGTGAGGATCAATCGAATGTGCGGTACCGATCAATCGAATGTGCGATACCGATAAATCGAATGTGCGGTACCGATAAATCGAATGTGCGGTACCGATTCACCGAATGTGCGGAGCCCATAATTCGAATGTGCAGGACCGGTTAATGAAATGTGCGATACCGATAAATCGAATGTGCGGTACTGATAAATCGAATGTGCGGTACCGATCAATCGAATGTGCGGTACCGATAATACGAATGTGAGGTGCCGATCAATCGAATGTGCGGTACCGATCAATCAAATGTGCGGTACCGAAAAATCGAATGTTCGATACCGATAAATCCTATGTGCGGTACCGATAAATAGAATATGCGGTACCTATCAATCGAAAATGCGGTACCGATCAATAGAATATGCGGTACCGATCAATCGAATGTGCCGTACCGATCAATCGAATGTGTGGTACCTATAGTTATCAATCGAATGTTCGGTACCCATAAATAGAATGTACGGTACCAATAAATAGAATGTACGGTACCGATAAAACGAATATGCGGTACCGAACAATGGAATGTGCGGTACCGATCAATGGAATGTGCGGTACCTAACAATCGAATGTTCGGTACCGATACATCCAATGTGCGGTACCGAAAAATCGATTGTTCGGTACCGATCAATCGATAGTGCGATACCTATCAATCGAATGTGCGGTACCGAACAATCGAATGTGCGGTACCGAACAATCGAATGTGCGGTACCGATAATTCGAATGTACGGTACCGATAAAACGAATGAGTTGGTACCGATCAATCGAATGTGCGAAACCGATCATTTGAATGTGCGGTACCGATCAATCGAATGTGCCGTACCGATCTAACGAACGATACTGAACAATCGAAAGTGCGGTACCTATCAATCGAATTTCCAGTACCTATAAATAGAATGAACGATGCCGATAAATCGAATGTTCGGAACCGATAAATAGAATGTGCGGTACCGATCAACCGAATGTGCGGTGCCCATAAATCGAATGTGCGGTACCGATAAATAGAATATGCGGTACCGATCAATCGAATGTTCCGTACCGATCAATCGAATGTGCGGTACCGTCAAAACGAATGTGCGGTACCGAACAATGGAATGTGCGGTACCGATCAATAGAATGTGCCGTACCGAGCGACCGAATGTGCGGTAACGATTAATCGAATGTTCCGTTCCGATCAATCGAATGTGCGGTACCGATAAAACGAATGTGCGGTACCGCACAATGTAATGTGCGGTACGGATCGATCGAATGTGCGGTACCGAAAAATCGATTGTTCGGTACCGATCAATCGATAGTGCGATACCTATCAATCGAATGTGCGGTACCGAACAATCGATTGTGCGGTACCGAACAATCGAATGTGCGGTACCGATAATTCGAATGTGCGGTAGCGATAAAACGAATGAGTGGGTACCGATCCATCGAATTTGCGATACCGATCAATCGAATATGCGGTACCGATCAATCGAATGTGCCGTACCGATGAATGGAATGTGCGGTGCCGATACATCGAATGTGGGGTACCGATCAATCAAATGTGCGGTACCGAAAAATCGAATGTTCGATACCAATAAATCCTATGTGAGGTACCGATAAATAGAATACGCGGTACCGACCAATCGAATGTTCCGTACCGATCAATCGAATGTGCGGTACCGTCAAAACAAATGTGCGGTACCGAACAATGGAATGTGCGGTACCGATCAATAGAATATGCGGTACCGATCGATCGAATGTGCGGTGCCGATAAATCGAATGTGCCGTACCGAGCGACCGAATGTGCGGTAACGATAAATCGAATGTTCCGTTCCGATCAATCGAATGTGCGGTATCGATAAAACGAAAGTGCGGTACCGCACAATGGAATGTGCGGTACCGATCTATCGAATGTGCGGTACCGATCAATAGAATATGCGGTACCGATCAATGGAATGTGCGGTACCGATCAATAGAATATGCGGTACCGATCAATCAAATGTGCGGTAGAAAAATCGAATGTTCGATACCAATAAATCCTATGTGCGGTACCGATAAATAGAATACGCGGTACCGATCAATCGAATGTTCCGGACCGATCAATCGAATGTGCGGTACCGTCAAAACGAATGTGCGGTACCGAACAATGGAATGTGCGGTACCGATCAATAGAATATGCGGTACCGATCAATCGAATGTGCGGTGCCGATAAATCGAATGTGCCGTACCGATTGAACGAATGTGCGGTACCGATAAACGACTGTGCGGTATCGATAAATCGAATGTGCGGTACCGATCAATCGAATGTGCCGTACCGAGCAACCGAAAGTGCGGTACCGATAAATGGAATGTTCTCTATCGATCAATCGAATGTGCGGTACCGATAAAACGAATGTGCGGTACCGAACAATGGAATGTGCGGTACCGATCGATCGAATGTGCGATACCGATAAATCGAATGTGCGGTACCGATAAATCGAATGTGCGGTACCGATTCACCGAATGTGCGGAGCCCATAATTCGAATGTGCAGGACCGGTTAATGAAATGTGCGATACCGATAAATCGAATGTGCGGTACTGATAAATCGAATGTGCGGTAACGATCAATCGAATGTGCGGTACCGATAATACGAATGTGAGGTGCCGATCAATCGAATGTGCGGTACCGATCAATCAAATGTGCGGTACCGATAAATCGAATGTTCGATACCGATAAATCCTATGTACGGTACCGATAAATAGAATATGCGGTACCTATCAATCGAAAATGCGGTACCGATCAATAGAATATGCGGTACCGATCAATCGAATGTGCGGTACCGATCAATCGAATGTGCCGTACCGATCAATCGAATGTGCGGTACCTATAGTTATCAATCGAATGTTCGGTACCAATAAATAGAATGTACGGTACCAATAAATAGAATGTACGGTACCGATAAAACGAATATCCGGTACCGATAAATCGAATGTTCGGAACCGATAAATAGAATGTGCGGTACCGATCAACCGAATGTGCGGTGCCCATAAATCGAATGTGCGGTACCGATAAATAGAATATGCGGTACCGATCAATCGAATGTTCCGTACCGATCAATCGAATGTGCGGTACCGTCAAAACGAATGTGCGGTACCGAACAATGGAATGTGCGGTACCGATCAATAGAATGTGCCGTACCGAGCGACCGAATGTGCGGTAATGATTAATCGAATGTTCCGTTCCGATCAATCGAATGTGCGGTACCGATAAAACGAATGTGCGGTACCGCACAATGTAATGTGCGGTACCGATCGATCGAATGTGCGGTACCGAAAAATCGATTGTTCGGTACCGATCAATCGATAGTGCGATACCTATCAATCGAATGTGCGGTACCGAACAATCGATTGTGCGGTACCGAACAATCGAATGTGCGGTACCGATAATTCGAATGTGCGGTAGCGATAAAACGAATGAGTGGGTACCGATCCATCGAATTTGCGATACCGATCAATCGAATATGCGGTACCGATCAATCGAATGTGCCGTACCGATGAATGGAATGTGCGGTGCCGATACATCGAATGTGGGGTACCGATCAATCAAATGTGCGGTACCGAAAAATCGAATGTTCGATACCAATAAATCCTATGTGAGGTACCGATAAATAGAATACGCGGTACCGACCAATCGAATGTTCCGTACCGATCAATCGAATGTGCGGTACCGTCAAAACAAATGTGCGGTACCGAACAATGGAATGTGCGGTACCGATCAATAGAATATGCGGTACCGATCGATCGAATGTGCGGTGCCGATAAATCGAATGTGCCGTACCGAGCGACCGAATGTGCGGTAACGATAAATCGAATGTTCCGTTCCGATCAATCGAATGTGCGGTATCGATAAAACGAAAGTGCGGTACCGCACAATGGAATGTGCGGTACCGATCTATCGAATGTGCGGTACCGATCAATAGAATATGCGGTACCGATCAATGGAATGTGCGGTACCGATCAATAGAATATGCGGTACCGATCAATCAAATGTGCGGTAGAAAAATCGAATGTTCGATACCAATAAATCCTATGTGCGGTACCGATAAATAGAATACGCGGTACCGATCAATCGAATGTTCCGGACCGATCAATCGAATGTGCGGTACCGTCAAAACGAATGTGCGGTACCGAACAATGGAATGTGCGGTACCGATCAATAGAATATGCGGTACCGATCAATCGAATGTGCGGTGCCGATAAATCGAATGTGCCGTACCGATTGAACGAATGTGCGGTACCGATAAACGACTGTGCGGTATCGATAAATCGAATGTGCGGTACCGATCAATCGAATGTGCCGTACCGAGCAACCGAAAGTGCGGTACCGATAAATGGAATGTTCTCTATCGATCAATCGAATGTGCGGTACCGATAAAACGAATGTGCGGTACCGAACAATGGAATGTGCGGTACCGATCGATCGAATGTGCGATACCGATAAATCGAATGTGCGGTACCGATAAATCGAATGTGCGGTACCGATTCACCGAATGTGCGGAGCCCATAATTCGAATGTGCAGGACCGGTTAATGAAATGTGCGATACCGATAAATCGAATGTGCGGTACTGATAAATCGAATGTGCGGTACCGATCAATCGAATGTGCGGTACCGATAATACGAATGTGAGGTGCCGATCAATCGAATGTGCGGTACCGATCAATCAAATGTGCGGTACCGATAAATCGAATGTTCGATACCGATAAATCCTATGTACGGTACCGATAAATAGAATATGCGGTACCTATCAATCGAAAATGCGGTACCGATCAATAGAATATGCGGTACCGATCAATCGAATGTGCGGTACCGATCAATCGAATGTGCCGTACCGATCAATCGAATGTGCGGTACCTATAGTTATCAATCGAATGTTCGGTACCAATAAATAGAATGTACGGTACCAATAAATAGAATGTACGGTACCGATAAAACGAATATCCGGTACCGAACAATGGAATGTGCGGTACCGATCAATGGAATGTGCGGTACCTAACAATCGAATGTTCGGTACCGATCAATCGAATGTGCGATATCAATCAATCAAAATTGCGGTACCGATAAATCGAAAGTGCGATACCTATCAATCGAATGTGCGGTACCGAAAAATAGAATGTGCGGTACTGATAAATCGAATGTGCGGTACCGATAAATCGAATGTGCGGTACCGATAAATCGAATGTGCGGTACCGAACAATAGAATGTGCGGAACCGATCAATCGAATGTGCGGTACCGATAAATCGAATGTACGGTACCGAACAATCGAATGTGCTGTACCAAACAATCGAATGTGCGGTACCGATAATTCGAATACGCGGTACCGAACAATCGAACAATCGAATGTGCGGGACCGATCAATCGAATTTCGTTATCGATAAATCGATTGTGCGGTACCGATCAATCGAATGTGCGGTACATATAAAACGAATGTGCGGTACCGATAATTCGAATGCGCTGTAACGATAAATGGAATGTGCGGTACCGATCAATCGAATGTTCGGTATCGATAATTCGAATGTGCGGTACCGATAAATCGAATGTGCGGTACCGATCACTCGAATGTGCCTTACCGATCAATCGAATGTGCGGTACATAACAATCGAATGTTCGGTACCGATCAATCGAATGTGCGATACCAATCAATCGAAATTGCGGTTCCGATAAATCGAAAGTGCGATACCTATCAATCGAATGTGCGGTACCGATAAATCGAATGTGCGTTACGGAACAATCGAATGTGCCGTACCGATTAATCGAATGTGCGGTACCGATCAATCGAATGTGCGGTACCGATAAATCGAATGCGCTGTACCGATGAATCGAATGTGCGGTACCTATGAATCGAATGTGCGATACCGATCAATCGAATGTGCGGTACCGAAAAATCTAATGTGTGGTACCGATCATTAGAATGTGCGGTACCGATAAATTGAATGTGCGATACCAATCAATTGATTGTGCGGTACCTATAAATCGAATGTGCGGTACCGATAAATAGAATGTGCGGTACTGATTAATCGAATGTTCGCTACCGATTTATCGGGTGTGCGGTACCGATAAATCGATTGTGCCGTACCGATCATTCGAATGTGCGATACATATCAATCGATTGTGCGGTACCGATAAAACCGATAAATGGATTGTGCGGTACCGATCATTCGAATGTGCGATACATATCAATCGATTGTGCGGTACCGATCAATCGAATGTGCGGTACCGATAAATAGAATGTGCGCTACCGATCAATCGAATGTGCGGTACCGAAATAAACGAATGAGGGGGTACCGATCAATAGAATGTGCGATACCGAACAATCGAACGAACGATACTGAACAATCGAATGTGCGGTACCTATCAATCGAATGTGCAGTACCTATAAATAGAATGAACGATGCCTATAAATCGAATGTTCGGAACCGATAAATAGAATGTTCCGTACCGATCAATCGAATGTGCGGTACCTATCAATCGAATGTTCGGTACCAATAAATAGAATGTGCGGTAACAATAAATAGAATGTACGATACCGATAAAACGAATATGCGGTACCGAACAATAGAATGTGCGGTACCGATTAACCGAATGTGTTGTGCCGATAATTCGAATGTGCAGGACCGGTTAATGAAATGTGCGATACCGATCAATCGAATGTGCGGTACCGATCTGTCGGATGTGCGGTACCGATCAATCGAATGTGCGGTACCGATAAATCGAATGTGCAGTACCGATCAATCGAATGTGCGGTACCGATAACAGGAATGTGAGGTACCGATAGAAAGAACTATACCGATAAATCCAATGTGCGGTACCGAATGTGCGATACCGATCAATCGAATGTGCTGTACAGATCAATCGAATGTGCGGTACCGATCAATAGAATATGCGGTACCGATCAATCGAATGTGCGGTACCGATCAATCGAATGTGCCGTACCGAGCGACCGAATGTGCGGTAACGATAAATCGAATGTTCCGTACCGATGAATCGAATGTGCGGTACCGATAAAACGAATGTGCGGTACCGCACAATGGAATGTGCGGTACCGATCGATCGAATGTGCGGTACCGAAAAATCGAATGTGCGGTACCGATAAATAGAATGTGCGGTACCGATAATTCGAATGTGCGGTACCGATAAAACGAATGAGTGGGTACCGATCCATCCAATGTGCGATACCGATCAATCGAATGTGCGGTACCGATCAATCGAATGTGCCGTACCGAGCGACCGAAAGTGCGGTACCGATAAATCGAATGTTCCGTATCGATCAATCGAATGAGTGGGCACCGATAAAACGAATGTGCGGTACCGAACAATGGAATGTGCGGTACCGATCGATCGAATGTGCGATACCGATAAATCGTATGTGCGGTACCGATAAATCGAATGTGCCGTACCGATTCACCGAATGTGCGGAGCCGATAATTCGAATGTGCGGTACTGATAAATGGAATGTGCGGTACCGATCAATCGAATGTGCGGTACCGATAACACGAATGTGAGGTACTGATCAATCGAATGTGCGGTACTGGTTAATGGAATGTGCGGTACCGATCAATCGAATGTGTGGTACCGATCAATCAAATGTGCGGTACCGAAAAATCGAATGTTCGATACCGATATATCCTATGTGCGGTACCGATAAATAGAATATGCGGTACCGATCAATCGAATGTGCGGTACCGATCAATAGAATATGCGGTACCGATCAATCGAATGTGTGGTACCGATCAATCGAATGTGCTGTACCGAGCGACCGAATGTGCGGTACCGATAAATCGAATGTTCCGTACCGATCAATCGAATGTGCGATACCGTCAAAACGAATGTGCGGTACCGCACAATGGAATGTGCGGTACCGCTCGATCGAATTAGCGGTACCGAACAATCGAATGTTCAGTACCGATCAATCGAATGTGCGATACCTATCAATCGAATGTGCGGTACCGAACAATCGAATGTGCGGTACCGATAATTCGAATGTCCATTCCCGATAAATAGAATGTTCGGTAACGATAAAATGAATGTGCGGTACTGATCACTCGAATGTGTAGTACCGATCAACCGAATGTGTGGTGCCAATAAATCAAATGTGCGGTACCGATAATTCCAATGTGCGGTACCGATAAATCGAATTTGCGGTGCCGATAAACAGAATGTTCGGTAACGATAAAATGAATGTGCGGTACCGATCAATCGAATGTTCGGTGCCGATAATTCGAATTTGCGGAACCGATCAATCGAATGTGCTGTACCGATCATACGAGTGTGCGGTACCAATAAATAGAATGTGCCATACCGAACAATCGAATGTGCGGTACCGATAAATAGAATGTGCGGTACCGAACAATGGAATGTGCGATACCAAAGAATCGATTGTGCGGAAACGATAAAACGAATGTGCGGTACCAATAAATCGAATGTGCGGTACCTAGCAATCGAATGAGGGGGTACCGATAAATCGAATGATGGGGCACCGATCAATCGAATGTGCGGTACCGAACAATCGAATGTGCAGTACCGATATAATCGAATGTTCCGTACCGATCGATCGAATGTGCGATACCGATAAATCGAATGTGCGGTACCGACTAATCAAAGGTACGGTACCGATCAATCGAATGTGCGGTACCGATCAATCCAATGTGCGATACCGATCAATCGAATGTGCGGAACCGATAAATCGAATGTTCGGTGCCGATCAATAGAATGTGCGGTACCGATTAATCGAATGTTCCGTACCGATCGATCGAATGTGCGATACCGATAAATCGAATGTGCGGTACCGACTAATCAAAGGTACGGTACCGATCAATCGAATGTGCGGTACCGATCAATCCAATGTGCGATACCGATCAATCGAATGTGCGGAACCGATAAATCGAATGTTCGGTACCGATCAATAGAATATGCGGTACCGATCAATCGAACAATCGAATATGCGGTACCGAACAAAAGAATATGCGGTACCGATAAATCGAATGTGCGGTACCGATAAATCTAATGTGCGGCACGATAAATCTAATGTGCGGTACCGATCAATCGAATGTGCGGTACAGATAAATAGAATGTTCGGTACCCGTAAATCGAATGAGCGGTACTGATCAATCGAATGTTCGGTACCGATAAAATGAATGCGCGTTACCGATCAATCGAATGTTCGGTGCCGAACAATCGAGTGTGCCGTAACGATAAATCGTATGTGCGGTACCGATAAATCGAATGTTCGGTACCGATAATTCGATTGTGCGGTATCGATATGTCGAATGTACGTTACCGAACAATAGACTGTGCGGTACCGATCAATCGAATGTGCGGTACCGATCAAACGAATGTGCGGTGCCGATAAATCGAATATGCGGTACCTATCAATCGAATGTGCGGTACCGATATATAGTATGTGCGACACCGATCAATAGAATGTGCGGTACCGAACAATCGAATGTGCGGTTTCGATCATTAGAATCTGCGGTACCGATAAATCGAATGTGCGATACCGATCAATTAATTGTGCGGTACCGATAAATCGAATGTGCGGTACCGATAAATCGAATGTGCAATACCGATAAATTGAATGTGCCATACCGATCAATCGAATGTGCGGTACCGATAAATCGAATGTACGGTACCGTACAATCGAATGTGCTGTACCGAACAATCACATGTGCGGAACCGATAAATCAAATGTGCGGTACCGAACAATCGAACAATCGAATGTGCGTGCGAAACCGATCAATCGAAAGTTCGGTACCGATAAATCGAATGTGCGGTACCGATAAATAGAATATGCGGTACCGATAAATAGAATGTGCAGTACCGATCAATAAAATGTGCGGTACCGATCAATCGAATGTGCGGTACCGATCAATGGAATGTGCCGTACCGATCAACCGAAATGCGGTGCCGATAAATTGAATGTGCGCTACCGATAAATCGAATGTGCGCTACCGATCAATCCAATGCACCGTACCGATCAATCGAATGTACAATACCGACTAATCAAAGGTATGGTACCGATCAATCGAATGTGCGGTACCGATCAATCGAATGTGCGGTACCGATCAATCGAATGTGCGGAACCGATAAATCGAATGTTCGGTACCGATCAATAGAATGTACGTGTCACGAACGACTGTATTCATTGTACGTGTATTCAGTATACGCTGGTCTGAGTGATAAGTAGGTCACTCGTCGTGTTCGTTCCTTCTGGAAGCGACGAGGAATAATGGCGCTATTCGATATTAGCGATTACAAATTTCCAGAACATACGGGAAGTTATTTTTAGCAGGTGACCGGATATCGTCGACCAATGAACGTTGAACTATCAGTCGTATCTTCGAGACATGGATGATTCTCGATGTTATTCCGTCAGGATTCCTGGAAAAGAACTTTCGGGAGATTAAACCCCGGCTATATATAAGAAGAGATATTTTCGGTGATTTGAAGTTTTTATCGATCTAATTATCCAGTCGAGTCAGAATTAACATGTTTTCTCAATAATCCTACGGAGGAGAATTGTGAAAAGAAATTCATCTGAGATAAAAGATTAATTATCGAGGGGACGGACGGAGGAACCGGTGGACTGTTTGTTTATCAGATTGGTGCGTCGTTTAACCGGGACAGGCGTGACTTCGGCAGAGTTTTTCGGAGTTCACCCAGGAGGAAGCCATCCTTGGGATACAAACGTTGAGTCGAATTGGACCAGCGGGGAACGGTTTTGCTCCTGACCAAGTCACGGGATACCAGCCTACGAGGGATACTCCCGACATCGTTGTTGGTGACGCAAGGAGGTCAGCACAGCTACGAAAGGAACCGAGAGCCGGCACGCGCCGCGTAAGATAAGTTAAGTAATCTTTTAAGAATTTAACGGCCGTATAATATTGTAAAATCTGTCTGTGATATTTCAAATTTCTAGTACCAAGAATCCTTGTACAAATCAGTAGAGATCGTATCATTGTTAATATATCGTTTTGTTAACTTTCAGAAACCTCTCAGTAGTCTTTTGGTCCTTTTGGTATTTTATCGGCTTTGAAGGCCAAAGGAAAACCCGGGGTCGCAACAGAAGGGGGCACTAGAAGGTGCCATTTTGCTTTATCCTACGGAGGTTGTGACAGTACGGTACCGATCAATCGAATGTGCGGAACCAATCAATAGAATGTTCGGTACCGATTAATCGAATATGCGGTACCGATCAACCGAACAATCGAATATGCGGTACCGGACAAAAGAATATGCGGTACCGATAAATGGAATGTGCGGTACCGATAAATCTAATGTGCGGTACCGATAAATCGAATATGCGGTACCGATAAATCGAATGTGCGGTACATATAAATAGAATGTTCGGTACCGATAAATCGGATGAGCGGTGCTGACAAATAGAATGTTCGGTACCGATAAAATGAATGCGCGTTACCGATCAATCGAATGTTCGGTGCCGAACAATCGAGTGTGCGGTACCGATAAATCGAATGTGCGGTACCGATAAATCTAATGTGCGGTACCGATAAATCAAAGGTGTGGTACCGATATAGAATGGGCGGTACCGATAAATCGAATGTGCGGTACCGAACAATCAAATGTGCTGTTCCGTACAAACGAATGTGCGGAGCCGATAATTCGAATGTGCGATACCGAACAATCGAACAATCGAATGTGCGGTAACGATCAATCAAATGTGCGGTACCGATAAAACGATTGTGCGGTACCGATAAATGGAATGTGCGGTACCGATGAATCGAATGTGCAGTACCGATAAATGGTATGTGCGGTACCGATAAATCACATGTGCGGTACAGATCAATCAAAAATGCGATACCGATCAATCGAATGTGCGGTACCTATCAATCGAATGAGCGGTACCGATAAATAGAATGTTCGGTTCCGATCAATAGAATGTGCGGTACCGATAAATCGAAGGTGCAATACCGATCAAAAGAATATGCGGTACCGAACAATCGAATGTGCGGTACCGATCATTAGAATGTTCGGTACCCATAAATCGAATGTGCGGTACCGAGCAATCGAATGTTCGGTACCGAACTCTAGAAAGTGCGGTACCGATAAATCGAATGTGCGATACCGATCAATTGATTGTGCGGTACCGATAAATCAAATGTGCGGTACCGATCAATTGAATGTGGGGTACCGATCAATCGAATGTGTGGTACCGAACAATCGAATGTTCCATACCGATCAATCAAATATTCGATAAGGATCAATCGATTGTGCGGTACCTATCAATCGAATGTGCGGTACCGAACAATAGAATGTTCGGTACCGATCAATAGAATGTGCGGTACCGATCAATCGAACTTGCGATACCGATCAATCGATTGTAGGGTACTGATAAATCGAATGCGCTGTACCGATGAATCGAATGTGCGGTACAGATCAATCGAATGTGCGATACCGATCAATCGAATGTGCGATACCGAACAATCGAATGTGCGGTACCGATAAATCGAAAGTGCGGTACCGATCAATCGAATGCGCGGTACCTATCAATCGAATGTGCGGTACCGATCAATCGAAGGTGCGGTACCTATACATCGAATGTGCGGTACCGATAAATAGAATGTGCGGTACCGAACAACCAAATGTGCGGTATCGATAAACCGAATGTGCGATACCGATCAATTGATTGTGCGGTACCGATAAATCAAATGTGCGGTACCGATAAATTGAATGTGGGGTACCGATAAATAGAATGTGCAGTACCGATCAATAAAATGCGCGGTACCGATCAATCGAATGTGCGGTACCGATCAATGGAATGTGCCGTACCGATCAACCGAAATGCGGTGCCGATAAATTGAATGTGCGCTACCGATTAATCGAATGTGCGCTACCGATCAATCCAATGTACCGTACCGATCAATCGAATGTACGATACCGACTAATCAAAGGTATGGTACCGATGAATCGAATGTGCGGTACCGATCAATCGAATGTGCGATACCGATCAATCGAATGTGCGATACCGAACAATCGAATGTGCGGTACCGATAAATCGAAAGTGCGGTACCGATCAATCGAATGTACGGTACCTATCAATCGAATGTGCGGTACCGATCAATCGAAGGTGCGGTACCTATACATCGAATGTGCGGTACCGATAAATAGAATGTGCGGTGCCGAACAACCAAATGTGCGGTATCGATAAACCGAATGTGCGATACCGATCAATTGAATGTGCGGTACCGATAAATCAAATGTGCGGTACCGATAAATTGAATGTGGGGTACCGATCAATCGAATGTGCGGTACCGAACAATCGAATGTTCGATACCGATCAATCAAATATGCAATAAGGATCAATCGAATGTGCGGTACCTATCACTCGTATGTTCGGTACCGATAAATAGATTGTGCCGTACCGATAAAACGAATGTGCCGTACCTATCAATCGAATGTTCGGTACCGATCAATAGAATGTGCGGTACCGATAAAACGAATGTGCGGTACCGAACAATGAAATGTGCGGTACCGATCAATCGAATGTGCGGTACATAACAATCGAATGTTCGGTACCGATCAATCGAATGTGCGGTACCGAAAAATCGAATGTTCGATACCGATAAATCCTATGTGCGGAACGGATAAATAGAATGTGCGATATCGATCAATTGATTGTGCGGTATCGATCAATCGGATGTGCGGTACCGATAAATCAAATGTGCTGTACCGATGAATCGAATGTGCGGTACCGATAAATCGAATGTGCGGTACCGAAAATTCGAATGTGAGGTACCGATAAATCGAATGTGCAGGACCGATAAATCGAATGTGGGGTACCGATAAATCGAATATGCAATACCGATAAATCGAATGACCGGTATCGAACAATCGAATGTGCGGTACCGATAAATCGATTGTGCGGTACAGATCAATCGAATGTGGGGTACTTATAAATCGAATGTGCCTACCGATCAATTGAATGTGGGGCACCGATCAATCGAATGTGAGGTACCGAACAATCGAGTGTTCGATACCGATCAATCAAATATGCGATAAGGATCAATCGATTGTGCGGTACCTATCAATCGAATGTGCGGTACCAAACAATAAAATGTTCGGTACCGATCAATAGAATGTGCGGTAGCGATAAATCGAAGGTAAAAAACCGATAAATAGAATGTGCAGTACCGATCAATCGAATGTGCGGGACTGGTTAATGGAATGTGAGATACCGATGAATCGAATGTTCGGAACCGATCAATCAAATGTGCGGTACCGATAAATCGAATGTGCGGTACCGATAAATCGAATGTGGGGTACCGATCAATCGAATGTGCGGTACCGATAAAACGAATGTGCGGTACCTACCAATCGAATGTTCGGTACCGATCAATAGAATGTGCGGTACCGATAAATAGAATGTGCCGTACCGATAAAACGAATGTGCGGTACCTATCAATCGAATGTTCGGAACCGATCAATAGAATGTGCGTTACCGATAAATAGAATGTACGGTACCGATAAAAAGAATGTGCGGTACCGAACAATGAAATGTGCGGTACCGATCAATCGAATGTGCAGTACATAACAATCGAATGTTCGGTACCGATCAATCGAATGTGCGGTACCGAAAAATCCTATGTGCGGAACCGATAAATAGAATGTGCGATATCGATCAATTGATTGTGAGGTATCGATCAATCGAATGTTCTGTACCGATCAATCGAATGTTCGGTACCGATCAATCGAATGTGGGGTACCGATCAATCGAATGTGGGGTACCGATCAATCGAATGTGCGGTACCTATCAATCGAATGTGCGGTACCGATAAATCGATTGTGCGGTACCTATAAATGGAATGTGCGGTACCGATAAATAGAATGTGCGGTACCGAACAACCAAATGTGCGGTATCGATTAACCGAATGTGCGATATACCGATCAATTGATTGTGCGGTACCGATAAATCAAATGTGCGGTACCGATAAATTGAATGTGGGGTACCGATCAATCGAATGTGCGGTACCGAACAATCGAATGTTCGAAAACCGATCAATCAAATATGCGATAAGGATCAATCGAATGTGCGGTACCTATCAATCGAATGTGCGGAAGCGAACAATAGAATGTTCGGTACCGATCAATAGAATGTGCGTTACCGATATATCGAAGGTGAAAAAAACCGATAAATAGAATGTGCATTACCGATCAATCGAATGTGCGGGACTGGTTAATGGAATGTGCGATACCCATCAATCGAATGTTCGGAACCGATCAATCAAATGTGCGGTACCGATAAATCGAATGTGCGGTACCGATAAATCGAATGTGGGGTAACGATCGATCGAATGTGCGGTACCTATCAATCGAATGTGCGGTACCGATCAATCGAATGTGCGGTACCTATCACTCGAATGTTCGGTACCGATAAATAAATTTTGCCGTACCGATAAAACGAAAATGCGGTACCTATCGATCGAATGTTCGGTACCGATCAATAGAATGTGCGGTACCGATAAATAGAATGTGCCGTACCGATAAAACGAATGTGCGGTACCTATCAATCGAATGTGCGGAACCGATCAATAGAATGTGCGGTACCGATAAATAGAATGTACGGTACCGATAAAACGAATGTGCGGTACTGAAAAATGAAATGTGCGGTACCGATCAATTGAATGTGCGGTACATAACAATCGAATGTTCGGTACCGATCAATCGAATATGCAATACCGATAAATCGAATGACCGGTAGCGATAAATCGAATGTGCGGTATCGAACAATCGAATGTGCGGTACCGATAAATCGATTGTGCGGTACAGATCAATCGAATGTGGGGTACTTATAAATCGAATATGCCTACCGATCAATTGAATGTGGGGCACCGATCAATCGAATGTGAGGTACCGAACAATCGAGTGTTCGATACCGATCAATCAAATATGCGATAAGGATCAATCGATTGTGCGGTACCTATCACTCGAATGTTCGGTACCGATAAATAGATTGTGCCGTACCGATAAAACGAAAATGCGGTACCTATCGATCGAATGTTCGGTACCGATCAATAGAATGTGCGGTACCGATAAATAGAATGTGCCGTACCGATAAAACGAATGTGCGGTACCTATCAATCGAATGTGCGGAACCGATCAATAGAATGTGCGGTACCGATAAATAGAATGTACGGTACCGATAAATCGAATGTGCGGTATCGAACAATCGAATGTGCGATATCGATCAATTGATTGTGCGGTATCGATCAATCGGATGTGCAGTACCGATAAATCGAATGTGCTGTACCGATGAATCGAATGTGCGGTACCGGTAAATCGAATGTACGGTACCGAACAATCGAATGTGCGGTACCGATAAATCGAATGTGCAGGACCGATAAATCGAATGTGGGGTACCGATGAATCGAATATGCGATACCGATAAATCGAATGACCGGTAGCGATAAATCGAATGTGCGGTACCCAACAATCGAATGTGCGTTACCGAACAATCGAATGTGCGGTACCGATAAATCGAATGTGCGGTACCGAACAATCGAATGTGCGGTACCGATAAATCGATTGTGCGGTACCGATCAATCGAATGTGGGGTACTTATAAATCGAATATGCCTACCGATCAATTGAATGTGGGGTACCGATCAATCGAATGTGCGGTACCGAACAATCGAATGTTCGATACCGATCAATCAAATATGCGATAAGGATCAATCGATTGTGCGGTACCTATCAATTGAATGTGCGGTACCAAACAATAGAATGTTCGGTACCGATCAACAGAATGTGCGGTACCGATAAATCGAAGGTGAAAAAACCGATAAATAGAATATGCAGTACCGATCAATCGAATGTTCGGTACCGATCAATCAAATGTGCGGTACAGATCAATCGAATGTGCGGTACCGATCAATCGAATGTGGTGTACCGATCAATCGAATGTGCGGTACCTATCAATCGAATGTGCGGTACCGATCAATCGATTGTGCGGTACCTATAAATTGAATGTGCGGTACCGATAAATAGAATGTGCGGTACCGAACAACCAAATGTGCGGTATCGATAAACCTAATGTGCGATACCGATGAATTGATTGTGCGGTACCGATCAATCGAATGTGCGGTACCGATCAATAGAATGTGCGATACCTATCAATCGCTTGTGCGGTACCGATCAATCGAATGTGCGATACCGATAAATCGAATGTGCGGTACCGATCAATCGAATATGCGGTACCGAACAATCGAATGTTCGGTACCGATCAATCGAATGTGCGGTACCGATCAATAGAATGTGCGGTACCGATAAATAGAATGTGCCGTACCGATAAAACGAATGTTCGGTACCTATTGATCGAATGTTCGGAACCGATCAATAGAATGTGCGGTACCGATAAATAGAATGTACGGTACCGATAAAACGAATGTGCGGTACCGAACAATGAAATGTGCGGTACCGATCAATCGAATGTGCGGTACATAACAATCGAATGTTCGGTACCGATCAATTGAATGTGCGATACCAATTAATAGAATGTGCGCTACCGATAAATCGAAAGTGCGATACCTATCAATCGAATATGCGGTACCGAAAAATCGAATGTTCGATACCGATAAATCCTATGTGCGGAAACGATAAATAGAATGTGCCGTACCTATCAATCGAATGTTCGGTACTGATAAATAGAAAATGCGGTACCGATAAAACGAATGTGCGGTACCTATCAATCGAATATGCGGTACCGAACAATAGAATGTGCGGTACCCATCATTAGAATGTGCGGTACCCATAAATCGAATGTGCGGTACCGATCAATCGAATGTGCGATACCGAACAATCGATTGGGCGGTACCGATAAATCAAATGTGCGGTACCGATTAATTGAATGTGGGGTACCGATCAATCGAATGTGCGTTACCGAACAATACCGTTCAATCAAATATGCGATAAGGATCAATCGATTGTGCGGTACCTGTCAATCGAATGTGCGGTACCGATCAATAGAATGTTCGGTACCGATCAATAGAATATGGGTACCGATAAATCGAAGGTGAAAAAACCGATAAATAGAATATGCAGTACCGATCAATCGAATGTTCGGTACCGATCAATCAATTGTGCGGTACCGATAAATCGAATGTGCGGTACCGATCAATCGAATGTGGTGTACCGATCAATCGAATGTGCGGTACCTATCAATCGAATACGCTGTTCCGATGAATCGAATGTGCGGTACCGATGAATCGAATGTGCGATACCGATCAATCGAATGTGCGGTACCGATAAATTGAATATGCGGTATCGATAAATGGAATGTGCGGTACCGATAAATCGAATGTGCGGTACCGAACAACCGAATGTGGGGTACTGATAAATGGAATGTGCGGTACCGATAAATCGAACATGCGGTATCGATAAATCGAATGTGCGGCACCGATAATAGAATGTGGGGTACTGATTAATGGAATGTGCGGTACCGATCAATCGAATGTGGGGTACTGATAAATCGAATGCGCGGTACAGATGAATCAAATGTGCGGTACCGATGAATCGAATGTGCGATACCAATTAATCGAATATGCGGTACTGAAAAATCGAATATGCAGTACCGATCATTAGAATGTGCGGTACCGATAAATTGAATGTGCGATACCGATCAATTGATTGTGCGGTACCTATAAATCGTATGTGCGGTACCGATAAATAGAATTTGCGGTACCGAACAACCAAATGTGCAGTACCGATAATTCCAATGTGCGGTACCGATAAATCGAATGTGCGGTGCCGATAAACAGAATGTTCGGTAACGATAAAATGAATGTGGGGTACCGATCAATCGAATGTTCGGTGCCTATAAATCGAACTTGCGGAACCGATCAATCGCATGTGCGGTACCGATCATACGAGTGTGCGGTACCAATAAATCGAATGTGCTGTGCCGATAAATCGAAGGTGCCATACCGAACAATCGATAGTGCGGTACCGATAAATAGAATGTGTGGTACCGAACAATGGAATGTGCGGTACCAAAGAATCGATTGTGCGGAAACGATAAAACGAATGTGCGGTACCAATAAATCGAATGTGCGGTACCTAACAATCAAATGAGGGGGTACCGATAAATCGAATGAGGGGGCACCGATAAATAGAATGTGCGATACCGAACAATGGATATGCGGTACCGATCAGACGAGTGTGCGGTACCGATCAATCGAATGTGCAGTACCGATATAATCGAATGAGGGGGTACCGATAAGTCGAATGTACTGCACCGAACAGTGGAATATGCCTTATCGATCTATCCAATGTGCGGTACCGATTAATCGAATGTTCCGTACCAATCAATAGAATGTGCGATACCGATAAATAGAATGTGCGGTACCGACTAATCAAAGGTACGGTACCGATCAACCAAATGTGCAGTACCGATAATTCCAATGTGCGGTACCGATAAATCGAATGTGCGGTGCCGATAAACAGAATGTTCGGTAACGATAAAATGAATGTGGGGTACCGATCAATCGAATGTTCGGTGCCGATAAATCGAATTTGCGGAGCCGATCAATCGAATGTGCGGTACCGATCATACGAGTGTGCGGTACCAATAAATCGAATGTGCTGTGCCGATAAATCGAAGGTGCCATACCGAACAATCGATAGTGCGGTACCGATAAATAGAATGTGCGGTACCGAACAATGGAATGTGCGGTACCAAAGAATCGATTGTGCGGAAACGATAAAACGAATGTGCGGTACCAATAAATCGAATGTGCGGTACCTAACAATCAAATGAGGGGGTACCGATAAATCGAATGAGGGGGCACCGATAAATAGAATGTGCGATACCGAACAATGGAATATGCGGTACCGATCAGACGAGTGTGCGGTACCGATCAATCGAATGTTCGGTACCGATATAATCGAATGAGGGGGTACCGATAAGTCGAATGTGCTGCACCGAACAGTGGAATATGCCTTATCGATCTATAGAATGTGCGGTACCGATTAATCGAATGTTCCGTACCGATCAATAGAATGTACGATACCGATAAATAGAATGTGCGGTACCTACTAATCAAAGGTACGGTACCGATCAATCGAATGTGCGGAACCGATAAATCGAATGTTCGGTACCGATCAATCGAATGTGCGGAACCAATCAATAGAATATTCGGTACCGATTTATCGAATATGCGGTACCGATCAATCGAACAATCGATTATGCGGTACCGATCAATCGAACAATCGAATATGCGGTACCGGACAATAGAATATGCGGTACCGATAAATTGAATGTGCGGTACCAATAAATCTAATGTGCGGTACCAGAATCTAATGTGCGGTACCGATAAATCGAATGTGCGGTACAGATAAATAGAATGTTCGGTACCGATAAATCGAATGAGCGGTGCTAATAAATAGAATGTTCGGTACCGATAAAATGAATGCGCGTTAACGATCAATCGAATGTTCGGTGCCGAACAATCGAGTGTGCGGTACCGATAAATCGAATGTGCGGTACAGATAAATCGAATGTGCGGTACCGATAAATCAAATGTGTGGTATCGATAAATCGAATGGGCGGTACCGATAAATCGAATATGCGGTACCGAACAATCAAATGTGCTGTACCGAACAATCGAATGCGCGGAACCGATAAAACGAATGTGCGGTACCGATAAATCGAATGTGCGGTACCGATGAATCGAATGTGCAGTACCGATAAATCGTATGTGAGGTATCGATAAATCATATGTGCGGTACAGATCAATCAAAAATGCAATACCGATCAATCGAATGTGCGTTACCTATCAATCGAATGTGCGGTACCGAACAATAGTATGTTCGGTACCGATCAATAGAATGTGCGGTACCGATAAATCGAAGGTGCAATACCGATCAATCGAATATGCGGTACCGAACAATCGAATTTGCGGTACCGATCATTAGAATGTTCGGTACCCATAAATCGAATGTGCAGTACCGAACATTCGAATGTTCGGTACCGAACTCTAGAAAGTGCGATACCGATAAATCGAATGTGCGATGCCGATCAATTGAATGTGGGGTACCGATCAATCGAATGTGCGGTACCGAACAATCGATTGTGCGGTACCTATCAATCGAATGTGCGGTACCGAACAATAGAATGTGGGATACTGATTAATGGAAAGTGCGGTACCGATCAATCGAATGTGGGGTACTGATAAATCGAATGCGCTGTACAGATGAATCGAATGTGCGGTACCGATGAATCGAATGTGCGATACCAATTAATCGAATATGCGGTACTGAAAAATCGAATATGCAGTACCGATCATTAGAATGTGCGGTACCGATAAATTGAATGTGCGATACCGATCAATTGATTGTGCGGTACCTATAACTCGTATGTGCGGTACCGATAAATAGAATTTGCGGTACCGAACAACCAAATGTGCGGTACCGATACTTCCAATGTGCGGTACCGATAAATCGAATGTGCGGTGCCGATAAACAGAATGTTCGGTAACGATAAAATGAATGTGCGGTACCGATCAATCGAATGTTCGGTGCCGATAAATCGAACTTGCGGAGCCGATCAATCGAATGTGCGGTACCGATCATACGAGTGTGCGGTACCAATAAATCGAATGTGCTGTGCCGATAAATCGAAGGTGCCATACCGAACAATCGATAGTGCGGTACCGATAAATAGAATGTGCGGTACCTAACAATGGAATGTGCGGTACCAAAGAATCGATTGTGCGGAAACGATAAAACGAATGTGGGGTACCGATAAATCGAATGAGAGGGCACCGATAAATCGAATGTGCGCTACCGAACAATGGAATATGCGGTACCGATCAGACGAGTGTGCGGTACCGATCAATCGAATGTGCAGTACCGATATAATCGAATGAGGGGGTACCGATAAGTCGAATGTGCTGCACCGAACAGTGGAATATGCCTTATCGATCTATCCAATGTGCGGTACCGATTAATCGAATGTTCCGTACCGATCAATAGAATGTGCGATACCGATAAATATAATGTGCGGTACCGACTAATCAAAGGTACGGTACCTATCAATCGAATGTGCGGAACCGATAAATCGAATGTTCGGTACCGATCAATAGAATGTGCGGTACCGATCAATCGAATGTGCGGAACCAATCAATAGAATATTCGGTACCGATTTATCGAATATGCGGTACCGATCAATCGAACAATCGATTATGCGGTACCGATCAATCGAACAATCGAATATGCGGTACCTGACAATAGAATATGCGGTACCGATAAATTGAATGTGCGGTACCAATAAATCTAATGTGCGGTACCAGAATCTAATGTGCGGTACCGATAAATCGAATGTGCGGTACAGATAAATAGAATGTTCGGTACCCATAAATCGAACGAGCGGTGCTAATAAATAGAATGTTCGGTAACGATAAAATGAATGCGCGTTAACGATCAATCGAATGTTCGGTGCCGAACAATCGAGTGTGCGGTACCGATAAATCGAATATGCTGTGCCGATTATTCGACTTTGCGGTACCGATCAATTGAATGTGCTGTATCGATCAATAGAAAATGCGGTACCGAAAAACCGAATGTGCGGTACCGATAAATTGAATGTGCGGTACCGAACAATCGAATTTGCGGTGCCGAACAACCGAATGTGCGGTACCGATCAATGGAATATGCGCTACTGATCAACAAAATGTGCGCTACCTATAAATAGAATGTGCGGTACCGATAAATCAAATGTGCGGTACCGATAAATCGAATGTGCGGTACCGAACAATGGAATGTGCAGTACCGATGAATCGAATTTGCGGTACCGATCAATCGAATGTGCGCTACCGATCAATTCAATGTGCGGTACCGATAAAATGAATGTGCGGTACCGATCAATCGAATGTTCAGTACCGATGAATCGAATGTGCGGTAGCGATCAATCGAACAATTGAATGTGTGGTACCGAACAATCGAATGTGCGATACCGATAAATCGAATGTGCTGTACCGAACAATCGAATGTGCGGTACCGATCATTGGAATGTGCGGTACCGATCAAACGAATGTGCAGTACCTATTAATCGAATGTGCGGTACCGATCAAACGAATGTGCTGTACCGATTTATCGAATATGCGGTACCGATCAATCGAATGTGAGTTACCGATTAATCGAATGTGCAGTACCGATCAACCGAATGTGCGATACCGATCAATCGAAAGTGCGCTACCGATAATCTAAAAGTGTGGTACCAATCAATCGAATGTGCGGTACCGAACAATAGAATGTTCGGTGCCGATTATTCGACTTTGCGGTACCAATCAATTGAATGTGCTGTACCGATCAATCGAAAGTGCGGTACCGAACAATCGAATGTGCGTTACCGATAAATCGAATGTGCGGTACCGAACAATCGAATGTGCTGTACCGAACAACCGAATGTGCGGTACCGATAAATCGAATGTTCGGTACCGATCAATCGAATGTGCGTTGCCGATAAATCGAATGTGCGGTACCGATCATTCGAATGTGTCGTACTGATCAAACGAATGTGCAGTACCTATATTAATCGAATGTGCGGTACCGATCAAAGGAATGTGCGGTACCGATCAATCGAATGTGCGGTACCGATCAATCGAACGTGCAGTACCGATGAACCGAATGAGCGCTACCCATCAATCGAATATGCTGTGCCGATTATTCGATTTTGCGGTACCGATCAATTGAATGTGCTGTATCGATCAATAGAAAATGCGGTACCGAAAAACCGAATGTGCGGTACCGATAAATTGAATGTGCGGTACCGAACAATCGAATGTGCGGTACCGAACAACCGAATTTGCGGTACCGAACAACCGAATGTGCGGTACCGATCAATCGATTATGCAAAATCGTTAAATCGAATGTGCGGTACCGAACAATCGAATTTGCGGTGCCGAAGAACCGAATGTGCGGTACCGATCAATGGAATATGCGCTACTGATCAACAAAATGTGCGCTACCGATAAATAGAATGTGCGGTACCGATAAATCAAATGTGCGTTACCGATAAATCGAATGTGAGTCACCGATAAATCGAATGTGCGGTTCTGATCATTCGAGTGTGCGGGACCTATCAATCGAATGTGCGGTTCCGATCAATAGAATGTGCGGTACCGATAAATCGAATGTGCGGTACCGATAAATCGAATGTGCGGTACCGAACAATGGAATGTGCAGTACCGGTCAATCGAATGTGCGGTACCGATCAATTGAATGTGCTGTGCCGATAAATCGAATTTGCGGTACCGATCAATCGACTGTGCGCTACCGATCAATTCAATGTGCGGTACCGATAAAATGAATGTGCGGTACCGATCAATCGAATGTTCAGTACCGATGAATCGAATGTGCGGTAGCGATCAATCGAACAATTGAATGTGTGGTACCGAACAATCGAATGTGCGATACCGATAAATCGAATCTGCTGTACCGAACAATCGAATGTGCGGTACCGATCATTGGAATGTGCGGTACCGATCAAACGAATGTGCAGTACCTATTAATCGAATGTGCGGTACCGATCAAACGAATGTGCGGTACCGATTAATCGAATATGCGGTACCTATAAATCGAATGTGAGTTACCGATTAATCGAATGTGCAGTACCGATCAACCGAATGTGCGCTACCGATCAATCGAATGTGCTGTGCCGATAAATCGAATGTGCGATACCGATCAATCGAAAGTGCGCTACCGATAATCTCAAAGTGTGGTACCAATCAATCGAATGTGCGGTACCGAACAATAGAATGTTCGGTGCCGATTATTCGACTTTGCGGTACCAATCAATTGAATGTGCTGTACCGATAAATCGAATGTGCGGTACCGAACAATCGAATGTGCGGTACCGAACAACCGAAAGTGCGGTACCGATAAATCGAATGTTCGGTACCGAACAATCGAATGTGCGGTACCGAACAAACGAATGTGCGGTACCGATAAAACGAATGTTCGTTACCGAATAATTGAATGTGCGGTACCGATTAATCGAATGTGCGGTACGGGTAAATCGAATGTGCGGTACCAAACAATCGAATGTGCAGTACCGATAAATCGAATGTGCGGTAGCGATAAGTGGATTGTGCGGTACCGATCATTCGAATGTTCGATAACGATGAATCGATTGTGCGGTACCGATAAATTGAATGCGCGATACCGATAAAACGAATGCGCGGTACCGATCAATTGAATGTGGGTTAACGATCAATCGAAAGTGCGGTACCGATCAACTGAATATGCGCTACCGATAAATAGAATGTGCGGTACCGATAATTCGAATGTACGGAACCGATAAATCGAATGTGCCGTACCGATCAATCGAATGTGCGGTACAGATCAATCGAATGTGCGGTACTGATAAATTGAATGTGCGGTACCGATCAAACGAATGTTCGGTAGCTATTAACCGAATGTGCTGTGCCGATTAATATAATGTGTGGTACCAATCAATCGACTGCACGGTACCGATAAATCGAATGTGCGATACCGATTAATTGAATGAACGCAACCGAGCAAAAAATTGTGCGGTACAGATAAGTCGAATTTGCGGTACCGATCAATCGAATGTGCGGTACCGAACAATCGAATGTGCGGTACCTATCAATCGAATGTGCGGTGACGATCATAGTGAATGTGCGGTGCCGATAAATCGAATGTGCGGTAACGATAAATAGAATGTGCGGTACCTATCCATTGAATGTGCGGTACCGATCAATCGAATGTGCGGTACCGATCAATCGAACGTGCAGTACCGATCAACCGAATGTGCGCTACCGATCAATCGAATGTGCTGTGCCGATAAATCGAATGTGCGATACCGATCAATCGAAAGTGCGCTACCGATAATCTCAAAGTGCGGTACCAATCAATCGAATGTGCGGTACCGAACAATAGAATGTTCGGTGCCGATTATTCGACTTTGCGGTACCAATCATTTGAATGTGCTGTACCGATCAATCGAAAGTGCGGTACCGAACAATCGAATGTGCGTTACCGATAAATCGAATGTGCGGTACCGAACAATCGAATGTGCGGTACCGAACAACCGAATGTGCGGTACCGATAAATCGAATGTTCGGTACCGAACAATCGAATGTGCGGTACCGAACAATAGAATGTTCGGTGCCGATTATTCGACTTTGCGGTACCAATCATTTGAATGTGCTGTACCGATCAATCGAAAGTGCGGTACCGAACAATCGAATGTGCGTTACCGATAAATCGAATGTGCGGTACCGAACAATCGAATGTGCGGTACCGAACAACCGAATGTGCGGTACCGATAAATCGAATGTTCGGTACCGAACAATCGAATGTGCGGTACCGAACAAACGAATGTGCGGTACCGATAAAACGAATGTTCGTTACCGAATAATTGAATGTGCGGTACCGATTAATCGAATGTGCGGTACCGGTAAATCGAATGTGCGGTACCAAACAATCGAATGTGCAGTACCGATAAATCGAATGTGCGGTAGCGATAAGTGGATTGTGCGGTACCGATCATTCGAATGTTCGATAACGATGAATCGATTGTGCGGTACCGATAAATTGAATGCGCCATACCGATAAAACGAATGCGCGGTACCGATCAATTGAATGTGGGTTAACGATCAATCGAAAGTGCGGTACCGATCAACTGAATATGCGCTACCGATAAATAGAATGTGCGGTACCGATAATTCGAATGTACGGAACCGATAAATCGAATGTGCCGTACCGATCAATCGAATGTGCGGTACAGATCAATCGAATGTGCGGTACTGATAAATTGAATGTGCGGTACCGATCAAACGAATGATCGGTAGCTATTAACCGAATGTGCTGTGCCGATTAATATAATGTGTGGTACCAATCAATCGACTGCACGGTACCGATAAATCGAATGTGCGATACCGATTAACTGAATGAACGCAACCGAGCAAAAGAATGTGCGGTACAGATAAGTCGAATTTGCGGTACCGATCAATCGAATGTGCGGTACCGAACAATCGAATGTGCGGTACCTATCAATCGAATGTGCGGTGACGATCAATCGAATGTGCGGTGCCGATAAATCGAATGTGCGGTAACGATAAATAGAATGTGCGGTACCTATCCATTGAATGTGCGGTACCGATCAATCGAATGTGCGGTACCGATCAATCGAACGTGCAGTACCGATCAACCGAATGTGCGCTACCGATCAATCGAATGTGCTGTGCCGATAAATCGAATGTGCGATACCGATCAATCGAATGTGCGCTACCGATAATCTCAAAGTGCGGTACCAATCAATCGAATGTGCGGTACCGAACAATAGAATGTTCGGTGCCGATTATTCGACTTTGCGGTACCAATCATTTGAATGTGCTGTACCGATCAATCGAAAGTGCGGTACCGAACAATCGAATGTGCTTTACCGATAAATCGAATGTGCGGTACCGAACAATCGAATGTGCGGTACCGAACAACCGAATGTGCGGTACCGATAAATCGAATGTTCGGTACCGAACAATCGAATGTGCGGTACCGAACAAACGAATGTGCGGTACCGATAAAACGAATGTTCGTTACCGAACAATTGAATGTGCGGTACCGATTAATCGAATGTGCGGTACCGGTAAATCGAATGTGCGGTACCAAACAATCGAATGTGCAGTACCGATAAATCGAATGTGCGGTAGCGATAAGTGGATTGTGCGGTACCGATCATTCGAATGTTCGATAACGATGAATCGATTGTGCGGTACCGATAAATTGAATGCGCGATACCGATAAAACGAATGCGCGGTACCGATCAATTGAATGTGGGTTAACGATCAATCGAAAGTGCGGTACCGATCAACTGAATATGCGCTACCGATAAATAGAATGTGCGGTACCGATAATTCGAATGTACGGAACCGATAAATCGAATGTGCCGTACCGATCAATCGAATGTGCGGTACAGATCAATCGAATGTGCGGTACTGATAAATTGAATGTGCGGTACCGATCAAACGAATGTGCGGTACCGATAAATCGAATGTGCGATACCGATAAATCGAATGTTCGGTAGCTATTAACCGAATGTGCTGTGCCGATTAATAGAATGTGTGGTACCAATCAATCGACTGCACGGTACCGATAAATCGAATGTGCGATACCGATTAATTGAATGAACGCAACCGAGCAAAAGAATGTGCGGTACAGATAAGTCGAATTTGCGGTACCGATCAATCGAATGTGCGGTACCGAACAATCGAATGTGCGGTACCTATCAATCGAATGTGCGGTGACGATCAATCGAATGTGCGGTGCCGATCAATCGAATGTGCGGTAACGATAAATAGAATGTGCGGTACCTATCAATTGAATGAACGATAGCGATAAATCGAATGTGCGATACCGATTAATCCAATGTACGGTACCGACAAATCGAATGTGCGGTGCCGATAAATAGAATGTCCGCTACCGATAAAATGAATGTGCGGTACCGATCAATCGAATGTGCGGTACCGATCATTCGAATTTGTTGTACCGATATATCGAACGTGCGCTACCGATCAATCGAATGTGCGGTACCGATCAATCGAATGTGCGGTACCGATAAATCGAATGTGCAGTACCGAACAATGGAATATGCGGTACCGTACAATCGAATATGCAGTACCGATAAATCGAATGTGCGGTACCGATAAATCGATCGTGTGGTACCGATAAATCGAATGTGCGGTACCGATCATTCGAATGTTCGGTACCGATTAATCGAATGTGCGGTACCGATCTATAGAATGTCCGGTACCGATAAAATGAATGTGCGGTACCGATCAATCGAATGTGCGGTACCGATCTTTCAAATTTGTGGTACCGATATATCGAATGTGCGCTACCGATCAATCGAATGTGCGATCAATCGAATGTGCGGTACCGATAAATCGAATGTGCAGTACCGAACAATGGAATATGCGGTATCGAACAATCGAATATGCAGTACCGTTAAATCGAATGTGCGGTACCGATAAATCGATTGTGTGGTACCGATAAATCGAATGTGCGGTACCGATCATTCGAATGTTCGGTACCGATCAATCGAATGTGCTGTACAGATCAATCGAATGTGCGGTACCGATAAATCGGATGTGCGGTACTGATAAATCGAATGTGTGGTACCGTTATATCGAATGTGCGGTACCGTTGAATCGAATGTACGGTACCGTTGAATCGAATGTGCGGTACCGTTGAACAAATTGTGCGGTACCGCTGAATTGAATGTACGGTACAATTGAATCGATTACATGTGCGGTAACTATTGAATCGAATGTGCGGTATCGCCCAATCGAATGTACGGTACCGTTGGATAGAATATGCGGTACCATTAAATCGAACGTGCGTTACCGTTATATCGAATGTGCGGTACCGATAAATCGGATGTGCGGTACTGATAAATCGAATGTGTGGTACCGTTATATCGAATGTGCGGTACCGTTGAATCGAATGTACGGTACCGTTGAATCGAATGTGCGGTACCGTTGAACAAATTGTGCGGTACCGCTGAATTGAATGTACGGTACAATTGAATCGATTACATGTGCGGTAACTATTGAATCGAATGTGCGGTATCGCCCAATCGAATGTACGGTACCGTTGGATAGAATATGCGGTACCATTAAATCGAACGTGCGTTACCGTTATATCGAATTTGCGGTACCGTTTAATCGAATGAGCAGTACCAATCAATCGAATGTGCACTACCACTCAATCAAATGTGCGGTACCGTTAAATTGAAGGCGTGGTACATTTAAATCGAATGTGCAGTACTGTTCTTTCGAATGTGCGGTACCGTTGAATCGAATGTGCGGTACCGTTCAATCGAATGTGCGGTACTATAGACTCAATGGAATATGCGGTACCGTTGAATCGAACGTGCGGTACCGTTGAATCGAACGTGCATTTCGTTGAATCGAATGTGCGGTACCGTTGAATAGTATGTACGATTTGTTGAACAATTAATATTAGACTGTTCATTTAATACCCACACACATTATGGGGACCGTAAAAGTTGAAGAAAAAAATGTTTTCTAGCATTGATGACCACCTTAATCCATGCTGCTGGGAATAGTGAAAAATCTTTGTCAAACAAAATGAGAAAAAGATACCAGGGTACAACCTTTTCCTTTCTATGTATCAAACTGCATATATATAGCATATGGAACAGAACATCTTAATATGACATTCCAGTCACCCCCCCCCCCCCCTCCACCATCCTCATTCCTGGTAAAGCATGTAGTCTCATAATGCATATAGTCTAATAAAAGCATATAGTCCCATAGGGCTTGGACTCCCAACACCACCACACTTGCCCCACCCCACCCTCCACCTTATTCAAGAAAATAATAACAATATGTTTATCTAGCATTTAATATACATAACCTTAAAGTATATGCTGCTGGGAATATATCAGGGCACTTACCTTTACCTTTCTAAGACATGTCAAACTGCATCAATGTAGCATATGCAACAGCATATAGTCTTTATATGACATTCCAGTCACCACCCCCCCCCCCCCCGTTTGGAATTTGGTTCGTATTGCCGACCAATGCTCTTATAGAGTTTGTTTAAATCTAAAACATCGCAATTGTCCACACTTACACTATCTGACACGAGGAGAATCTCAGCATAGCGGACCGGATCTTTGAGCCATAACTCGTCCTCCATGCCACAGTCCCATTTTTGTTCCATAATCACCATCACTAGCATTATTACTCTTTTGTAGGTGATTCGCCGTATGCGATCTCTTTGGATCCTTCGCGCCAGCCTCGTGACTTTCATGTTCCATCCGGGAACCTCATTCTTTCTTCATGTGTCCCCTTTATGATCGCCCATGCATGTACCCTAATTATGTGTATTGTGTTAAACGTAATCTCAAAATCTGTATCATTTTTAACCAATTAAGAAAATGTGTATGTTAACTGACGTAGGGCTATTGAATTAACTTCAAAATAAATGTTCTTTTTAAGTTACAAAAGATCGCATAAGTTCTCATTTTAACAGCCTTAATCGCACAAACAGGTTTCAAAGGGAAGGTGAACACCCTTCGTTTTACCTCCCCTTAGAGCCCTCATCCACGTCGCCAGTCCAGATATACTTCATATCGAACCTCCCTACAAAGGCATGTGCGGGCAGAAATTTTTTTTTTCGTAGTACAGCGAGGGAAAGTCATGAATTATTCATGATCTTACAGAAATTTCCACCCAGTCGGGACAATTCGGTAACGGTAGTTAACACGACAAACGGTACGCAAAAGCCATGCATCAAAGCGTTCGTTAGGTTCGAACGAACAGTAGTGAATGGCGTAGAAAGGGTGACGTAGAATATGATATAATCGCAGGAAAGCAGGCGGTACGTGAAATCCGTCGGCTGCCTCGTCGTATTCGTAACAATCCAGTTAAGTTAAATACTACGAATATATGCTTCAAGAAAGATTGTTAACGAATCACAGAAAATTTCTGTAGGTGACCAACTTGCGAAAATTGAACTCTCCATGGAAGGAACACTAGTAAGATGAACAGATCTGATATGATTCTTTTCTAGCATTTGCTAACTCTAAGCTAGTTAATAAATTGTTTAGAAATGAATTATTCATTTTTCACTTGTAACATGTTGCGAACAGCACTGTTGTACAACTTTGCGCATGCTCGTGATCACGTACACTGAATCATTGGCAGAAAGTTTTTTCCATCACCTACGTACGTTGCACATGAGATTATGCTGAACGTATAAAAACCTACGAAAAAACATGACCGTAACCTTGTGTTTCTGTTCAAATGAAGATGGAATTATGAGCCTCAAAAATCTGCTCGTCCACTGTATACTCGCTTCACCATACAACGCAACCACACTTTATTGTTTTTACTAATTACACACAGTACTTATCAATCATATCGTCACACCATACAAAATACGAACTTTATTACACATCATGTACAAACGTTTAGTTGTTCGCTATTGCTTTTCGTGGCTGAGAAACAAGTAATCTGAATATTTATTAAAATATATGAATAATTCATGACTTTCCCCTCGCTGTACTACGAAAAAAATATCGCGTGCGGGCAGGTACCAACAGACGTGAGATTTAAATACCACTTAATGTTGTTACTGGCAAATTCGTTGGTATCGTTACGTTTCCTGTGTATTAGAATTATGTGAGTCTTACACAGTTTCGCATATTCACAATTGTACAGGCATTCCTCGTACATTAGAGACAAGATCCTTTTGAGAAATCACGCACAGCCTCTTCTATCAACGTTCCGATAAACCTCTCGTCATTTTTGTTTGAAATCGGTCGACAGCCCTGTTACCTTGATGACATTAACTGCTGGCTAACAACAGGCCGTCTAAGGGTAGCGAGTTTTATTACCCGTCAACGACAAATAACATGTGGCGGTATGCACGTAATTCATACAGAGCTGCATATAGAGATATATGTACGTCATTACCATGTACCATGACGTTGAGGTAGCCTATACAAACAGTACAACATGACTTATTCACCAGCGATGACTTTATTTTCGTAGGCCATGCACTCGTAAGTTGTGATTGAGCTCCAACAATACCGCAGTAACTTTGCAGCAAGTTGCAAACCGGTTTCAGAACTCGCCGTCAGTGGAACTTCAAGTTTAACTACGCGCAGATACGATGTTTGGTTTATCAAAAACTGCTCTGCCAAGCAAGCAAAGAGTAACATCTTTGAATCATTTGGATATTGACAGCGTAGATAGCATTCTTGCCACTTGGTGAGTTACTGTCGTTTGATTTTATGTTTGAAGTGACTTGAGAACACTAACTTTTTTGTTATATTCATAAATTGCAGTCTGCCCATAGGCCTAACTGTTAGATAGTTTGAACAAGAATAAACTTAATTGCAGGTCTTTTGTATCGAGAAAAAAAAGGTATGTTAGAAAGTCAAGTGATGGTGAGCCATTTGTAACTTCAGAAAAAAGTTTAACTGTCCCACTCTCACGTCATTTTATCTCAATAAGATATTTTCAGTTTTACATTTATCGCTTCTCGTTGTCTTTGTGATAATTTGAAGTTTCAGAAATCTCAAAACTGTTAGCAGTTATAACATGCAAACAAAAAGTGTTTTTTGCCAGTTGTGATGATATCATACGCACAAAAGTAGTCAGCAACGGCGTAGTAACCAGTTTGATGGTGGCGGGAGCAGTAGGATGGGGCGAGAAATAAATTACCAATAGGTTAAAATATTTTGTATATATAAGGACAAGTACAGATTGAATAAACGCTAAGCTTGAAACGCTAAGCTAGTGGAAGCACGTTCGGTTTTTTAAGGTAAATCTTATTGCATGAAGGAATCTCAGCATACAGGTTAAGTTTATTATAACAGATATGATAAGGTATTTTTTTTTGTCACTATTTCTATGCTAGAAAGTTGCATGGCTTTGGAAAATTGTAAGCCATCTGTCCACAAGGATATATTTATCGTCGTGATGTTACAACTGTACATGGCGTTTCAGTATTCGAACAAATCTTAAACAATATGAAGCAAGCAAATGCTATCAATTCTTGAATATTTTACATTTATACTGGTCTCAGCAGAAGGAGAAGGATAAGCGTTCTGGTATTATAACACTTTAAGGGGCAACTTACGAGCTGGTATGCCCAGCTAAAGGGTTAGCAACACGCGTTGCATGCCCTCTTTCCCCAATGGGGTAAATAGTAAGTACTAGTAAAGGCCCGTTGGTGCACCAGCAGCCTGTGCTTCGTATAGCTTTAGAATCCCATGAGTATAAATTCATAACTATAACCACAGTATTCCTTACAATATCAGAGTGAAAGGAATGTGCATTTATTTTTGGGAGCGTTATTAGTATGTCAAAATCGCATTATTTACAAAATATGACGACCACACTGAAACAAGTTTAAATAAAAATGTACATATCGGTTATTGCCCTACAAAGATGTCAGATATACTCAAACCAGACGTAAACCAACTTCTCTGGATAACAGTCTTTGGAAACATACGGTAGTACAATGTATAGCACCAAGATAGGATGTGAACCTGAGATTCAACCAATTGAGTAGTAAGCTTATTGATCAAAGTTCGCTTGACAGTTTTCTCTAGATACTAAGAGTTGCCATTTACTTAGTCAAATGAAAATAAAGAACTGAAAAATAACCAGGCGTGATTTCCTACGATAGCAGCTGATGTTTTTGTTCTTAATTGAGACATTTAACTGTTATTGTCCTCTGATCCATCGCTCCTTCTTTCAGTAGGTATATTCTCGGCTGTACCTGAATTGATTTTAGCAAAACATAATTATGTAGTACAAGCAAGTTAATATATTTCAAAAAATGATGGCATATACATTTAAATGCAGCCAGAAATTTCTTGCACCCGACTCTTTGTGTTGTTATTGCTGCATTTGGTATTTTACTAGCACGTGGAATGTTCCTTTACGGGAGAAGAAAATTCTGTGACTGCTATAGAACCTCTGCAAAAAAAAGGCGTTAAAGAAACTTTTAGACAGATAGTGATATGGTCACACGATCTTTCTGGGTAGATGAAACTTAGCATGACTTCATTAAATATGACTAACTCCCGGGAAGTAAGGTTAACTCTCCGACTGTGAGCCTAATCGGTAATTTGTCACGGTGTTGTAAAGTGAATAATCTTGCATGGTTCTGTGCAAACAATGGTCTTGAGTAAGCAGTGTTATATAGCTGTCTCGTTGGATAGATGTGTTTCTGATTTGTATTTCTCGCGAGTTATATCTTAGCCGTATATTGCGTTGAAGACAAATGCCGCGAAAACCTATACTACGTACAGTATATGGGGTTCCAACTTCCAAGGGAAACAATATCTTAACAGTTAGCAAACGCCAGTAGTTTCGATTGGATCCACTTGTTTGGTAGTCTATGATGGAAGTCAGGAAAGCCATGCACGTATAATATCAGCTGGCACACACTGATATCAGACCTTAACCTGCAATCTGATGAACACGAGGGGGGGGGGGGGGGTGGGGTGTCTCTGGTCCTATCATCATGGAAGTCAGGAAAGCCATGCACGTATAATATCAGCTGGCACACACTGATATCAGACCTTAACCTGCAATCTGATGAACACGAGAGGGGGGGGGGGGGGTGTCTCTGGTCCTATCATCATGGAAGTCAGGAAAGCCATGCGCGTATGATATCAGCTGGCACACACTGATATCAGACCTCAACCTGCAATCTGATGAACACAAGGGGGGGGGGGGGTGGCTCTGGTCCTATCATCATGGTGCAGATGTTGAAAAAAATATGCCAGAGAATTAATAAGCGCCCCTTCTTTGTTCCTGCTGAAGTCCTGGAACCATGTCAGTAACTCGCTCGTTGACACGGAAGTCACTGCGACCCCTTTGTGTTAGCTTTCAAAATAGCGATGGTTATTAGTTTAAATTTGGGCTGTCACCCTTTTGTCATTTTCTTATTTCACAAGCCAACTTCCGCAGTAGCTTAGGCCTTTGTTACTTTCTTACTCATGATTAGCTGAGTAGATGAAATCTTTATTCTGCCCTAAAAATAGTTTGCAAAATATTTGGTATGAATAACCAATACAGTAAAATTGATTGATGATCATATATGATCATATCGATATAATGCCAACTGTTAGCATAAAGTCATGCCGGATAAATTAATAACCAGGACAGTTAAAGGGACCGTTGGTTAATCAAATGAATATGTCAATTAAAGGCCAGCTGCGTGCCAACAATGGTGCCGGGTAAATGAATAACCAATACAGATAAAGGGCTGACGAAGTATTTTCACTGGCCTGGATTATATCATTACAATTTCAAATATATAGATATTCATTTGCCTTGGTCGTTTGATTTAACGGTCTGCTGAACGTACCTCTTTGGATTCACAAATGATTTCGAGTTGGTTAGCATCATGATTGATCTATAGAGTTAGGCAAATATGTCACCAAAACAGACTATTGTTCGATACAGGTGACAAAAGCCTACAGTATAAGGACGACCTTCCTTACTGGTTTCGAACCTCTGGACAAGCAATCAGGGTGTCCACATATAAAGCGGGAGGCCCGGGCTCGAATTCCGGTGGAGGCTGGAGGTTTCTGCACTGTTCTTTTTATCCAAATCATTACAATAACATATATGACATTAAACATATTTTGGAAATGGTGCAATGAAAGCTGGTGTTAAAATTTAAAGATCGTACCCTATATAAAAACGAAATAATTTAAATTGTGTCAAGAAGCTGCTTCCGATGATGCATAAGCATTTTAATAACTCTGAAATGTACAACAGTAGAGAAATCTCTAGTGTTAATTTGTTACTGATTGCCTACCAACATAACGCTCTCTTTAAATCAGAAAGTGAAATAAACTTTGAAGAAAAACACGGTTGCTGCAATTGTCACAACAACCACTGTCCATGAAAGTGCTCTTTAGACATAGTGTTAAAACATTCCATAAATCTGCTTGAAGAACACAGGTGAGGTTTGACTTACACCAAAAACTATCAAATGGAACCAACAACTCAAGGATACCTGCATGCTTCTTGGGATACGGTCATATGTTTCAATGGTTCTCCGGCTTTAGCCGTAAACTAACTTAGTTTCTAATATGAGACATACCTATAGAAATTGAAGTAGGGAGAATGACGTCATGCGACTTATACTGAAGCCACCAATCCAACTGGTGGCGCTTCGCTTGTACGGCAAGAAAGTACCAGTGGTTAATACAAACACTACGTCTTTGACATGACTTAAGTGATAAAGTTGACACATATCACTCGAAATGGTGATATCGTGTGTCGCACTTGGGTGACAAAATCGTCAAAATGTGGCAGTGGACTGTATGTAGTTGCACAGATAATTCTTAGGAAGCGATAGTAGAAGCATATAATTACTTTACTATAGTGTCGTCTGCTCAGCTGCTGTATTGTTATTCACTGGATCCTGAATATAGTTAGCCCAGGCCCTACACCGGCTACAGATGTCCTTTCGTATGCGTTATGACTTAAAGCCTATTGACAACAATTATCACTACCTCATTTTACTGAAAAGTGCATCCCTAAGGATAGATCCACATGCCAGAATAACAGGAGATGACGGTTATGATGTCATGGGCTTATCACTAACAATTCAATACTAGGAAATAGGCTTAGCCTAACTTAGGTTTATGTACGTAGCCTTGCCCTTAGTCTAACTTAGTTTAGACTACGTCATCACTTAAGTGTATAATAGTTTAGTATATTAACATATCTAGAATTGTACAAATATTCAAACACATCCTCCATTGTGACCATATTCACAACACAGTGATATTAAGGCCTTATGATATTCACTAACCATGTTCGGACAAAGCTTTGTAGGCAAAAGGATACCCTCCAGCCACTACTCGTGCCAACATCCCATCATTTGATGACTGTGAATGTAGACATGCAAACTTTGCGCCCTCACTTCATAAGGTGGGATCTGTTATCTTGCATAAACCATTACCCACCTTGAAACATGAACATTAAACTGTAACTGCATGCATAGACTAGGTGTGTGGGAAGGGGGTGGGTGCATTTTCACGGTATGTTCCAAGGACAACTTTGACACTATCTGAGTGGAGCACTAACATAATACAAGGAAGAAAAATGTTTGCCGTGTGCCTCTCAGATACCGGAAATGACACTTTCCAGACATTAAAAATTGCACGACACACCCCACTTACTCGAGTTATTAGAGGCGAAAAAAAAGTGTTCAAAGTTGATTCTTACGTCAGAGTATCTGGTCGCCATAACTCGTCTCTGTTTGTGCAAAGTACACCAACCCTTTCAAAAACAAAAAAACCGATAACATAAAATTCAATTTCAAGTCCAATGCACAATGTATGTATGAAGACGTACAAATGATCTTGCTTTTTGCCGTATAACGCAAAGCGCCCTCGCTTTTTTCAAGGCTTCACTGCTTCAACACACGGCGATACACTGTAAAAGTAGGTACAAAGAGCTACTTATTATGAGGTCAAAGAGGCCGAATTATAACCTTGTAAACACGTATATTCCAACTTGATTGAACTTCATGCTTGGTAAAGAGATCCACTTGCTCAAGAATCCTATTGTCTTTATGGAGTGCAAGGTCTGTTTGGGGGCAACAGAGGTCAAGGTCTGCAAAAAATCATAAACATAAGAACTCCAACTTATACCTTGATTGAATATCATATTCTGTTAGTACCTTCATCTTATGGAGGTCAAAGTTCATTTGGTTTGAAAAATGCCGGTTAATGTTTCAAATCTGTTCAATACATTAAACGCCAAGAGTAGCTTGTATGAATTTCCATTGTTGTATGCCACTAACCTTAGTGAATACTCTTCGCTAGGGGTCAAACAGAGGTTGAATCCTGAACATTTGTGTGCAAATGATATTTTCAACAGCAACTTGAATGAACTTCATATGTAGATCTTTGTATGTACATTCACAGTGTTGAGTACAAGACATGAAAACACAGATAGTTTCTCATTAGAAGGTCATAGCTCATTCGAGGTCAATAAAGGTCAAAATGTGAAAACCTACTAACGGAATATAGTATTTCGAAAGCAAAACATTCATCACATTTGTACTCGGTATGTATTGGTTTACCTTATTGAGTTCAATTATCGTATTGGTTTCATGTAAGTTTAAAGTTCATTTGGGTAAATGGACTTCAAAGCATATAATCCTTGAAAACATCACTAAAATAAATCTGGGATGAACTTCATACTTCATATTTGTAGGTCTTCATCAGTGCAGGTGCCTACCTGGACAACCTTGTAGGTTGTCTTCCATTCCAACAGACTATACGGCTCTGTTCCCGCTCGACCCCTTTTTCTGACTTTGTAAACATTCTATAATTTATCACGAATAAAAATTCCTTGTGTTAGTGAATATGTTCTTACATCGCTTTCCTGCTTTCATACTCACGTTTTGACAACATAAACAGAGACATTAACTCGAGTTATTTAATTTATAGTTCTCAAAGGCCGGAGGTCGGACTGTTTTCACTTTTAAGTATAAACGTATATAGCCCGTCTAAATCCAGTGTATTCGTTACCATGTTTTTCAGCGTACTATACCTGATCAGAGACACATTGTTATTACTGCAAGTATCTTACGTATATGGTGCGTCTAGTGTGCCATAAGCCCTGAAATTTACATTTTTTGGAAGTTTCCTCGTGCTCTCATTGGACGACGGGTGTCACATGTTTTTCTAGCACTCTGGAAGACATCGACATATGTCGAATTTAAATTAACATATGTAAGTTTCTCGTGCCCTCATTGGACGATCGTTGTTACATGTCGTTTTCTTCAGCTCTAATTAGACGAAATCGACATATGTCGAAATAAATGGATAGCCTATATGTCGAAATATATTGACATATGTCAGTTTTTCGTACACTAATTGGACGGTCATTGTCACATGTTATTAGGCACAGGGCATACCTCCCTCACAGACGACAGTGAATGAGTGTAGAAATTATTAATACTCGTTAAACCAAATTTAAGGACAAATATACACAAAGGGGCAAATATAGAATAAAACAAAGCAAGTAAAATAAATGAATGTATTGGGTACAACACTAGATCTGACTGAATAGTCTGAATTAACACTGTGCAAATATCAAGAGATAAACAATCTTTACACACAGATTTCACCTGGGAATACCCAGGTGAAATCATTGACCTATTCTGTCAAACTACTATTGTAGTAGCTTTCACAGAATGGGGAATATTGTCTTACATTTGAAGAAACAGGGGTCCTGAATAGTGTCTTTATTGGCAGCTTATCTAGAAAAGCAGTTAAATCAGGGGCTTAAAATAATAATTATTATAGTGTACAAACGGATAAGGCATATGATCATTAAGCACCAATATAATTCGAGGATAAGCAAGCATTACTAACTGTAAGGGATCTCAACGTCTCACATTTTTGTGTTTAAGTGTAAGGTCAACAAAGGTGAATTTTAACAGGCTATTAGTCACCGGGCTGACAGAGTTTCTCAGCCAACACACATCGATAGGCTACAAAGCAATAATCAGTGAAGTAATTGTGTCCATACTTCTACGCCCAATCATCCATCGTGTCCATACTTCTACACCCAATCATCCATCGTGTCCATACTTCTACGCCCAATCATCCATCGTGTCCATACTTCTACGCCCAATCATCCATCGTGTCCATACTTCTACACCCAATCATCCATCGTGTCCATACTTCTACACCCAATCATCCATCGTGTCCATTCTTCTACGCCCAATCATCCATCGTGTCCATACTTCTACGCCCAATCATCCATCGTGTCCATACTTCTACGCCCAATCATCCATCGTGTCCATACTTCTACGCCCAATCACCCATCGTGTCCATACTTCTACGCCCAATCATCCATCGTGTCCATACTTCTACGCCCAATCATCCATCGTGTCCATACTTCTACACCTAATCATCCATCGTGTCCATACTTCTACGCCCAATCATCCATCGTGTCCATACTTCTACGCCCGATCATCCATCGTGTCCATACTTCTACACCCAATCATCCATCGTGTCCATACTTCTACGCCCGATCATCCATCGTGTCCATACTTCTACGCCCAATCATCCATCGTGTCCATACTTCTACGCCCAATCATCATTCAGTGCTATGAATAAATCATTTTAACCCTTGGGCTGCAGTCCTCTTAACCCGGGCTTCTGCCATCGATATTACCGTAGATGTTATGGAATACAAATTCATTTTATAAAGTGACACACAATATTAACATGCAATAAAAAAAACTTAAGCACGAATCACATTTCTACTGAAACCAATTGTAAGCTATTTATCAGCACTCCAAATTAATTCAACGATATACCTATAATATGTTTAGTCTCACTAAAAAGTGGTCCTTGTATAGGCTTCTGTAATTGAATATGCATGCACCTATTGATAGTAAACGCATGCAGTCAAATGTATAAAATATTCTTAATCCTTATTTTGACACTCATGTAGACTAATAAAAATAATGAAATGACGCTTACTTTTTTTAATCCATAAGATCATAAAAGTGAAATCCTCTTCTTAGGCACAGGGCATTAATTCTTAACTAATTGTTTGATAGGGGATTTGGTTGTCCCTCCTTGGAGCAAAAGAATACTTAATCCCCAAAATAATATAAGGCGCATGTTACCAGTGGCGGAGCGTCCATACAGTCAGGGGGGAGGGGGTGGATGCCCCCCCCCCTGACGGACTCAAATGGACTGCTGGCGCCCTTTTCAGCTCTTTACCACTTTTTACTTATTCGCGATTATTGACTTTTTATTGCGCTCTCATCTACCTATCGACATTTGTCACATTTTGTTGGTGTAATTTGGCGATGACACCTATTTATTCTTCATTTATCTGCAAATTAGCCAGGCCCGGAAAGGGTCATTTCCGGCGATCTAGGGAGTATCTTTACTCAAAACATTTCGGTACGCTACGCGCCAACCTGTGGTGGCGCTCCGCTTAGATAGTGCCGAAAGCGCCCCTACAGACCATTCTCGCCCCTCCTGACCAATACCCCTAGCTCCGCCACTGCCTGTTACCCAAAGAGCCAAGAGATGATCTCACACATACTTTCTACTTTTTACAAAGACTAACATTACAGATGCTCACCACTGATCTGGCACTGTTTGAAATGAACTGACAACTAAAGGCTGGCAACACAAATGTTTCTTATGTGTGATAGCTCAGGAGAGCAGCAGGTACAGTACTGTGAAAAGGAGGGGCGTGAGTGGTTCCTTTGCTATGTGGGGGCTCAAATGCATAGTAGAAAGGTTTAAAAATACTATACTAATACTAAGTAACAACCAATATTTATACTCGATCTAAGTCACTTGTAAATCTGGCAAATCCCACCGGAAAAGGGAAGGAATCTATGCGATTGTGATGGTGTGTGTATGGCACTGGCTTTACACTCAAAATCCAGGTTTATCAAACCAAAATCCAGGTTTCACCTATAAACTGAATTATTTATTGAAAAACCTGGAATATCGCAGGTGAACTTGGATTATCACTGGAAAATTTTTGACTATCGGTCGAGAAAGCTAGATCATCGGCGAAAAACGTGGATTATCGGGAGATATTCCAGGTTTATATGTCGGAAAAGTTGGGTTTTCGGCGAAAAACGTGGATTATCGGTAGATTAGCCAGCATTATCGGTTGAAAATTCAAGATTATCGGCGGAAAACTGGGATTATTACCCGAAAAAAAAGGAATTCCAAAAAACCACTTGACTTTCTCAAGATGTACACCGTTAGTCAGTATCACTAAATTCCTGTCTATGCTGTGTGTTACAAATCTTGTTTCGGCCCATTGCCCAGTACACAAGGAAGAGCAGTGGAACATGATAAAGTTCAAACATTTCCTTTGAGGTTATTCAGCTTATCAGCCCGACGTAAATTACTTTCAGGTAGACTTCTAGTAACTAAAATGAGTGGTATGAGCATAATATGCGAATGCTATAGAATAGGACTTAACGTTAGGTCTCTATAATATTTACCTGGGTAATTGTGAATAGTCGCCTGCTTTGCAAACCTAGGTGAATTGATGACACAATTATGCTTACGTAATTTTCATTTTCGTTGCACATTAGTATTATTGCTGCAAATTGGACAAACTCGGATGTTCCGAATTTTCGAAGGTATAGTATTCCTTGTAAACGCGCGCTAGTAGCTATATTCCGATAATCCTGGCTTATCGGTTGACATACCGGTATTTTCGACCGATTAACCTATCATATCGTTCAATAAACTTGCATTATCGTTCGAAAATCCAGGACTTTGCAAATATATTGAACGTTTAAACTACCAATAATCCAGGTTTTTCGCCAGAAAAACCCGGTTTGTCGGCGATAAACTTGGATTATCGGTCAAAAATTCAGTTTTATCAGTCGCAAAGCCAGGTTCATCGAATTAACCATAATCCAGGATTATCGATCCAGAATTCAGTATTATCAATCGATAATCCATCATTTGAACCAATAATCCAGGTTTTCAAGTGATCATCTAGGTTCGTCTGTCATAAACCTGAATTTCGGACCGACAAAGATGTTTTTTCCGGCGATAATCCAGGTTTTTCAAACGATAATCCAAGTTTACGTCGATAATCCAAGTTGGACGGTGATAAACCAGGAATTTTTGAGCGATAATCCAAGTTTGAAAAACCTGAATTTTCGGTTGATGAACCTGGATTATCGCCGGAAGGATTATCGGTAGTAAAACCTGGAATATCTAAATATTGGGCATTTTGTTTGTCACACGTATGTGTTCGCTCGTCTGTGTATATGCGACACTTGCTTTTTTGTAAACACGGTAACTACAAATGGTATGTGGATCCCTGTCATTGAGTAAAAGAACCCTTTTCTTTTCTGTGAAAGTCAATGGTCATCAAGGGCGTAGGAACCGGGGGGCTGGGGGGGGGGGGGGGCGCCAGCCCCCCGCCCCAGTGAAAAATGTGGAGGGGCGGAAGTATCATTCCGCCCCCCCCCCGCTTCGCAAGTCAGAAAACCCCTTTTTCATTTCCAAATGAGAAAAAAAATCTCATTTGGAGCACCAAATTGCATCTAAGGCATGGTGAAAATACAAAATTAAGTTTACAAAATGGAGTGGGTGTTGAAGTGTGCTATGTTGCACCAAATTGCATCTGAGGCTACCTGGAAATCCAAAAAATCTAAAGGGGAGGGGGACACCACCTCCCCTTAGACCCCTCCCCCAGGCCGGCCATCAGTCTTCAGCCCCCCCCCCCCACTCAAAAGTACCTTCCTACGCCACTGATGGTCATTTAATGTCAAGAGAGGTCAAAGTATGCAAACCTTGTAAACACGATGGCTCACAAAGTACGTATTTGTAAAACTTCATACTTTGTATGTAGATGCAGCTTGGTGATTGCAAGAACTCTATTGAAATTGTTCAGGTCACCCTAAGGACGGTGTGAAAGACTGAAAACTTTGTAAGGATGATAACTCCAAAAAGTGCATAAAACTACAATTAATTAGTGAGTTCTCCGATGCTATAATTTTCTTTTGGTGAACATGGTTTGTTCATTTTCAATTCAGTTCAGTTCAGTTTTGCGAAGGGGCTCATACAATGGGACTTCAACAAAAGATATACAGTCATGGAATCTGATAGAAAGTGTTGACTGACACTCTTATGTTGGGTGATTTAAACACACTCAAAGTGCCAAGTTTTCAGAGTTTCAAGTGGTCAACAGGGTATGTCAAATGGTCTCAAAAGTTGGCCTTATTAGTATAAATAATCTCACAGTGTATAAACAATTTCATGTAACTCTCATTCATTAATAACAATTATTAAAGGGATGGTTGGCTGGCGGCAGAGCTGTTTGGTAGATCAAAACTGGTAGAAGAAAATGTCCTTTTGCTCATACATCTATTTGTCTTTATTTTACATAGGAAGACTTTTCCTTTCGAATAAAAATTCTATACTGTAAAATCCCTATCCATCAGTGAATAAATTGGTTGATGCCCACAAGGGAGTGAACATAAGAGATGGACATCTCATCAAGTATATCGTAGTTCATCTTCATATTAAGTACGTAGATCCGCCTAAGTGAGTACAAGAACGGTATATTTTTCTGTAACGGAAAAAGGTCAAGAAAGGTCAATGAAAGAAAAAAAAAACCGGGCGAACTTCATACTTAGCATGCGGATTCAAGGACGAAATTGCTATTGTTTACGACGAAATTGTTTACAAGAACGAAATTGCTTTCTGTGGTGTTCAATGTTAAAACGCTGTTAACACGATTTTTGGGGGGCATTGTTTTTTGTCTCTTCTACTGCTTTTGAGGTAACATTTGTATTATATATGGCATCCAGTGGAGAAACAGAGAATATTTGACTGAGTTAAAAAGAGGTGATCGCTGATCAAAGATAACAAAATTGAGAATATCTAGACAGCAATGAGAAAGGTAAATAGCTGAAGATAACAGCAACAAAATATTACTTGCCCAGCAAAATGTCACTTGTTAACACGATAACTTCTAACTAAAGCTTGAATTCACCTTAATGGGTATTGTATATAACCAGTGGCGTAGCTACGGGGGGGGGGCCTGGGGGGGGGCCGGGGCTCCCCCATGAAATCGGCTGGCCCCCCACTGCCCCCCCACTGGGAATGGGGTAAAAAAATGTAAAAAAAAAAAATTGTAAAAAAAAAACAAAAAAACTCATCAGTGGGATTCACTAATATTTTTTGTTCAATAATTTGGGAAATAGAGTTACACAATTTTCTCGTCTGCATCTGGCAGAATAAGAATAATACAATATCTGTAGTAATCATGAGAATGGTCATACAGCATGGCATGGCAATGGTCGATGCGACGGTTGCGACCATACACCACGAACCTTGTGCATGTGCTGCGCGATATCGATATCTACCAATACATGTTATCGGTCATCGATTGGCACAAAAACCCAGATTCTGATGACAGCTGCCTCAAGAAACCCAATAAATGGCCTAATTAGCACCGAGCCACCAATGTGGACCATTACCGAAACATCGATGCGTGTTAGTCTTCCATCCCCTTCCTCTAATGCTATTTAAGTCCACATGTGGGCATTTCCTGCAAACCTACCGGTAGCCCACAGGGGTTTGAGTTGGGAGAAAGGCCTTGACACCTTGAAACAACAAATGATGCCAACCATAGGCGTACGAGGCGGGGGGTGCAGGGGGGCAGACTGCCCCCTAAATTTCCAGAGGACAAGAAATTCGGGCAAAAGTCCTGAAAAATTCGGGCAGCCTAAGAGGAGAAAAAAATATATATATATATATATTTTTTCTCCTCTTAGGCTGCCCGAATTTTTCAGGACTTTTGCCCGAATTTCTTGTCCTCTGGAAATATATATATATATATATATATATATATGTATATATATATATATATATATATACATATATATATATATATATATATAAATATGCAGTAGCTTGCCCGAATCTTTTTCAAATTTTTGCCCGACAATTCCATGATTTTCTTTATTTAACACCACCGTAAGCGCAGTTCATCTGGGCTACCACGCTTTTTGCACGATCAATTTTTTTTCTTCTAACTAGTCAATTGTATACCTGGACCAAGGGCGGCGGAACCGGGGGGAAAAAGGGGGCACGTGCCCCTCCCCCACTTTTCCTCAGGTTAGAAATGTGCCTTTTTTCTACATAAAAATTGAGGTGCCTCAAGTTAGCAAGAGGCCAGGGAACCAGAATGAACACTCGGGAAGGGCCGTTTCCGGCCATCTGAGGGGTTTGTAAAACCAAAATTTTTGATAGCCGTGCATACAACTTTGCAAATCCTGGCTAAGCCCGTTACTTTTTACGAATTTCTGTGAGTCAAACTCAAAGCATTTTCGAATGGAAAAAATTTGTTAAGATATTAACAAGAAAAAAACTATCATTCGGAAGATTCCTACATTAGCAACTAGCATGATTTCACCTCATTTTGTCTCAAAAGAAAACTTGTTCCTTGTTTCCCAATTTGCGCAATGGATATTGCAGTGCTAGTATGCATATTTTCCTTAAGGGGGGGGGGGGGGACGTTGATGGAGTGATGTGTATACACAAATAAGATAATACAATTAGAGTTATAAAGGGTACTGAATATAACGCTGCATCATTCCAATTGAATTTCTGCAAAGTGCCCTTTGATGTCGGTGCCCCCCCCCCCCGATTAAAAGTGCTTCCGCCGCCCTTGACCTGGATATCCCCGACATGAGTGTATAAAAGAAACATTTTCTTTTTCATGGATGGTGGGGGGGGGGGGGGGGGAGTGTCTACAAGCCTAGAAGTACATGTTTATCATATTCTTTGTTATATTTTATACTTTTTTGTGAGAAAAATTGCAGTCTCACCCGACACAGCGACATTATCCCGCCTACGTGTCGTTGAACACGGGGTAGCTGAGTACTGTGTTAAAATAATAAATAAGGTAACTAAATATAGCAGCTTAAAAAATATACTGTCCCATTTTTCCCCTTCAAAGTGATGTTACCATTTTTTCTTCTTCTAATTTACCAAATTTTTGGGGAACTGTAAATTTCTAAAACGTGAGATTATAAAATAAAGAATGTTTAGATGCAACTTGCAAGGCCTCAGAAGTACCATTTCCGGCAATCTGAGAGGCATTGTGTGCCAAAAATTTTCTTGTTCGCTACGCGCCAACCGATGGTGGCGCTCCGCTTAGATAGTGTCACGGGAACTTTCGGGCACACAAAGTTCTGCCCCCCCCCCAAACTGAAATGGTCCCGTACGCCTTTGATGTCAACTTCACTCAAGGTAAAAGTCTGGCTGAGTTGGCAAGGCCAGTCAGCATGAAAGAGAAAAAAAAAATTTGCATTTCTGTCACCAAAGTTGCACATCTTTTTGGTTGCTATTTTGCCTCACAGGTGCCATCTCCTGCGATCTGGGGGGTGCTGAAATCTCAAATTTTCTCTGTACGCTCCGCGCCAACCAAGGTGGCGCTCCGCTCAGATAGTAACCCGGCCCCCCCACAAGAAAGAACAGCCCCTCCATGGCCCCCCCACTCAAAAAATCCTAGCTACGCCACTGTATATAACTCAATTGCTACTTGTGGAGGTTAAAGGTCCTGTGACTTAAAAACTTGAAAGTGTTGCGTTCTTAGTAACGCTTGGCAAGGAATCACTATACGACTATTGACTTTCTGGTTTCCTGTTCAGAATTGATAGAACAACGATGACTGACCCTATAGCTATAGTATCTGAATCGTTCAATAGTGTAAATAACCCTGATGGTAGTTTATTCGCATGCTTACAACTGCTGGCTGTAACGTTGACAATCATCATATACGGTACTCCAGCATTCGTTGATTGAATTTGACGGTAAGGAATTTTCTAATTGGCGATAGAATTTGTCAAAATCATCTTGTCGTCAACGGGAGGTAAATGTTGGATACAATGGGGATTTATGTCATGGTTACCTGTATTCACAGGTCGCTGAAGCAACTCATACCATTCTTCGAACAGTGAAGGCGGGAATTTAGTATATTGTCGCGTTCGCAGAGAAGGCGATATAGGAAAAGAAAATGTCGGAGGAGTTGTCGAGCGTTGTTACTTATAGTTACTTTCTATGAATCTTATATGAAAGAAACACATGTGATAAAATAGTAATAATTGTTCAATGCCTCCTACATTGCTGATCAGTGCCAGTAAAAGTACCTAATCGGTATACGGTAGAGACTCAGTGTACTACTAACTTGCGAATACTGTCTATCGGATTGACTCTAGCTATCCGAGTCAAAATTTAAGCAGAAATTCACCCCTTTTATACATTTTCGATACTACCGTCATACAATGAAAAACTTAAACAATTCGCCAATTTTGGCCGATATAGGAAACAGAGCCAATTTTGGCCGACGTAGGGAATAGTTAAAGAATTAGCAACAATGACCCTCTGCCGAATTTGTCCTTTCAAGTGCAGCTCACGACAGATACGCCGTCGAGCCGTTTTGAATCGGCAGGTCTGACCTCCAAATTGTCAGCAAGTTTGGTGACCTGGAGCTTGGTGGCCAATTGGCTAAGGCATCGGACTTGTGGTCCAAGGATTACAGGTTCGAGTCCTGGCTAGATCATTGCGTTGTGTCCTTGGGCAAGGCACTTTATCTCCATTGCCTCTCTTCACCCAGGTGTCTAAATGGGGACTTGCGAGGTAACTTGTAAATATTGTTGCGTGCGCCGGTTTGTGGCTGCACCCTATGGGAAGTCTTCATGGGGACACGCGTGGTTGTGGTGCACTGTGATGCCCCAGGAGAGATTGATTGAAGTGTGCACACTTCGGTGTGTAGGTGTGACAAGTTACCAATGACCAGGGTTAAGTTGTGAAGTCGCGCGAGAGGGTCTTGGCCTTGAAACAGGACTGTAAACCTAATATAATAATAATAATAGTAATAATAATATTGACCTCCAAATTTGCAAAAACAAAAGAAAGAAAACATCACTCTACCAACCGGTCAGCCGCCCCTGCATTTTCAGACTTAATACAAACAAAGTAACAAATTAGTAGATATGCTACACGCAAAGTATGTCTATTTTGAGAGATAAGTTTGAGGGCGCTTTGACCGTTGCAAAGTACACTTTACTTGTTGTGGACCCCAACACTATGTAAGTTCAAATCACTTATGATGAAATTCGGATAGAACTTAGCTACGGACAATATCATAGACAGAAGGTGGGACCGGGAAGGCAGGTATACGTCACTGGGTTGGTGTGTGAAGTTTTTGTATTCGACGAATTTACTAACTTCTCTCAAAAGGACGGTAATGCAGGAAACAAGATGGTTTATAGATTTTATATCTTCAGTATTATAATATCATATACTGTACTGATTATTTACTTACGTACATTTTTTCGATGAAAATCGTAACCTATGCAGTCATGCAGGCGGATGAGTATGCGTGTGTGTGCGTGTGTGTGCGTGTGTTACGCCTCGCTTGTAAACACGATATCTCCAAGGAAAACTTGCACCAATCTCATATTTGGTGAGTAGGTGTAACACAATGAGTAGAAGAAGCCTATTGTTTTATAGAGAAGGTCAAAAGTCATTTGGGGCACCTAGGGTCAAATCAGAAGAAAAAAAAACTTGTAAACACGATATCTCAAGAAGGAAACCTTGGATCAATCTCGTATTTCGTGTGAAGGAGTACCACATTCAGGCCTCGTTCACACTTGAACGCTCCCGTATTTCAAGTCCGCAAGGGCGATTAATTCCATTAGTGTGAACGCTCGCGTACTCGTACTTCAAGTCCGCGTGCGTTCTAAGAATAATCCTCCTTTCGGGGTTTCTTCAATCCCCCTGCGTTCTTAACAAATGTAAACGGTCGCAGACCCGGTTTTAACTTATAATATCCACTCTATTCAGTAGGCATACGGCATAGTGTACAGATCAGTAAGGCATATATATCTACGATGTGTGTTTGTTCAAGTACCAGACCGTTGCCTTTCTTAACAGAAACAATACCTAACGACGCTACACGTGAACCCATTTCATTTTTCTTTGTACCGATTCGACCAACACTGCAGAAAAAGTCACTGTTTAAGGTTGTGAGACTAAACAAACTGACTCACTGACAGCCCACTTAAATCTCATAAACTATAATTCATTGTGCGCCAAACTCACAGGTTTTGAAGAGGCCAAAATCGGTAATTTTATGTTTCTTTCGAAACGGATGATTTTGGACTCGGTTGCTTCGACATCAGCAGTAAAACAGTGACTAGCAAGATCGTTCGCTCATCCATTTGAAGGGTGTGTTAGAAATTCGAATATGGGTTAACTTAACGTGTAATGTGGTACGGACTGTTTTGAAATTTGAAAACAGTATACTGTTTATGGGCAAAGATTGAACGTTCCGGCGCAGTGGTGTACGGAGTAGGACGTACCAAATTAGTACAGCACATATGGCAACGGCAAACCACAGGGAAATGTATACAGCTTGTATGACCTTTCACGCCTGCACAGTATATCAATCTCGCAAGCGGACTCACTCGTTCTTAAATGTGAACGCGTCATGTTCTTAATTGATAATCCACCTCGCGGTGTTAATATCAATAATCGCCCATTTGGGGTGTCTAGGGGTCAAAATGTGAAAACCTTGTAAACACGATATCTCAAGAAGGGAAGCTTGGACCAATTTCATATTTAGTTTGGAGGCACCAGAGGCCAAATTGTGGAAACCTTGTTTCATAATCTACCGTATCTCCCACCGACCAGCCTAGTAAATAACACGTGCGTTACGCGTCATACGAATAGGAGGCCGTTGGCAACTGGAAATTACTTATGCGCTTCCGTAATAAAATTCGCGAACGAAGTCTCATTGGTTTCAGTACGTCGATAAGGTGCCAACTTTCGGTAATACACTACGTGCAAAACAGCGACGTAGCCAGGAATTTGAAAGGGGGGGGGTAGACATTTTGCGATTGATATGGGAGAGGGGGTCGGGTGTTCCCCTCCCCTTTGTGATATATTTGAACAATTGAAGGTCCTTGGATGCGACCTGGTGCAATGTTTTGCCAGTTTCATCATTATCATATGATATCATAATTATCAGCAGATTTTATTTCCTGTTTGAATTCTTTTACATGTTCTTTTACATATTATATCAGAAAGACAAAACAATTTTGCCAGTGGGATGATTCTTGTTTATTGTCCAATGTCTGGACTTTAATACATTTGACGAACTTAAGTGATGGACAATTTAAACTTATAAGACAGCTAGATGTGCAGTGGCCTAAAAACCACTATCGTTATCGCAGTGTATTAGCAGTGTAATAATTATTTATAGGAAGCGCATATCGCGTACAATTGCTAGCTTAGCTTCATAACATGCTGTTCGTGCAACAACTTAGGACGAATCATAGAAAGGATGAGAAGAACGTTGTCGATGTGTTGTGCATACGTTTCGTGACACTCCTGCGAGTGCGGTTAGGTAGGCAATACGTTTTTTATTACGCATGGCCAACTGTCAGTGGCGTAGCCAGCGGGGGGGGGGGGCAGGGGGCGGGATCCCCCAGTTGAAATATTCGCCCCCCCCACTTGCCCCCCTCCCCCAAATGGAATTATTGACTGAGAAAAAAAACTTGAATGCACACTAAATATGTTGCTGGGCCTATGTGCATATTACCATGGTTTTAATGCAATTTTTATTCTATACCTTTTACCTAATTCTCTATCTGCGAAATTGGGTGGCCAAAATAAAAATCACTTCCATGGGAACATTGCCTTGAAAAAGAATTTGACCCAAGCAGCAGCGCAAAAAACGCCACTGTCTCTGTATTGTCAAATGTAGAAATGGGTTGGCAATTTAATTAAATGGTCTCCGCGGCACTCACAAGCGGAGGCTACGTTCAGTTTATGTTCACATGGTTATCCCTGATCCCTGGATTGTGTTCCGAAATGATTCACACGTGAGTGACGTGTATGGCAGAATGAATATCACAGTATTTAGAAACAATTTGCATTTTGACTGAAACTTACAACATGTTTTGCTTCGCCTACGCGACCAATCGCGATGTGTTTCTTGGGTTACGTACATTCAACACAGAACAGCCTAGTAGTCTATATACGTTTGTGTTTCCGTAGTGAGCTCATAGGCCCGAGGTGACCAGACGTCCCCGAATTTCGGGGACAGTCCCCGATTACAGTGTGCTGTCCCCGATGAACAAGTGTCCCCGAAAATGTCCCCGATTCGTCAAAATGTTCAGGAATTTCGAAAATATCCCACATTATTAGTAAAATAATTGTAAAAACAAAGTTTAGTCAAGTGTGCAGTCGCAGAACGGAACTTATAACCAGTATTTCAGGTGGGCCAGTGTAAAGTGGAAACACTGCTAAAAATATGCTAGATCGATCTAGCCTAGCACTATTTCGACCTTATAAATGGCAACTACGGCGACACAACGACACTTATAGTGTGAGCATGAGCAAATCACAAGCTCTTAAAGCAGCATTTTGCGTTGGGTCGCTTTTTTCCACGTTTTTAACATGTGCATCGATTTTTTTACATGTATCAATCATAAAACAGCAATCTAAGATACCATCCAAGTTTCACCCTGCCAAGAGCGTTAATTAGCGAGTAATTAACGATTTATGTCGATAAATGAGAAGAGTGTCCTCGACAAATTTCACAGTTAAAATTAATCGCATACAGTTCCGCCGAACCCACTAGTTTGAATTCAACCAATCAGAGATGCAGGTTTAGTTATGAGCCGTTGCTAAATATAGATTCAAGACTTCGCGTTGGTTGTACCAGGGAGTTGTTATGCAACTCCCTGGTACAACTGCCATATAGACTGTACACAAATCAAGCGTGGTGTTATATTACGTATCTGTCAATGACGTTCGTAGTGTTTAAATATTCATATTATGGGCGAGGTTTATTGGGTTCCCAACGGAAAATATCTTGGAGAACAACAAAGTTGAAAGTTGCAAATTTTTCGACTTTTATGCCACCATTTGAAGTAAAATATAAATAGATTAGCTAGTTATGTATGTCGTTATGGCAAAGTGGAATCAGTGAGGTTGAGAAAAATCATAGAAAATGACGCAAAATGCTGCTTTAAAGAACCACGTAAAGCCAGTGGATTTCATTTAAGAAAAAGCTACATTTTTGAAAATAAACTTGATTTAAAAAGTGCTTCAAAGTATCACCATTTTACATCTAAGCACCTTAGGCACTTGAAAAGTGGACAGCCCCTCCCCTTAAACCCCTCCCCCATATCAGTCACGCAATAAATGTCCCCGATTTCAGTCACGAAAATATGGTCACCTCACGGTGAGTGTAATAGGGCGCGAAATTCGTCGATAAGTTCGCAGACAGTCATCAGAATAGGCGAATTAACCTTCGCTAGACTGTTTGAGTGAGCCCTAGAAAGTGCAAAAGAAGGGCCCGAAGGGGGAATGATAACATCTTTGGTTGATTGGGGGGGGGGGGTGGTTACCCTCCCAGGCAAGTTAGATATCATGCTGATCATCTTTGAATGCTGACAGAAAGAGCATAGTCTATTCAGATTTTTAAAGAGAATTATCGATGACTTTTCAGTGATCTGTTTTATCGTTAATAATACCTATGTGGAAATAACATAAAACGTCAGCTAACTAGAGTGACCATCTGTACCCTACACTGCTGACACAATACCCGATTTGCCACAGTTTGTCATGCAAACTGTTTGGTATGTCTTTTGTACTAGCTTAGTCTGCCCCACCAATCAGACCCTTCGCCCCCCCCCTTTGCCCCCCCCCCCAGATGGAAAAGTCTGGCTACGCCACTGCCAACTGTAGGCTTTTAATAGGCTATAGGCTAAATTTAGCTAATTGCATCTGCCAAACTACAAGTAAGTAGCTGAATCAGTAGGCCTGAATGTTAGTACGATTCCAATCGAGTTAACGGAGCTGACGAGTATTCAAGATCAAAGGAGCACTGACAAAATACCATGCTAGAAAACAACAGTTTTTTAACATTTTTTCGACACTGAAAGGGGGAGCAGTTGCTCCCCTGCTCCCCCTGGCTACGTCCCTGGTGCAAAAGGGTGTACTCTGTTGTACATACAGCGGTGCTATAGGAAGTTTTCCGTCGTATTTTTCTCGGCCTTTTGGCTAAGATCATGTGTAGTACCTGTTCCCGAGGGGAATGGTGATACACACCCGACGATGCACACAGTCACAGTCTCGAAATTTGGTGAGTATAAATTATGGTAACGGTCGCCAAATAGCCAGTACTTTAATTTGTCGAGGCCTGAAAACCTTGAAAAAATGATTTTCATGGTAGAAATCATGGATACTTTTCATACATGGTATATGGATTTGCCATATTGAGTACAAGAATCCTGTTGCTTGTGAGGTCCATTCTCATTTGAGGTCAAACTCTGAAAATCCTTTTACATGATATCTAACGATGGGAATCGTGGATACTTCTAATACTTAGTGTGTGGATGCATACCATTGAGTACAATACCCCTATTGTTTTTGGAGTAGGTGTGTATTGCCACGTACAGTAGACTGACCTGTGTTTGCCATCATTGTATCAAAATGGTGGTTCGGGCCATTTCTATTGTACAGCTAGTTCTGTATACAACTCGAAACCTCGATTCATTTTGCATTCTGGTTAAAATTAACATTGGGTGTGTGTTGCTCGAGCCGCAGTCACTTGTTCGTCTCTTTGGAATCAATTTGACCTGCCGGCGAGGCAACCCCGATCCTCGCCGTTATCACTCGAACGTTTGTTCACCCTGCAGGCAACCCCGATCCTCGCCGTTATTACTCAAACGTTTGTTCACCCTGCAGCCCATTACTCGTACGTTTGTTCACCCTGCAGCCCATTACTCGTACGTTTGTTCACCCTGCAGCCCATTACTCGTACGTTTGTTCACCCTGCAGCCCATTACTCGTACGTTTGTTCACCCTGCAGCCCATTACTCGTACGTTTGTTCACCCTGCAGCCCATTACTCGTACGTTTGTTCACCCTGCAGCCCATTACTCGTACGTTTGTTCACCCTGCAGCCCATTACTCGTACGTTTGTTCACCCTGCAGCCATTACTCGTACGTTTGTTCACCCTGAAGCCCATTACTCGTACGTTTGTTCACCCTGCAGCCCATTACTCGTACGTTTGTTCACCCTGCAGCCCATTACTCGTACGTTTGTTCACCCTGCAGCCCATTACTCGTACGTTTGTTCACCCTGCAGGCAACCCCGATCCTCGCCGTTATTACTCAAACGTTTGTTCACCCTGCAGCCCATTACTCGTACGTTTGTTCACCCTGCAGCCCATTACTCGTACGTTTGTTCACCCTGCAGCCCATTACTCGTACGTTTGTTCACCCTGCAGCCCATTACTCGTACGTTTGTTCACCCTGCAGGCAACCCCGATCCTCGCCGTTATTACTCAAACGTTTGTTCACCCTGCAGCCCATTACTCGTACGTTTGTTCACCCTGCAGCCCATTACTCGTACGTTTGTTCACCCTGCAGCCCATTACTCGTACGTTTGTTCACCCTGCAGGCAACCCCGATCCTCGCCGTTATTACTCGTACGTTTGTTCACCCTGCAGCCCATTACTCGTACGTTTGTTCACCCTGCAGCCCATTACTCGTACGTTTGTTCACCCTGCAGCCCATTACTCGTACGTTTGTTCACCCTGCAGCCCATTACTCGTACGTTTGTTCACCCTGCAGCCCATTACTCGTACGTTTGTTCACCCTGCAGCCCCAAACAAGTTTACCAGAGAATTGTTTTTGTTTGTGTGTGTAAATATCGTTTCAGATTTATTTATTCAGTTGATTCAGAAAATCCCCCACAGGCATATGCCTTGCTTTTCCCCTTTTAATTCTTTTTGTCAACGTTGTTGCTATATGTACTTTGTAAGCATATTTGTACTCTACATACCTCACACGAGTGAGGTGCACAGAGATTGAATAAAATTGTAACCTAATAGCTCCATGATTCTGCTTTCCTGTTTTTTAACGACTTTTATCGAAAAATTCCCCAAAGACAACAAATCTGTCAAAAATATACAGAGACGCAGCAGTTGCAATCACAGAGCATATTTGATTTTGATAGTTTCTGTGTGGTTAAGATGGCGTACACACATATGTCGCGCAGCTGCATGAGCATTGTTGACAGGGAACCCTGGAATGTCAGCAGGAGGTTGCTTATTACTTTGCCAAAGTCAAACGGAATATAGGTGTCTGGGGATTGCATCTGCGAGTTTGTATGTGTGTGAGGTCAACATTCGTCAGATGTCCACGTCTAATAACCCTGTAAACAAGCTAACTAAAACAGTACATCTGATGTGGCAGCTCCAAAAAATGAAAGTGGGTTGCAATTCATACATGTGTTACCACCTGATTGAGTACAAAATCAATATTTTCTTAGAGGGTTAAAGGTCGTTTTAGGTCAACAGACGTCAAAGAATGAAAATATTGGAGACAAGATAACTAAAAACTACATCTTGCTGTTGGTTGAGGTTTATACATGTAATTGGACCCCACTTGGTCACTACAAGAATCTTGTTCAAAATAGCGGAGGTCAACATAGGCGAAATCCCGAAAAATTGCTAAACCCGAATACAGCAAAAGTCAAGTTGGGTGAACTTCATACTTGGTATGTAGGCTCAAAGTAGTGAGTACAAGAACCGTAATGAAATTGGTGGAGTTCGAAGGTCATTTGAGTCAAAGTATAAAAATCTAATAAGAACAAAAACTCAAAAATTTCTATTAACTTCTTACTTGGTATTTGAGTCCACCTCATTAAGTACAATAACATCGTGTGCACACTTTAGATTAAGTATTCACGTATAAAATGCGACAAGGAATCACTATGTCTGTTGGAGGTGGGAAGGGGAGGGAGAAATAGAGAAAATCGGTTGGTGAATTTCGCCAGAGAATATTACTTTTGTTGATGCTACGTTGGCCGAGATGGGACTTATAGAACTAGAATGCAAAATGCAGTGAGGTTTCGATGACTTCAGTGCACTAGACTTATGCTTGTTAGTATAACCAGAACTAGCTGTTACAATACCACTACGGCATGATAAAAACAGGTCAGTCTACTCTACGTGGCTATACACACCTCCACCAAAAACAATAAGGGTCTTTTACTCAATGTTATGTATCCACACAGCAAGTATTAGAGGTATCCACGATTTCCATCGTTAGATATCATGTAAAAGGTTTTCAGAGTTTGACCTCTGGTGACCAATAGGAGCAACGTGATTCTTGTAATCAATATAGCAAATCCATATACCATGATTTCTACCATGATAAATCATGTTTTCAAGGTTTTCAAGGTTTCGACAAATATTTTTAATAGTACTCGCTATTTGGCGATCGTGACTAAAAGTCTACTCGCCAAATTTCACTCGCCACTAGGCCTATGATTGTTGTTCAAGTCTCCAAAGTACTGATCTGCAACTTAAATACTTTATATGAACAAAGGTTAGACAGTTAGGCAGATACATGGTGCTACGTAATTGCGCATTGGAAAGTCAAGTTTCTTTGCAGTGTGAAATTTAAACTTTTTTTCCACCAAAAGTAAGTGCTGAACAAAATAAAACATGTCGCAGAATCATATATAAGCAGCAAGACCTACTGTTATGTCTTAAACAATTAAATGTAAAACATCTGTAAAAACACCTACGAAGATAGCTTGGCTTCTGTTACATTATGGCTCCTATATTACTAGGTATATACTATACAGTAGCTAGGTGTGCGCGAGTCCTAAGCCTATACAGTACCTTACTACTACTTTGAACCGCATTCGATTTGCGCGACTTCGTACATTTGCCCCGTTATTTATCTTGTCTTTTAGCTGCAGATTGATGCGCGAAAAATATCGCTATTACTCCATTTCACTGCCTAAATCAAAGCGATCTTTTACGCAATGAAAATCTGAGGTTGTAAGAGCATCTATCTTACAAAAATCCTAGCAGCAACAACAGCAAACTTTTCTCAAAACTCCTTAAATTGTTCTATACTTTGCAAATTATGAATGATAGCCAGTAGGAAAATGCCTTAAGAAATAATTAAAGCGCTGTTTTGCCATCTTGAGTGTTTTAGTATTGTGACTGGTATTCTTCACATTGTTGTGTTAACGAACCCTATTCAACCCAACCGTTGTTGGCCTAGATAACATAAGATTGCTCACAGGCAGGGGCGGGATTTGAGTTGTGAAAGTGGGGGGGCAAACCTGCCAGCAAGACTATCTAAGCGGAGCGCCACCATCGGTTGGCGCGGAGCGTACAAGAAATTTTTTGGCTTTACAAACCCGCCAGATGGCCGGAAACGGCACTTCCGGAGTGCTCTAAACTGCATGTACCCATCCTTGAAATATGGATCTCATGTCTGCAATTTGTATCTAGATAGTTAATTATCGTTTTAAATTTTGAAGAGGATTGATAGTAGAACATATGGTCAGATGGTGATGCACAACTTTTGTTATACGTCACTATCTAAGAGGAGCGCCTTCATCGGTTGGCAAGGAGCGTCGAAATTTTCGATGAAAGGTACCCTTAGATCGGTAAAATTAACACCCATATAGGCTTTAAATTGCATCTAAACAATTAATGAACGTGTTTAAATTTAGGGAGGACGGATAGAAGAACTTATATGGTGATGTACAACTGAAGCTTATACGTCACTATTTAGGCGGTGCACCACCATCAGTTGGCGCGGCGCGTCGGAATTTAAGCAAAAAGGAAATCCTAGATCAGCAAAAATGACACCTCTGGTAACAATAAATCGCATCTAGACAGTTCTTTCCCCCTAAAATTATTAGTATATTGTGCATTTGGACCGATCAAGAATATGTTCAGCACCCACTTCGAAATTCTCCCAGCGGTCCCCACTTCTTGGAGCACTTGGCAAATATTGGGGCTGAACATACCTTTACCCCCCCCCCCCCATGGGGGATAAGCCCCTCAAGTCCACCGGTTCCGTCGCCACTGAAGTCGAGGAGGGGTGATTTCGAGCAGTAAAGAAATTACATCGGCATTGCCATTGCATATTGTTGAATGACACGGGGGGGGGGGGTGTCATGTGTCAGTTTATGAATTTAATTATTGATATACCCAATGTGCAAATCTGGCTTTCGTAAATCGTTTCTCTGGATTTAGTTATTCAACGCATTCAGTAGAGCAGCAACGTTGAAAAGCTAGCACTGTAGCACATGCCGCGGATTCATCACATGCAGAATTGAATCGCTATAGTGTGTTAGCTCCAGGATTCGTAACTTGTGCTGCGAACCATGTGCTAGCTCCAGTTATTCTGCATGCTACATGTTACGATCTTAAATACAAATTCGACTTATAGATTCGAAACAAACAGGCCTATTTGATAGAGCTGTTGTGGGGGAATAATTTCGATTAGGGTTGTGCACATTTGTCTGCAAAAACGACATAAAAGTGAACTAAGATTTGGGAAAAAAGTGGGGGGGGGGCAAATGCCCCCTCTTGCCCCCCCCCGTAATCCCGCCCATGCTCACAGGCCTAACCATTTTTGTTCAAGTTGTCCCATAATCATACACGTGACGAAAGTCGAACGTTACTTTTAAGGCTTCGTTATGCTGAAACTGGTGGAAAAGACTACACAAATTGAGATCAACAGCCGATCCAGACAAAAGCTTGTGAACTCACTGCCAAACTAAGACCGTTTTACACAATTATTTCGCATTGATATTGGTCATAGTAAATTATCTGACTATACGAACTGTTAAGTTTCATAAACGCTGCATGGTCACAACGAAACTAAATCCAACCTGAAATAAATACGACGGAAAACGACCAATAGAACCGCTGTATACTACAAAAAGTACACCTTTTTTTGCACGCAATGTAAGGCTTCCAAGCCAATGCAAATATGTTCGAGTTTTCAGTTTGAGATTCTACGGATGCCAATAAGCTCATTTCCAATTGACAATAACCTCCTATTCGTATGAGGCGTAAAGCACATGTTATCTGATAGGCTGGTTGGTGGGAGATACGGCAGCTTATAAAAGAAGGTTTCCACAATTTGGCGTCTGGTGACTTCAAATGACCTTTACCCTCAATAAAATCTTCTACTACATACTAAATATGAGATTCGTTTAACCTTCCCTTCTTGGGATATCGTGTTTAAAAATTTTTCACAATTTGACTTCTAGTGACCCCACATGGACTTTGACCTCCACAAAAAAAAAAACTATTGGCTTAATGCTCTTAAATGTGGTCCTCCTACTAACGAAATATGAGATTGGTCCAAGCTTATCTCCTTGAGATATCGTGTTTACAAGGTTTTCACCATTTGGTCCCCGGTGACTCCAAATGATCTTTGACCTCCCCACAAAACAATAAGGTTCTTCTACTCAATGTGGTACTCATATATACACAATATATTATATTGGTCCAAGCTTCCCTTCTTGAGATATCGAGACGTCACAAATTATTTTATTGACGGGTAAAACGCATATGATAACAACATAAACACACGTGAAGCCTGCGTAAACTGCACTGATAACAAGCTGAGAACATAGAATGACGGCGCTATTTCACTTAACGTAATAAAGATATACATCGACGTAGTAGATCGCTACGATGACAGCTTTTCAAACAACGGCATAAATTCATGTGACACCGTAATATCATGCAACGAAGGTGATGACGCGCTTCTACTTTTTGAACTGGATTCTATAATTTGACCCAGATCTGAAGAAGTGGGTCTGATTTGAGCCAGAACCCTTTCCGTATACGTTTCGAACTAAATGTGGTCGTTACCGTTGTTTCCGAGCACGAATTGCGGATAAGTTCACGAGAGGATTTCTTACGGCAAAGGTATTATATTCGAGAATGTCCGACGAAATAAGAAATAAGTTGAGGGGGTCTAATTGAGAGAGGATTGAAAAACGCAGAAATTGCAGATTATTTGGAAGTGTCGAAAAGGAAAGTGAAAAGTGATCTATTGAATGATATAAGCAGTGAGACATACCCATTATATTCTACTATCATTCTGGTAGTCTATTCCGTCAAACAAAATGCCTATATGTTCATTCAATTAGTATTATACTGTGTTGTTTGGTGTTTGCAACTTACCAAACTGGTTGTTGAATATACACATATAAATTAAAAAATCCAACACAAAACGCTATAAAATGTAACTCAATATTTTGCATTAACATCAGCCAATCATCCTTGAAATAAACTGTAAGAAGTAGTCCAGTGTCGCAACCAGTGGCGGCGGAACCGGGGGGTGGGGGGCTTGGGGGGGGGGGCTCAGCCCCCCAATAAAAAAGTTGAGGGGGCAAATGCATGATAAGCCCCCCCCCCAATATTTACCAAGGCTCCGAAACGTGCATCTGCCCATTTTTCAATGCATACTTGTCGATCTGTCCGATGCACACGTATACTCTATAGGTGTAATAATTTTAGTACTTGCTGGGGGACCCTCGGCCCGTCCCCTGGCTATAGACCACATTGTCACCCCAACCGCGTCTTCACGCCCCGTGAAAAGTGGAAGCAGTGAGTGTGAGTACCGGTAAGCGTAACACAACGTCTTAGGCCAATGACTTGCCTCATTTCAGCCAGTTCTCCAACATCCCCTTACTTAGTGGCGGAGCGTCCATATATACAGTCAGGGGGCGGATGCCCCCCCCCCCCCCACGGACTCAAATGGACTGCTGGCGCCCTTTTCAGCTTTTCACTACTTTTTACTTATTCGCGATTTTTGACTATTTTATTGCGCTCTCATATACCTATTGACATTTGTCATATTCTGTTGGTGTAATTTTCCGACAAAATGGCGACGACACCTATTTATTCTCCGTTTATCTGCAAATTAGCAAGGCCCCGGAAAGGGTCATTTCCTGCAATCTAGGGAGTATCTTTACTTAAAAATTTTCTGTACGCTCCGCACCAACCTGTGGTGGCGCTCCGCTTAGATAGTGTTGAAAGCGCCTCTACAGACCATTCTTGCCCTCCCTGACCAATACTCTAGCTCCGCCACTGCCCTTACTACACTCAAAAACATCTTTGCGAGTACACTACGAGTAATAGCTACTCTCTTAAAAAAACATCGAATATACAAATTACAATGTTTTTACAGACTTTTACGTGCAATCTGAGAAATTGCAGGCTTGAGACCCATATTTTAGGGCTAGGTATTCGCAGCATAAAACACTCGGAAAGTGCCGTTTCCGGCCATCTGGGGGTTTGAAAAACCCAAAATTTTCTTGTACGCTCCGCGCCAACCGATGGTGGCGCTCCGCTTAGATAGTCTCCACACATTAGCCCCCCCCCAATAATTTTTCCGTTCCGCGCGCCTGGTCGTAACCAGAGCGGCTCGGTCTGAAATGTGCCTCCCTCCCCCACTACCCCCATCGACGGTGTCAGGTGACTGCGTCTCTTTCACGTATAGTGTGTAGTTTATCCTAGTGCGTGCGGTGGGTTGAAATGCTAACATATAAAGTCAAGTAAACCTTTATAATAATTAATTAAGGTGACCAGACGTCCGGAAGGTTTTCTAAAAACCTCCATAGTTTACCTTAATATCCTCAAAACGACTGAATATGCATAAAAATCTTATTTAAACATACTCTGACTGTTAGAACTAAAGCCTATAGCGTATATATTTTTTATTTATCCTATAGCTCTGAGACCTATTGCTAGCTTATGAGCCTGAGGTTGTTGTATGTTTCTCCCAACAATATAACAAATACATATTATACAAGTTCAGATAACAGCAAAACTCACTCCTACTCTTTCGAAATTTTAATATTACATCTTCCCCATATCCTAATTCTCGAGAGTTGCTTCCATTTTCGACAGTTGTTTTTTTTTTATTCCAATTCCGTGTTGACTATTCAAACGATGATTCGGTGGGCTAAAACGATAACTCCCGCTCGCTCAAATCAAAGCCATATACTGACACGGCTCTGGTCGAAAAAGTAGAAGCGCGCCATCACCTTCGTTGCATGATATTACGTTGTCACATGAATTTATGCCGTTGGATTAAAAGTTGTTGTTTGAAAAGCTGTCGTCGTAGCGATATACTACGTCGATGTATATCTTTATTACGTTAAGTGAAATAGCGCCGTTATTATATGTTCTCAGCTTGTTATCAGTGCATTTTACGTAGGCTTCACGTGTGTTTATGTTGTTATCATATGCGGTTTACCCGTCAATAAAATTATTTACGATGACATTACAGAAAAAAAAATGATGTTAATGTCAATTTTTGCGTTGTTATACTATTAAGGAAGCTGCTGTATACATTTATGTTGTTATTGCACATAAGTATAACATCATAACATCAAATCACGTCGTCGTCATTTGAATTTAGTCATCAATATAATGAACGTTGTTGTTGTTTAATTTTGCCCTTTTTGCGTTCCATATATATTACGATTTGGTTCAATTCTGCAGTACACATCGTTAGTTCTGCATGTTGCGATGCCACCAGAAATTGTAGGATTCTGAGATATTTCTTATTCTCTCGAGTGACTTTCAAGTAGGCCTACAAGAGCACATGCCAGAAAGAGGAATTTAATTTCTATGGAAGGTATTTCAAACCCGGAAGCTGCGTTTCTTTCGGACAATTTTCTTTTAGCTCCTTTTACTTACACACCAAAATACATTCCAGAGAGGAATTTAGTTTCAATGGAATGTATTTCAAAGCCCTTGTGGGACCCAGGGGCGAGACACCAGAGATTGTAGCGTTTTGGTAGCTCAATATTATCTAAATCTGTGAAATTTGGACATAAGGGATACTGTTTTAGTTTTTTTTACCGCAGCCGACTGAGGGAAGGGGAACTGAGTGTGTGGGGGAACATGATTGGGGTCCTTTTCCCCAGTGGCGTCGCCAAGGGGGGGGGGGGCCAGGGGGCACGTGCCCCCCCCCCTGGAAAACCCAGTGCCCCCCGAGTGTCCCCCCCATCTGAGATTTGGGTTGGTAAAAAAATATATATATATTTTGTTATATTCAACTCCCATCATCTGAGTTGGTTTTTCATAAGGACAAAGAAGCACAGTAATTCGTATTTTCTTCAAATGAGCTGCGAAAAAATGAACAAGTTTATCCTTGAACGTCGGGTATCGAAGTCGTAACCCGCGCCATCACAACAGGTGTCGATATTTACATTGAATGTGTCAGTGCTCACGCCATACCAGCGGATATACAAGTCCGCTTCGCGAGCTACATGACTGTGAGAAGGGAGGGTACTGCAATATGTTGCCTTGGTCTGAGGTTGACAGGTTAGGAGCTGACGAAATGTGAGAATGTGAGGGTCCGCAGGCACCATACTTGCCTATATTTGTGGACCCATATATTGACCCTTTTGTGTAGGGGGTACAGAGGTCATTTGAGGTCAGATGCTTGTAGGAACAAATGGCGAATGTTCACACCTGCATACTGAGCCATACTCGATGTGTGATCAAACTTTGGATTGCATGGTGAGATCCCTGATAGGAGCCAATAACGATGCTGGAACCTGTTACATCTTAATAGATAATGGGCGAAAACGAGAAGGACAAGAAAGGAGTCGGGGTCATGCACACATTAATTCAACAAATGTAGGTTCTATTGATAGGGTTAGGCATAATATCGACAGCATGTGGTTCATATCCTCTGCAAAATTCTGCGCCTTGTTAAAATCATTACCTCAAAAATAGCAATTTCTGGAGATATCTTCAGATCGAATTTAGCATCAAATGTGGCAGCATTTTGCATCTAGCCCATCCTCCGTATGCGAAAATTTTCCAAAGGGGAGGGGGGCAGTGACGGCGGAACCGGGGGGGGGGGGGGGCTTGGGGGCTCAGCCCCCCAATGAAAAAGTTGAGGGGGCAAATGCATGATAAGCCCCCCCCCCCCAATATTTACCAAGGCTCCGAAACGTGCATCTGCCCATTTTTCAATGCATACTTGTCGATCTGTCCGATGCACACGTATACTATATAGGTGTAATAATTTTATTAAATGCTGGGGGGACCCTCGGCCTGTCCCCTGGCTATAGACCATATTGTCACCCCAACCGCGTCTTCACGCCCCGTGAAAAGTGGAAGCAGTGAGTGTGAGTACCGGTAAGCGCAACACAACTTCGTCTTAGGCCAATGACTTGCTTCATTTCAGCCAGTTCTCCAACATCCCCTCACTACACTCAAAAACGTCTTTGCGAGTACACTACGAGTAATAGCTACTCTCTTAAAACACCATCGAATATACAAATTACAATGTTTTTACAGACTTTTACGTGCAATCTGAGAAATTGCAGGCTTGAGACCCATATTTTAGGGCTAGGTATTCGCAGCATAAAACACTCGGGAAGTGCCGTTTCCGGCCATCTGGGGGTTTGAAAAACCCAAATTTTTCTTGTACGCTCCTCGCCAACCGATGGTGGCGCTCCGCTTAGATAGTCTCCACACATTAGCCCCCCCCCCCAATAATTTTTCCGTTCCGCCGCGCCTGGAGGGGCACCCCCTCCCCTTAGACCCCTCCCCAGGACGTTGATCCGTATCCACCTAAGTGCCCCCCCGCCCATCAAATGCTGGTGCCCCCCTGTGCCCCCCCCCAGACTGAAAAGTCTGGTGGCGCCACTGCTTTTCCCCCTGGAATGCCCTACCCACCACATGGTAGCTAATGGCTTGGGCATTCACATTCAACTTTAGATACCAGACCGTTTAGATTTTGAGCTCGAGGAGCGCAAAAGTTAGCATAGTTCTCTGCCAGCTCATCATGCCAGCTCTCGCTGCGGAATCTTTTTGTTTCGTCCCAGATTTCCTAAAATGCCATAAATCACCTTTAATCCTCGAGAGTTTTAGACGATCATTAGTTTATTTCATCCTCTTCAACCTGCATGCATAACAAGAAAGATGACGACTCAAAAAAGTCAGGAAGGTCATTTTAAGACTATTTCCCGACAATGAGTACCTAGTTGTGGTATGCCACCTTAAGGAGAAGTGGTGTTTAATTTTGACATGTCGCCCTCCTTTGCAAGACTTTCCCGGATGTAAACATTGACTTTCCGACTTCAAAGTGGGTTGGTGAAGTGTGGGGACAGCAGTGCAAAATACAACTGATCAAATGCTGAAGTCGGATAGGCTTTAACACTAGGCTAGCCACACAGACCTGTGCTAGCTACTTTTTTGTTTGTTTAGCTACAAACATGCATGACTATACAGCAGGTATTAACGTTAGGGTTTCGTTATTGAAAAAACTCCGTTGAATCCTCCCATGGAGCCAAATCATCGGAAAGAGGGACCATGGAAAAATCCCGATCATTATTCAAAATCAAAATCGAAACGTGTGGCCGAGGCAAGAAAGATTATTGAAACATTGACGCAACCGAACTCATCAGTTACCATCTCACATGAAGGCTTTGCATCAGAGCAACAATCTTCGCATAACGTGTAAGAAAATTCGCATTTGAAACTATAGGCCCGGGAATTGTGCACTAATTTGGGATCCGGGAGTAATTGCAGAATACCTCGCTAAAAGAGGTTGGGTATGGCGTCCGTATAGTCTAGTATTAATACGCAGAGAAATGCCAAAACTAAGTCCAATGTATCATGCTGTTGTGGTTACACTGTCCGTTCAATTTATGCATCTAGGCAAGTTCAATACAAACAGAAATGCCAAAAATAAACTCAACTGGTTCTAGAATCTAGGTATTAATTATGCTGTTGTGGCTACACCCTCAGGACGGTTCATTTTTGTCATTCCTTTTCAGCCGGACAATCCATCGTTATAATTGTTACTATGGGACCTAGGCCTAATTGAAACTTAAATTTCAATATTACAAGGAGAAATGCCAAAATAAACTAAGTTCAATGTATTATGCTGTTGCGACAGTGTAGCTAGCTACAGGGTGGAGCTTTGTGTTGCAGGGTATTCTGCAATTAAGCTGGAATCAGGGTATATTTGTCAGCTGTTACTGTTGGTGGGTTAGGCCTAGTCTTGAATTACAGTATTGTAGGATATGGGTATGCTAGGGTGAGACTAAGTCTGTAAGTTTTGGTTAGAAGTAAGGGTCCTGGACACCTAACTCCAATGTTAGAGAAGACCATAAACCCAACCTAATATGAGCTCTTATCCTAACACCTACCCTTTGACAAACAAGTGATAAGTGTGACATAATCTTAAGCTTGACTTAGTGTCATGCCATTAAACTATTTGAGGTCATGGCTCATGTAGTATGCAGGCATAGTATAGGCTAGACCTTACAGGTCGGCTGTATATGCCTAGCCTTAGAAGTTAGATCCAAAGCTAATTCTGGCCCAGAAACAATGGCCACTAGGGCAACTCTGACACCAGCCAGAAAATACAGTAACAAACATTCACCACTGTGACTGTGACTCCAGCAAGAATTTCCTATTTGAAAAGATGTCAATGTTCTGCATTATACTTACATGTGTCATTCTCAAAGGTGTTTAGGCAGTAATAAATTACCTAAAAAGGAACTGATTAATTTTTAACCCCCTGAAATTTAGGCCTAGGCTTAACTAACTAAATTTACTAAAGCTTAGGAAGACAAGACTAACTTAAGCAGTGGTCAATCCTGGCAATAAACCCACACTACTGTACAGTACTGTACGGTATTATGATGGGTGTCATCAAAGATGAGTTGTGTAACTGTGTTAGCGCATGAACTCACTTGCTTTTGGTCACTATCACGGTATCACCATCTCCATGTAAGGAGAATTTACCCTTACAATAATATAATTATGAATGTTAAGCGTTTCAATGAATAAAACAAAGAAAAGATGTGCAAGATATTAGCATCATGATCAGGCAAGAAATTGCAATACTGTACAGCCCTACACAAGTAACATTTAACATAATACAGCTTTACATGTGATTCAGGATACCATAATCCAACATGATTTAAGGCAAAGATTAAGCAGAATGACTAGGCCTTCCTGTAAGCAATCAATTTACTTTGGCATTGTCACTTTGTAGGTATAAATGAAACATGGCAAAGAATTTAATTGAATGAATATTCAACCAGTAAAACAGTTAGTGTTCAGGTCCAGCATTGCACTTGGAGAAAAAGGCTGATGACGTTAAAAGTATAGAACCGATTTCACAGTATATACTTACTAGGAACGACTTCACATCTCCAGCTAACATTGATGAAAAAAGAACTTAACACGTTTAAACCAAGAAGTGTTAAAATCAGCTCAACTTTATGAAATTGGTGAAAAAAGAGCTCATAAGTTTAACAGGTGTAAAAGTTGCTTCAGTAGAGGACCTCGCTTCACAATTACAACAGTGTTAGAAATAATTTTTGCAAGTAAAAGGAGGTGATAGTCTGTTCCCAACCAAAATGGAATAAACTACAGTATAGGTGATCAGTTAGGGTTCACAGTGACAAGATGTATTGAAGCCACTTAGTAATATCACAATAGAAATTATAAATACACTGCTGGATATTAAACATTAAAAGCTGATATTAAAAGTTGTGGTTACTTTTTGGTTTCATATGCCATAGGCTGGCCAGTAGGGTTAGTCAAGTCAAGTTTGTGTATGTGTGTGTATATATGACGCCCTAGCTTGTAAACACAATATACCGGGATACACTTGAACATCAAAAGAGCTCATATATGCATGGTAGGCTAAACTTATGAGTGTAAAGGTTTTACACAATTTGGTGTAAGTCAGAGGTCATTTAAGGTCACCAGAGGTCAAAACTTGAAATCCTTGCAAACCTGATTTCTCCAGGTAGTAAACTTTATTGGCTCTCATAGTTGGCACGTGGCTTCCCTATAACGAGTGTCAAGAACAGTATTTTTTGATGTCAAAGTCGTTTGGTGTCATCAAAGGTCATACTCTGTAAAGCCATAAGGACAATATCCCAAGATAGGTTACATCTCATACAGTAGTAGCTCATATTTTGCAACATGTGTCTTTCGTAAGGTGACTACAAGAACTATGTTATTTTGGGTGGAGGTCAATTTGGGGTCAGCGTGGGTCTTGATGTCAAATATCAAATGGATCTAATGAGGTAAAACTGTTAGAAAAGCTCTTTGTTGTTAAAGTGTGCGATCAAAATAAATTACCAACAACAGATGATATCCCTCTGTCTTTCTTTCATTGTTGTGGTATTATGTTACACAGTCCCCAATCGTACACCATGTAAGCACTGACTTTAGGGCTTGACTTAAGTTTGTGAGTTGCATGTGTCTAACTTGTCTTTGAATCTCCCACTGTCATGTTATTACCAACTTTGGCTTGTTTCACTTTAGTTATCAACTGTAACTCTACTGTGTAGTCCTGCTGTTGTTATGCATCTGCATACAGATATTTTGTAATGCCTGTGAGTGTACTGTAGATTGCTATAAGGTGTACCTAACTCATGTACTAGGCCTGTAGTACATAACATATATGTGACAGTGCAGTTACACATGTTCTTCTGCACACCAAAATTGCTTGTTTCTTCAGAGAGATATTTTATTTGTACAGATATTTCAAAAGGAAGACATCAAGCATTAAAACACACTAAACACATGTTCTAACTCTGTAAACAATCAAATTCACAAACCACCGTAAATTACCCCTGCTCATGATCAAGCGCCCTCACAAGTATTGATATTGGAACATTCTTTAACAATATAATCTATTGCAAGGTAAATCCTCCCTTGCATGAAATCAACCAAAAGGGAAACTACCATTGCACAACTTGAACCAAGATAACTTTTTCCCAGACTTGTAAACTTCATCAGATCTTAGTGAGCAGGCTTTGGCCAATCTTCCAACTTTTAACGTACATGCAGATGTAATTAAAACTTGTATTGTCACTAAGAGTACTTTTCCTGGGCCATGTGAAAACATGAGCACTGTATTTGTTAATAGATATTTATGTACTGGACTTTAGATGCATGTGCACAGTATCAACAATCAATGGTTGTATTTGTTAATAGATATTTGTGTACTGGACTTTAGATGCATGTGCACAGTATCAACAATCAATGGTTGTATTTGTTAATAGATATTTATGTACTGGACTTTAGATGCATGTGCACAGTATCAACAATCAACATGGTTGTATCAAATGGTAAAGGTATTTAAGCAGATCATAAATTGTAATTATTCTTGAGTCTCTCGATAGAGGAGTACTGTTTGCCCTATAGGGTGCATAACATATATTTTGGAGCTCTTTTTGTATCTTGTACAAAATCAAGAGTGACATTGCATGGGTACAGTATTACACCACAATAGAAGACTATAGTTGAAATGTGGGAGAATGGGAGCATTATATAGGAGTGAAGTTTGTACTTGGGCAAGAAGTGCTGAAGTCTATTTATAATCCCATTAGATCTACAGACTCTTTTACTTACTATATGTTCTTTCCAATTTATTTTGGGGCAATCAATTGTTATTCCGAGTCCTAAGAAATATGCATGATTTGAGGCTTTACTTGGGTGTCCACCTACAGTACAGTAGCACAACAGTAATATTGCTTATGTGATTAAATTTGCTATCCAAATATATTAAGAGATTAGCTATTAGATCTCAACCATTCGGATAAGCTTGAAAATGTATTAGTGACATCGACAAATGTGTCATGTAAGTTACTATTTTGAAGAAAAACAGTAGTATCATCCGCAAATAAATTGCAGCTGAATTTTTCAGAGGATTTATAGATTTCATTAATATATAAAATAAAAAGAAGTGGTCCCAGTATGGAGCCCTGGGGAACACCAATATTATATAATGTTAGATCAGATGAAGAAACATCTGCACAGTAATGTAGATAACTCTTAAACCAGTTGTATGCCACACCTGGAGCAAATAGTTTAAATTCATTAAAATAGTGCAGATTTAAAGATTGGTTAGGGGTCAGGTAAGGTGATAATTGTTTTACATTTACTGTATGCAAGATGGCTTTCTGATTCTTAAAATTTCAGGGTATATTTGGCAGTTCATGCACTGAATGAAGCATTTGTCTTGTTAAGTAAAGACCACATCTATGTCAAAAGTGTTATCAGTGGGCCATTTGGGGTGAGAAAGGGGGTGTTTCTAGGTGCAAGTCAAAGCCTCCCAAGTTATCCAAACAGCAGTCCTAACCTTGCATTTTTTTCTTTCAGTGCTTTGAAACCAGCTTGGTATGATTCAATTCAGAAAGATACAGGAGAGCTCATCTATGTTGATGCTGGCAAGGATGAAACAATTACAGCCGTTGAAGATGGACAATCTTTGTCCGAGAAAAATAATAGGAAAAAGGGTAGAAAATTCTCTCCCTTACAGAGAAGGACAAAAGATAATCATAGCAATGGCAAAACTGAATCTGGAAGCCAACTGAATGGAAAGGTTTCCTGTAAATTAACTAAGGATGTTGTGCTTCATGTAAATGACAGAAGCAGAGATGACAATGGACCACTACTGCAGAGGCTGTTTGGTATAGTCACAGGACATGTTGGAGTTGATATATTTGGGAGAACAATACCTGATCAGCAGGGTGATGGCCAGATAAGCAGAGATGACAACAGGGTAGCAGTTCATGCTCTTCTTCCAGATGGATCTGCAGTCGCAACAGGAGATATATTAATAGGTACTGTGCACCCCAAACCTTTTGTAGAGCTAGGTACTTTCAGCTGATCTAAGTCTCATGATCACAGGTATGAGATTTCCTGATTCAACACCTACTCTAGCTAGAAGCTGTATCTCACTAGCTAATGTTTGGTTTGTCTTATTGACAACAAGCCATCTAAGGTAGTGATTTACTAATTCTACAATAATAATAAAAATAATAATAATCAGTAGTTATTTTTACGACGCTTAAGCGACCACAAATGTGGGAGAAACCTGTAAGGCTTATGGATTACAACTTACACGTCAGGTGGCTTCCAATTCAACATTTTAACTCAAATTTGGAATCTTTTCAATTTAGAAAGTCATTTCAGATGGGAAAACCGTAGATTGCTCTTGGATGAAAAACCCATCTTACTATGACCCGGCCGGGAATCAAACTCCGAACCTCCCGATTGCTAGGCCTCATTGCTTCAAATAATCGGTATTGGCCAAGTACTGATTCTTCCATCTCAGAATCAGTCCAATAATGATTATTAGCAAACTCACTCCACATTACATAAGGTCCACTTTAACTTGATATCATCTATGCTAATGATAATAACTAGATGTTGGACCAAACACTTCTTTTGGTTCCTTGCTGGAAGCAAATGAACCTTTGCAGTCAGGCTGGCATATATGTGTGCGTGTGTGTGAAGCCTTGCTTGTTAACATATCTCAAGAAGGGAAGCTTGGATCAATCTCATATTTCATGTGTAGGAGAACCACATTGAGTAGAAGAAGCCTGATGTTTTTAGAGGAGGTCAAAGGTCATTTGTGGGTCACCAGGGGTCAAATTGTGAAAACCTTGTCAACATGTTATCTCAATATTGGAAGCATTGGCAGATTTCATACTTAGTATGAAGGTGTATAACATTGAGTAAAAGAAGCTTAGTGATTTTGGTGGAGGTCAAAGGTCATTTGGGACAAAGGGGGGGGGGTAATGGTCATGTAGGGTATATGTGTTCACATTCAGGAAGTGGCAGCCCCCAGAAACAGCCGCATGGCCTACTGCTCTTCAAAACCTAAAAACTTGTTATAAGTGTGAATGAAATAGAAAAAGTAAAGATAAACAAACATACTTTTACTGACATCTCCCTCATTTCGTTGCCTATATCCCTTCCCCAAGTATAGTGCAAACCCACAGTAGTACCTAGGAGTATTGCCTCTGAAGCCCCATTCAACTTCCAAGTAATTGCATCAGTTAGGTGGTGTCATTATGATCCATAGATATCGTAGTAGACACTAGGGAGATCGATCAGAAGGAAACTGATTCTTCAGCTCAGTTGCAACATAAGCAATGAAACACAGTTTAATTAGTCTTTGGACCAGTTCTGCGATCCGCAGTTGATTGCTGCAATTGTGCCATCAAGAGCTCCACAGTATAGGTGGAAGCCTAGCTATATTATGTCACTAAGTAGACAACATGTCAATAACTGATCCCTGGTACCTTCCTTTATATGCTGCTTCATTAGACAATTTACATAATCCGTCTTTTGATCTGCACAAGTTCATGAATATTAACATGTATGGCATGTCACACCATGAATTTGTTTGGGCATTGGAACCACTAAAAACTTTTGAAGTGTAGCCTATAGGGTAAGATATTCATTTCAAATGATGAATAATGGCTGCTACTAGGCCTATGTATACACAGTAAGAATGTACTACTCACTGCTTCAGAGTGATTTCTACACGACTTTTGACCTGCTCTACATCTGCAACTCTCACTGCAATACCATTCGTCTATTCTGCACAAATTAAAGCTTGGATAAAGTCCATACTGTTGTATGTGAACCCACCTTTATAGTGAGCATAATTTTCTCATGTGCAATATATAAAGGAATCCCAATTAAAGTCATTTTGCTGAATGAACTAGAACTAATCCATAATTCACTGAGCTATGAGTTAATGTTGGCTGACATGTTAACATTCCTCCCTCTTTATCAAAAGGGAATTGAAATGCAGAAAGACAGACTGTATCATTTTTATGAGAATTGAGTTGTATCAACAGTTAGTGAACATTCCAATTGAATTTCAACCATTTTCTACCATCAGGTGACACAATAACTGCAATAAATGGAATGCCAGTAACCCTGAAATCAATTGACAAGATTTTGTCTTCCTTTTCATCCGATAACCAGGTATGTTTATATAAAAGATTAAAGGCTATCTGTACTCCCAATCATAGCATTTTATCAGGTGACACAATAACTGCAATAAATGGAATGCCAGTAACCCTGAAATCAATTGACAAGATTTTGTCTTCCTTTTCATCCGATAACCAGGTATGTTTATATAAAAGATTAAAGGCTATCTATACTCCCAATCATAGCATTTTATTCCGATCATGGTAGTTGTTTAGCTATGTCATATCTCAATAGGAGTTTAGTATACAGTAGTCCAACTAATAGTATCAACTTGATATATTGTAGAGAAAGTCTAGCATAGCCTGGACTTCATCTTGGGGGGGGGGATGGATTCAATTTATTGACCCGTCAACAAGAACGCTTTGTGTCATCTGTGAGGGATCCAGGGGCCCGCCATAGGGGCCTGAAGTTTTCTATGATTTACTATAATTATGATTTAAATGAATTTTATATGAAGCTCAGTTTCATCGACTTAGGCTTTATTCATTCAGCCACTACATGTTGATATAAAGTTATAAAGATACACATGATATAACAAGCATCATAGCAGGTTATGCATGGGTCGCGTGTGTGGCGAAGGGAGGGGGATGTGGGGCCTCCATGCAAGATGATAAGATATCATTTAACATCAGATGCAATTGGCTGGTATCAATGTGAGAATTCCCGTCAATTACAGATCAACGTCAACCGCGAACTGCTTAACTGAGCCTTTAAATGCATTTTGTAACTTTCATCCAATAATTTGTTTTGCCCACCTATATCATTTGGGGGGGGGGAGTGTAGAGGGAAGACAATTGACTGGGGGATCCTGCCCCCCCCCCCTGCTGGTTACTCCACTGTTAAATTCTCTGTCAAATGCTTCCTTTTAATTTTTCTGTTGAAAATGCAACTTTTTTTAGTATGTTATGTGAGGTTGTGGTTGATAATCGTTTCTTACAGTAACATATTGAAAAACAGGCACTCTTAAGAACACTTGCCCTTAACAAGTTACTTATCTCTTGGAAGTGTCACTTAAACTGTCTGTGCTATCACAAATAAAGTACAAAGTACCTGTATAAATTATCAAGCTACCTGTTGAATTAATGATAAATGTCAAATTAATGTAAAGCTGGGGTATGAATAATATGTCAGTATGCTGAGTTAGGTCTAGAAGTCCACATTAACACTTCTGCTTGACATAACAGATGAACATTCAGCTAGAGAGACCAGCATCCGCTCTTCCAAGTGATGGTGTACTGAGCCAACCAAAGGTTAAACCTCCAAATGGTAAAATCATAAAGCTGTTAACAGAGAGAAGCCATGATGTCAGCAACTCATTCCTAGAGATTCCTCATGCCATCATGTACCTCAACATGGTCAGAGACTCAGATGATAATGATGCCAAGGCAAGATAAAGTTCCCTTCTTTCTTTATTTGTACTCAGTTCCCTTAGTTCTGGTTTAAAATATAAATTGTATGTAGTCTCTTTCTTTATCATTTCAAATATTAGTACTGTGAGAGCAGTATTGCTAATAGAACGTCAAGGTCAGCTGGCACTGTTTTATACAAATATGGATTTATACAAATATGGAGGTTTGCACTGATGCAAGAGGATTTCTCTGGGACAAGATCTGCAATGTAGTTGTAGTAAATTAGGATATGGGATAAAGAAATCTCCAAGGATTTGATCATTAGCCTCTTATTAAAGGTTAAAGTTATGTGGGTTGTGATGCAGTGTGCATGTATACATGTATATGGTTCATTTGTGTTGAACTTTGTACAATATATATGTTAGGTACATGATCCCTATTTGTCCCTGCAGGTAGAATGTCATATATGAACTTCTAAATCACAGTATAAAAAGAAGTATTGCCTAAGAATAATGTGATTGTAGGGGATCCTGTGAACACTTAAAGTGTTTTTCGTGATATGCATTTGTTTCTGTGTGTTTATAACAACATGCAAAATGAAGCTTAAAGATGCCAATCATTCAGTTTGGTACTGTAATCATAGCCACATATGCATATAGCGCATAATGATCAGTGATCTAACAGGAGCAAGTGAAATTAGCCAAAGAGTACCAAGAAGTGATTCGTGGACCATTCTAATGACTGCTTATTAAATATAATTAAATAATGATTAACAATATTAATCAATAGTTGCACCATGTTTAGTTGTACCATGTATTCTTACGCTATGTATGTGAAGCCTACTACTCTGGATGTTACCATCTCTGTACTTGGAAAGTATTGAGAGGGCATTAACTTACAGTACCAAAGCCATTCAAAGCTACAGCTGACAAACACAGCTTAGTTTGTGTTGTTTTCTCTCTCTTATCAGGAAATTCTCTACAAGTATCCATCCAAGGACTCTGCCAGTAAACTTCATGCTATTCATGGATTGTTTGTTACTCTTGGAGACATGCTACACAACATTACAGACAGCAGAATTACTGGGTAATCATTGTACTTCTGACAGGCAGGCTCCTAAAGCTCTCATCAATTCTTCTGTATGAAACATTGGTACGCTGAGAAAGAACGTAGAACAGCCTCTTTTCAGATACTATTCTATGGCCTCAATACAGAATATGAAATATTATGGTAACCCATGAGGTGCCAGATTAAAGGTGTCATTTCTCAAGTCAACTTGTGATATTAAAGTGTGCCACTGAATATGATGACCAGTTACTTGTTACATTTGCAGAAAGTTGTCCTTATTATTTCAGCAGATGAAATCAACTACCTTTTATGGCTCTTTACCAAAGGTGCAGCAACCATGTCTTGTAGTTGCATATTCATATGGAAGAAATAAACAAGGAGATATGTTCATATAGTGGTAGTATCAAAACAGTGAAAATGGGGACATAGGTGGGTATATGTGATGGAAGTGGGAATAATTTGACATAGGCGGGTATATGTGATAGAAGTGGGAATAATTTGACATAGGTGGGTACATGTGATGGAAGTGGGAATATGTTCACATAGGTGGTAGTATCAAAACAGTGAAAATGGGGACATAGGTGGGTATATGTGATGGTTGTGGGAATAATTTGACATAGGTGGGTATATGTGATGGAAGTAGGAATAATTTGAGCTGTGTTAGATAAACACAAGGCTCTTATAATTTTCTGTTATATTCTTAACAGTTAACATTTTTATTCCTTATCTGATTTGCTACCTAGCACCTCCCTACTGGTTGGAGAGGAACTGCTCCATGTTGGTTACTTTAAGTGGTGTTCAGAACTCCTTGTGGTCGCCCTTCCAGCCAAGAATGCTTCACAGCACCAGGTGCAGTGCATCACCCAACAGATTGCGAAGCTTATGAACTTCATGTTCTTATCACTGAATCGGTAAGAGACACTCACCAAATTGCTCTGATTCTTAGAGTCAGTAGATAATTGAAGTTGGCCTCCATCTTAGTAGATTATCGATGGTAGTAAGTCCAACTTGGAATTAGCATATGATCCACTATAGTTGTTATGCATTAAAACATCAGCATGTGATCCACAATTGTACTGCATCTTAGTTTTAGCATATAATCTGTAGTTGTGGTGCATTATAGTAACAGTAGTTGATCCGCCACAGTACGCTTTCTTAGAGCCATCATAAGATCCATGGTACTTGTTATGTATTGTAGAATCAGTAGGTGCTCTATTGCAGTACTCTATTTTACACTGTAGTTGCTAATTAGATTGGTTCACCAGGTAACAGTTACACCACGCATTCAACATAAAACCCAAAGATACTGTAGCGCAGATTGTGAACTACTATTTGTTTTTTCAGTGAACTCTATGTTTACAACTAATATGCTAGCATTGCTTTTTAAAACACCAGCACATGTGCTGTTATCACCACAGTGAATTTTGTAACCATCCCTGAAAAGTTTTGAAACATGCAAGTAAGAATCTCTATAGCCCTGCAAACCTAACAGTGTATTGTGAACTACTATTGAGCTGCCTGGAGTACAAAGGTCAGTTGATGTTACTGTGAAAGTGTACAAGCATGTAACAATACCGAAAGATTACATTGACATTACAGAAGAGTAGACACAATTTTTGATCTCCCTTTCATTGCTTTGAATGAGAATGTATTTGAATTTTCTGGACCGGGTAGTAACAGCTTGGACAGGGAAGTAATATTTTAGGTCAGTCTCCCAGGTTCCTGGATACCCTTTCTCATCACTAGTGTTTATAATTATCTCAGTTCCATTAGGCCTAAACTTCACACCACTACTTAACATATCATATCAGCATGTCTGTCTTAAATACAATAAGTCATAAGATGGGTGATTGCCATTGAAGTCTAAGATCAGTGACATACCTTTATGGTGTTACATGTTCCCTGTCAACATGCTGTTTCCTTGTTGTAGTGCCTTTGATGATGAAGCTAACCATGGTCGTTTGTTTTGAGTTTCCCTGTGTTCTGTATTTGTGTTGTAGTGCCTTTGATGATGAAGCTAACCATGGTCGTTTGTTTTGAGTTTCCCTGTGTTCTGTATTTGTTTTGTAGTGCCTTTGATGATGAAGCTAACCATGGTCGTTTGGATCATCTCTTCAACCTCTTGATGTTCCAGTTACTCTATAAACGAGACAATGTAGATGTTGGTCTCAAAGGGGACCTCCCTCATTACCAGGACATTTTTCTTCAGATGCTTCCTGGGATCAGGTGGTTATCCCTACCTGATGAGATCAAGGTATGATGAAGCCTTCTTGAGTCTTGTAGTCACTGCACATGGGAAAGTAGATAGCTCCTAACAGTAGGTCAAGATCACATCACTGAATGAGACTCACAGTTTTATGTTCTGCCTCATGGTTGAATCTCCAAATCTCACATCAAATATCTTAAATGGTTAAACCAAGTAAAGCAGATGTACATGGAGTTGAGGATTTTACTGTATGATAAATGAGTTTATAAGTGAGGAAATCTCCATGTTTACAAGTAAGGGTGAGGATTGGCAGGTCTGCTTCTTAAAATACTTTGGAAGGAGAGAATTAATCAAGAAGACCTAAGCAGAAGAAATAGAACTTTTATGAATTTACTTAAGGTTAGTGTGCTTGCATTATTTATTTTAGTAAACGTGTGCCAAGAAATATTCTGATCAAGATACTCTTGTAAAGGAAACATTTTCAGATTTCTGAAAAAGATTATGAAAGTTGGTTTTCTTTCATCAACAGCTGGATATAGACAGTACTATAACAGATTTTGAAGCTGCAGACTTTGCTGACTTTGTAAGTTTATTCTTAGAGTTTAAAAGACTTATATTTTTGTTTCAGTTCATACTTGGTATATAGATCCCCTTAGTGAGCACAAGAATCTTATTGTAATTGTTGGAGGTCAAAGGTCATCTGAAGTTGACATTGGTCAAAGTCTGAAAACCTTGTAGACATGGCAACTACAATAGCAAAGCTTAGATGAACTTTTTACTTGATAGGTAGGTCTGATACTAGGTTGGTCTGCATTTGTGCAAGAACCTTTCTGATCAATTAAAGCCAGTGATGGTCTATGCATAAAATCTTGTTTGAAGTGTTACACTGCAATGTAAGTTGTGATACTAAATGTGGCAAGGAATCACTAAGCCAACTGGCTTTCTGGGTTTTTGGGTGGTTGTTGGTACATGCAATCACATTTGATCAGATTTGAGCTACTGCATGGTTGATGCTCTAGTTAATGTAGATACAAGTAAAGTGTAGTAAATGGCAGAAGGAGATAGTAAAGATAAAATATATTTTCTCTAATCATAATGAAATTATTTCTTTTTCATAGTCTGTTCAGCATTACAATGACAGAAGACCATACATCATCATTGGGTCGTGTCTACTCTACAAGGTATGTTTCTCTGAATGTCTACTGTACAAGGTATGTTTCTCTGTATGTCTACTGTACAAGGTATGTTTCTCTGTATGTCTACTGTACAAGGTATGTTTCTCTGAATGTCTACTGTACAAGGTATGTTTCTCTGTATGTCTACTGTACAAGGTATGTTTCTCTGTATGTCTTCTGTACAAGGTATGTTTCTCTGTATGTCTACTGTACAAGGTATGTTTCTCTGTATGTCTTCTGTACAAGGTATGTTTCTCTGAATGTCTACTGTACAAGGTATGTTTCTCTGTATGTCTACTGTACAAGGTATGTTTCTCTGTATGTCTACTGTACAAGGTATGTTTCTCTGTATGTCTACTGTACAAGGTATGTTTCTCGGTATGTCTACTGTACAAGGTATGTTTCTCTGTATGTCTTCTGTACAAGGTATGTTTCTCGGTATGTCTACTGTACAAGGTGTGTTTCTCTGTATGTCTACTGTACAAGGTATGTTTCTCTGTATGTCTACTGTACAAGGTATGTTTCTCGGTATGTCTACTGTACAAGGTATGTTTCTCTGTATGTCTTCTGTACAAGGTATGTTTCTCGGTATGTCTACTGTACAAGGTATGTTTCTCTGTGTGTCTTCTGTACAAGGTATGTTTCTCTGTGTGTCTACTGTACAAGGTATGTTTCTCTGTGTGTCTACTGTACAAGGTATGTTTCTCTGTATGTCTACTGTACAAGGTATGTTTCTCTGTATGTCTTCTGTACAAGGTATGTTTCTCTGTATGTCTACTGTACAAGGTATGTTTCTCTGTATGTCTTCTGTACAAGGTATGTTTCTCTGTGTGTCTACTGTACAAGGTATGTTTCTCTGTGTGTCTACTGTACAAGGTATGTTTCTCTGTGTGTCTACTGTACAAGGTATGTTTCTCTGTATGTCTACTGTACAAGGTATGTTTCTCTGTATGTCAACTCTCAAGATGAAGAATGATCATGAACAGTAGCAGGTGCAAATATGAATAAGAGGCATGGTCTAATCAGAGAGCAGTACTTGCATATTGAGTACTGTTTGTACCATAGGTGCTTGATGAAATTCAAGAGTACTGCATAAACTGCTGTTATGTAAGTTGCTAGCAGGAGAGTTAAAACTGGTGGAGGGAAGTACCTTTCTTGTATGGACATGGTTATGCACTGTTGCAATGTCAAATGTGCAATTGACTTGACCATACATGGTCAATATAATGTTTTAGAGGAAATGTCATATGGGTATATTCAATGAAAATATTCCATCCCGTTGTATTAAAAACAGGTTTTGTTAATGTTGCTGTTTTTTGGTCTCCTAGGGATATCTTTTGTCAAGCCACTTGCCTACTGAGGATCTCTTAGATATTGGTATATATTGTAACTACTACAGTCTCAATGGACTAGCCACACACCAAACAGTTGGTCAACTGGTCATCTGGCGAGAAGTCTTTCCTACAAGAAGAGTCCAGCCAATGGAACCATCAGTCCATGGCTACTCGGAACCACAAGCGAGGTGGTTCCTACTCATTGTGGGTCTGGTAAGGGTCTACATTTTGGGAAATTAAAATGAAAAATATGTTTGTGCATGCATGTGTGTGTTGTGTGTGTATATGTTTTGCCATAGCTTCTAAATATGAGTACTAGTACATGGTGGATCAAAATCTTGTTTGCAGTATATCAAACTAGATGCTCTAATATGAAGTATGGCAAGGGTTCACAAAGCCTTAAAGTATGGCAAGGGTTCACCAAGCCTTTGGCTGTCTGGTTTAACTCTACTTGTGCTTGTTCTGTACTAGCTGCCATGTATGACTGCAAAAGTAACCATACACATTTACCACTCAAACAACTGTAATTTCATCATAGTTTATGAGTTTTACCAACTTCATAATAACTGTGAAATTGTACTTATTTCTTCTGTTGATTGGTAATCTGATTAACAACATAAACTGTGTTTTGTAGCCTGCAAGCTTTGCAGCATGGTTTATCACTAATAACTAGTGTTGTACAGTTTATTGGCATGCACTACCAGTATTTGCTGATATTAGAAATATTGGATTAATGTCAGTATAGGTAAAGCCTGCATAAACTGTTGATGTTTGGTGACCAATATTATTGTTTGACAAGAAGTTTTTTTCCAAGTTAACTTCACATATTTAGCCTGAGAACCCCCCAAAACCCCAACTCCAAGTTAGCAAATCAAAATTCTCTGGGGAATTAAAAACATGCTACTCTGGAAAATTTTGATTCCTTGCCAGAGGCAAAAAGAATCTATGTGATGGTGATGGCATGTGTGTATGACACTTTCTTGTAAACATGATAACTCAAAAAGTTAATGGCCTTGGATCTGTTTTGTTGAGTACAAGAAGCCTATTTTTCTGTGTGAAGTCTAATAGTCATTTGTGGTCAACAGAGATCAAAGTCTGAAAACTTTTTGAACAGGATAACTCAAAAAGTACATCTTTGTTAAACGTATACATGGTATGGGGATTCAGCTTTTTAAGAACATGAACCCAATTGAAATTGGTGAAGGTCAAAGGTCATTTGCAGTAAACATTGAAGTGAAAGTCTGAAAATGTAGTGTGTTTGTCTTGTATTTTTGCAGGAACATAGTGCCCTTTGTGTCCTACTTGAGGCAGGAGGCTGTGCTTTCCCGTAAGTATAAAGTATCCCATGTAAGATGTTGGTAGAGGTCAGTTTTCAAATATATTAGGGAACAATGCACATTTTGCTACAGCTGTTGTCTAGTTAAATTAGGGAAACCTAATAATACTAATATATATATAAAATATATATATATATCTCTATATATATATCTCTCTATTACAAGCTTCAATGATATATCTTGCAGTGCTATTGGTACTGTCTTCCCAGACCCATTCTATGTTGATCAACTGAGGGCAACGCTGCTTCACTTGGATTCCTTAAAGGTGTTTGCCGCCTGTGAGGAGAGGTTAGTATAAATGACCAACTTCCCTTCATTTAACAGAGTCATATCTCACTGCAGTGTATGACAGTGGCAGTTAAAAACTCTTAAACTGCTAACTTCATCACCCACCATATTGATAACCAGATGGTGTACACCCATTAGCAGCAAGACAACTGCAATTAAAAACAATTGGTTGTTTAGCCCATAAATGTATTTCTTTCTGAACTTTCAACTCTTTGAATTGTCTCGAGTCAAGACCATCATAGCTGATGCTACACGATATTTCTCCTTTAGTAAATCAATTTTGAATTTTCATACAAAGCATCCAGTACTCATTTTCCACCTTGTGTGAGGTTGCTTTGCATGTATTTTATGCAACTTAAATAGGGTCCTTTAAAATTGAAAAGTTGAACTAGACATACTACACATTACAAACAAGGAATAGCCCTGACTAAAGATGCACAATATAGGTAATGTTTGCCTCATTCTGTGTGTGTGAGGCATCTTGTCAAACAAGACGATTCCACCGGGTATTGCGATTAAATTTGAATTCTCAAGTAGTTGTTACAGTAGTAAATTGTAATGTTCCAATGGACATTGTACTTTGTGTACAAACCTACCATCGAAAGGTAAATAACATTAACACTGACTTGCCCATGGCGTATTTCCAACTACTGCAGTGGCCTACTGTAGGGAAGTTCACAACAGGAGGTACTTGTCCAACCTATAAGAGGAACTTCCCATGCCACAATCAAATGGAACCAGAGGAATAAATGTATTATTAATATAGAAAGAAGCCTAAAACATTGTAGGTGTTTTTCAGTATGGATTTAGACCTACTTTTACCTACCCTATACTTGTTGTTTTGCATACACTATTTCCATATGGCAAAGGTTTCAGGTGACATTGCCTGATTGAAAGTTATTTTTAAATTCTTTTATGAACATTTTCTGCTACCACTGTTGTTTTTACTAGGGGGAGGTGGACAGTTATGTTGTGTACTATATCACAGCAAACCAAACTGTCAATGACTTAGCCAGGCTGCCATTATTTTCTCAGCAAATATGGTTTGGTAATTCCACATAGGATGAAAAAGACACTACTAGATCAGCCTCCCACTGTGTGATCCGGACTACTGGACTGTCATCACCTTGTTTTCAATAGTCTTCAAGATCAATTGTCCCACACTGAATAACTGATGAGTGCACACTAAGTGACTATCTCATGTGAATGACCAGTGCTCGTTTAGGTCACATGATAAACTGGAAAACACAACGAGTTGAGATCTCTGTGACACTCTGGACTACAACACTGATCTGGGTTTTGAAAGTCTCACCAATTGCATAACTTTGTACTTCCTCAACTACCTTCCACATACTCTATCAGCAGTTGGAATTTAAAAATTATGCTCTTCTTTTGACATGCCAAAATTTGTCGGTAGTGTTGAGGTACTTCTCCTTACTCAGTCGGGCAGCACAATCAATAAAACAGTTTGTAGACTTCATGCATTCTTCTTTGAGTTCTCCATATACAAAATATGGCCCGGCTTTCTGCGGGGCATTTTGTGTTACAGAACTTAACAATGACTTCACCTGTGGCAACATTTGTTTGCAGTAACAAATTCATAATGAAAGCTGTTTAAGAGGTTTGAAATACTGTGTGCCAGCACTATGTGAGATGCAATCAAAGTATGTTGGAGATTGCCAGGGATTCGTCTTGAACTTGACTCATACTTGGTTATGATACCTAAAGATTTGTTTGAAAGAAGTCAAAAGTACTTTTAAGATGATAATTAGCTGACTGTCCATTTTCCCACAGGTTGTCAGTGCCCCCAATTCCAGCACTCTCCAGTGTTGACTGGTTTTTTCCTTCTCGGAAAACTTCTGGTTTAGAGTTGGGACAGCCTCCCCTACCTCCATCAGCTAGTTCATCACCAATGATAAGTCGTCTCCATGGTCAGTCTCCTGCTGCTGTACGGGGTAAGGAACTGTCTTTAAAAACCTCTTCATGTTAACATCTTATATGTGTGTGCATCATTTGTTGATTTTCATGGAAATCCTTTGCAATGATCAAGTTATCTGGAACACTTTTCTGATGCTCTGGTACTTGACTTTAGGACACATTTTCCTCAGTTGCTCTATCAATTAGGTGATTCCATATATAAACGTATAAGGCAAGGAATCACTAAGCCGATTGGCTTTCTGGTTGTTCAATGGATTACACACTAATGTCCAATATGATTGCTCCATTAAAATGAAGCAAGTCACCTTAGTTGTTCATAATTGTTGTTGAGAACTGATCCATAATGTTGCGTCATGATTTAGAACTTCATGTTCATGCTACTTCCTTATACAGTCAAACTACCAAAGGATGTACAAAACTCTCTGATCGTGAAAATTGAGTAGTACAGTAACTGAATGGAGAATGGTAATTGGTTCAAGTGATTTGAAGTTCATTTGATATCGTTGTTGAGTACAACAGGCTTCTGGTTCGATTGATTGATTGTTTATGGAAGACAAACTGAGTCCATGCCGTTACCAAATATGTGGTTTTGGTCTAAATACAAGAACCTTACTGTTCTTATTCAGTTCATTTGATGTCAGTAGAGGTAAGCCACACAGAATCACATAACCCATTGTTCTGTTTGATATTTGCCTCAGAAAGGGACTGAGCTGTTTTGAATGTTTTAATTACATAGTAGTATGCAGTATGTACTATATTTCTAACTGAAACCCCAAGTCACACCATAGACCCTCAACCAATGTGTGATTTGTGTACTCCTTAGATCTAGAGTGGGTTTGATGTTAGTGTGTATACTTTCATTCTCTTTGCTCCTTTAACTTGGTAGGAAGGAAGCCTAGCGACCTTCGCCCTTTCCATCGTCCACCTTCACCCTCTGCTGGAACCTCAGTCCATGTAGACTCTGACAATGAGAGTGAGCCAACTAGTCCATTTCCCTCCAGAACAAACAGCTCTCAATCATCTCCATCCATGGGCAGAAGGAGTGACTTACAGAGGAGGGGTTCAGATGTATCAGCTGAATCTACAGGAAGCAATGAGATATACAGAGTAAGTTTATCTATCTTGGGAAATGTGAAAAGATCATATCTGTTTACAATCTAGATACCAGTTAAAACCAGAATGCCAAATGCACTGAGGTTTCGATGACTTCATAGCACTAGACTTCTCCCTGTCAACCAGAAATAGCTGTTATAATATATATGGCCCGAACCACTATGTTGATGTACAATTACACTATGGCATGAAAACCTGGTTAGTCTACTGTACGTGGCAATACACACCTCCAACAAAAACAATAGCAGTCTTTAACTCAATGATATTCCCATCGTTAGTTATCATGTAAAAGGCTTTTCAGAGTTTGACCTCTGCTGACCTCAAATGAGTAATTGCATTGGAAATTATGTTTCTGTACAGTATGAAATTTAAACTTTTCCACCAAAAGGTAAGTTATGAACAAAGTCAAAGATGTCACAGAATTGTAAATAAGCAGCTAGGCCTTCTGTTGTGTCTCAAACAAACAAAAATAAACATCTGCAAAAATACCTACGAAGATAGCAATTGGCTTTTGTTAAATTAGGGCTCCACTGGTATACACTAGGCATATACTATACAGTGTGCTATAGGCTTGCTCGAGTCCTAAGCCTATACAGTACCTCACTGCTACTTTGAACCACTACTTACTTAGCGCGATTTGTACATTTTCCCAAATATTTATCTAGTCTTTTAGCTGCAGATTGGTGTGCGAAAAATATTGCTATTACTCCATTACACTGCCTAAGTCAAAGCGATCTTTTACGCAATGAAAAGCTAAGGTTGAAAGAGCATCTCTCTTCCAATAAATCCTAGTAGTAATTACAGCAAACTTGTCTCAAACCTCCTTAAATTGTTGTATAATTTGCAAATTGTGACTGATGGCATGTAGGAAAATGCCTTAAGAAATAATTTAGGAGATATTTTGCCACCTTAGTGTATTAGTATTCTGACTGGTATACTTCACGTTGCTGTGTTAACCCAATTTTACCCCACTGTTGCTGGCCTAGACAACATAAAATTAGCCATAGGCCTAGCCAGATTTTTTCGAGTTGTCCCATAGTCAAAAACGTGACAAAGTCGAACTTAATTTTTAAGGCCTAGCTATGCTAAAATTGGTCGAAGAGACTACACAACTTGAGATCAACAGCCGATCCAGACACAGCTCGTGAACTCACTGCCAAACTAAGACCGTTTAACACAATTATTTCACATTGAGAATAGTCATAGTACTCTAACTAGGTGACAGTTAAGTTTCGTAAACGGCGCTTGGTCATTTCCCCAACGTAACTACATGTAAACCTGAACTTTTTATTTAGCAGTGAATCTCGTCAATTGCAAAATACGATGGAAACCTTCCAGTAGCACTGCTTTATGTACAAAGAGTTGCACGCAATGTATTTAGCCAAAGTATGCTCAGGAGTGACTTGCTGAACGCTATGGGGATTTTTCCGTGAGTCTTGATTGGATTCTACGGATGCCCATAAGCTTATTTCCAATTGCCAACAGCCTCCTATTCTAATGGAGGCATAACACACGTTATCCAATAGGCTGGTCGGTGGGAGACACCGTAGATTATGGAACAGGTTTCCACAACTTGGCCTCTGGTGATTCTAAATGACCTTTGACCTCCACAATAAAATAAAATGTTCTTCTTGTACTGAACATCTCACAACTACATTCTAAATATGAGATTGGTCCAAGCTTCCCTTCTTAAGATATATAAATACATTCATTAAAAACTTGTATATTATGACTAATGTCTCCTGTCCTTATCACTTGGTGCCTTAGTTGTATAATCTAACTCTAACATTGTTCACTTAGTTGCTTCTAACTGACACTAGGGATGTAACGGAACTGGATCCTAAAGAGGAAGGAGGAGTCAGGGCCCGGATGAATGGTAGCCACACCCCCTGTTTAAAGACTTGACCAATTGAGCATAGTATAAGAGGACACTTTAGAAGATAGACTTCTGAAGTCAGTAACATTAATGGAAAAATCAAGCATTTGTTAAACGGATGATTTGACCTCCTACTGTGTGTATAAGGATATAGTGCAAGTTGTTTTACTTCAAGAAGCAAGTTCATGCAATCACTACAGTGTTATATGCCTGGTATAGAATGCTGTAGGTTCACAATCAACATATCTCATTCCTTGTCAGGCTGGGAAGAGGACTAGACTGGTTCCTGACCCTTACAACCTTGGAATGATGCAGCGTGTTGCCAATGATTCTTCTGTTGATCACTTCTCCGCAACCAAGTACGTAATGCTTTAATTTCAGCCACTCGAAGAAGCAAACCCAAATGTTGTCCTTTTGTGCGACGGAGATGACTGCAACAAACTAATGTTCAAAATAACTTGTACATTTCTTTCCTAGTGAGTGATTCATGATTTGAAAATCAGGGGTTGTCATTTCGTTTTAGTGTCACAGGGCAGCTACTAGGAGGTAAAATCTACTACTTCCTATTTCAATGAATGAGCAGTGTTTGAAATCTTGAATTGTGTGCATGTTTGATGTCTTGCTTGGTGACAAGATGCTGTCCAGCCTGTGAGATTATGGGATGGACTCCCAATAGCTTCTGGCAGAGTGCAAGGATTATGGATCTTGCCACGGGGATAAATAGAAGCTGGTGAAGCCTATACATTACAAAGATTCAACAATTATGTTAATAAGAGATAAAAAGGTCAAGTCAGTTCTTGTTGATTTATTCTCTCCTCTCAAATGAAGTTAGATCTTGGTTTATTCAGAACCAGCAAAGTTCCAAATTCATTGTTAATTTAAATTCAGCAAAGTTCTATATAAAAGTAAATTATCAAGGCTATCATGATAAATAAAAATGATAACGAGATCCTTCTCTTTCGAATACAAATCTGAACAATGTTTCTGTGGCTTAGAAAGTTGCCATAAATTGCTGAGGGTGACTACTATGGTGGGATGATATATCTGAAACTGTTGATCAGTCAAAGTACAATACACTACCAAAATGTTACTATTCATTAATACTTTGTTCCAAGCACAGAACACAAGTTAAGTCTAGAAATCTCCAAGCCAAGTGAGCACTGCATTTAGGAGTTCCAAACTTTTGTGGCTACAATCTCTTTCTCTGGAAGGATTAAATGTGGGTCATTCTTTCTTTTAATGAGAATAGACAAGTACATGGTGTGAATGTTGGATGTATTGCATATCTTGCATGAAGTTGTCCAGTATTGAACAGTTCAAGCATGTTTTTTGTAGAGGTCAGTAACAATTGTTCAGTAAATGAAACAATACTATTTTCTCATTTGCAGACTTACTGCAGGCCAAGACAACACACTCTTTCATTTTGTTCACATGGACTCAGCTACCGGCATTATTGTTTGCCCTACAAATGAAGACATCAAGTTTTTAGGAGGCAGCATTCATGCCTACTTGCTACAAAACTTTCAGATTTGTTGCAAAGAAATAAGAAGAGTCCTTCAGAGGCATTTAAAGTCAAATGTAAGTGTTTAATTTATTCATGTTAATTATTAATATTGACACGATGGATCCAAAGAGCTCATCTCTTGCTATCCAGGATGAAATTTATACAGTATGAAATTGGTCCATCATGGCTCTTTTGATTACAAGGTTTTCTAAGAAAAGGTCCTGTGTCAGGAATTGGGCAGGTCATTCATATCCGTTTAAGAATTATCATCTCGTCAGTCTAAAAAAAATGTAATTCACTCAAAGAGGCAAGTCCACAATATCTACCGAACTCTGATATTTGGACCTGACAAGCACCAACTATTAAAAATTAAGCATGAGACTTGATTTGTTTTGCTGGGTTTTTCTTGCCGAAGGAAAATTGTCATTTTGATTTCGCACTTGGATGTAGCTTACAATCAATTGTCAAACATGCTGGAGTAACTATGGTTTCCTAAATGAACAGATTGCATAGCTATTGTTATATAAATACAGCTCTCTTCAGTCATGTTTCTGCTATTCTTAGCTTTGCTGTAAGGAGTGTGTCAACAGGGAAGTTAGTACACTTCTCTTGACAACTATCAAGCACACCTGACCTAGTTTATTTGGTTTGATTACTTTTATATCACTGTTGTGTGTATATTACAAGTCAACAAATGACCTGTAACTTTTGATGTAATGGAATCAGCGTAGACAACTGAAGAAGTTTACACAATTGGCTCTTATCAGAAGCTTTAATAAGGCTTCTTGTTGATTTACCTTTGGAACCTGATACATTTGCGATGTTGTTTTGCTGTCAGTGTTCAAGGATAATTATAATTTTTTGAACAATGAACCATACTGTAGGAACTAGGAACATTTTTTTGCTCTATGTATAAAACTGAAATATTCTAAAAGAAAAACAAAGACATTTTCAGCTCAATAAGAAATTCATATCTTCATGACACAAAACACTATGAGGATGTGGGTTTTACCTATAGATGCAGAAAATATCCAGCAGTTTGCTAAGCAATCAACTTTGGCTGCCAAAACATCCTTTTAAGTAATTTGAGCCCTTTTATGTCTAATAGTTAATTGTGTTCATGTTTGTACCTATCATGTAACAGAGAGAGGATGAGCAGCTCAAAGGTATTCCAGGAGATGACAGTCTCAACACTGTACAGGAGTATGGTATCTTATTTAAGTGCACCCCTCCAAACTGGACTGATGCCAAGAAACAACCACCAGCAGTTCAGTACTGGGTGGTAGGGTAAGTAAAATAACATGATTACTTCCATCTTAGACACAACACTAGTATCTAACATTGTAGACTATCATTTATTTCTCCATATGATAAGGGTACATCTTAATGAATTCACAGCTGGCGGTGAGATTTCTACAAGGCTGGAGTGCAGATTGTCATATTGTTCATGTATGTTTTTAAGTATTCACATAAGTCATTCCTTGCAGGAGACTTATTACTTATAGTCATCATTATCTGTTTTCTCTGCAGGAGACTTGTCAAGATATCATCAACCATCAAGGAATTTTATGTCTGTTATCAACATAGCACATGTCAAAACACCATAGAAATGGCCTTCAAGTTAGTGTACGGTGAAGGTCCTCTCAGCTAGCCAATCGAGAACATATTTATGCAACAGTAGAGATATCATATGCTATTCATGTACTGCAGTTATTTCAACAAATTCTATGGTGGTCATTTCTGGTGATAAAGTGAGGTTTGACATTTCTGCAGGTCAATGATAGAGGAGCAATACTTTGCCAGTATTAGAAAATTTATATCACATTCTCAGATCTGTGACCACATGAGACTAGAATAATATGTTGAAAATGTTGTGGTCTGTTAAGGATTCTTGTCCAATATATGATGAATGTCTTCAAATTATGTCATTGCCTCTATTTATGTATTCTCAAATAATATTTATTATGAAGGCGCAATGCAAAACAAGAAATTGCATGTATTACAGACATATGTGCAGATATGCAACCTAAAAAGGTGCATTTGTTTGTCTGACCTTCTGTTTTCATGTGACAAACAAAACAAATGTATTTTACTTAACAATGTATGAAGTCAAAATGGAACTGCTAATGAACTTGGTTATTCTGCATATCACATCAACTACTTCAACCACAAATTGTACACATTTATGCATGCTTTTGAAAGAAAGATACTGATTTTTGCATAAAAATTAGAAAACAGGTATGAGTTTAATCAGAGCTTAGTAGCCCTTAGTAGCTACTACGATTATTCGAGCAACTACAGTTAAGGTACCTGAAGATATCTTCAAAATGTTTTCATATGCCTACGTATCAGCAAATTGAAGGTGTGACCATACACAACTGTTTGCTGCCTTTTACTCTCAAGGCACTAGTCTTTTTAATATTTTATTCAAAGTTCTTTTCCTTTCAAACTTATTTTCTTGCAATATGTAACCATGTTAATATTCCTGCCAAAGCACTTGTATTCTCACTCTCATTTCATTAATAAAGTTTGGAAGAGTTCAATCTACAAATATTTGTTGTTACTATTGCCCGGCCAAGAAGGGTCACAGACTGCCCATTCACAACGTGCTAGGCAAACAGTATCAAGATGGACTGGTCATCACTCTAGCTGAATATGGCTTCAGACAAGACAATCTGATGACTGCTGCCGTTGGTCATCTTCTATAGGTCATGACCTCTGCTGTTGGTCATCTTCTATAGGTCATGACCTCTGCCATGTCTTGTTCAATCAGTTTCAGGTCCTCCAGGTCATCCTTTAGGACCTCTACCAAGTGACCTATTCCTTCCTGTTGTTGCTTCAGATGCTACAATGAAGACAAAAGAAGTTGTGAAGCAAACCTCAAACCCTACAGGGGCACCCTACAAGGAGGGTGCTGATAAAAGGACACTTGATTATGTCATAATCTGTGGGGTCCAACTCGAAGGTTTAAGAAAAAGTCTACAGAATCATAATAGTCAGTGATGCAACACAAGATGCAAGATGCAACACAAACAAAGAAATATGTTGAAAACTTCCAAGGGCTTCAAACGAAACATGAAATTACAGTCACTTTTTGGGACACAACTTTACTTGTGCCTTGAATGCTAGTTAGACTGATGGGTAATTACCATGATTTTCATATGGCTTTGACACAATGACACAATGGTTGACACCCAAAAAGCACTTGTCATGCAAATTTATGTTCTGGTAATTGACCAAAACATCAACACAATACAAGGTAAACTATGCTTTTCCTAAAAGACAGAATACACTATCAAAGTTGTTATGCAGAGACCCTTAATAAATTAATCAACTTCTTTCATTATTGGTCAGAGTGCAATTGAGGTCACCAGTGGCCTGCAGATACTATAAACAAACTTACTCAAGAACTGCAACTCTTAATGAATACTAGCCTTCGAGTATTCTTGGTTAAAGTCAAAGTTTATTTGAGGTCAACAGTAGGCAAAATCTGAATGTGTTGTAAACAAGCCAAGTCAGTAAATCTTGAGTTTTGGTGAATCACCTCTTTGGTAGGTAGATTCTTCTATAAAACATGCTTTTGATTCTTTGGCTTATTATCTGTAATGGTGTGCATCTTGGTATGTGATACCTGCTTGTAAACAAATAACTCGAAAATTTCATACGTGGTATGTGCATCCAATTATTGGGTACAGAAATTCTATTTGTTTCTATGAAGGTCAAAGTCCCAGAACTTTATAAACATGACATAACTCAAAAAGTACATTTGGCTGTAACCACCCCCTCCCCCTACTTGATGAGTACAAGAACCCTATTTGAAATTGGTGCAGGTCAAAGTTCATTGTGGAAGCCAGTGTGTAAACTTGTAGACACCAGAACCAAGTTAAGGTTTGATTAACTTGATACTAGATAGCAAGAACTTTTGTTGTAATGTTCTAATACAAAATGTGGCAAGGAAAAAACTGAGCCAACTGGCTTTCTGGTTAGAGGAAGTCATAGGTCATTTGGACACCAGTTGCCAAAAGCTTGAAAGCCTTATAAAGTAACTTTTTCAATAATTTCAATTTTTTGCTAGACCTTACTGTTAGGCCAACAACTACATTGGCACCACAGGAAATAATCTGTATAGGCAATGCAAAATTTAACATTTCGGAATGAAAAGAAGTTGAAAAATGTAAAAACGTGTGAAATAATCAATAACATAATGACTGCACCTATTTGGTCTAAACAAATTCACATGAGCATCACCAAGGTCACATTGTCATGGGAACGTAGTTAGGGCTCTGTAAATATAACTGTGGAACTAAGCCGTATGGTAGGCTAGACCAACTACATTTAAAAACCAATGGTCAACAAACATTTTGGATTGAACAAGGAATGGAGATGAAATTGTCATATTTTTGAACTAACCTTACAGTCTTTTATATTACAAAGTCCTCAAGCTCAAACACTGTTTCTGTTGTAAATGGCAATATTTAAGTCTAAATGATTTGGTTTGTTTTTGCAAACTGAAGAAAAAGCTCCAGGAAGTTTGTCAGCAGTACTAAACACCCTCCACTGTCACCCATTGATATTGATCTTGACAAAAGTCAGCTTACAATTTAACTTGAACCACAAACTGCCAATCTAAACAACCTGGAACTCATCTATAATAATCCATTAGCATGGTTATTGGGGTAATTTAGGGCCCAATAAGGTGTATCAGTGTTTCTTTTCCTGGCATATATCATAATTATTACTAACGTTTTCTGAATCCTGTATGCTTTGAAATTATGTTTGAAAAACAAACTAGTTGGCAGCTCTGACTGTAGGGACACATTTTCCTCAGTTGCTCTATCAATCAGGTGATTCAATATATAAACTTAAAAGGCAAGGAATCACTAAGCCTGCTGGCTTTTTGGTCACAATTAGTGATAGATGATGACTTCGATTTAAAACAAATGGTCTTCCATCTAATAATCTTACCAACTTAATTTCCTGCTGCATGTCCAAAGTCAGCTCATATGGTTCTTCTAGTCTTCCGTACGAGCCTTGACTATGAAGTCGGATATGTGACAACATTTCATTCAAGCGACCCTGCAACAAACATTGAGATAGCAAAAGTGTTTCAAAAATAACAATATGGATAAAAAGCAGTGAACATACAAAGAAACTACTGCTTCCTACTAATGTGAAATTGAAAATAATGCAAATATTCAATGAAATTTGTAAACATCTAGATTGCTAATTCTGTCTATAAATTGAATTAGTTGAAAAATAAATGATGGCCATTGATTCACAGAGCCAATGAGTAAATCTGATTACAGTATTACCATGGTTGGTGACCAATAAGCTACACCACCTACTAGCTACACTGTATGTAATTGTGACTACTCTTTTTGTGCCATATCCAGAGCTTATTAAAAGTAAACATTCACCTTACCATGAGACATACAAACTGATAAACACACCCAACCAGAAACCCTTGAAGCTTTGTGAATACTCTCAGAGTAAACTGCACTGGTCAGTTACCTTCAGGTACACAGTCATATCAAAGCACATGGACAGATCCTTTATCCAAGTGAGCTATTAGATGCCACTATAACGAGTGTGATTAATGGATTGAAGCTGTACAGCTTGCGTTATTTGATTGCAAAAGTATTTGAAAACTTCTACAAAATGACTTGCCAAGACCATGCAACCTTACACTGATCACAGAAACAAGTGCCTGACTTCTCATTGCTCAAACTGAGCATAATACCAGCCAGGTGCCTCTCCCACACAACTTTATTTAAATAAAGTCATCTTTCTGTTAAGGATTTAATCTATTAATTTTCAGATTACTTCAGGCCTTATGTACAATACTGTACATTGTGCCCAGTGCAAACTGAAATGCTTACATCAAAGTTGATAAACAGGCACTTTTCTAACAGAATAAAACTTAATTATTTTTTTTGGGACCATTACTTTTTAGCCTATTCAAGGCCCAAGGGGTAAGCAATACTAATGGGGTTAGAACCTACAAAGATGTATGCTCACACTAACAGGGTAATAACTTAATGAGTGTTATACTCATACTAACAGGTTAGTAGCTACCGAGGTGTATGCTCACACTAACAGGGTAAGAACCTAAGGAGTGTTATACTCATACTAACAGGTTAGTAGCTACCGAGGTGTATGCTCATATTAACAGGGTAATAACCTAATGTGTGTTAAACTCACACTAACAGGTTAGTAGCTACTGAGGTGTATACTCACACTAACAGGGTAATAACCTACCGAGTGTAATACTCATACTAACAGGTTAGTAGCTACCGAGGTGTATGCTCATTCTAACCGGGTAAGTAACTAGTGACTACGAGGTATGTTCATATTGCGTAGGAGAGTCACTGAAATTAAACTTGAATTAGCCTGTATTCAATTTGAATCACTACTGACTTCAAATGACCGTTATCCCTACTAATATCGAAACAAAAGCAGCCAAGAACTCACTACAGGCATCTGCTTACCAATTGTGAAGTTCATATATTTCCACATAGCATGTTTCTGTGTGTACAAAGCAATACATCACATTCACAAACAAATAACATCACTAATTGAAAAGGAATAAATGAAGTGTGGAAAGTTTGTTGAAATTCAAAAAGAATGTGGTAGTTACTTTGAGCTGTGTTGGGGCATTGATTTCTGCAAATAAGGCTTCTACTTGTGTCCTCAGTTGTTCTTCCTCTAGTTGAAAGGCTACCCCTCTCTTTCGTTGAACCTCTTGTTTGACAAAAACCTGTTACAGGGTAGACAGAGAAATCCCATTTCAATACAAATCTTTCTGCTACAAGAAAAGTTTGCATCCTGCAAAGAAAATCTTTAGGTGTGGGATACAGTCTTCCAAGTCTTCTTTTGAGCACAAAAACCTATTTTGATGCACTTTCTATAGGTTTCCAATCAGCACACACATGTTTCATAACTATCATTAGAGGGTACAGAGACTCAAATGATCCATTCATTTATTTAAGATTCTTTGCCTCTGTTTCAGCTGGTTTACTTTAATCTATAGACTCAAAAATAATCAAATGTTTCAGTTTTATTGACTGCAAACTGGTTTTTATATACTGTAACAGTGTAAATATTAAATGAAATCAGAGAGAACTATCTACACAGAAATTTAATGGTCTAAAATAATTTGATTTCAATAATTTAGGAACTCGTAGGTTATCTACTGGGAATGTAAAGTTTACAAAGCATTGAATAATTCACTGCTGATAGAGTTCTTACCTGCAACAACCTGTGAGTTAGGTCTTGATGTTTTCTTCTGGCTTCTGGTAACCTTGCCAGTAGAGTGTTCTTCTCTTGCTCCAACTCTTCTAATTGTTTACCAGTTTGCTGTGGAGATATGAGCACTATATCATCATCATCATCACACCAATGTATCTACTGAGCCTGTAGCAACATATGTAACTTACTAACAACACAGCAAGATGCACTGTGGTTTGATAAGTAAATCTCACAGTATACATAATGCTATGGTCTTACATTGTCAAGTGCCATTTTCTTGTTCCATGAGTTATCACTGCAAATAGTATTGAAGTGGAGACTTAACCTATACATCTATGGTAATTACAATTCACACACTTCTTTTTCTGTTTGAAAATACAAATGTGAAAATATAGAAATGGAAAATAAACCTTGATACATATTCCTCACAATTTGCATAACTAGATTAGATAAAAGCAAAACTGTGTTTGTGGTTTTATGGAAGCCAAAAGGAATCTTTGCAGTTATGGTAGAATATGAGGGTGGGCATGTGAGGCACAGGTTGTATGAACGTAAGGTCTGACCACAAAGCAAATTTGCCACCTTTTATGTGTGTGTATGTCACACCTTGGCTTGTAAACTATGTACACTGGTCTCACATATTATCCCATCTGCCTACATGTAATGTATAGGGAGATGAGATATTGTAGTGCACCCCACATCAGAAATGTGAGAAAGTTTGTGAGGAATTGTGTGAGTAAGTGTGCACGAGTGTGAGTGAGCAAAAGGTGTCGCAAACTCCTAGTAAAGTCTGAACAAACTTGGTGGGTAGGTGCCTGTCACAGACATAACAGACAAATTGAGTTCTCAGCCCTCTGACCCTAGTTATGTAAACTTGGGTTATGTAAGGTGAAGGGAGATCCTACTGTTGAGGAATGCAGGTGATCATTCAATGCAAGCTTTATCAAAAAGGGGAAGAAAGAGAGAAAATATTCTGTCCAGTTGGTCAGGAACGGGGTTTTAAAATATTATTAAACCAGGGAGTTCCGAAAATACTGGGCTAGGGGTGAGACAGCATGTAGATTGCCTGTTATTTTAGGCTTTATATTTTCTTTTTGCCTAGTTAGTGGCAAGAAACCAGAACTCAGTTAGTGGAAAGTCGAAATTATACCCGTCACAGTGCCTGACCATGTAACCTTGTGCTTCATCCATTTTCTGCTTGTCAACACCAGAAAGCCAATTGAGTTTGTGAATCCTTGCCATACAAGTTGCTCAAATTCCAAATAACTATCTGACTAACGTAGAGCAAGTGAGTTAAATTTGTCCAAAAATTCAGTGAGAACCAGAAAAGATTTGTAGCAATCCCTTGTGGGCATCAACCATGACATTCACTCATAAGGATTCTTCAGTATAGATTTCAAACCAAAACGTTTCAATATCCAGAAAGAACAGTCTTCCTATGTGACATATAGACACATTTTACCAAGTTTGAGCTAGCAATTCCCTTTAATAATTGTTGAGGGTTACATGACATTGTTTATACACTGTGAAAATACTTTTGAGAAATGGCCCATTTTTCCAAAATTTGTGATAACCTTTTGACCCCTTGATATTGTGCCCATTTGAGATAACCTGTTGACCCCTTGAAGCTCACAGGGTGAAAAATTATAGCAGGTTTAAGTGCACATTTAAAGCAAGAGTATGAACTCTGAAGCAGTTTTCATTACCTGGATGCCAGGTATGTTTCGTTGAAGACCAATAGAGCCTCTTCACAGAACTAAACTGAACTAAATTTGACCAAATTATGTTTGCCAAGTGACAATCATAGCATTGGAGAATTCACAGATTAATTGTAGCAATTAATTTTGGAGTTATTACATTTAAAAGTTTTCAGACTTTGAAGCCTGTTGACCTTGACCTCTACCAACTTCAATAGGATTCTTGCACTCACCAAGCTGAATCTACATATGAATTTCAAGAAAGATGTGCTTATTGTGTTATCCTGTTTACAAAATGTTTCGACCTTCACTTAAAAGTTTATGGCAAATGACCTTTGACCTCCACAAATTTCGATAGGGTTATTTTACTCAACAAGCTGAATCTGCATATACCATGTATACATGAAGTTCAACAAGGATGTACTATTTGAATTATTGTATTCAAAAAGTTTCCAGACTGACCTCTGCCTTAAATGACCATTGAACTCCACAGAAAACAATAGGCTTCTTTTACTCAATATGTTAGATCCACACACCAAGTATGAAGTTAATCCACCATTCTTTTGGAGTTACCTTGTGTACAAGCAAGTATCACATACTGTACATACACACAGCCATCACCATCACATAGATTCGTTTTGCTTCCAGCAAGGAATCAAAAAGGCCACACGGTATGTTGAGAGTGATGAGACAAATTTTAAAAAAAAAATGCAGATTTTGGCATTTAGGGTCGAGGACACAGGTCAAGTTAGATCAGTCACTTCCGTTATTGAAGAGATGACATCTTCAACTCCATGGATTGCACCCTTGTTTACGTAGGATGTGGATCCACATAAGTGAGTACAACAGAGATTAAAAGTCTGTAAATCTGATAAACATGTTGCACATTTTCACAAATGTTGACCAAAGAAGGGAAGAAAAAAGGTTCTACTACAAAAGGGTATGTGCAGGTTAAATAGCAGATCTGTTTAAGTTATTGTCAAGATCTCATGTTTAGAGCCCACACAAAATACTTACAAAAGTTGTATCTACCAACTAAAGATGAAACATGCAACACACGAGTCTAACCTTTCTCAGTTGGTTTTATGCCTTTAGTCAGATTTGAGGTAATATAAATCTTGCTTTGACTGGCTCATGAAAAAATGAACTAAAACTAATAGGATGATAAAGTAAATGTATGAAGAAACACCATCTATATCCAGGGACAATAATTTAACTGTTATTAGTGTTGTAAGTTAAAATGATGGGAACCATCCATTTGCTTATTTTTGGTATGTCCCTTTTCCGGACCTAGTAGTAATTACCTGGACCAGTTAGTAAGTTTTAGGGTCGGTCTCCCATGTTCTGATCTCCAGTGTACAGATTAATGACATATGTCCAAGTTACCTAACAATTCCTTGTTAGAAGATTCCTTCAAACATTTCACTACAACTGCGAGTTTAGAAACACAATCAATAAGGGACTTACCTCAAGTCTTGCCTGGTGCTGCTTTGTAAACTGAGCCTGTTGCTCTAGTCTGGATTTAAGGGTTTCAAACCCAACAAGGGGAACTGGAATAAGACTAAATACAAAAGAATGTCTTACATATTTGAATTTTCAGTGCAAGGGAAATGATATTTGCAGCAATGCACAGAAACTACAGCATGCAATGTATGGTGCTAATTCTACCTGCTATATAGTTTGTGTTTCTTGCCAAAGGACACAAGCACCTATAGTCAGCATGTATGGGAGCAAGAATGCCAACAAATGCTTGAATTTAACACTAGATTTTTGAGTCCACCTTTAATGAATACATACATATTGTTATACTAGTGAGTTATATATGTAACAAACTGCTTCAGACATTTGGCAATTATGTAAAAGAAAAAATTTGTGGAATTTACAGTAAAGCTTTGCCCATAAAATGATTCCATGTTTAAACCAGAAAGCCAGTTGCCTTTGTCATTCATTGACATACAATTTGCTCAAATATCTGACTAATGTAGAGCAAGTGAGTTCAATTAGTCCAAGAATTAAGAACCAGAAAAGATCAGAGATTTCCATCTCTTATTTGTAGAACTCTCTTGTGGGTATCGACCAATTAATTCACTGGTAAGGATTTTTAAGTATAAATTTTTGATTTCAACTGTTTCAATATCCAGCAAAAAGATTCTTCCTATGGGAAATATAGACACATAAAATGTATGAAAGTTTGAACTAACAAATCAGCTATGCCACCAACCATTCCTTTAATAATTGTTATTAATGAATGAGAGTTACATGACATTGTTTATACATTGTGAAATATTTTCACAACCTCCAGCCAAAGTCATATAGTATAAATTTCATAGAATATGGCCAATTTTGAGACCATTTGAGACAACCTGTTGACCCCTTGAAGCTGTTTGAACCAGATTACATTTCCTGGATGGCAGTATGAATTGTTGAAGACCTATTGTATAGAGCCCCTTCACAAAACTAAACTGAAATTGACCAAACTATGTTCACCAAAAGACAATTATAGCATCAGAGATCTAACATGCCATTTATAGCTTTAGTTTTGGAGTTATCATATTTACAAGGTTTTCAGACTTTGCTGCCTGTTAACCTCATGTGACCTTTGACCTTTACCAATTTCAATACGGCACTTTCACTCACCAAGTTGGATCTACATGTATGAAGGTCAACAAAGATGAACTTTGGGAGTTATTGGTTTACACATTTTTCAGACTTTGGCCTCTTTTGAGCACAAATAACCTTTGACCTTCACAGAAAAGAATAGGGTTCTTGTCCTCAATACGACATACCAGGTATGAAGTAAATCCACCATAAGTTACCTTGTTTACAAGCAAGTGTCACATATACACACACGCCATCACACATTCCTTGTGAATGTTAAAGTAGCTATATTTTCATACTTCTTAGTTTTGAAAGTTACAGAAAAGAGATTTATTCCTGAAATCTGACAGAATTGAATAGATAACCTACCTGCTTGGATCTGGGTTATCAAGTTGTGCCTGCTTCCACAAATTAGGGTCATAACCTAACACAAAAGGAAATAAATATCTGCTATTAGCAGCTAAGGTATTACTGTATATTTGATCAACAGTACCTTGTAAGCAACTTGTAAGTAACATACTAGCATTCAGTGGTGATAAAAAGTGCTGAAACAGCTAGGAATCTTATTTAGCAATAGTTTAATCTCAAAAAGCGTATACAGTATATATATATATATATATATATATATATATATATATATATACATATATATATATATGTATGTAGTTGGTTGATTTGCATCTATCTTGGCGCAGAGTGCTCTATGTCTGGTGGAGAGAGCGGAATATAGGAAGTAGAGCATTTCAAGTACCTGGGGAGTATATTGACTCTGAGATTGCAGAAAAGAGATTAAAACTAGAATTGCTATGAGCAAGGAGTCCTTTATGAGAGAAAGAAGGGTACTAATCAGCAAACTTCACTTTAGTTTGAGGAAAATATTGGCAGAAGTGTTTGATTTGGAGTGTGATACTGTATGGTTCAGAGACGTGGACAATCAAAACTACCAAGAAGAGGCATCTGAAATGTGTGTCTGGAGAAAGATGATGAAAGTTAACTGGAAAGATCATAATAACAATGAAGAGATACTAAGAATGATTGGAGAAGAGATGAATATAATTCAGGATTTATGTGACATATCTTGAGGGGAGAAGTTTATCAAAGGAGGTTTGGAGGGTAGATTTGAGGGCAGCCGAAAGAGAGGACTAAAGAAAAAGTTGTTGGATGATTTTAAAGGCAGTAGGAGCTACCATGAGATGAAACGGCTTGCATAAGATTGTGCCAGCTGGAGATAGAAATATCCATGATTGGACCTGCTCTAGAGCAGAGCACCTCCCGCTTTATATGCGGACACCCTAACCACTAGGCCATGGACGCTGATTGTATGTCCAGAGGTTCGACACCGGTAAGGAAGGTCGTAATTTCACTGTAGGCGTTTGTCACCTGCATCGAACAATACTAGTTATGTTTTTGGTGACATATTTTCCTCACTCTAGAGTTCAAACATGATGCTAAGCAACTCAAAATCATTTGTGATTCCCAAAGCCGGATCTCGAAAGAGATACTATGAACAGACTTTGTTAATGAAATGGAGGTAAACGACAAAGGCAAATGAATATATATATAATTTCAATCGTAGTCAGTTTGAAAACTATAATATAGTTAGAAAACTATATATATATATATTAGTTATAGTTAGAAAACTATATATATATATTAGTTATAGTTAGAAAACTATATATATATATCAGCAAATGCACCTCCATTTGTCTGGTTTGCTTCAACTTACCTAGAGGTGGGTGATTTAGATACTCTTGCAGTTGTGAGCTAGAAATCTGAATCTTTGGAGCAATCCTCACCACACCAAGACTGCCAAGCTGTGCTTGTACACTGGCTTGATTAAAGACATTGTAAGCGATTTGAGCTGAAAGTCTCTTCGTTATTCCATTAGCCAATCTCTCCATGATGTAGATGGTGACCTCACACCTTGAAGAAATAACAATAACTAATAACACAAAACTATAGCAACAATACTGCAGAATTTCAGTTCTACTGCTGTGATCATACTTGATGTGCAGCATATCAGTTAAGAAAGCTAAAGCAAGGTGTTGTGGAGGTGGATGCTATTTAAATTAAGTTTGTCAACAAACATTTACATGCAGAGGTATCGATTTACAAAAGACAAAACTGAGAGCTCATTTTCACTTGTGGACAAATTCCGTAAGAATGGAAGTCTCAACTTTAGAAGATTCACAGGTACTTGAGGCCAAAAGTTAGAGATTGGTGAAACTCGCTAGATGTTTTCACAATGGTATGACATTAGAGTTACTTTAGAGAAAGCAAAGTGAAATAACTGTCTTTTCCAGAGTGGTTTTGGAAAGCATTTGGATACAGCTCCAGCTTTCTCGACCAGCAAAGATAGGCTTTTGACAGGTAAGGAATCAATCAGTCACTTGCAAGCTAGTGGTATCACTGTAACATTAGCACCTGAGTCTGTTTCATAATTGTTCAGTCAAGTGTTGCAATAGCTCCTTAGTCAGTGCTGAATTTGGTCTGTTGATACTTGGAGTGATCAACTTTCCTTGTTTAGCCATGCTCAGGGGTACTTTACAAGTCAGAAACCATGTACAGTGGTTTATACTTAAAGACTCTCTAGGTCATCACCTACTGTATGTGATTCATTGTTTAGCCATGCTCAGGTATTTTACAAGTCAGATACCATGTACAGTGGTTTATACTTAAAGACTCTTTAGGTCATCACCTACTGTATGTGATTCATTGTTTAGCCATGCTCAGGGGTACTTTACAAGTCAGAAACCATGCACAGTGGTTTATACTTAAAGACTCTCTAGGTCATCACCTATTAACTAAAAATGTCAACTGGCTCAATATTGCTTGGCAATAACCTAACCTGTTTATACACATGCTCTCCTGTTCTTGTTTTCTTATATTCACACTGTTTGGCCCTTATCATAATGTAATTCATTTAAACCCATACAGTTGAATGCAGTGGCAAATGGTATTTGCATTCCACACAGGCCCTGTTTTTTATTTACCTAACTTGAAAACCCTTAAAGAGTCAGTCACACAACCATACCAACTAGGTATTTGGCTGCTTGCGATAGAAATGTCCCACATACATGGATACATTTCCAAAGAAAACCATATTCTAACTGTCATCTGATCACACAAAGTATTTCATTTCTACTTTATATGCAATTTTCAATAACTTATATGGAATTTTGGATACTGAGAGTTACATCAAGATCCAGGTACATGCACCAAACCTTTTCAGAGAGCACAGGTATAACAGTAGGCATATTTGCAACATGTTAAAGGCACTGGGCTAGTGGGATGTTCTGAATAACTAACAGAAAAGTTCCTTACCTATTACAAGAAATTCAATCATATGGCAAGACCATCACAAAATGCAACAGGATTCTTGTACTTCATAAGGTCTACAAACCACCAAGTTAATTTCAGCTGCACTTAATGAGTTATTTGATTACCGTTTCCAGACTCTTCAGAAATGACCTTTGACCTTCATCAACAAAGCGGAACAACAGAAGAATGATTACCTTCAAATGTAAGAGGTGTATCAAAGATGATATCTTACTTGTTGACTGGGACTGACTTCACATCTTCTACACACACAGACAAGGTTGGTTTACCTCCAAGGACACGGAATAAGGAATCCACCAACTGTTGCTGGTTGTTGCGAACATCAGCTTCACTCTTATTCAGTACAAGAACAACCAGTCCATCAGAATTACGGGACTTCGGTTTGATGCTGTAACCAACGGTCTTAAAAAATAGAAGAAAACAATTGTACTAGCGGCAACATTGCCACTTATTTGATTCAAACCAGACATAGCAGAGCATTAGTTTGTTCATGATTGCATGAATTTTCACCTTATAAACCAACCAGAAAGCCAACAGGTTTTTGTTGCACTTCCTTTCCAAATTTTATTAAATATGGATCCACATATCCATTATAACGGCATCCATATTTACTTTGGGTAATTTTTATTATGTTTTCAAACTGACCTGTCTATCTGAAATGAACTTTGACCACAAAAAACCAATATTGGTATGGGTGCATTCAATAGTTTAAACCCACTTACAGTACAAGAATGTAGGTTTAATTCAAAAAGTCACTTATCAAGTATGAAGCTGTATAGTATTCAACCTCTTGGAAAATATGAGTTTATGAGGAGAACAGACTTAGCCTCTGTTGGTTCTGAATGTCCGTTGACCCCAGAAAGAACAGAGTTCTTCAGCAAGGTGAATCCACATGAAGCTCATCCAAGCTTTACTTTTGAAGTGATCATTTTTTTTAAAGCTGTTGACCTCGATTGACCACTGACCGCCACAGAAGTCATATGATACTTCTACTCAGTAACTTGAATCCACAAAGTAGGTTAATTAAAGCACATCCTAGATTTATTTTAAGTTATAGTATTACAACATTTTCAGCAGTTTACAATAGGATTCTTGTGCTGAATCAGTTGAATCTGCATGCCACGTATGAAGTTCAATTCTGAAGTCATCATGTATACAATATTCCACATTTTGACATCTGTTTACTCAAAATGACCTTTGAACTCCAGCTACAGTATATAGTATATCCATGCACATACTTATGATGAGACTAGCCTTCAGCAAGGAATTACCAGAAAGCCTGTTGGCTTTGTGTTTCCCTGCCATTCAATTTGCTCAAAATTCCACATAACCATCTCACTTATGGAGAGCAAGTGAAAACCAGAAAAAGTTAAAGAGATTTCTAGCTTTTATTTGTGGCACTATCTTGTGGGCATCAACCATTTAAAACACTGGTAAGGCTTTTAAAGTATAGAATTTTTAGACACTATGTATACAAGGACATATTTTGAAACAATTTTGAGCTACCAAATCAGCTCTGCCAACAATCATCCATTTAACAATTATTTTAAATAATTGCTGTTAATGAATGAGAGTTACGACTTACAAGGCATTGCTGACAGACTGCCCAATAACCAATTGATCAAAAGTCAAGCCTTGGTAATTATGCTCATAACATCGCATGATGACTTGTAATTGTTTTTTCTCATTATGTGACACAAAATTTACTACTGTAGAAGGAGTATAAGCTGCATAGAAAGTTATTGAATAATGTCCGTTTTGGCTTTCCATATGGATCTGAATACTATGCAAGATGTGCTTTTGAGTTATCGTATAAATATAAAGTCTTTGACCTCTGTTAACCCCAAATGACCATTGAACTTCAGAGAAAAGAATAGGCACCATGACCTTTTTGAGTTAGGGTGTTTACAAGCAAGTGTCAAGCAAGTGTCACACACACAGTACAGTACAAGTCATCACCATCGTATAGATTCCATCTGCCTCAAGCAAGGCATAAAAAACATCCACTTTTACAGATGTTTTGCATTTATGTGAAAAACAAACTCTCTTTAAATTACTTAAGATAATTTACCTTGAATCTGTTGAATGGGTTTTCTGGTGTGAAGTTGACAGTACTACTTTGATTGACATAACCTTTTCCTGTGCCCCAAAATGCTTGTAGCTGGTTCCATTTTGTAATGATAGTATCTCTCTCATCACCATAGATGGCTGGCACTGATAGAGCTGAAACAAGCTGCACCAGGTCTGTGTTAACAGCTGAAAATATGAGATGTGCATATCAACATTTGAAATTAATACTAATAATAATAATCATAAAAAATTACATTTTATATAGCACTTAATACAGTATTTCAAAGCGCTTTACGAAGTAGGAAAGAGACAAAGGAAACCAAGGGGGGGAAAAAAACAAACTAGGAATCAAACAGAAATATTTTAAGTTGTTTCTTGAAAATACAAAGGGAGGGAGAGTCACGAAGGTGAAATGGGAGTTCGCTCCAAAGAGAAGGCACGATCGCAATAACGAGTGCTGGTACATGGACCATGATTTAATTGCTAATGTTCATGATAGGAATAGTGAAGCGTAACTGTAGTTGACCGACGCAAAGGAGTAAGAAAGTCAGTGATATATTGAGGGACAAGCCCGTTGATCGCTTTGTAGGTGTCAAGCAGGATCTTAAACTGGATGCGCTGAGAGATGGGAAGCCAATGCAATGAACGGAGTATACAGGAGTGATGTGATCAAACTTTTTAGTGAGTGAGACTAGGCGCAGCAGCGTTCTGAATTCTCTGAAGGGGAGCTATATGAGAAACTGGCAAATTCACATACAAACTGTTGCAGTAATCCAGATAATCCAGTTTTCGCATATCGCATAAATTAAACTTGGTATCCATAACCTTCATTACTTGTTTGTCTTCACTGTGAAATCTGTATCAACTTCTCTCAAAAGCGCAAACAGTTATAAGTCTAATAATAAAGCGTGTCTAATAACACACTCCGTATAAATTGCCTCCAGCGGAGTGGAAGGAGTGAGGAGGAGGAGCGAGGGAGAGCTGGTATATGGGTAGAAAATGAACAATTTGTAATGTGTAAAAAAAGTATGATAAATAATATAAGGATGACCAAATATTTAAAAAATAAGACAAATCTTTCTAATTTAGTTCTTAAATCTATAATAATGTGACGTTAAAGAAGAATGAAATTACAATGTGTCATTTTGAATAAAGAACCATTGACTAGACACATATACTATTACTCATTAGTTCTTTCTTGAGAGCACTTCCTAGCTGCATGCATAGGTAAAGGAGGTTTGTTTTTATTCTGCCCTGGGTAAACTGAAGAGCTGTAACTTCTGTGCTGCAGCCTTTGGTGATTACTCATAGGACCCCTGGATCCAGGCCTTGCTATTGATAGGAGAAAGGTTGTAATCTCCCTCAACCTTTTTTGGGCTGAATCAGGTATTCAGCCAGATTTAAAATTCCAAATTTGGTGCATCCCTAATGATTAACCAATACATGGGGAAAGTGATAGTGCTTCCTTTGCATATTTACTGGTCAAAGATTGCAGATTACATTAGTCAATGAACATGGAAAAATGGAAATATTGCCCACACAGTGTAAGGATAAAACACTTATCAAATACACACTTTGTCCAAGTTATTATGCTTCAGATAAAGAGCTTTTATATTTTTTCACATTTTGCCATTTGCAGACCTCAAATGACCCACCAAATACTATAGCAACCTTGAACTTATTATAGAGAAGAGCTCTACATCCCAAATATCAGGTCAGTCAACATCATTCTAGTGATGTCTCGATTACAAGGTATCACATTCACGAAATGAACCTGACTTATATCGATTCTGGCGCAACAAGGTAACATGTCTCATACGATCTGCAAAGCAAAATTATTTCAAAAAGGAAATTTCAAAGAATGTTGGTAACACAAAGGAGATCTGGAAGATTTAAAAAAATGTTAAGTCAATGAACCATGACACCAACAACGAAGGCCCCAGTATACTTAGAGTTGACGATAAGAACATTACTGGAAATGCTAATATAGTAGAAATGTTTAATTCGTACTTCACTTCAGTAGCAAGAAGCTACACTGACACAACTCATTCAAACTTTGATAGTTCGTCTATTGAAAGACATATCTGTCCTAAAATTCCTCCAGATGAAACATTCAAAGTTCCATGTATTTCTGAAAATTTTGTATTTAAATATTTAACTACTCATGATGCCTCCAAAGCAACAGGAGTTGATGAACTGAGTGCTTAAGTTTTAAAAATGAGCAGCCCCCATATATATGCAAGTATTACTCGTATTATAAACACAAGTATTAGGACAAATACATTTCCATCTAGATGGAAAGTCGCAAAGGTAATACCCATTCTCACGACAAGATTTATCGAATTATCGACCAATTTCGATTCTCCCTGTTTTGTCCAAAATTTTGGAAAAACATGTTCACATTGCTCTTACTAGTTTCTTAGAGCAATTTGATTTATTAGAAAATGCTCAATCTGGCTTCAGATCGAAGCACTCATGCGAAACTGCTCTATTACATGTCATGGATTTATGGATGGAAGCAATTGATAAAGGAGAACTGACTGGGGCTGTTCTATTGGACCTCAGGAAAGCGTTTGATTTAGTAAATCATGATATTCTGATAAAAAAGTTGAAATTATACCAGTTTTCAAGTGCTACTATTGAATGGTTTAAGTCGTACTTAACAAATAGAAGTCAGTATGTTGTCACGAAAGGGACTGCGTCCTCATGTATTAATATTAGTAATGGCGTTCCACAAGGGTCAATCTTAGGACCACTCTTATTTTTAATCTACATTAATGATTTTAGCCTATGTTTAACTCACTGCAAAGCCGACATGTATGCAGATGATACTACTTTCCACATTTCAAGCTCCAATGTTGAATCTCCTCAAAGCAAGTTGAATTTTGTTGCTAGAAATGTTTCCAATTGGTGCAAGAATAATAAAATGGCAATAATAATAAAACCAAATCAATGTTAATATGTTCCAGACAACGCTATGATAATCTACGAGGACAAAGAAATATTTCTGTCAAGATGAATGATATTGTATTAGAGAATTCTGATACAGAAAAACTTTTAGGAGTCAGAATTGATGCTCACCTGACATGGCAAGCTCAGATTGATTATATATGTAGTACTATTAGTACAAGATTAGCTCTGTTACGAAGGATTAAACAGTATTTAGACACTCCCACGTGCATACTTTATTATAATGGATACATTCTTCCAATACTTGACTACTGCTGTCTAGTTTGGGGAACTACCACTGCCCTTAATACTGATAGAATTATTAAATTACAGAAAAGTGCTGCACGCATTATTTTAAATGCTACATTTGAAGATTGTTCAAGTGATATATTTGCCAGGTTGGGATGGAAGACTTTTGACAGACACATTATGTATAGAAGGTTCACTATGGTATACAAGTCAATTAATGATCAAGGACCGGAGTACATGAATGAGATGTTTAAACCAGTTACGAACATTCATAATCACAATTTAAGATCCTCTACTGAACGAAACCTGCACATTACAGGCGGACGCACTAATTTTTATAACAACCGATTTTCATGCATTGCCGCAAAAGACTGGAACAAACTAGATCAAAGAGTAAAATCAGCAAGAAATCTTAACCATTTTAAACGCCTAGTATCTGATATTGTTTAGGCCTACTTCACTTTTATTTATACCAAATTTCTTAATTTTCTTTACTCTGTACACATTTTTTTTTAAAACTATTTTGTTAAGCATTATTAATGTATTTATGACTTCTTAAATTTTCATACATTTTATATTATTATATGTCTTATTAGAGGACCTCGTGGAAGATTAGCTATTGCTAAACGAGCTACCCTCTTAAAATAAAGTTGAAATAAATAAATAAATAAAAAATCAAACATTCACCTACACCAACTTGACTGCATAAGTTACTTGCCCACCTATGAGAGCTAACCAAAAGTCTTCAAATTTTTGCAGAATAAAATATATTGCATCTATTGGATAAGAAAGGAGCAACAAGTAGTTTGCCAAATATTGCTATTTAGTTTGTAACTTTGAATTGAGGTGTGGGTTGATATATAAGTTCTTTCAGCTTGTTCTGTTCGATATTTGTTCTGCATTTGCATTTTGATATCTTTTAAACTTTCTAAAACAATATCACATATGACACAAGTCCATTATGACACATGACAACTAAACATAAATTTACCTTGATTTTGCTGCTGTTGACTTTGACCACCAATACCAGAGGTACCAAAACCACCTGAAAAATTTAAAGAGAATAAGTGAGGTCAAAAATATGACATCATGACAAGGTTTATTTGAAAAAGAAAGGTTTAGATTGAATGTGACTGGTAAAATAACATCAGACATGCTGCCAAACGTCACAACTAGATAAAAGCCATGTTGTAGCTGAAGTGAATATTTCAAGGGACTTGTACCACTTATCATGGGTAAAACACTATGAAAGGAAACCATCCAATTACAAAATAACAGCACAAATGGGGGGGGGGGGGTAATTGGTCTTGATCACAAATGACCCCTGATGGCAGCAGATAACAATAGGGTTATTCTACTGATTATGCTGCATCAACATACCAAGCAGGAAGATGAACCACCCTGTTACTGTTTTAACAAACAAAGGTATCACAAACACATCTACCATCATCATCACAGATTCTTCTTGTCTTTCAAGGAACAAACCAGTAACACTCCAAACAAAATTTTTAAACATGAACATGCATCACTGACTGTACTGCTGTAGTTACTTGGTGTAGAAGGTTTGTGAACTTTGATCATGGGTGACCTTAAAGAACTTTGATTTTCATCAATAGGGGTTTCCACTCCCAAACTAAGATGTATGTACATACCATATCAAGTTTACTGTAACTGAGCTTTCCTTTTGGAGTGATCACGTTTGACCTCTGACCACCCTGAATGACATTTGACTCTTTCATAGCTCTCATCTAAGTTTCTTTATGACAGACCTACATACTACATAAGAAGCTTGAACAGACTTTACTTCTCGGTTCTGGTTTTTCATAGTTTTCAGAGCCCAAATTACCCAAAGGGTTCATCTTTTTGCTGGCAATCCTGTGATTTGAAAATTGACTATGATATCAAATCTGGATAAAACTTTGTGAACATCTTAGAATGTAGATGTATAGGAAAAGAGGAAAATCTGAAATAATATCTAAATCTGACCTGTGGTGGATGTGTTGCCAAAATTTAATCCAGATGATGCTGTTGTGGTTGTACCAAAGCTCCCTCCAAACAGAGAAGGTGCAGTACTTTTTGTGGTTGAGCCAAAACCACCAAATGCTTTTGAAAGAAAATTAACAGAGATAAAATGCATCTTTAACTATGAAACTGAAATGCAGAGTAAATATATCTTTATACTGGACAAAGTACAGTAACTACTTTACATGGTCCTCAATGTGCCCGGTTGTTGATATGAAGCTAAAGCATTTCTTTTTTATTGTAAGAGTTTACAAGACTTACTGGATTAACCTAAACCATTAAATATGCATTTTGAATTGCTTTGTAATATTGCATGACTCTTCTAACCCATATAATAGTTCCACATAATTGAATAACCTATATCTAACTAAGAGATCAACAGTACTCCTAAAGATATGCAACCTTTCATCTGCAGAGGAAATTTTGTGTCACCCAAGTTTTCTGCAGTTCTTTATTGCTTCTTTTGCAAACAATATCAAATTTCATGTCTATTAGGATTTTAGTGAACTGACGTAACAATATCAAATTTCATGTCTATTAGGGTTTTAGTGAACTGAAGTAACAATATCAAATTTCATCTCTATTAGGATTTTAGTGAACTGAAGTAACACATTGTTTCAGATATCTTCTCTCATGCTTGCTTGTAAGTGTTAATACCAGGTTGTGACAAATTCAATGCACATTGCAACCACAAGAATGATTTCCAAACATTAATCATGAATGCAGGAGAAACAATGAAATGTGTTAAGTCAACTTCTTAAACTATCGACTAATTGATGTAGGTATTTAGATTAGTCAGTACTGAAGGTTTCTTGAGAGGATATTTTTACAGTCTCACTTGAAATGGGCCTTTCTAATAATATAGCATACACGTAATAAGTCAAACTGAAAGGAATGGAACCAAGAGTTTATTTCATACTTGAACCAAAATTGAAACCACTTGATGCAGTTGTAGGTGCCAAAGTGGAGCTAAAGTTGAATCCAGATGTTGTTGTAGGGGCAGCCAAACCAGATCCGAACGAGAATCCTCCAGCACTGGTGGTGGCCGTCCCTGCTGGTTTTGAGCCGAAACTAAACCCACCTGTGGTACCACTGGTTCCAGATGACCCAAAGTTAAAACCACCTAAAAAGTGATTGAATTATCTAAAATGTCAAAAATTTAACTACTTTTGTGAAAGTCTATATACTCTTTCCTTCCAACTTCCTATTCATATTATTCACTACTGTTAAGTTAAACATACTACAGCTGGAAATAAGGTAACAAACCCCATCACTTTAGTTGAGAAATGCAACCCAATTGTATTCAAGAGTGTGCATGCACAGAAGTTTTTCTGTACACCACGGTCATCTGTGTTCTTGGAGTTGATGCACTTTGAATATTATATTATCTCTTCATTATTGCTTTGTTGTAATTATTATTTATTTGCTGTACATATTTGCACTATACTGGACCAGTGGTGATGCCTGACACATACAGTTTAGTGAAGGCTTCTGACTTTTCATGAGTATGAATCCGTTTCAGGTATATGCCGGTGAAATTTTGGTTCATTTTTAAAGGTGTTGCAAGTATTTTTCACTTCGGAAATCTTACTCTCTAAATATGACCAAAATTCCTCGAGACGAAGCCACTACTCCGTAAGAAATGCCGTCTGAGTTTGAATCCATTTCAGGTGTGTGCTGATCAAATTGTGTTTTTTTAAGCTTTTGTAAATAGACACTTTTCAGTATAGTTTCTATACTAGGACCATAAAAGACTGGAATACATTATCCTTGGCCGTTAAAGAGAGCCCTAGTCTTGAGGTGTTCAAGTCAAGATTGTCCATGCATAATTATTAGCTCTGCTACAGAAGCAGAAACACTTCTTTAGACTTTAATTGGGGCAACAGTAACATTAACAACAATTTAACAAGTAGCCTAAGGCCAAAAAGGATAAATCTAAGTGGGCAATTTCCTCTATTAAAAACGTGCAAGTTAGTCATGGCGGAGTCTGACTTCCACCATTTAATTCTACACTAGGCCATTAACTTGCAATAGGCTAGCTGAAGCTAAGTAACTTCAACCCTATCCTAACATAACCAAACAAAGGCCTATACCCTAGCCTATATAGGCCGATGGAAAGCTCACCTGTGGTTCCAAATCCTCCACTGGGTTTACCGAAATTAAATGACATGCTGTTGAGTTAATTATATGACACTTATCATCTGGAAAGTATTAAGGCAATTGATCAAATCATTGGGTGACAGAGATATCCAAACGTCAGGCTAACCAAACCAAACGTCTGTTTAAATCTTGCACTGCTGCCTAGGCTAGAGCCTAGAGAAGTCACGCACTATGTCCTACCATCCAATTTCTGTTCAGTTACGAATACTAATACTATTATGATTAGGAATATAGTAGTCCATTCACAAACAGGGACTCTTTGGAGACGTGTAGCCTGAAGTCGATAATGTCGATGAACATCTGTCTTTGTTGTAATTTATACGATGGAAGTATCGTCTTTGGTATATTACATTAATAATTTAATGGACTAGTATTCTTATATATTATTAATAAGTAATACCTCCTGCTTATAATAAAAGCTGATTGCCGCTGAACTAGATCACATGGAACGCGATACGAAACTACTTTCGCTATATAATAGTAACGTGTGTTTTGATTTCAAATTTAACCCTGGGGATGTGAATCACCACCCGATTCTACTTGTCGTCACGATAACTAACGTGGTTCTTGCTAATGGTGATCCACGATAGTTATCGTGCTGTGTTATAACTTCATCACACATGTTATGAATTTTACGATAACTATCGTGGACCCTTACAAGCCATTCAAGAAGACTTTTGATAGTCGCATATTACAGAAAGCGACTGGGGTTCTAACTCTAATAACGACCTGAAGTATTTCCATCGCAACACAAAACTATTCGCTGTACATTGATGCTTAGGCATAAAGAACAACCAACATCAAACAAGTTACATGAATTAGATATTCAGTCCAACCAGTAGGCCTACTCCATCAACGCTTTCGATCTGCGTCATTTTTCTATAGTAAGTGCAATCGTGTCGTGAAATTGATAGGCGTATGTTACTTGTTAGAGATAACTGATACTACTATTGCTAGTACTAGCCTAACGTAAGGCCTTACAGAGGCCTAACTACTTGTAGGCTAACTACTCTTAGTCTTACTCGCACGAAAGACCTAACGGAGATTAGGACAGTAGTCGAAGTATTACTATGGTTATTGTTCAGTAAGTTAGTGTTACTTGTTAGGCTATATGCCTATTTCTTAGTAGGGTTATTTTCACAGGCCATACTGCAAAAAAAAAAAAATGGTTAGGGGCCTAGGCTAGGTGCCTTTGTAGGTGCTGTGTTTGGACATAGGCTAGGCCTAGGCCTAACTGCATTGGCCATAGGCCTAACATGACGGTGCCTGTACATTGCCGGCTCATATTTGTTGGGCATAAGTGTCTGACTGTCTGAAGACATTTGTGGAAAATACCAGTGAGAATCTACCCAAAATTTGATCTGGGGAAACATGACATGTCTAGGCCTTATCATGTAGGTCAAGGTTGTATAGGTTCAGCAGGCTGCTCTGACGACATTGCTAATCATTACAGTTTCATTCATTCATTTACAAAAAATAGAACTGAAGCTTAATCAAGACTTTATCATCATTCCTTTGACCTTAATTTATGTCATATAATACAGTCTAAGCAAATAAAAAAAATAAAGCATGTTATGTGGTCCAGGTTGGACATTCTTTTGGTCAAGACTTTGTCATGAGGTTGAATCCAAAGCTTGATTTTGGATTGTGGGTTCGAATCCCACCAAAGTCCCCAGATGAATGACCTTTCTTGTGTAACATGTAGCATTTTGGTAATTGAACATGCTTTTTGGAATAAATGGTCAAGATTTTACAGAAATTAGTGAATTACAGTATATACCCAAAACTACACAGAATTAATCTGATGCAGTTGTGATACTGGTCAATATTTGGACAACCAATGTAACAGTGATGAAATAAAAAGACCCTCTATGAGATATGCACAACTGCATTCTCACCCACCTTTACCAAAGTGTACCATAAATCTACTGTGGTAAGTGTAGTTTTGCATATTTCCCAATTGGCCTGCCTTACTAAGTTCCCTATTGGTCTATAATAAAGCTCTGCGCATAGAGACAGAGCTCCTCTTAAAGAATTCTTATAAACAGGATGTGGTAAGTAAGTTTGCCTAGCAAGATCTTCTTCAGAGGCTATATGACAAGTACTTTAACAGCAGGGACAAATACACACACAGAAATACAGACAGGTTAATGAGCATGGTGACCACAAATAGATATGTAAGAGGATTACTACACAAGGGATGGAGAGAAGAATGAACGAAACCAACCCAGGAAAAGGAGAGGTGAAAGATAAACAGTAGAGGGACAAAGAGAGGATTAAGGGAAGAGGGTAGGGAATAAAATGGAGAGTAGGGAATAAACAGGATGTGAGTCATCATGACAGGTTCCTCCTGCTACAAAGCTGTACCCCTTAGAGTATGGTGTCTTTGAGCCAGGTAAAGTAATCCAGAGTTAATGTTTGTCTTTGATTGGCTACTTCTCAGACACTGCATACATCTGTCCTTTTCTCAATGTTTCTAAGAAGATCAGTATTAGTGAGTTGGTTGGGGAACATCTGCTCCAATTTCCCTTTGGTCCATCACTTTATCATTTGTGCTACTTTGGAGAAGTCATCAATCTCATGAGAAGAGTTCAAGAAGTTTAGTGTAAAGTATTATTTAAATTTGTTCAATTAATTAAATTGGCATTATTTATTTTATAGTCTTATTTACCCCTACTGCCAAATGAGGGTTGGCATTTGCTATACTTCATTGTACTGTGTATTGTGTAGGATAATGCTGTGGTACAGTGCCTTAAAGTGATATATTTGCTAATAAAGAATGATGAGGCCAATTACTCATCAGAGTGCCTCCATTCATTCAATTGTTCTTTAATTTTTAACATGATTATTGTAAAAATAGTTTAGTTTCTGGGGTTTATGATATATATTGGAGGCCTATAGTTGACTTAACCATGATAAGTTGATGGCTGACTCATGACGTGGCTTTATCAGTACTGCAGCTTTATAGTTCAATAGAAAGGTTAAATAGTCAGTAATTGCCATTTATGTGTACATATGTGCCTATGCATTCAAAGAGTGTTGTTAAGTGTGTGGGAGATTTAAAAGTTTTAAAAGGGAGTGAATACATTTAAGGTAAGGTTAACAGTATTGTAGACCTTAGAGTACTTTACTATGTTCATTATTTCTGTATCTAGTTCTATGTTTAATAGATATAGACTGGTATTTGTTTCTGTGCAGGTTAAAGGGGAAGCTAGCTACTGTACAATGTGGCTTGTTGTTTATTACAATAGTGTCACCATATATGGCATAAATACAAGAATTCCACTTTATGGCCTCAACTGACCTTAAATGCCCTATGACAACAGCCTTAAACAAAAGCAGCATCTACCAAACTACCCAAATGTTTTTGTTGTATGCAAATTGATATGCCATACTAGCTGCATATGTATTTACTGCATTGGACATGCATGATTAAGTCAATTAATTTTACTTTTGAAAGTGGGTTCTGCTCTCTAAACTTAAATTTATGCTAAATATTAGTAAGGAAGTTTAAGTCATTCTAAGATCTTATAAATATCGCATTTTGAGTAGTTGTGTAAGATGGTAACAAATACAGGTTTCATGAGTATTCATCAATATTCCAAAAGAAGTCTATTTTAAACATGTATGTGTGGTGGGGAAAAATACAGGTGATAGCTGGTTGCACGCACCTCGTCACTCTTTCTCCAATTCCAAAATCAAGCTCCCCCCTCCTCCCTTCCCTTAACTCGGGAAACTGCATATTGATCTAAATTATTCATGTTTTTTCATCTTCCTTCAAAAGTTTTCCTGAAAATATGCCTCCAAAGAAGAAAATCAAGCGCAAAAGACTTGTTTTTACTAGAAAACACATCAACAAAGACCTGTCTGTTACAAGGATTCCAGTCAAGTTTTTCCCGGTCAATATACCACATGTTTCGACTGAAATGTATGTGACAGAACAGCACCATCGACCAGTCGAACTCCATCTATGGATCATGTGGCTGCTGAGGTGAGGATAGAGAAAAGTCCATCAGCTGCAGAGACTGAACCAACCAAGAAAGAGGAAGAGGTCAGAGCATGGCAAAATATTAGAAGAAATGTACAAACTGCCTACATTGAATCCTCTGTACCCTCTTGTACCTGTTGCCAGGTTTGTTCTCAACCCTCCCCTGAAGTATTGGTCATCTGCTTTGACTGCGACACTCGACCAGTGATGTGCCCTGGATGTGCAGTGGAAAAGCATGCACTGAATACAAAGTTTCACAACTTAGTGCAGTACAAGGTATACTACTATATTTGCCTTACTTCAGAATCTGTACAATATGTATATAGGTTATATGGGGCTGTGGGTAAGGGGTTCAGGAACTATGATAGGATTGGTGGGCCATTAGATGTATACGATGTACTGATGCATGTCAGTTTTGATGTTTATTCCCTGTCAAAGCAAAGGAAGCATATGTGATGGTAATGTGTTTGTCTATGTTATGCATTGGATTGTAGACATGATAAACCAAGAAGTACTTTGTTTATGAACTCCAAATGTAAATTAAAGGCCAGCAGAGGTCTGTAAAGTAAAGGTGAATAGTCAACAGAGGTCAAGATCTGAAAACATTCAAGTTTGGACTTACTACTTTGAATTGTGGACTGAAATTTACTGAACATGACAATCTTCTTTTAGGAGGGGGTTGATTCTTAACAAGAAGTTCTAAAATTAGTGTATGACTCACAAAAATGATCACCAACCGCTGTGCATATAATTTTTTTTATTTATTATTCATTTATTATTTTATTATTTTGATTATATTTGTTAAGGATGGTGTTCGTTCCACTTTCAACTTTAAGAAAGAGCTAAAGGCTACCCACCATGAAGACTGCGGTAACGTTTTCATGAGGTCAATGGACGTATTTGACCATAGAGGTACTGTAAAAACACCAATAGTTTGTTTTTCATTTGATTAGTTGCAAATTAATGTTTTGCAGGTGTGAACTTCTGAGCATGATGAGTTTTCATATTTGATATGCTTGATGACACCCTAGAACAGGTACCACATCCCACTTAATGTAAATGGTAGATAGTTACATGCATTACTTGTTATGCAAATAACAAAAAAATTTACCAGAGTTTTAGTAAATGGGGTAATTTGAATGTCAGTTTGTGGTGTCTTTTGATGTCACATGAAATTTTCTGCAATGTAGTGTTGATGTTACCAACAAACGATAAATGTACTGTACCTTTCAGTCAGTATAAAAATGGTTCCTCAGAAGAGCTAAATTCCCGTTGGTTTTATCGTGTAACGTACACAAGTGGAAAAGTAGAAAAGAAATGAGGGAGAAGGCAGGTTAAACACAAATAAACCAGCTTGGTAGAATGCATGTGTACAGTTAAATTTCATGGTTTCTCTTGAAGATTAACGTTTGTTTGCTCACCATTCTACATCCAAATACATTTCTTTATGTTTCTTGCTCTATAAGGGAGAGGTCACACATGTGATTTTATATTCTGTTCATGTGTACCGGAAGTTGAGAGTCTTGTACGATGTGGCTATTGGCCCTCCAGTGCAAAAGGACCAAGATGTGCTATTCGTATTGAACTGCTGGAATGGATGAGAGTCCTGTTACTAGAAACTCAATCCTCACTGCGAGCTATATGCCATTCCTTACAGTGGAAAAATTACATGTCAGATGCCGAGGTAGGTCGATGAGCTTTTTTGTGGAGCATAAATGTATTTCTATCATTGGCATAATACATGAGATGGATATGAAATAGAACTGGTTTGTTACATACAGTATGTCATGATTCAAAATGCCTGATCATTCATGTTAGGTATCATCACATTCTCTAGTGTCTTTAATAGGAGTCAACCATTCTTCTAATATATTTCAGATTGTGAGCATAAATTATGTATAAAGTGATCCTGAAATATCTTATTTTGCTGATGCAGTAGTTGCTATTAAAGTTGTACAGAAGTCAATCAATTGTTTGCTTTTGTGAATTAAAAAATGTGTTCTTTTTCTAATGGGTCAACTGTTGTGCTTAGCTTTATTTATCCTTAAAATTTATTACAATTCTGACAGGCGTTCTGTATTTTGTGACTGAAATTTCATATACTTGCTGGCCTTACTGTATATCTGTAGAGTGAGTTATGACCTTACATGGTAATGTATTGTTTGTTCTTTCAGACTGCATACTTGTATCGCACATTAACACACGAGACATTTGAAGAGTTTCGCTTCTTTCATTATAAAACTGAAAGGCTCCCTGAGGAAGAAGAAGGCTTGTATGATGATGGCTCAGCTTGTCCAGCTTGCCCAAAGGTAATTTTCACTGTGTGTTCATAACTAATTAATTGTTATTGGCAATAATGTTCATTTGGCTGCAGCAGTGATTTGAATATTGGCATGTGGCTAGTAACACTGTGGCATGAGTTATTTAAATGCCAAAGACAACTAGAATCATAACTTTGTCATAACCACAACTTTAAGTGTGTAAAGTAACAGACCAAAATGCACTGGGAAATGTTTGACAGATAGCTGGGTGCCCTAGATGTCACGCACTCTGGTAACCAAAACAAGCTGTGACTTATTCTTTTTGTAGGCTAGTGTGTGAATGACCCTTGCAATGCATCCTCAATAACCAGAAGCAAATGATAAGAAAGGAAATGAAACAAACCATTGGGTAATGTTTGTTTTTCAAAGACATTTAATATTGAGAAGTAACCCATCACAATGTACATTGACCATACATGCAGTAATTTGTGTTGAAAATGCACTCTACAGTTCACATTTAAAATGAAAGTAACATAAGCATTCCATCCTCATAGTACAACAAATGAGAAGACAGAACATGATTTATTGAAAGAACTGCCTTTTTTCATTCTGCAGAAAAATGATAGCATATTTGTGTCACTTGATGCTAACTTTGGTCTGGTGAGGAAAAAAAATTCAGGAACAAGCTTAGAGCCACCCAAGCATGCTTCTAAATTTTTCATCAACCAGGAAGAAGTGGATGACTATGTCGACCAGTACAATACACAGACATCTAGTAAGGAAGAACATCAAGTAAGTTCAACATATTACAGGCACATTGTACCAGCAACACTCATTTCAGACTTGCACAGTACATGGCTTCTTAACAAATACTGCAGACTGTTTGTGTGGTTTCTCCACACATTTTTAAAGAACAATTTCTATTTATCATCATTAATGTTGCTATCAATAATCTAATCTAAATTCCTAGATGTGATATTTAATAAAGCATCGGGAGAATTTTGACTGCTTAAAGTATCATATTAAAACAAGATAAAGAACAGTTCATATTTGCTTCGATATTGCAATATGAGACGCTTGTTCAAGCAACTATTGGCATCATTTCAGGCTAATTAACATGTTTGTAAATTTAACAGGAGTGCAACAGTTTTCAAGCCACATCCGTTATCAGAACGAAGAATAAGACCGCAAACTTAGATGCCACTGGTGTATTTGGCTCAGCTTGTCGCCATGGTGTGCCCCGTCTTTTTCTGAGCATGCGCCACGGTGAAAGGTATGTCACATGGAATGAATCACATTTGACCCAAACAACATGAGTTAAGCATAAGCTCTTGCTTTGTTTGAAAGGCAGACAGGATATAATTTTCTGATTGATCTACATTGTTCAATCACCTCAACTTACACATCTCGTCTCTGAAATTCTCTCTAACTATAGATAAAAGATGCCAACTCACTTTAGCAACATCATAGCATCACTTTTCAATATTTATTATTCATTGATTTCAGGTATGCATACCCTGCTCTTTTACTGAAGAAATTACTGACGGGTAGTACCTTGCATCATCATGTCATTTATGATATAGCATGCAAGTTTGACACACATATTAAGGTAAATAGTTTTGTTACTTATATTTCAAAGTTGAAATATGAAATTTCTTCATGTCATCAGAAAGGATTGAGATGTATTAGAGAAGCAGTTGATCATTTTGACTTATAGAAATGAACAATAACTGCAGAAATATATTCAGTAAACAACTGCTATCAGATAACTCAAATTTCTTTGCATCAATAGTATGTTGTCATATATTTTATAACAAAAAATTACAAAAAGAAGCTAAGAAAACCAAACAAGATCATAGCAATGAAGTTATTATTAAAGTCATTGCATAATTCACGGTCAACGAAACATATTCATGATAACATTTTCACTTCTATTATCTTACAGAAAAACTTGCCACAACTTACAGGATATGACCTTGCACTTCCTGTTTTTCATGCATATGGGCATAAGGTGCAATGCCAGGTATAGAAACACATATTTTGCTGTCCTTTAGCTTTCACTATAATTCTAACCTACTGTATTCATGCAAGGGGTTTGTGTGTGTATACAGAGAGTGTGTTCGTTTGTCATGACTGACACATTTCTTGATTGTTCCAAAATTCAGTGAAAGACTGTTGAAACTAAATTAAATGTGATTTCAATGTATTTGACAGTCTAAATGATTTAGACACAACAAATAGTCCAAAATGGTCAAAGTTACTCATCAAACTATTTCTTGTTTTGCCCATTTTGGCATACTTAGCATTTAGGGCACACTCATAGCCCCTGTAAAGGTTAACATCTGTCCTTTTCAGGTTGCATACAGCACAAGATGGAGGAAAGATTATGGGCTGACAGATGGAGAAGGCATGGAAAGGTTGTGGTCTTATTTAAGAAAATTTGCCCACATAACCAAAGAGATGACCCCTTCGCATCGCATCGACCTTCTCTCTGATGCACTTCGCCACTTTGCCATGGGAAAGGTTTGCAACCAAGGTAAGCTTATCCTATCCCATGAGTTTTCAAAACTGTAGCCAATTAAACCATCCCCAATGAAATACAGGTTAAAGTTCTTCAAATGTTCAATACAATCAAACAAATATTGATGTAATCGGAATTAGTGTGGTGAAGGCCTGAGATGGCACTTCCCAAAAGTTACTATCATGGCACTATGAGTGCATTTAGCTTCCCAAGAATAAGTCTGCTCTCAAAATGCCTTTAAGATCAGTCATCAATGGCACTCTTTAGGCCTTCTTACTTGCATCAACACATTGTTATTTGTGATGTTATATTTTAGTTTTTGGAAATGTTGAGTAGAAGAAAGAATAGGCAGTAAAATCACTTTGTGTGGGTAATGTTATTTCCATGTACCTGCCAAAAAGGGACCTACTCGGCCAAATGAGCTGCATGGGTGTGCCATGTATTGGTCTGTGTGTTCCTTGTTGTATTGAAAAGAGACAATGGCGGTTTGTATGCAAACAGTTTAAATGATGTTATTTATTCAGCTTATCGTTTAATCAGGTGAACAGAGTAATGACCAGATGAGAAGTGTTGTTATTTTATTAAGTGATTGCTACATGTCTTTGTGGAGTTCACATATATCAGAGGGTTGAACAATTGTCAGTGCAGTTCTTATAATGCATTAATCAGGTGGAAGAACAGAACAAGCAGCAATGCCAACCTTGTTTGTTTTGGCACAACTCTGACACAACAGGTATTTCCAAATGTACCTTCAATCAAATTTGTCTGCTTCAAGAACCCTTATGTTTCACTCTATGTTTGTTTTCTTAAACTCATTCTTGAGTGTTTGTAACTTGTCTAATGGCCACAGGTATGCACTATGGGATTAAATGTGAATGTTTGCTTTCAATAGCATCTGCCTTCACTGTCAGATGAGTTTATTTAGGCATTATATGTCTCGACCAAAGTATAATCAGGAAGATGTGGCTAAACATTTGACTTTTGTTTCCAATTGTTTACTAGCGTTTTATTTATTTATTCTTTGTTTTTATTTTTTTTTAGCTGCCTCACTATGTTTGTGCCTCCAAAAATGCCGGGATGTCGCACAGAAATCAAACTCTGAAATTCAGGAGATTTGCAGAGAATGTGAGTGTTTTATTTTTTAATGTACTAGACTATGTAAGTCAGCATTAAAGGAGAACATTCATAAGGGCTATATTCTCATTTTGATAATCATAAATGCTATTTTCTAAACCTGCAGGTGCCATAACAGCTTCTGTGGTTGTTCCTTTCAATTATTCCACTACAATTGCATATAAAAGCCTGCACCATAGGTATCTTAGGAATGGTTCAAGTGAATGCAAACCATTCCCATATGCTCTTTTGGTTACTATGGAATCCTATGGTAGGGTTATGTCTCTTGCATCATTTTGGGATTTTCTTTCTCTGTGCAATAGTTAAAACCACAGTCGATGACATCAAAAGGTGGAGAGAAGAAGATAAATGTGCCATTAGCAAGACAAAATCATCCGGAAGTAAGTGTGTCCAATATCATAAGACTTTAGAAGCTCTAGAATTCACTAAAGCTTCCCCCATCCAAAGTGGTTGGTCCCATGACTACAACTTGCACTTGTATAACTTAGTGTTGAAGGTGCATGTGAATCCTTTTTATTATATCTGCCCTCAGATGGGTAGTATTTGTGTTCTTTTTAGATCCTTGGTCTCCACATTTTATCGGCAGTTTGTCAATGTCTTGTAAGATATTGAGTCTTTGGAATACCATTTGAAGGAATAATCAATTTTCTATAAGAAATGTCACTATACTGTTTACTACTTTGTACATATTTCATTTTATTTCACTTGTTTTATTTTCTTATTAGTTTTCACATTCCAGATTCTTAAACATGTGTGTGTTTTTTATTTTTCTTCAAGGACGTGCTTCATGGAAAGAGGTCTACGTACAAAACCTGGACCAGTATCATCAACTATGGTGTGTTTTGCATATTACCAAAGAAAATCTTGCAAGGTTACCTTTCTCCCCAAGACTAAGTGTAACATAATAGCTGGAAGAAAGCCATCAATGTAGATGACAATGTTGTGTATTCAGTGTATAATTTTATGATTAAACTAGTGAACTTATGTTCTGTAATTGTCCTCAGATCCATGCATCTACTGCAGAAGATATATTATTATAAGATGGCTATTAACAGAACATGCCTGAATAGTAATACATGTTCATTTCTTTTGTGAGGCCTGTTCATGGCCCTTGTTGAATGTAAAAACACATTTAGATGCCATGACCTAATGAAGTTGGAAGTTGAGAGTTCTGTCTATGGCATTTACTATTAACCAAATAATTAATGCTTCAAGTATGTCCAATTGTTTTCAGTAAGTCCTACTGAGATCATCATCAGGTTATGGAAACATGTATTTAAGCAACTATTCAAGGTTTACAGGAATGTCACTTTTATGACCTTTTTTCTTTTCATTTACCTATTCAGTTGTGAATTAGCCTTGTGTGAAGACCACGACCACATCAGGCTGCTTAATACACATATTCGGGAGTAAGTACACATTAAAGCAATTGTTTGCTGATATTTATAATGAAGGGAAGGTGTCCTTTTTCAAAAAGATGCACAGAATGTTACATTCTTGTCTTGTACAGGTTTCCTCTCATTTCTATTGGTGTTTAAGTATCCATGGACACCCTACAAAATATATTTATGTTTGTGTGAAGTTAGATATAGTTTTCCTTCTGATATAAGTGCAAACATGTACAGGTTAAAATTTATGAAATATGCTTTTGTTTCAGGGAAGATAATCTGTGAGTGTGATTTTAATATGATAGTCACACTTTAATATACTTCAGACAAGAAGAAAGTGTTATTTCAGTCATAACTCTCAATGTAGTTTAGATTACACATGTTAGGTATGTGATTCATATAGTCGTACATATTTTTAGTTGTTACTGTGTCTAGCTTCAATTGCTTCACTCTTTAACTCAGCTGATAATGGTTTAATTGTCTGGCTGTTCAGATTTTGAACAATGTCTGTCTTCCTATAGCCAAAGTTAGTAACAAATAAACTTAACAATTAGCCTATATTGAGTTTGTGTTCTAGCAATGAAGGAAGTGTTTGAACAATTTTTTTTTTTTTACTATTTGGAAGCCTACATAAATGAATAATTCAGCAAAGCTTGTTGTAATTTCCAAATTTACCAATTTCATTTATATATTATGTCTTAACTAAATTGATATATTGGAGTTAGGTCATTCTCTAAATTTGTGTTACTTTTTCTATTTTCAAACCATGTCAATAATATTACCTTATCCAATTCATAACCAACTTCTTTCTTTATATTGCTCAAATTTTGCAGAGTGCTAGATGCAATACAAAAATCTGAAAAAAAACATGACATCACAAGTCGCTGGTCCAGGGATTCTGTTGAATACTCATCCATTTCAATCGAGCTTTGTGAAGTTAAACGGAAAAATATCCTTGAAAAGATGAGGAGTCAGGTGGTTGAGTACAGCTACCTCAAAGAAATTTCCAAAAAGTACAGTGGTAAGCTGCATTGAAATATCTCTTATAGACTTCTTAATAGTTGTTTCTGAAAGGTGAAATGTAAATGTATCGCAGCAATACTGCTGGTTCTTCTCAATTCAAATTATTGTTGTTTTATATCATATATTTTTCTTTTTTGCTCATTTGTCTGATTAGAGTGGAACAACTGTTGAGTCCAGACCAGATTTAAAGAATTTTAATCCAGTTATTGATCAGTAATTTATTTCAGTTTTGGTTTGCTATCGCTGGGCTGTGCCTGCACAAGCAGCACACTGTTTTTATGTGTACATTCTTTATGTGTGAATATTTTATAGCAGTATTTGCAGACAAATAATCAATTTTTTTTCTGGTATGTTTGTTGGACTTGCTACTTATGTGCATATTAACTGGTTTAGAGAGTTCCTTTATATCATTAAATAACTTTTTGATTAATGACTAACTGATCATTGTTGTTTTTTTTTTGCAATTTAGATGGACAAGCTATTGCACAGCGGGTAGGGAAGCAGATTAAAAAATCTTCTGCATCCATAAAGGGTCTCATCCAAACCTACAATGGAATTTTCAGACTTGACCAACCAATTACATTTGCACAAGTGGCTGACTTGTCCAATAATTTGTATCATTATTTGGATGATGCACATTCAACGGTAATTATTATTGTATATGTTTGACAGTTGACTGACTGATCAGTTGTTTTTCTGAGTCATTGCACCTTTAAATGTACATATATCTATTTGCTCTGGTTGTTACAGGGTAGACAGTCAACAACAATTTTGTTTGGTTCATAACAACAGCAGACAAAGTGACACTGACATCACTGACCATTACTGTTTTAAACTAGATGGAAACATGTGTCATACATAGATCATCCACATATAGAGCAAACAGGGATCATAGATTGTAATCTTGCTGGTGACTGCAAGCCTCTTTGCAGTTTAAAAGATGAAACTTTATACATGTATATTTAGTCATTTATTTGTAGAAAATATGTGCACAATAACAATGACTGCATCACTGGAACAGTCACACCATGTAGCCCATTCATTTGGTTACTGTATTTAGTATGTGTACAATGAATGCATTGTTAATACATACATATTGTTATTTAATTGTTCAATAAGGGAACATACTTATTTGTTAATTTACAGGACAAACAAAAAATTCCAATGAGTGTGAAGAGGAAGGCAGTGTGTGCCCTCAATATGCTAGACAGAGCAAATGAAGAGGAAAATATCACCACAAAGGAGATGAAGAACACCATTGAGTTTTATGAAGTTCAGGCCTCAATACTTCATAACCTTATTTCAAATTTAGAGCTGCATCAACCCCGGTCACTGAAGGAAGAAGGCCTATTAGTTCATTACAGAGGAAAGAAGTCTTCTATTGATTCTTTATCTCCTATATTAAAAAGTCAATTTGCTATAGCTCGTAGAGGAAATATTGATATTCCTGTAAATCAGTTAACCTTGAGTGAAGATGAAGAAGAAGAAGAAGAAGAAGAAGAACATGAGTAGTCCGATCTATTAAAATATTCATGTAGAGAAAATTAATACATAACAGAGACTTCAAAACATTTAATATATTTACCACTGTTTTAAAAATATTTTGGCCCTTGTGTATAATTTCTTTTACTATTATATTTACAATGCAAGGTCCATTAGTAACATGTTATTACCAAATTGTTTCCTAATAAAGATGCCACTGGCAAAGGAAAAACAAAATCCCCAAATGCCATCAGATAGGATCCCTATTAATCCATCTTATAACAGTTCTTACTGCTTGCAATGTGTTATTTCCATTTTCAAAATATGTTTTTGTAAGACAATATTTTTATGGTCAGTGCAAGGAAACATTTCATTAATCTTTTGTTATCAAGTTTATATTTAACAGATAACTACATGAAGGAAGTTGTTGTTGTATTGGTTACATCAGAACAGATGTTATGGTATGGAACCTATATTAGTTCCAGGATACCCATTTATCTTCTCTGGAGAGGATTTTTGCATGTGTCAATGGGAAGTGTTTACCACTCTTGCATTCATGTTTGTTGAATATTTCAAAAAATTGTTTTAAATGGGATCTTTAATTAATGCTTCCGGAGTTATACCATTTTAAATTATCAGATGTTATTTTCTTGCCCATCCCAGTTTATTCTTCAAAATTTCTCACCTTCATGAGATTGATTCTTTGGAGCAATTATTCTTATGGATTTTGCATTTATTTAGTTTTAATTTCCTGGTCAGTAACTTCCACTTGTGAACATTTATTTTCCATTCGTCAAAGAAGGAGGTGAAAATGCATTATAAACATGACTTCTATCATATTTTAAGCAGTGCCTCTGGAAGTAATAACTTGTATTTGTAACAAACCTCTCATAAAATTTAAGGACAAGTTCTACATTAGGGCAACACTACAGTGGTATGGTAGGTTTATGAGCCATTTTTCATACCTTATATGGAGTGGGTGTGTTTTGTGTAGCTCACATTCAAGTGACTAAAATATTTGATAGGTCTTGAAAGTTCAGGTGACCCCAAGTATAATTCTGATTGGTAATATTCATTGTGTGTGTATTTTTTTTTTCATCTCTTTGTCTACCTTTTTCTAATTTCCACATGTAACAGTCCATTGAAAACCTATACTAGATAATTTGGGAAAACGAATTGTACTCGATGCAGAGCAAGTTGCATAATAAATGAGTGGGAATGAATAGTAGAAAGACTTTCTACAAGGGTGTTCTTTCTAGGTGCCTTCCCCCCCCCCCCTGCCCCGCTTGTATTGTCATAACATACTACATTTGACATTTGATTGGTCTATTCATCCTTTGACTAGATATCCACCACCTGTCGCCATCCACCCACACCCTTACTGAAAGCAGGGACGTCGCTAGAGGGTGTTGGGGTTGTCACCCCCCCCCCCCCCAAATCTTGGTAAAACTGACGATAGCTGGAACATTTGAGTGCGACAATCGGAATTTCCGACTGTAACGCTCTAATTTACCTAGGCCTATTCAAATATTCTTGTGATTGTAAATGACCTACAAAATTTGGTAAAAATTGACCAAATAGTCATATTTACCACGTTTTCCTTGCCTCTTTGAGAAATTGCATCTCGCGATCCTTATACTTCACCGTACAAAACTTCGCATGATTTGTAATACTCTAAAAAAAAAAGCCTAATAGACTACTGTACAACGTTCGCCAGCTTCAATTCGGTTTATTTATACATAATTTTGCTATTGGGTGGGTTGACCCTGTTCGCTAGCTCCAGGTAAGTTCAAGATATATAGGTTATGTCTCTATGAAATACGATAAAACGCTCAATGCTAATCTACGGTAGCTTAAAAGTGCCATCAACATATGTAAAACTTTGACCCGTTAGTTGACATATTTTCTGCAAAATGTTTAATTGTTCACTTCATTCGAAATGCTCAGTTGGAATGAAGTAAACAATTGAAAATTTCCATGTGAGTTATTAACAGCCCCGCCCCCCCCCCCCCCCCAAAAAAAGGCAGCATTCGGAATTTTCTGGCTCCAAAACCCATCCAGTGGGAATTTCAGCCACTCAATGTTCAGCTCTCAAAATTGTAGGAGAACACATTGAGTTAAACCCATAGTTAAATAGCATGTGCCTTTCCAAAAATGAGATTAAGCAAAAATACCGTAGCATTGTATTTTGGAATTGCTCGAGTTGGCAGTGTTACGAGAAGCGGAATTATTTGGGGTGGATATGTTTGGTCAAACTGAACAGATTGTCCCATATAAAGAACGGAGCTATCCCGGTTGAGACCCACTTATACAAAGGAAGACAAAGTGAAAACACATCATGATTATATTTCGCTATATACAGTTATTGCATTTTACTTCCCAATACTTTGCTGGGATGATTGCTACAGTGATCTTATATTGAAGATATGCCAGAATATTACAGAATATGGGCAAAATTCTTTGTGACTGGCTCAGAATGCAGCCGTTGGGTTGAAATAACACATTTTGGAATATTGGTCTAGTACTAGAATTCAAGTATTCACATAAGTATTCAAAACATGGATTGGGCTAACGAGAGTTATTACGTATGTTATTATAATATCATGGTTTGTGCATCAACGGATTATATAAATGTAATTTGTCTTCATATGTTCATTCATTATCCACGCCATCATTTGAGAACGGCAATTTTATTAATGCTACAAGGATATGAACTGTTTCATGAATAAGTTGTGTTCAGATAAGATGGAAATAAATTGTGTAAGAGAATGGCATCATTTTTTGGACCTGTCACAAGTCACACTGTGACCGTCACATGCACATCAAGTCACGCATAATGCACACCCTGATCGTATTTGTAGATCAATTGTGATGTACGGTTGAACTTCATTATCAATCTCTGGCGGCATATTTCCTTCTTTCTGTTACCTATCTGTGTCAACCAATGAAAATTGAATTCATCAAATTATCATTTAATTTTCTATTGTTCCGTAAATGTTCCACATGTAAGGCATTGTTGTCAATTGTTATTGCATTCGGGAAGACTCTAATAATCTACATACACCACTCCAATCGTAAACCAAGATGTTCAATTTCACTGAATGATATAAGAACACGCTGCGTACGGTAATCTGGATTGTAGCCGTAGCCTATAAATGTTGAACAGGTAGCCTATGAAACTCTAGATCTGTCACTGATATAGTAACAGCATGTATTAATCGGAAACTTCATTCGACCATTTCACATAGGGTATGCAAATTAAGAAAAAGTGTTGCACATAGTGTCGCAAAATTTAAAAACTGGATTAAAAGTAATTTTCCTAAAATTTTATTTTTTCCATTAAGGTTAGAGCATCCCACGCAGTACATTCAAGTATGAAATATCATGAAAGTTGATCCCTCATAAAATATTAGTTTACCAGATTTGAAAAACCGGAAATTAAAACTCATTTAACCGAAATAAAATTTGAAGCTTTATGAATTATCTACCCCCCCCCCATGCAATAATCATGGTATTTTTAGAGCTTTCATCATAATTATTATTGATAAAGTTTTAAGACTTCATGCCATTAATCTGCTGACCGACTCATTCTTTTACATTTGCTTGAATGTAAAACGACTGTTCATTGAAGGTTAGTCAAAACAAGAACTGTTCCCCATAGAATTAAATTTAGCGAGAAACGGTAAAGTGAGAAAAAGGGGGAAAGTGGAGGCGCTTTTGTAAGCAGAGTAGTGTATTTTTTACTTCCGTGGTACAGACCCGTATCTCAATTCGGCTCTGGCTACGTATATACAACTTCCATTTTGGCTTCCAGTTATTTTATAGCAAATATTTTGGTAATACCCTCCATTCCTTTCGCCGTATGAATGCGCCACCCGACTCTGGATGTCGTCTTCTTCATAACTTAAGTTCTATGCCGCCAACATAATATGCGGTATGTATTGTCTGCGTGACTGCACACTGTGATTGGCGGAAAGTTATTGGAAGTTCACGAACACTTGTCAAGTTTAATTAGTACTAGATCCGCTCTATGTGATCAATCGAGATGGCTGATGGAGAAGTACTTAACCAAAACGATAACGTAATGTATATGGTCATATTTATTAGAAGTAACGTTTGGTTTTGGCTGAACGTAACGCCTTCAGCCTTAGTTCAGTACTACAAGGCTATAATTAGTGATAGCCTATTGACCACACGTTGTGAACTTAACAATAAGGGGCTTATAGGGCCTAAGCCTAACAATGTTAAGACCATGGTATTAATTGTTACTAACCTGCCAGCTAGTCATAATGAGTAATAGTAAAAGATTGGGCCAGCATAGTACTAGGGCTGTAGACCTAACTTAGACATAATAATAAACTGTTCTATGTTGACCATGGCTTGGGAATCCGTAGTTGTTGATAGAATCTATGCATTGTTGTGTGTCTTTCTGCGTATGTTATGTGCATGATATTATATTCAAAGTGGCTATTCTTACGACTAGTCGTAAGAATAATTACCGACTACGCATGCGCAGTTGCAATTTTTATGACCAGGAGTACTATTTTTACGACGAGGAGTAACAATAATTTCCGGTTAAGCTTAGGGTTAGAATTGAGGTTTAGGGTTATGTTTAGGGTTAGGGCTACCTGTACTACATGCGCAGTTGCTTTATTTACTTTACTGGGCTTGAATTCGCCTTTGTCTTAAGAATAGAAGATAAATAATTGTTATGACTAGTCGTAAGAATAGCCACGGCCTATTATATTTGCATACATTTGCATTTAGCTGTGCGTGATTGATTTGGCTTATTCATGTCATGCATTGAATGCAGTACATTTCCACTTATTGATGGGTTTGTAAAGAAACTAGCACCAAAGATAAATATTATCATGAAGGATGATATTTGAAAACATACTAGTATATTATACATATCCTGCAGGGTTTCAAGACATGAACACAATTCGAATAACTGTTCTCCAAAGTAATTGTTTTGCCTTTGCAGAAGTAATGGAGTGGGTGGATGCACCCATCGCTGAAGAGTTGCAAGAAGACAACCCACCCCAAACCAGTGAGCCTGAAGGTTTGATACTCTTTGATTTGTTGATACTGTGACAAGAAGAAGCAAACCTTTGCAATACCATCAGTACCTGACCCTTTTAAGAAACACTATTGATGTAAGATATACTTTTATAGATGTTTGCAAACATACTAGTATATTATGCATATCCTGCATAACTTCAAGACACCATAACAACAGTTTGTTCACTTTGGACAATGACAATTAATATATTTTTTGCAGAAGAAATGGAGAGGGTGAATGCACCCATCCCTGAAGAGTTGCTAGATGACATCCCACCCGAAACCAGTGAGTATTAAATATGACACTCTTAATTTTCTGATACTGCAGCAAGAAGAAGCAAACGTTTGCTATACCATCTGTACCTGACTTTTGAATAAGCAACACTATAAATACTCCAGTACAAATGTTTGATGTTTCGTACAAGATAATGATATGGCAGAGTATGTTTGTTTAGCTATCATGAATGGAGTTTGACCAATTGTCATAGCATAGGAGTATTTGCCTTTTGATCAAATTGTGACAAGGTTATAAACTGGATATCTCAAGATGAGGAAGCTTGGAGAGATCTTATATTTAGTATGCTCATGTATCAGAGTGAGTACAAGTAGGCTATCAGTAGTGATTTTAAGTCGCAGCTGTCATTGTGAATATACAATATGTCACGAGGAGTACTCCTAGCTTCTTGCTGTATTACTTAAAGCAAGAACGTAAGTATGCCCCATTCATACAAACTTTACTCATATTACTTCATCAAAATCACAATGCATATTTGCATTCTGGTTTATTTATATATCTATATATATGTATATAAATATATCTATATATATATATTTTTTTCACTGTTCTGGATTTTCCTTCTCATTACGTTATCAATATCAATATCAATATATATATATATATATATATATATATATATATATATATATATACTGCTTTTATGAATAGCTTGCCTTCATTTACATTGTGTTCATGTATCTGTTTTCCTTATTGCACAGCTGTCTTTAGGATCTTGCAACCTATTTACCAGGATCTGACTTCTTGAAGTGACTTCGGTTGGAGATATATATGTGCTATTCCCTGTCACCAGCATCATGACAGCCAAGATGAAATGAACTGGATTACATCACAAAACATATTCATCTCTGCAACATATATTTTACATTAAATTTTCAACAACATGTTCCTAATATAATCTATGGAGCTTTTATCTATGTGCGCCAATGTAATTATGGTGACATCCATCTTTCAAATAGCCCAATTTTCATATTGTATCGTTAAAGCTGTCAATGTGATTGCTTTCATCTTGCCTTGCCTTTTCATTGCCCTTTCGGGATGATCAAGTTCCGTAACAGGTACATGCCAGACTGCAAATCTGTACAGTGTAACAAATTTTTAAATTGCCATCATATTATTTGTGCATGATGGTAACCAAATGCAATTGGATATCAGCCATTATTTTTCTAGAATGTTGTGAAAATTCCTCAACATTTTTTGGGTCGCATATATATGTGGCCATTTGCTGAATTGGAGTTGCGGCTCATCTTCACTAGAATGTTGTGGTTAAGTATGACTCGAAAGTGCTATTTGGGACTTATGGGAGTTAACATCTACTAAGTTGATATCACATGAGTTACACGGTAGGCTCATTCAAGGAATAGATTCAAAGCTTACTAGAGAGGTTTCTACTTCCTACATGAACACAACATATGTACGGTTACCATGAATTACTTAAGATAGTTAAGCTGTCTATCATAATGATGCAATATGACAATCACCTTTTTATATGTATTCCTTATAAGAATCTGTTAAACTTTCATCAATACTTGTTTTCTGTTTCTTCTTTCTGTGTGAGTCTTGTGTTACGAAAATGTAATTCTGCAGCAAAGCAGAGAGTATAAAAATTGACTTGAAGTACCAATCCGGCAATACATCAGATGACCTTTAAAGAATGGACATCACCTAGTGTCTGGTACATGAAAAAAAATCAGAAACAATTATGTGGCTCACAGGTATCGTGCAATGTATGGTAATACATCAGCCCCAATAGGAGGAGATTTTGGCATCAAGCACTTGTGTAGTTCTTGTGATAACCAATACATGTCTAATATGGTATTCCATTTCTTTCTGTGAAGATATGGGCTCTCTCTACACTGTGTGTGCCAATGTGTTCACCATTTCTGATCTTTTCTTCTGATTGGTAGTGAGAATATTGTTGCCTACAGCAAAATCATGTGGCTGCTGGGAAACAAGTCTTGCCATTCCTAAGAACACTATTTTTTAATGGTATGTTGCATTGAGCCCAAATATGGTAGATTTTCAAATATGGTCACCTACCTTTGGTCAAACTTCTTCAACTGTTTTTATTTATGATTTATTTCTGCCTTTTGACAAACATTTGCATGGATAAAATTAGCACCACAAGATTATGTAGATGAAAAAGATTAATGAACAATATGGCACATGAAGGTCATATCAAAGACTTGAATCAACAGGAATACTGAAAGGATGGATATTTTACTGTTGAAGAAGTCGACTCAAAACTGATTACAACAATTAAATTGGAAGATGTTGGTTAACTGGCAGCCAAACCATCGTCACCACAATTAGGTGATTCCAGTGAAGTATCATAGTATCAAGTCACATTTGACAGGGACTTGCTACCTCAATGATTGACACGTTGCTGACCTAAGCACTGTTACGTAGGGAAAAGTTTCTGTCAGGCGGGTAATTGCTATCATGTTCTTTCCATCGTTTCTGATATGATAGTTTAATTACCCCGGAAAATATGTATGTGGTGGTCCATGGTTGCACCGAAAAAGGTCTGAAATGAACATGGAATAGTTTCGTCAGTATTGGGTGCAAATATGGTATTGACCTGAAAATGTTCAGTGTAAGTTGCATCACCATAGCTGGCATGAGTAGTAACAAGAAAACTTATAAATCCCAAGAATGGTACCCAACCACCACCCATCTGTGCAGGCAAATATACCCAGTACCATAATGTCATATCTTCTTTCATTTTTTTCTTGTTTCGGGGGGGGGGGTGGGTCAGACAACTGAAAATGAATGAAACATCCTCCTTGTTCTTGGAGCAATCGCGAGTGAAGGTTCGAAAAGGGATGCTAGATCAGTGAATGCAAAAGGGGGGGGGGGTGGTTGGTGGGGACTGTTGGGCATCTTCATGATAATCGATGGGTTTGGTTTCCTCAATACAATACTTGATGGGTGAGTGGCCCACAATAAGTAGTGCCCTGTTGACTTTGATGCAATTATATAACATATATGAGGTCAATCTGCTTTAAATCTTCATAATTGAAAGTGTGGTAACCATTTGTCAGAATTCTTAATAAAAAAAAAGTATTGCAAGTATTATTGATAATGTAGGCTATATAGACTGAAATGCGGTTGTGTATTTAGCAATTTGACATGATAATGCACTTATGATTGACCATGTGACCATTACATTAAATAAATTGAGAGCGGGCGAATGTTGCAAGTGGGAGGGCAATTCTCCCCGATAGCTTCCAAAGCAAAGCAATATTTGACATAAATTTTTTAGATGACATTACTGCTGAATGAGTGTTTCTCATCCAATAATATAATGAAAAATATTAAGAATTGGAATTAACTCCATGTGATTTTTACTACTGTGGCGAAAAATAAACCGAAATCACAAATTGCTCACTAACTGACAATCACTTCTAGAAACGGTGACACTGGCCTGCTTTGTCAGTCAACCCTAGCTTAGGGTTGAATCTTATGCGCCGATGGTCAAACAATTTAGTTCAGTGAGACCTTCAAAAGTAAGTGGATTTCGCAATGTCAAATGTAAATTGTCAATACTTTAGAGTTAGCATCCCAGTCGCTTTCTGTAATATCCGACTATCAAAAGTCTCCTTGAATGGTTTGTAAGAGTCCACGATAGTTATCGTGAAATTCATAACATGTGTGATGAAGTTATAACACAGCACGATAACTATCGTGGATCACCATTAGCAAGAACCACGTTAGTTATCGTGACGACAAGGAGAATCGGGTGGAATCACAGTGTTGTTGTTTCAACCTTTTTTAACATTGTCTTACAATTTGTATTGGAAAAAAATAATGTTCACAAATTGATAATAACTAACTTTATTATCTGAACAGGCTAAAATTCACACAACAAGCATGGTTGCGTCTATTGTAGATCAGTGGTCTCACATCAGTATCACCTTTTATTATGTTTTGAGGGTGAGGGGGAGGGGGGGGGATACACAGCCCTACCCGATACTCCGTCCTAGTTAAACAATTCTTTAGCATATCCGAATTTTGGTGGAACACCGAAATAAGGTAGTGGGCCGTAGGGTAACGTAAACATGTGCTTAGTTTTTAGCTCAGCTGGTAGCTTTTCAGCTGAGCTATACAGCTGTATAATGTGTTCGAATTTCGGCAAAATCGCACAATCGCTAGCGATTGTGCGATTATGCCGAAATTCGAACACATTTTGCTATCGTGTTAAAATGACTACCGTGTCGTCATTTTCATTCGCTTTGACTGAAATTTCGTCAGGAGTTGGTGTGTGTTAGTTTCATACATGCAATCATATTTTATAAATCTGAATTTCCTTTAATTGTGGTTACGGGAGGTAATTTTCTGAAAACGTAAAAGATGCTACTTCTAGAGCGATTCTCTTAATCTGCTGAAATGTTGTGAATATAACGTCTGATTGGTGGTGAACCAAAGTTGTTCAGGAAAAATACCTTATTTTCATCATGTAGGGACCCAAAACATGGTCTTCTGTAGAGTTTTCAATTATGAGGAAATATAAGCCACAGATTATATGCAATGAGAATGACCTATATTGATGGAGCCGATTCCGAGTTTAGCTCTTTAGCGTTTCTCTGTGTTACATCGATTGTAAACCGTGTTGCACAGGTCGTTCTATTATTGTTTGGTTGCAATATACGGTACGTGAGCAATATTGGGGTCAGCACAATTAAAACGTGATACCCACAACACTTTAGCAGGCTTTAGCAGAGGAACACTTTTCTTGACGTTTTCGTTCTTTATGGGTTGAAGGTTTTTTTTCTATGGTCATGGATGAAAACAAACTATTGGGAAAACTTGGTTCTCAGGCAAAAGTTTTCATCTGGTTGGTCATTTTCAAGCCCGAGAAGTGCAATTTCCGGTGATCTGGGGGGGGGGGGGCTATCAAAACCAGACATTTTCTTGTACGCTGAGGGCCAACCGATGGTGGCACTCCGCTTTGATAGTATTTCACGCCTCCGGGTTAGAAAATGCTGAATGCGCGCCTATATATATATATATATCAGGCGCGTATCCAGGGGGGCGTTGGGGGCGCGCGCCCCCCGGGTAAGGAAAAGAGGAGAGGAAAAAAAGAGAAGAAAAAAGGGAAAAAAGAGGGGGAAAAGAGGAGGAGGAAGGAAGGGAAAAGAAAAAGAAGAAGGAGAGAAAAAAGAGGAAAGGAGGGAGTAGAAGATAAACGCCAAGACACCGGGAAGAGAAAGAGGAACAGTGACATCATTACAGCGCTGATCCCTATTATATACACAGGTTAGCCAGTGACGGATCGAGGATGTCGGAAGGGGCGTGCGCATCACCCTACCCCTTTCACCGACAACTCCATTTTTGACGTTTCCATTTTTCCTCTCTCACTAATGTATCTATATATATACTATATATGGTCTACCATAACGCGTGTGTGTGTATGGACGCCTTAAACAATTGTGCTATGAAACCAACTGTGGCTGGTCTCGAACTCGACCGAATCGTCGGGGAACATGACGCATTTCGGGAAGGGGGCGACCGCCCCCGGCCCGAGCATATTTTTTTATGAAATGCTAAGATGCAACTTACAAGGCAGTGGAAGTGTCATATCCAGCGATCTGGGAGGCATTTTCGGCAAAATTTTCTTGTATACGCTTCGCGCCAACTCGTGGTGGCGCTACGCTTAGATAGTTTGCCTACAGGCTTCGCCCCTTCCTTGGCAAAGTATTCGCTACGCGCCTGTTCGAATTTGTAAAGCACTCAGCAGATATCACATCATATATCAGTGAGCATGAAAATCGAGGTTCCAGGATGAACAGCCTCAAAACTGTCGATATGTGTAGTCATAGTAACCCATTTGATTTTGGGGGCTGTAACGACTTACCCGAAAAATATAACCTAAATTTTTCGGGGGCTCCGAGCGCGCTTAACATGTCAATGTCAATATCATATAAGTACCGGTAAGCATCGGTTATTACATCGCATGCCATCGTGTACCGTACGGTTCGTGGAAATTGCGCAGTATACCGCGGGATGCTGTAAACAACGAAATGTCTTATGTAGATCGAGAAAAAGCATGGAGGTCCAATTATGTCAAATTCTCTTTTACATTAGTAATGTCGAATTAGTCGGACAAGCTTACAACTTTATTTTAATTATCAAGGAGATATTTTTTAAACTATTCATTTCCTTTAGCTACATCATTGCAATTTATTTTTCTTTCAGTAGGAGCCCCTGCCTCCTACGCCTATGTGTGTAGTGTTCGCTTGAAGGAAATATCTGCTATTTTTTCATTTCCTCCAACCAAGTTTTATAATAGCCGTTATAAGAGGTTTTAATATTTGTACACCAATTAATTAGTGTGTCTGAATTTTCGAAAATTTCCTGACCAACATTCTTCATCATACTTCCCTCTACTCGTGTAATTTTGACCGGTCTGTTAGGGGTTCAAGGAGGTTTTTCTATATTGGTTGTCCATAGATGACATTTTTTGCAACATTATGGGTATGTTTTGAAGTGAATGTATTCAGGAGAATTGTGAATTTTCAAATTCTGAACAAATAATGGGCTGAAAACCTTGAAAAGTTGGGCTGTCGGGTATCGTGGACCGCCACGTAGAATCACCTACAAAAGCAATGATCCACAGGAGATGCGATGAGGTCAAACATGATGTGTGACTGGTGAAAATCTTCAAAAAGGTTATGGATGGAAAGAAAACTATTGGGAAATACTTGGTTCTCAGGTAAAAGTGTACATCTGGTTGGTCATTTTAAGCCCGAAAAGTGCCATTTCCGGTGATCTGGGGGGATATCAAAACCAGAAATTTTCTTGTACACTGCGCGCCAACCGATGGTGGCGCTCCGCTTAGATAGTAATTCGCGCCCCCGGGTTAGAAAATCCTGGATACGCGCCTGTATATATATGCAGGTGCGTATCCAGGGGGGGGGGGCTTTGGGGGCGCGCACCCCCCGGGTAAGAAAAAGAGGAGAGAAAAAAAAGAGAAGAAAAAAGGAAAAACGGGGGAAAAAGAGGAGGAGGAGAGGAAGGAAGGGAAAAGAAAATGAAGAAAGAGAGAAAAAGGAGAAAAGGAGGGAGTAAAAGAAAAACGCGAAGACACCGGGAAGAGAAAGAGGAACAGTGACATCATTACAACGCTGAAGGGTAGCCAGTGACGGATCAATGATTTCGTAAATGTGTGACTCACCCTACCCCTTACACCGACAACTCCATTTTTTTGACGTTTCCATCTTCCTCTCTCACTAATGATCTATATATATACTATATATGCATCATAACGCGTGTGTAGAATTGTGCTATGAAACCAACTGTGGCTGGTCTCGAACTCGACAGCGTCGTCGGGGAACATGACGATTTTTGAGATGGGGGCGACCGCCCGCCCCCCCCCCCATCAGCATTTTTTAAATGATATCGCTAAGTAATTTCAAAATAGAAAGTGCTTAGATGCAACTTACAAGGCCTGGGAAGTGTCATTTCCAGCGATCTGGGATACATTTTCGGCCAAAATTTTCTTGTACGCTTCGCGCCAACCTATGGTGGCGCTACGCTTAGATAATTTGCCTACAGGCTTCGCCCGTCCCTTGACAAATTCCTCGCTACGCGCCTGTTTGAATTTGTAACGCAAACAGCAGATATCACATCATATCAGTGAGCATGAAAATGGCGTTCCAGGATGAAAAGCCTCAAAACTGTCCGACTTGCCTGAAAAAATAACCAAAAATTTTCGCGCGCGCTCAACGTGTTAATGTCAATATCATATAAGCAAGCATCGGTTATTACATCGCATGCCATCATGTACTGTACGTTCCGTTAAAATTGCGCAGTATACCGCGGGATGCTAATGTAAACAACGACATGTCTCATGTAGATGTATAATAAGCATGGAGGTCCAATTATGTCAAAACTCTCTTTTACATTAGTAATGGCGAATTAGGGGCTGCACCCCCGCCGCGCAGTGGCGGAGCGTCCATACAGTCATGGGGGCGGATGCCCCCCCCCCCCTGACGGACTCAAATGGACTGCTGGCGCCTTTTTCAGCTCTTTACCACTTTTTACTTATTCTAGATTATTGACTTTTTTACTGCGCTCTCATCTACTTATTGACATTTGTCACATTTTGTTGGTGTAATTTGGCGATGACACCTTATTCTTCGTTTATCTGCAAATTAGCCAGGCCCGGAAAGGATCATTTCCGGCGATTTAGGGAGTATCTTTACTCAAAATTTTTCTGTACGCTACGCGCCAACCAGTGGTGGCGCTCCGCTTAGATAGTGTCGAAAGCGCCCCTACAGACCATTCTCGCCCCTCCTGACCAATACCCCTAGCTCCGCCACTGCCGCCGCGCCTCCTACGTCTATGTGTGTAGTATTCGGTTTCGGAAATATCTGCTATTTTTTCATTTCCTTCAACCAAGTTTTATAATAGCCGTTATAAGAGGTTTTAATATTTGTACACCAATAAATTAACTGTGTCTGAAGTTTCGAAAATTTCTGACCAACATTCTGCATCACACTTCCCTCTACTCGTGCAATTTTGACCGGTCTGTTAGGGGTTGAAGGAAGTTTTTCTATATTGGTTGAAATTTTGTACAACATTATGGGTATGTTTTGAAGTGAGTTTATTCACGAGAAATGTGAATTTTCAAATTCTGAACAAATATGGGGCTTAAAACCTTGAAAAGTGGGGCTGACAGGTATTGTGGGCCGCGACGTAGAATCACCTACAAAAGCAAAGACCCACAGGAGATGCGATCAGGTCGAACATGATGTGTGCCGGGTTGACAATCTTCAAAAAGGTTATGGATGGAAAAAAAAACTATTGGGAAAAACTTGGTTCTCAGGCAAAAAGTGTACATCTGGTTGGTCATTTCAAGCCCGAGAAGTGCCGTTTCCGGTGATCTGGGGGGTATCAAAATAAGGAATTTTCTTGTACGCTGCGCGCCAACCGATGGTGGCGCTCCGCTTAGATAGTAATTCGCGCCCCCCGGGTTTGAAAATCCTGGATACGCGCCTGATATGTGTATATATATACATATATATATATATATAAATTTAAATATATATATATATATTTATATATATATATATATATATATATACATTCATACAAAATATCACAAAGCGTGCGAACAATTCTGGGGATGAAAGTTGCTACGCGCCTGCACCCATGCAAATATCCCCCCCAATATTTGAGACAAAACGCCGCCCCTGATGAAGAATCTAATCAGATAACAGGTATGGTACCCTGGAAACGACGGCCTGGTTAAAAACCTGGTATGACAGTGCCTTCTTGCCAGGCAACCACTGACTATTCTCAAACAGAACCTCTCCAAATGTCCCACCCAGGCGCGTAGCCAAGGCCCAAGGGGGGGGGGGCGAAGGGGGGACCGCCCCACTTGAGCATATTTTTGCATGATATCGCTCATAGTTTCAAAATAGAAAATGCTTAGATGCAACTGCAGACCTGGGAAGTGTCATATCCAGAGATCTGGGAGCCATTTTCGGCCAAAATTTTCTTGTACGCTTCGCGCCAACCCATGTTTTAGATAGTTTGTATAAAGGCTTCACCCTTCCTAGGCAAATTCTTGGCTACGCGCCTGGTCCCACCTACCCTACGAACTATGGACTATATTAAGGATCGACTTCTGTGGACCATTCCCGTCAAAAGGCTACTGTCAGGTATTTCCCTGCTTTGCAAGTGCGCCCCCATTTTCTCAATCGGCCTGCCAAAATATCGTTACTCAACAGGTTCGTCAAACAGTCGTTTACTGCACATTTTCACACTGGCTCCGTAACCTGCCAAATTTACGTTAAGCCACCGAAATTAATCTTTATTGCGTTTCCGTGAAACGACGACATTGTCAACAGAAACAGTCGATAATGGGGATGAAGTCGGGAAAGTTGATGTTCTAAAAAGAATGTTTACGATTTGTGAGGCCTAGAGCGGTCATATTCACTCACCGAATAACGAATGTACAAGAAAGTAAGACACACAGTGCATAGTTGGAACCAAATAAATAGTTTAACTGATGGTCGTCTCAGTAATTGTCATTCTTCGTGTTTGTGTGACTTGACTGTAGAGCGCCCTCTACTACAAACTGGCTCCGAGACCAAGAGAAGTTACAGCTACTTATTAGTGGTTACTGATGAATAACCTAGATTCCCCGAAGTTGAGATAATAAAGTCCCTGCAAGCCCAAACCGTAATATGCAAACATGACACATTACTATACAACCCATATTATTCCAGACTTCCAGTCGAAACTAATCTGACAACTTAGGTCCCCATTCAATGGTACAGTAAGAAATTCAGCGACTATATATGCCAAACACATTGATTGGATTTCACCATCTCATAATATCACCCCTCTTGCCAATAGCCAATGCCGAAACTGAAAAATTCACGAAGACACTTAAAAAATTGTACCCATTTTTTTTGTGGAAATTACAGAGCGACCCCTCACAGCTTTACAAACAAATCAACCGCAGAACTTTATTTGGTCGCAAATTGCGGAACAAACTACCCGAAGTTGAAAGCCCTTCCCTACTGCAACTCGACAATTGCAAAAGACGACGGTTAACGTCAACAACGGATACTAAGATATAATACCGATGATTCACAATAATATCGTTTATTCCTATAACGTTTATTAAACACCTTTCAGAACAGGTATGTATATGCAGCGACGTATACGTACACGGCAACTCCAAAGTTACCGACACGAGACTGGTCCTTATATACGGATGCCCTTAAGCTAATTTCCAATTGCCAACAGCCTCTCCTATTCGTATGTGGCTGGTTAGTAGGAGATACGGTAGATTATAAAACAAGGTTTCCACAATTTGACCTCTGGTGTATGCAAATGACCTTTGACCTCCACCAAAAAAAAAACAGTTTTCTTGTACCTAACATGTCACCACTATATACTAAATATCAAATTGGTCCAAGCATCTCTTCTTGAGATATATATTGTTTTACAATGTTTTCACAATTTCACCTCTGGTGACCCCAAATGACCTTTGATCCAGGCGCGTAGCCAAGGGGGGGGGGGCGAAGGGGGCAGCCGCCCCCCCCTCCTTGAGCATATTTTAAACTTTTTTTAATGTTTCTATGATATTGCTAGTATTTTCAAAAGAGAAAATGCTAAGATGCAACTTACAAGGCCTGGGAAGTGCCATTTCCTGCAAACTGGGAGGCATTTTTAGCCAAAATTGTCTTGTACGCTTCGCGCCAATCATGGTGGCGCTACGCTTAGATAGTTTGCAATGCCGAATCTACACTTTCGCCCCTCCCTTGGCAAATTCCTGGCTACGCACCTGCTTTGATCTCCACTAAAAACAATATGGATCTTGAACTCAACGTGTCACAATTACGTACTAATTATGAGATTGGTCCAACCTTTCCTTCTTGAGATATCGTGTTTAGAAGTAAGGCGTCACACACAAACACACGTACACAAACCCGCCTGCATGACGACAAAGATTACGATGATCGAAACCAACAATGATCCTGCAACACAGAACAATCATCACATAACAGAAGGGAGATACATGCACTGATCTGTACACTAACATGTACAGATCAGTGGATACATGACATATGATGAAATCATTGCAAACCTGGAGCTCAAGAAGTGTGAAAAATACAACAACAAAAACTGCACTGAAGCTGGAGGCCATGAAATTGGAAAGAAACTGAAAAAGAGGGCAACGAGAAGAAGAAAAACAACAGACATATTCATAAAAACCTACACAGAAGGGAGCCAAAAAATCCACTGAAGGGTGTCAAAGTGGCTAGTAATTTAGTAAATTATTTGAAGTTGATTATGATGGTAACGTACGATGGTGATGTGAATGATTTGCAAAATTGTTGTGGACATTGCAACGGTTACCTATTATGAGGGTGATGGCAGTGAAGAATGTTATCCATGAACATCAACTGTTCTATTATTCTTTCTCTTCGACCTTATTTTCACCATTTATGATAGCGCCACTTACAACCGAGATAAATGGGACATTACATGACAGACCCCATGTCCAGAGGAGATTAATTAATGTCCAAGTAATAGCCCCAAATGGGAGCCAATCAGTCTTCCTAGGGCTGGCTCACACCCATTTGCCTATTTGTAGCTTCCATAAGACACACGTTTGTGCCCATATGTATATCACTTGGTTTACTCACATTAATCACCCATGTGCAACCCACATTGTACCCACTGTGGAACACTACTTGGCATCACTTAGTTTAATCACACTAATTTTCCCCTGTCAAGCCCACATAAACATCCAAATGGGACCCAATCACGGTTACCCCACACTTATTTGCCAATTTGTAGAACAAATGCAACCCACGTTGGATATAAGTGGGAATGCCAAAAGTTAGGCCAAGTATCTTTGCCCACACATATTAAATGTAAATATCACATGGGGCCAAGTAACCCTACGTTCTCCCCGTAAAACCCACATGTTGCCCACAGAAAGGTTGTGATAGCTCTTAGCTTACCTAGAGATAAGTTAAGCACGATCTGATGACGAGCGCGTTGAGAGATGGTGAGATATAGGCCTGTACATACGAATTCTCGTAATGTTATGACATGTTTACTTTTCGTCTAAGCTTCCATGAGGGTTACATAACGGATTCGTAACTCTGTTATTCCGCCATATGTAACCATGGTGACTGTTACATGCTTCTGCGTGGCCGTTGCAAGATGAATAAGGTTCGGACAATTTACGCCTTCGCCCAGTTCATCAGAAATTCAAAATTTGATATGCCATTTTTCCTTACCCTTAACCGGGATAACCCCCCTCACCTTCCCAGTAACCATATAAATGGAAGCAAAAACCACATTTTTCACCCTGAAAAATAATTGTACATCTCTATGAAAACACACATAATTATTCAACCCGGGGCAAGGCCTTTTTTGTATTGGTTACATGGGGGTAATAGCCTACGTTGTGTCCCTTTATGCCGAGTGGGACTAATCCCCCACAAGTGTAGCACAGCTTCCCATCATCGTAAATCCGGTAAACGTCAGTCGGTCGGGTTTATTATCATTCGAGACTATTTATTAGCCCATTTGCGATTTTAACCGTAATAATATACCGAACCTATAGGCCGACGTCATGTTTAATTATGTCTCTGAATTTTATCTCTAAACTAAATAGTTTAGAGAGCCAAGAATCAGGAAGCCTTGCAGCCTAGTTTAGTTGAGACCTGCAGGTCCGTGCTTATAAGCTTGAGATATATTTGAAGCTTTAGTTTAGAGAACCGAGGATCAGGTAGCCTTACAGAAGCTAATTATTTGATGCCCTATCCAAGGGCGGAGGAAGCACTTTTAATCTGGGGGGGGGGGCACCGACGTCGAAGGGCACTTTGCAGAAATTCGATTGGACTGATGCAGCCTGATATGAAGTACCCTTATACACATCACCCCATCAACACCCCCCCCCCCCTTCAAGGAAAAAATGCCTACTAGCACTGCAATATCCAATATGCAAATTGGAAAACAAGTTTTCTTTCGAGACAAAATGAGATGATATCATTATAAAGTCCAAGTCCCTGCACACGCGATCGATACATGCATGAAAGCAAATGAAATCTGTCAAAATACGAAAGGATGGGGTAGGTTATCATGCGATATTAAAACTATACTCAGTATTGATAGTAGGCTATAAATGGCTTCTGCTTATTACAAAGTCACAATGTAATAGGCCTATAGCAATGCATTTTTGAAAATTATGATATTATTATTATCATTATTATTGTAACGACTTCCCCAATAATTATAAATAATATGGAAGGGTAATAACACGGCATATGATTGTATGTTATTGGCATGCGGTGTAATAACCGACGCATGCCTATATGATATGCACACAAGACGTTGAACGCGCGCGGAGCGCGCGGAAAAAATTCGGTTATATTTTTCGGGCAAGTCGTTACAGCCACCCAAATAAAATTTGGCTCCTACGCCTAAGCTGACCTAATAAGGTGATCAAGAGTACAATTTTTATGTAGAAAAGGGGCACAATTTTTAACCTGAGGAAAAGTGGGGGGGGGGGCAAGCCTGTAGGCAAACTATCTAAGCGTAGCGCCACCACGAGTTGGCGCGAAGCGTACAAGAAAATTTTGGCCGAAAATGCCGCCCAGATCGCTGGAAATCACACTTCCCATGCCTTGTAAGTTGCATCTTAGCATTTCATAAAAAAATATGCTCGGGCCGGGGGCGGTCGCCCCCTTCCCGAAATGCGTCATGTTCCCCGACGACTCGGTCGAGTTCGAGACCAGCCACAGTTGGGTTCATAGCACAATTGTTTAAGGCGTCCATACACACACACGCGTTATGGTAGACCATATATAGTATTTATATAGATACATTAGTGAGAGAGGAAAAGTGGAAACGTCAAAAATGGAGTTGTCGGTAGGTAAGGGGTAGGGTGAGGCGCACGCCCCTTCCGAAGTCCTCGATCCGTCACTGGCTACCCGGCCATGTGTATATAATAGGGATCAGCGCTGTAATGATGTCACTGTTCCTCTTTCTCGTCCCGGTGTCTTGGCAGTTTTCTTTTACTCCCTCCTTTTCTCCGTTTTCTCTCTTTCTTCTTTTTTCTTTTCCCTTCCTTCCTCTCCTCCTCCTCTTTTCCCCCCTTTTCCCCCTTTTTTCCCCTTTTTCTTCTCTTTTTTTCTCTCCTCTTTTTCTTACCCGGGGGGCGCGCGCCCCCAACGCCCCCCTGGATACGCGCCTGAGACGGGTGTGAATTCGCTCCAATTCCTGCTCTCGGGACCACCATTAAGCGTCTTCATCGGAATCATCGCACATCACCACTGGACTGCAGCGATTTTCTGAATAGGTCAAGAACGGGATCTGGCTCCCGGTGAAAAGGTGACGTGAGGCGGACACTCTAACCTGAACCACGCCTTTGCCTTTGTAGAATATCACCCCAGAAGTCCCCCCCCCCCCCTCCATAGGAGTCGGCTTCAACGACCAAGGTCCATGACCTATATATCCTTTACCGCATCGGCGTTTTCGTAGAGGGTTACCCTCCCCGAGCTCGTCCCCACCTTTGAAACCTGTGGAAACGTTACTTGCCATTTTAATTACCAATCCTTTTCTAATGCCAAACCTTTACATGTATGACAATTTGGTTCGCGATGCAACTATCTGCTCTTATATGTCACATCTTGATTGTAGGCCTACATATATTGCTTACAGTTTCATTAATCGATCGCGATTTTATATAGGAGCAGTTTAACAACACGTGTGTTGATGTAACAATTGTTTATATTATGTAAACAACACATCATCGAGAAAATACGGAAGCGTAGAAGGAACATTGCAATGACGCGTTACCAACTTGACAAAACGACAATTATCTGCAAATTGACGAGTTGACGAGATGGTAACGTGACAAAATTCAGAAAATTGACGTTTTGACGAGATAACGGATCTCGTCAATGCAGCAATTTTCTGCAAATTGACGAGTTGCACACTTACTACCATCTCGACAAAACGACAAAAATCAGAAAATTGACGTTTTCAAGAGATAACGGATCTCGTCCCTTCTACGCTTCCGTAAGAAAATGTGTTCGATGTTTTCGATGCATGTGTAACGAAACGTGAGCGTACTAGTTCCACCACAAGTGCCTATTTAAGGTTTCCACTGCAAGTGCTTATTTGAGGGCTAAGTCGCAGCTTTAATCATATTTCTTCGGACTTTTATCACTTGGTCTCCCAGGTCAGACTAACTTAGATAAATTAGTTGCAAAAACCTTAATAGCGAGCGATATATATGGTATATTTTTTTACTTGATAAGCTGACCTCGTCAAATGTGTCAATATGTGAGATAACTATATTGTAAAAGTGGAATGTATTATCAATAACATTGTCATGCAATACCACAGTGTTACCATCCATCATAACATCAATTTTAGTGACACTGTAATAAGGTGGGATATCTTTGGTACAGTGTAAGTGCTTGAACAGTATAGTATCGAGAAGAAGACGGCAGGTGCGTATCAAAGGTGAGTGTGAAAGTAAGTTGGGTCTTTACCTTGGGATAATACAATATACAGACAGCATGATTGTATGTCACTGTTTGTATCACACGTCCATAATCAATTTTAACTCGCAAGACAAGAGTCAAAAGAATCAGTATGCCTACCTGTGGCTGTAGCCTATTGGATTACGAAATAGGCCCAACCTATGTTATGTTAATGTAGCAACTAGCATGGTGCAGTGGGCTGTTTCAACGATAGTCTGAAATTAAATATAGGCCACTTGATAGGGTTGTGCTGTAGTGCAAATTTCACACAACCGGTAGTCATGCAACAGGAATCCCGGTATCGTAACTACAACCGGGATTCTCCTCAACTTTCATCTACGGTTCAAAGCAGTTACGAGACTGTCAATATGCATAGCCTAAGCTATGTACCTACTTAGTCGCGATTACACTTTGGAAGTTTGATTAATCGCGCTGTACGATTACTTGACTAGTACAAGCTAGCACTACACATAATCTGCTTAAATTGAAAAATAACCTAACCTGTCAAACACAACACTTAGCAGTTTGTCAGCAAATATGGCAATGGTATGTGGTTCTCACAATGCTACACTATAGCTCTTGGTCTTGGTGTGATACTGCACAAATCGCCCCTGATGTGGCTGTTGACGTGCAGCTCTGTGCTGTGTTAAAAATCAGCAAGCACCTGCTTTGGTTAGATTCATGCATTTACTTGTTAGTAATACGATTGTTCTGCTGTGCAACATTCAGTCCTAGCAATGTTTAATCTTTGCTCATAATCTCAAATTCTTAGCAAAGATATTGTAAAGTATTTGTCATTTCTTCAATCATGTTTACAATAACTTCACTACAAACCTGGTTCACATTTATCAGATGTCTGATTGAGTGTGTTGATTGCGGTGTAGTTTAATTTCAATGTGCCAACTATATGCCTGCTATCGTGCTATGCTAGAGCCTAGCCTAGAATATTAAATGTCCTTCTACAGAAAACTCTTGCATACTAATCGTCACACCGCTGCAAGGTGTGATATCTATTCGTTGTTTGACATGTTTGCTTTATTAGTGCTAGTAGTTGTAGTCAGGGTGGAAATTTTACGGTACGCCGGTACGCTAGCATACTGGAATGAAAATATGGCTTACCAAAATAAGAAAATCAAATGGGCCTAGTACTACACACCCTTGTAATGAGCGTACCAAAAATTCTGACCGTAAGTGACTGCATCGGACTGTAGTAGGCTTATCTGCAATCTGCTTCTAAGTTACGGAGGATTAATTTGTCGCGCAGCTACCAAAAAGCACCAACGAACACTAGCTCAGCGATCGTGCCTGGACTGTCACATACCTACGACTAACTGTGTATGCATCGCAAATTATTCCAACTTCACACATGAACTACGCAATTGCCGACGGCAATTGCGTAGTTCATACTGTACATGTGCTCAGAATTTTCCCAGGTACCCTGCCAAACAACTGCGCGCATGCATCCGCTGTCTAACACCTGTTTGTTAACATTTTTGGCACGTTTCCAAGAAACGTTTCATGGAGTATTACCCATGATACACGAGGCACAGTTCATACACGCAGCACAAGATATCAAGCTATGGCCATCTTTATGAAAGTAAACCTTGTAATAAAATATGTTTTAGGCCACACGGCATGATTAACTAATGCTTAAAATTATTTCTATGTTCTTGTAGAAAACGTCGAGTTCGCAAAATACAATTAGTTGTGTTTTTGTAGTTACGTGAGATCCGTAACAGACGAGGTGGTTAGGCTATTTGCTATACACTTAACTATGGTAGGACATTATTTTTTCCGTATTTTTGGAAATTCTAGAAAATACTTTCTTTTCCCCCCGCTTAACACCAGATGTGGTCTTACGGTTTATTCATAAATGGGTGTTCTAGAGCCTTGTTTACATGACATTAGTTGCATGTAGCACGATATGCCAGTTTTGCATGAATTTTTCGAAAGTGTTTTGCTGGATCTTTCGTAAAATTTGAAAGGACCGAACTTACTTTTCGTACACAATTGGTAATTTCTCTACTGATTTTCAGAGTTTTTTTTACGATCTCCAGTCGATACATTTCCTTTGATCATGTATTTGAATAACTAATACCAAGTCGAGTATTCGACCCGGTATTGTCTGGTCGGAGAGTTCAACGTGATGGTCAGGGATTGTAATTATTTCGATCGAACATGCATTGACTGGATTATCAGCGCCGCCGCTGTCGGCTCGATATAAAGTACACTTGTGCCGCGAATCAGGAAGTTTTCACAAAAGGATAACAGCGTTCAGGTCATTGTGCTGTGCTTACCGATTCATGAATTGTGCTTACCAACTGAGAAATCTTGGCTCATGTTGGTAAGCACATTTCATCAAAAAATGAACAAAATGCTTACCAACTTTTTTTGCCAAATTCCCACCCTGGTTGTAGTGGCCTCGCAGATTAATTCGAAAGTTTTGATTTACTATGTAGGATTTCAAGAAACGTTGTAGATTGAAAGTTGTTCACAGATTTTGTTTGGTAGAAGTTTAAACATGATTCTAACATAATTAAAACATAAGTTTTAACATAATTCATGCGCTAATACTAGTTAGGAATATGTGGCAACCTTTACAAAATAATACATAATAATAGTATAAATGTCTTGTAATCTGAATAGAGTCTTGGGAATCAGGAAAAAGAGGAGGCCCCTTGTGGGTCGAGAAACATGTTTTGTTTCTAACCGGCCCTGTTTCAAAGTTGTTTGGTGGAAGTTTTTTTTCTTTTCATTCTGTTGGAACCAACGGTAAATTATATAAAAAATTGACACAAGAAACAATTAGTAATACTTTATTATTTCTTCAAAATGTTGCCAACTATTCAAAGTAAACTTATCCTCCGTGGAACATAACCTCTACAACTGAAAGAAAAGTCGGGAAAAGAAACACTGAGCAGAAACCCTATTAACGAAAAACAGTTAAGTTCTATGCCGGCAAACACTTTACCTGCGTCCTCTTCACTGCTAGGTGAATATCACGTCTTAAACTACGATTTAAGAAACGGCTGTTTCAAACATCTCACTAATTCTTTCGGCGACTTTAATCCCTTATTCATTGAGCATTTCCTGCTTATAAACTCGTACAGGGATTATACGAGGTGTCTACGCGATGTCTTTGCGGTGTCTACGCGGCAATTTGTTTGTCAACGAGTTTATACGCGATTGTACTTGTTTATATTGTTGTACTTGTTTTATTGTCTTTATACGATTCTGTGCGCGTACACATGTCCAGTTATACGTGAGCGGTACTGAAATATGTTGACACTGCTTATTTAGTAGCAAGTGCATTTGTTGCCAGGGCTGGTGAATGATACACTGAGGACAAAGAGTAACAACAAAGTGCTTGTTTTAGCACCAGAGTACTATTATTCACCTCACCTGCTGTGTTAGATAACCTTAATTGAAAACAGTGTCTATTTAAATCTCCTGTACACTGTATACAGAAATCCCTTAGGCTTAACATGGAATGCTAGCGATTCCCATGTGAAGCCAAACGTGGCAAATAATGTTTAATCGAAAGCCATAGTTAACAGTCACAAATAATTATTGTTTTGAGAAGTAGTCTGGGCTTAAATAAACTATGGACATTAAATATTTAGATGGGAACTAATGGTCACCTGATATCAATATAATTCAAAACCAAAAAGATTTGGAAATATGGCAATTGGCAACCCATAACTACCTTGGCTGCATTTATTCTCAGTAGGTAGGTTTCTATGATTTGAAGAAAATTCACATAAAATTTTCTGTCATTAATGTTCACAACTCACTATGCAATATCTTGTGTCCAAGGTTAATTTATTTAATACTTTTAACAAGAATGTTACTTTTAAAGCTGTTGGTCTTTTGCAAAGATCACTTCCCATTTAAGTTATATATTGGAACCGTTCATGAACAGTATTTTTATGTTTGAAGCTTGTTCAAGGAATTTGCTACTTTTGGACAGGAGGTACTCAATTTGGACTTGAAAAGAGGAAAGTCTACAACCTATGTTATATATCATTTTATGCAATTTGTAAAATTTCTTTGTTCATGCTTTCACAGATAAGAGCTTGTTATGACTTACTGTAGCTGTTTACTTCAGGCTCATGTGGATTTTCATCAGTAGAGCAGTACTGGAGGATGACAACAATGAAGGCTGACCAGTGTGCCATTCAAGCTACAACCTCTATGGATAGGCAGCCATTAATAGCATGCCGTTCACTGACTAACTCAAGCAAGCAGAAGCAATCCGATGATGTTAAAGGAGGAAAAGTATCAATTGTTGACAAATTGCACAGATATATAAAGTCACCAACTACGTTCCCATCTGGGTGGGAATATTTGCCATCACATTTGCTGGCCAAGGTATTTAGTTATCTCAATTTTTGGGATCGTGCTCGTGCATCCACACTCTGCTCACATTGGAACGAAGTGTTTCATATGCCAGAGCTGTGGCGACATTTTGACTTTGAGGTAACTCAGGAGACAACGTCCTACCTGAAATCTACACCAAAGGGACTGATTAGGCAAGTAATGAAACAACACAAGGAACATCTTCGCTTTGTATCCATTAGTGTTGATAGCCATCCCAAGTCTGCTGAAATAGCATGTGACATTCTATCACAGTTGGTTAACTGTTCAATAAAGACCCTGGAGCTTATGTCTACTGCCAAGCCTACCTTCATGATCAATAAAGATAAGTTTGTTTCTGCATTAACTGTGGTGATTGTGAATTCTCAAAGTATCTCCTCATTGGCATTGAGTGATACGCCTGTGGATGATCCATCCCTAGAAGTCCTGGCCACACAGCATCAAGATTCTCTTACACTTCTTAACATGGAGAGTTGTCCTAATGCATCATCTCGTGGTGAGTAAGATCAGACATACAAATAATAATTCAACTATCAGCTCATTTTCGCAGCACTCAACTTAGAAAAAACCTGTTCCAGATACCACCAATGACCCTGAAATGGTACTATCATGCCAACAAAGAAACATGCAACAAAAATTCAAAGAGAGACACTGTTTGCACAATACACAATTTATAAACTTTTGTTATTTATAGACTCAACAGCAAGGTTAACTGATGTAATATACCAATGACTGCCTATATAAAGAGTATTATATTATTTATCACATTCCATCAGTTTCAATATCAATCCCTTGGAACTTAGAATGGATGAGAAAGGTATCTTCCCCTTCTTTCACCCAATTCAAGGAGTGTACATGAAGAAGCTAATTTCAAGTTAATGAAGTAATTCATGTGAATAGATCCATTGCTGAATTCATCATTCTAAGTAACAAGTTACTAAAACAGCTGAATACCATACAAGACTGTAGTTCCTTTATAGCAACTTAACCATTTTGTTAGCATTTTGTGATGCGATGCTGGATAAAATTTTCTCTGATGCAGACTGCATTCACATTGCCCATTGGAGTGCCCTGCTTGCTCGCGTCTCCTTCTCCTCCGTTGTACTAATTAATGTGAAGCTAGGTAACACTTTAGCTATAAATAATCAGTTATCCAGAAAGTTCCACAGTCATCAACACCATCCAACCTTAAAAATGGCTATGAGTCAAATATTCATTGAACAAATTATTCATCTGTGTTCAATTCAGATTTTGCACTGTGTTTCATGTTAATATATTGTCTATTTCCACAGGGATTACATTTGTAGCTGATCAGTGTCATCAACTGCATCAATTAACAATTGATTATTCTCATCTGAGTGATGAACTGCTCTCATCCCTGTGTAGTGAGGAACATGTCACTTTGAAGTATCTACGCATAAACATCACCACAGAGGAAGGAGAAACTCAAGAGAGGCTGCATCACATCAGTCAGAAAAGTTGGAATGCTTTAGCTCGTCATTCACCAGACATTAGCCTTGTCATGAACTTTTATGTGTTAAATGATAGTGACTATGAACATTTCTTCACTTTTGAAATGCCTGTAACTCATGTTTATTTTGGCAGATCTGTTTCTAGAGAGGTATTAATGCGTCTAGGTACACACTGTCCCAGTTTGAAGGAGTTGGTCATTTGTGCCAATGGCTGTGAGCCTTTGGACAAGGAATTGCTAGAAATTGCCAAGCATTGTAAAGAACTTCAGAGTCTTGGTTTAGGAGAGTGTCAAGTTCATTGCTCAGCCATTGTTAAGTTTGCAGAGATATGTGGCAAGCGGTTGTCACAGCTTTTCATACGAGAAGAAGTTTTGTTGGAGGATGAGCAATTCAGCATTGATGAGATGCGTGACACAGTGTCTCAAGCCTTAGGGAGGCAGTGGTACCCAGAGATCATGCCATTTTGGGATTAAGGAATGTGAGCATCTTTGGGAATCAAAGAGTAGTATGTTTTGCTACTTCATGAGAACTTATGATGTCAAATATTATAGCGTCAGGCTTTTCAATCAACTTTATAACATAAACAAGCACACACTTTTGTTTGGCATCACAGATTCTTTGAATCAGATTCTGTTTCTGTAATAAACAAAACAAGGAGGCAATCCATGTGGTTGCAGATCTCAACCCAAAATTTGGGTATATACTATGATGTCATATCACTATAAATCAAAAAGTTTAAAGTACCTGATCCTTGAATTTTATTCATTGCCGTTGACATTGTATGTAAAAAAACATCCTAAACATTCATTGATTGAAACAATGCAGTCACTAATTCCTTTTCATGGGCAAAACACTTTCAAGTATTGTCATTGGCTATTCACATGTAATAGCCAAAACTTGGCTTAATGGACAGGCTTTAGAATTTCCAAAACTGTCTACGTAACACACAGGGTTGGAACGGTTGTACAGCGCGGTCAATATGAGAATGGGAAAGTCGCAGTGATGTGACACAATTCACCTTTGCATCCTGGTCTGTCCTATAACTTGTAAACGTGTGCCTGTCCTATAACTTGTAAACGTGTGCGTGAGTACGCGCGATATACACTGCATGGTACCTAGGCACGTATCTTATGTCTATTCTCTGCGTCTAACACGCAACGGGACAAAGTCGGCCTAGTCTATGTATAATTACCCATCACGCGACAGTATAATTTCACTGATTGACAATGAGTGGTGATCTTTCTAGTGCTAAAATTTGGTATAAAATGGACCCAAAAAAGAGGAAAAGTTAACAATAAAATCTCACAACACTAACAAAGAGGATAATTTCACAATGATTGTATCGCTGTTACAAGTATGATTCTGGAATCAGGACTCTCAGTCTAGTTTTGTTCAATGTAGGGTTCACAAAAGATTGTAGACATGTTAACTTCAAAAATGATATTGCCAGATTGCATAGCTAATAATCGTTTGAAATCAGTGTTTGCTGGCGATGAGATATGCAACTTTGTGGATTACCCTCTTGTTGTTTTTGTTATTTGATACTAGATCCTATAACACTGTAGTTCATATGCTTCACTTGTTGAGAGCTGTTTTAAAGAATATAATAAGCACAAACATGAAACCTTGGATTATACGGAAATGTCTGGACTGGAGGTTTGTATGGATAATGAAAAATCCAAATAGTTGAGTTGATTCTCCTGAAGTATAGTATAATATAGTCTAGTGCAGCTATTGCAATGGATTGCACGATATGTTTAATAATGTGTGGTATTGCTTGTCGACATTTACTAAGTTTGTGTTATGATTTGCTGTGAGTGAATATTTTAAAAACTTGCAGCATGAGATATGTGCAGTAATTCCCACATGGATGTTTTGATAGGGTAAGTTTTACTCTTTACTTGGAATTGGAGTCAACACAAACACACTATGCAAATCCTTAACAAACTGACCAGTTCTATTTGAACTTTTTAATGAAACTTTGACAGCAACCCTCAAAACCCTCTGGTGTTGTTGCAGCTATGTGACAATAGTTTGTGAACCTAGATCTTAAGTAACTCATGCAGCTCTTTCTATGCAAGACTTTTGGCCAGGCTGATAAATAACAAGCTACTTAGTGTGTCTCAGTGACATGCCTTGGATTATTTGGCCTAACTGAATGAAACATTATGGATTCATCAGTTCTAAAGCATCCTCATCTCCATACAACAAACTTTGGCTAGCCACATGCATCTGCTGTACCTTTCAATTCTACATTACATCAAGCACTTCCAAACATTTCGTGCTAAAAGTACAATAAAATTAACATGATTAATGCATTTATTTACAACTGTTACGGCTTCCTCAGTTGTCAAAAGCACCTGTTGTGTAATCATTCGCTACATTAGACACATTGGAAATGATCGTTCAACCCTGTTACTTTACATGCCAAAGAAACGTGTGTACAGTGACAGTAACATCAAAACATTACAAATGACTATGCAATGTTTAGTAACTCAAGGAGGAAAATTGACAGGGAAAAGAAAGTTTTGGGTAGAATTGAATTTGTACCATTGACCTCAGGAGTACAAGTCACAAGTGCTTAACTGACCGTGCTATCCATCGTATCCAGCCCTTTGTTGGTGAGGATCCTTATTTAGCTAGTGTTCCAGTCTGAATCCACACTACTAGTCATACTGTGTTGCCAGGGTCAGGCCCCAGTTTCATTCAATACACACCAGAAAGCGGCAGGGAAGGGATTTCAAGAGAACTTCATCATTTTAATTTCATTGTAAATACTTTTATTGCTCTCTTGCTCTTCAAATAACTATACAAATAGGATGATATGACATGTTCAAATAACTATACAAATAGGATGATATGACATGTTCAAATAACTATACAAATAGGATGATATGACGTGTTCAAATAACTATACAAATAGGATGATATGACATGTTCAAATAACTCTACAAATAGGATGATAAGGCATGTTTAAATTACATTTTCCAGGATGTCACGATTGGCATCTGACAACAGAATAATGCTTGGATTGTTTCACCAAAGATTTAAAAAAATTGAAAAAAAAATTGTAGCCATCTATCAATATAATACCATGCATGAATTTCAAATCAGGTCAAACAGTTCATTGTACAATATGTCTGGTAACTACAACAACGTCCGGCCCTAATTATATGCAAAGTATGCAAGGATAAGGTACATGCACTAGAGGAGTATTGTGGGTCTAGGTTAAGTACTTAGTGCCTTGTTACTGAATGAAATGTCCACCTTATGAGTGGGTTATTGGTTATGTTAATCCATGAATCCATTAGCAAGTTCTGCTTAAAGGTCAACAAAAAATAGCAATTGTCTTATATATGTAAGATCCTTAAATTGCTGCCAATGTAAAAACATTTGTTATACACATTTTGACAAATTTGTGAGCAAATCTAACTACATTTGAATAATAACAATTGACATTGTTCATACTTGTAGAACCATTGTACAATTGAAGGTTGATTCGCAAAGTGGAACATAGGAACAGTCAGTGTCCTCACTGTAATGGCTCCATAAAATCATAAATGTATGTGTATTAACAGATTTTAAGGAAGTAATGATAAAATATGCATGTCTTTTTTTGGGTAAACTTGTATACTATAAAAGATAGTTTCATTGAACATTGGAAGACACAAGGTGATGAGAAATGGGAAATAAACTTGGGTATTCTGAGTAGATTACTTCTGATAGCTTTGGATACATTGAGGTGTCACTCTCACAACTACTACAATGTCTATGTTTAATCCTTACCTCTAAGACTGTTATTTGTATGTTAAGCAGATTACGCACCAATAGCTATGGATACATTGAGGTGTCACTCTCACAACTATTACGAATATGTTTGATCCTTACCTCTAAGACTGTTGTGAGTATGTTAAGCAGATTACGCACCAATAGCTTTGGATACATTGAGGTGTCACTCTCACAACTATTACAAATATGTTTGATCCTTACCTCTTAGACTGTTGTGAGTATGTTAAGCAGATTACGCACCAATAGCTTTGGATACATTGAGGTGTCGCTCCCACAACTATTACAAATATGTTTGATCCTTACCTCAAAGACTGTTGTGAGTATGTTAGGCAGATAATACACCAATAGCTATGGATAAATTGAGGTCTCACTCTCACAACTATTACGAATATGTTTGATCCTTACCTCTTAGACTGTTGTGATGAATTGATCATTACTCTCAAGACCATTCAATAATATCAAAGCATGACATAATGCACAACTCCAGATGTTAGTATGTTGTATGCAAATCATTATTTATTGCACAGCATACAGTTGGAGTGCACTGTCATATTCAGAAGAATCATTTAAAAATGCACTGAGGTTTGGAACATTCTTCCTGTAACGCATCATCTAGTATTTTAACATTGTGTGTAGAAAGTGTAAAATGTACCCACCATAAACTGAGACTATTTATGCTTGTTTCACATTCGGTGTCTGTCACAGCTTTCTGAAACATCTGGTCCATTGTTGTGTATTAATACTTTACAGCAATCTTACCAACTAAGTGATGAGTTTATGATTATATGTAAAGTGTAGATAAAATGTTATCCTCTTGAATGGTTTTCCTTCAGTCAGATGTGAGCCAGGGTCTTATTGTTGAGATTAGTGGAACATTCATCAGTGATATGTTCACACTCTTCTGCATATGTAGGCCTACTTGAACGTATATTGTAAATCATCAACAAACCAAAAATAAATTAAACCATAAAAATAAACAAGTGCTTGTTGAACCTTGGTGTATCTCCTTCATTGTCACTCAACCATTATAAGTACCAAAGTTATTGTGATGAGACCCCCATTTTAAGGACCAAAGTTATTGTGATGAGACCCCCATTTTAAGGTCCAAAGTTATTGTGATGAGACCCCCATTTTAAGGACCAAAGTTATTGTGATGAGACCCCCATTATAAGGACCAACGTTATTGTGATGAGACCCCCATTATAAGTACCAACGTTATTGTGATGAGACCCCCATTATAAGTACCAAAGTTATTGTGATGAGACCCCCATTATAGGGACCAAAGTTATTGTGATGAGACCCCCATTTTAAGGACCAAAGTTATTGTGATGAGACCCCCATTATAAGGACCAACGTTATTGTGATGAGACCCCCATTATAAGTACCAACGTTATTGTGATGAGACCCCCATTATAAGTACCAAAGTTATTGTGATGAGACCTCCATTATAAGGACCAAAGTTCTTGTGATGAGACCCCCCATTATAAGGTTGTGGTTCTCAGCATGATCTAAATCTACTAAACAAGTAACACCAGAAAATGAAACGTTTAGTGGTTCCGATGTTTGGTGAGCCATACATGTTAATATTCATAGCAAAATGAAGAGGATTATCTATTGATTTATATGCGGCAACATATAAAGGAAGGTACCAGGAATCAGTTATGTTGAGTCTATTTAATGACACAGTATAATAAGAGCCCAATGGGCATGATGGTTCCTTGCATAAAGGCTTTGAAGACTCCCCCCAAACCGCGCGTTGCTTGCAAATGAAATTTTTCTTGTCGTTACAAAATGCAGACAATAATGAAATGTGATACCTTTGTTATCTTTTATCTGGACCTGAGATGTCCATCGCTGCTATGTATACTGTGTTGTGGGTATTGACCGTAGCTGCATGTATATTGACTGTACACTAGTATCTTATTACCGACGGTAGCAAGCTGTGTGTATTTTCTGGGATCGATGGTTGTGTCTAACACTTTTGTTACACCTCATTCGAAACTAGGGCAGATAACCGCCATCAGACGTTTCTTTGTGTGCAAGTCTTCACTCACTTTAAAGAAAACAAATGTATTGTATATGTCAGTCATTCCAACAGTAAGTAAATTCTAACAAAAGAGCCCAATGGCACTATCCAAAATGGGCCAGACAAAATGTTGGGCCAAAATGGGCCTAACATATTTAGGCCCACATGTACCAGCTATTAACCAACAACTGTTGTCCAAGTTTGGATACAATCCTATTTACGGTTGTGGAGTTATAGCAATGTTGGGCCCTCCCACAAAAATTTGGGCTAAACAATTTTTGTTCCTAAATGGTCCCAAAATATTCGATCCAAAGAGACTCAAAATTTATTTGCTGCCCCCCCTCAAATCTAAGTCCAATATATGTGGCCCCAAAAATATTAGGCCCCACAAATTCAGGCCATTATAGGTGGAAGAATGTTTGGCCAACCCAGCCCAAACATGCACATGGAATATTTTGGGGCCAGGATGTTCCCTAAAATGTAGGCCTACATGTACCACCTATTAACCAACAACTTTATTCAAAGTTTGGATACCATCAAATTTAAAAGTTGTGGAGGTATTGCAATTTTAAACATTTGGCCCCTCCCCCAAAACTTGGGCCCACTAAAATTTTGCACCAAAATATTTGCTGGATAATACATTTGTCTTAAAAATTGAACCTCAAGAAAGGTGGGCCCAAATGGTCCCAAGAATATTGGGCCTCTCAAATTCAGGCTCAAAGAATGTATCCCAAAAAGCATTTGAAGTGGAAAGAAAATTTGGGCCCATGCATGGAATCATGGGCCCAGATGGTAAAATGTAGACCTGTCTAATTGTTGTTGCAAAGAACATGTACTATGTAGTTACATCACCATATCAATTGCAATGATACATATAGGGCCCTGGGTTACAGGTACTGTGAGGCCCAGTAATATTTTCAGAAGGGGAAAAAAAACAATTGAAAAAATAATTTGGAGGCCTATGATTCTGCATTCACAAATGAAATAATATTTCACTTTATCTCTGGAGGCCCTCCAGCTGGCAGAAGCCCCTGGGCTACAGCCCCTGGGCTACAGCTCCTGAAGCCCATACCTTAATCCAGCACTCAATAGATCCAACTTTCCCCTTTAGATGTGTTGTTTACAAACAAGGCATCACACACATACATACACACTTGCCATTGTGATTGCTAAGGTTACGATTTACATCGAAACGAAAAATGTGACTGAAGTATTGACTAGAGATAACACACCCAAATATTGCGTTCTTGTTGCCTTACCATGGCATGATGGGGAGGCAACTTCACAGGGTTGGGATGTAATGATTGAGTTATACATTTACTGAAGAAAATAAAATAAGCTTTACCCTGCCCTCCCCCCACCCCTGTCATATGGTAGCAAAGCTCATCACAAACTGGGGGTTACACAGTAATATGACCGCGCAAACTATTCCAGGAGGAAGTCCAAAAAAGACTAATCAAACAGCACAGAACAAATGAAACAAACATGTCTATGTTTTATTCAAAATATTCTTTCCCATCTCCCTCACACAATATGAACATATTTACATCATATACATATGTACATTTGTTTGTGAATATTATAGAAGGTATGTTTATAATATCATATATTTACAACTTCAACAGGAATACATTCTCAGAGAATACAAAGCAAATAAAACCCATATATCAACACAATTAGTGTAAAGGTTATCAGACTTTACAAAAGGAAGCGCTCAAGAATTCTTTGGATCATGATAATGTACACATGCATAATGTACACATGCAGTCAAAGGCTGGTTGACCTTAAATGGTTCAACACTATGATAAAGGATAGTTTTAACTTTATGGAAATCATCATTTACTTTTATTATACCAGGAAAAGAATTCAAAGTAGGACAAGATATCAAGCTGCATTTTACATCGACTTTGCCACTATTGGGTGTGTTACCACAATCCCCTGAACTGTTACCAGAACAATCACATAAGGCAAATAATTGTGTGTTTGCCAATGAAATAAATAAAAGCATTACATTATTATATGTGTTAGACAATACACATTTAAGGTTAATACACATAATATCAACAGGTAGCATGTATCATTTAATGTTTTGTATGTGTCTTCTTCAATAGTGGATAGTTATGAAATGCTCAGAGTAGTTGGCAATATATAGCTGTGAAGTGAAAAATAATTCATAGTTTCAGCTTCCTTTAAGCAACAGGGCAGCATCTGATGATATCAAACATAATCTGTCCTTTCCAAACATGCTATTTGAGATCACATAACGGTTTGTGTGTTTCCAGCCACTCTGACAAATGAACCTTTGGTTTCCCTTCTAATATCTTGGTAAATAAGTATGCAAAATTCCTCATTCTGCTGATGATTTTCAAACAAGTTGCTTGAATACAAAGACTACATGAACATGGATGAACATCATCTTTTCTCACCTACTTTTCATCGAGTGGCAGTATACTCCACCATGCCCCCCCCCCCCCCTCCCAATAAAAACAACTTATCATAAAAAATGAATGAATAATATCAATTCTGGTGAATACAAAATAGCCTGCTACAGTACTGTTGGTAAAATGCTCAAGTTAACCTGTCTGTTGATTTGGTTCCACCCTCAGAGGTCGGTGCTTTCTTCCACCTTGTGATTTTTGGCATCCCTAAAGAGGTAAGGAGAGAGAGCATCTCAAAGTTTGTGATATATGTATGATGTATGTCTAACAGTAATATCTCAGCAACTTAAACAGATCCTACACTTGGCAGTGGATACTCCATATTGAATACAGCAAGTATTTCTGTGAGAGTCTAGTTTCCATCTGTTACACCTATGGTGATCATTTCAACAGCTGGTTTGAAGTTTTCAGACTTTGACGTCAGCGACCTGCCATGAACTTGGACCTCCACAAATAATTACTCACTATGGTGACTCTACACACCAAAGTTTGAAGTGTATCTAAGTTTTTTTTTTAGAGGTTTTTGTGTTTACAAAGTTTGAAGAATTTGATCTCTAAAGTAAGGATCATGGGTAGCTTACACTGTAACAAGATTTCAAGTTGTCAGTGTAGTGGTTAACTTTGGTAATTGGTTTCCTCTAAATGTCTTTAATTACCTGTTTCTGGTCAGAGTTGATTCTTTGTCATCCTCAAAGGCCTCTTCCTGTTGTCTCACATAGTATTCCTTTTCTGCACTCTCCAATAATTTACTAAGGATCTCACTTCCTCCAATTCCATTTGGAGTTTCTGATGTTCCTGCCAGTAAATATTAATGTGACATGCTCAATTGTTGCAAACCATTACAAACGATTAATTTGCTTTGGGCTGGAATGAAACATTTCCGAATCCACTACTTTACCGAAGAAAATACCTTTGTTGACCTTAAATGACCTTTGACCACTGCCAAACTTGGAAATGTTGTAAATGAGAAGACCAAAGAACCTTAGATATACATTATACAAACTTTGTCCAAGTTAAGGTGCATCAGATATATGACTTGCGATATTCACTCTTTTCTATACTAACCTCAATTATCCGTTGAACCACACTAAAACCAACAGGAATATTGTACTAATTATAACCACATGTCATATCCATCTGTTGACAAACCAATCTTTTGACAACGTTTGAACAGATTTCAACATGACTTTTGTCATCTGCCAAAAGTACATAAAGTTTGCAAATCATAAGAACAATTCAACTTGAATATACTAGAGCACCAATGATGCAGTAGTTCAAACAGTTCAAATCTGAGTTAAAGTGAATATTGTTCCAGTGAGGATGTACATTCTAATGTTGAATTAATGCATGTCCCTTGCATCCCAATGTACCTAACATTATATGGTACGAAATCACCAATTAACTTTCAAGAACTTTTCTTTTCAACCAGATACATTTTGAAGGTTTTCACATAATTTCCTGTAGTGACCCCCAAATGACCTTTGACCTTCACTTCCCAGTTATCAAAAGTAGTGCAACATCCAAAGAACATTGTGTCCAAGTTTCATGAACATGGGTTGCTCTGGGAAAGAGCAGATACATTTTCAAGGTTTCACACAATGGCATGTAATAAGTTTCATCAAAATAAATCAAAGAATGAGCACTCCAGATCACTTAACAGACTGTTTTCAAGATTTCCAGGTTTTGACCTCTAATGACCTTAGATGAATTTGGATCCAAAATCCTTGTAAACCATGACCAAAGAAACGTTGTGACTGACTTTCAAGAACACATGGTCTTTTGGGAAAGAGGAACATTTTTCACATAAAGTTCCCCTAAATGACCTTTGACATTCACTTCCCATGGTCGAAAGTAGCACAACTTCAAACGAACATTGTGTACAAGTTTCATTAAAATCCATCGAAGAATGATTGTTCCAGAGCACTTAAACAGTTGTAGACTAGATAGGATAGATGGGATGGCATGGTGGGATGTATGGATGGGATGGCACGGTGGGATAAATGGATGGATGGATAGAGTGACAGTGGTGGAACACAATAGTTTTGTCCAATTTGAAAACTTTGTCCGAGTTACAATTCTCCATATAGAGTGCTTTTAAGACTTACACACTTTGCCGGATTGTAGCTTTCAGCCTTCACTAAACACAATAGAAAACTTGTACTCATTAAAAGAGAAGCCACATGCTCAAGCATTAGGTTGTTTATGTTACCGTTGTTGAGATAGTGTTTAATAGTTAGGGTGTCACAAATGAACACATACACACTAGAGTGCATGGTAAATTGGGCGTTGGGAAAATGCAGAATTTCACAGTGGATGGTCAAGACATTAAACAACCAGATCATCCGCAAGACTTCTGAGCTCTACTTCTTGTCACTGTACATGGACAGGAAGGTTGGTAACAATTAATGGACCTGTCCCAATGCTGCCTGGATATATCAGTATACCTGCCCCCTTTCATCCTCCACTAGTCAATATGTAACATGAACAGTTTATTCATAGGAAAATTGGTAACATTTAATAAAACAGAGAGAAGAAATGGTATTTACCAGCCTGCTTGGCTTGTTCCATGCACTTCTTAATCTCTCGTAATTTGTCAATTTCTTGGCCAAGTTGTTTCCTTCTCTGCTTATAGGTATCAGTCTGGTGGTACTGTGATGAGTTGCTTGATGATGGTGGTGAGCCCTCGGACTGAAGAATGAAACACAAGACATAGAGTAATAGGACTGACTACAACACTGCATTATATGCACACAAGACAAAGAGCAATAGGACTGACTACAACACTGCATTATATGCACATAAGACAAAGAGTAATAGGACTGACTACAACACTGCATTATATGCACACAAGACAAAGAGTAATAGGACTGACTACAACACTGCATTATATGCACACAAGACAAAGAGTAATAGGACTGACTACAACACTGCATTATATGCACACAAGACAAAGAGTAATAGGACTGACTACAACACTGCATTATATGCACACAAGACAAAGAGTAATAGGACTGACTACAACACTGCATTATATGCACACAAGACAAAGAGTAATAGGACTGACTACAACACTGCATTATATGCACACAAGACAAAGAGTAATAGGACTGCATTATATGCACACAAGACAAAGAGTAATAGGACTGACTACAACACTGCATTATATGCACACAAGACAAAGAGTAATAGGACTGACTACAACACTGCATTATATGCACACAAGACAAAGAGTAATAGGACTGACTACAACACTGCATTATATGCACACAAGACAAAGAGTAATAGGACTGACTACAACACTGCATTATATGCACACAAGACAAAGAGTAATAGGACTGACTACAACACTGCATTATATGCACACAAGACAAAGAGTAATAGGACTGACTACAACACTGCATTATTTGCACACAAGACAAAGAGTAATAGGACTGACTACAACACTGCATTATTTGCACACAAGACAAAGTAATAGGACTGACTACAACACTGCATTATATGCACATAAGACAAAGAGTAATAGGACTGACTACAACACTGCATTATATGCACACAAGACAAAGAGTAATAGGACTGACTACAACACTGCATTATTTGCACACAAGACAAAGAGTAATAGGACTGACTACAACACTGCATTATATGCACACAAGACAAAGAGTAATAGGACTGACTACAACACTGCATTATATGCACACAAGACAAAGAGTAATAGGACTGACTACAACACTGCATTATATGCACACAAGACAAAGAGTAATAGGACTGACTACAACACTGCATTATATGCACACAAGACAAAGAGTAATAGGACTGACTACAACACTGCATTATATGCACACAAGACAAAGAGTAATAGAACTGACTACAACACTGCATTATATGCACACAAGACAAAGAGTAATAGGACTGACTACAACACTGCATTATATGCACACAAGACAAAGAGTAATAGGACTGACTACAACACTGCATTATTTGCACACAAGACAAAGAGTAATAGGACTGACTACAACACTGCATTATATGCACACAAGACAAAGAGTAATAAGACTGACTACAACACTGCATTATATGCACATAAGACAAAGAGTAATAGGACTGACTACAACACTGCATTATATGCACACAAGACAAAGAGTAATAGGACTGACTACAACACTGCATTATTTGCACACAAGACAAAGAGTAATAGGACTGACTACAACACTGCATTATATGCACACAAGACAAAGAGTAATAAGACTGACTACAACACTGCATTATATGCACATAAGACAAAGAGTAATAGGACTGACTACAACACTGCATTATTTGCACACAAGACAAAGAGTACTAGGACTGACTACAACACTGCATTATATGCACACAAGACAAAGAGTAATAGGACTGACTACAACACTGCATTATATGCACACAAGACAAAGAGTAATAGGACTGACTACAACACTGCATTATATGCACACAAGACAAAGAGTAATAGGACTGACTACAACACTGCATTATATGCACACAAGACAAAGAGTAATAGGACTGACTACAACACTGCATTATATGCACACAAGACAAAGAGTAATAAGACTGACTACAACACTGCATTATATGCACACAAGACAAAGAGTAATAGGACTGACTACAACACTGCATTATATGCACACAAGACAAAGAGTAATAGGACTGACTACAACACTGCATTATATGCACACAAGACAAAGAGTACTAGGACTGACTACAACACTGCATTATATGCTTATCTCTGCAATGAAACACCAAGGTTATTGAATGTCACAAAAACCCTGTCCATATACCACATTCATTTGTAACTTAGAACTTAGGGGGATTTGGTTAGGTTTGGTGAACACAAAAAAGATATAATTGTAGCAAAAACTTACCACTTTCCTGCGTGAGGAATTTTTCCTGCTTAATGTTGAGCTGTCACTTTCACTGCGATTGAGCTACAAAGCAAAGAAATATGCCAATATTGATTGTTGCAGGTTACAACTACTTACAAATTTGTTCCCACCTATGTCACCTAAGGCCAGTCTTGATCAAGTGTTAATAAAGTAGCACTTTACTGTCACTAACATATACAATAAAACATATGATTGTTCTTAACCTGATAAAATCTTAGTTGTCACTATCCAGATACAACCATAGGCTGTCACTTATTAAATGAACCCCTAGACTCTGACTACCAATGATAAAACTTTATTTAGTTGTTAATAATAGGACACAACCCAAGACTGTCACTAACTGGACAAAACCCAAGACTGCCACTAACTGGACACAACCCAAGACTGTCACTAACTGGACACAACCCAAGACTGCCACTAACTGGACACAACCCAAGACTGTCACTAACTGGACACAACCCAAGACTGCCACTAACTGGACACAACCCAAGACTGTCAATAACTGGACACAACCCAAGACTGCCACTAACTGGACACAACCCAAGACTGTCACTAACTGGACAAAACCCAAGACTGCCACTAACTGGACACAACCCAAGACTGTCAATAACTGGACACAACCCAAGACTGTCAATAACTGGACACAACCCAAGACTGTCAATAACTGGACACAACCCAAGATTGTCCATAACTGGACACAACCCAAGACTGTCAATAACTGGACACAATCCTAGACTGTCAATAACTGGATACAATCCTAGACTGTCAATAACTGGATACAACCGAAGACAGCCACTAACTGGATGCAAGCCTAGGAATATTGTTTAAAACTTTGTTTGGCAGGTAACAAGTTAATGGCAACACAACCAGCTTCAGGTAGTTTATTTATTTAACATTTTGGCAAAAGATCAAGCATCTGTTCTTTGTGAAAGGCTTAACTGTTTCCAACATCGATTGCTGTTGACATCTCGTTCATGTACCTTGTTGAATAAAGTATTTACCACTGGATATATCAGTCAGATTTAGTGTGTTATACTTGTACAAATACCTTAAGGTCGACATTAATTCTACTTCCAGCTCAGGCTTCAGAGAAGATGTAATCTTAAAGCAATAAACAACCTCAAATGGTTGTTTACAAAAACACCAGCTAGCAAACATATGTTATACATAAACATATGTTATATATACTTTCATTATTTAGGGATGTCATGGATATTAATACTGTTTAAGGACATTTACATCACAAGATGATCAAACATCTATTTTAGCTGTGGTTGGCTACAAGAAGTAAATGTCTTTTGGACTCACCTTGCAAACATACTGCTCTTTCAGCTGTGGTTGGCTACAAGAAGTAAATGTCTTTGAGCGAACTACCAAATTACTTCTCCCTCTTTGATGAAGAACTGACTTAGCAGTTCCTCTTGCATAGGTCTGAGAATGACTAGCACCATTAATGGTGGGTGGGAGACGATAGGGTATTGTATCCATAGATTGACTCAAACTGAAGAGGAAGCAAAAACATTATTAATGCTACAAATCATGCAATCTTACAAAATAAGTCATGAAATTTACAAAGAGTGAACCTGCTGATCAGACCAACAAGCTGAGAATACATGTGATGAGTAACTGATTGTAAATTGTGAAGATTCTAAATGTGCACCAAGTTCCTTCAAATTTACCACTGTCAAGACAAGGTATAAGACTAAATCTGAATCATAATAATAGCAGCATTTTAATCCTACAGTACTACTACTCACCCATCAATGTGGATGCCAGCACCCTCACTGCTGATAGCATTTTAATCCTACAGTACTACTACTCACCCATCAATGTGGATGCCAGCACCCTCACTGCTGATAGCATTTTAATCCTACAGTACTACTACTCACCCATCAATGTGGATGCCAGCACCCTCACTGCTGACAGCATTTTAATCCTACAGTACTACTACTCACCCATCAATGTGGATGCCAGCACCCTCACTGCTGATAGCATTTTAATCCTACAGTACTACTACTCACCCATCAATGTGGATGCCAGCACCCTCACTGCTGCTAGCATTTTACTCCTACAGTACTACTACTCACCCATCAATGTGGATGCCAGCACCCTCACTGCTGATAGCATTTTAATCCTACAGTACTACTACTCACCCATCAATGTGGATGCCAGCACCCTCACTGCTGATAGCATTTTAATCCTACAGTACTACTACTCACCCATCAATGTGGATGCCAGCACCCTCACTGCTGATAGCATTTTAATCCTACAGTACTACTACTCACCCATCAATGTGGATGCCAGCACCCTCACTGCTGATAGCATTTTAATCCTACAGTACTACTACTCACCCATCAATGTGGATGCCAGCACCCTCACTGCTGATAGCATTTTAATCCTACAGTACTACTACTCACCCATCAATGTGGATGCCAGCACCCTCACTGCTAGCATTTTAATCCTACAGTACTACTACTCACCCATCAATGTGGATGCCAGCACCCTCACTGCTGATAGCATTTTAATCCTACAGTACTACTACTCACCCATCAATGTGGATGCCAGCACCCTCACTGCTGATAGCATTTTAATCCTACAGTACTACTACTCACCCATCAATGTGGATGCCAGCACCCTCACTGCTAGCATTTTAATCCTACAGTACTACTACTCACCCATCAATGTGGATGCCAGCACCCTCACTGCTGCTAGCATTTTAATCCTACAGTACTACTACTCACCCATCAATGTGGATGCCAGCACCCTCACTGCTGATAGCATTTTAATCCTACAGTACTACTACTCACCCATCAATGTGGATGCCAGCACCCTCACTGCTGATAGCATTTTAATCCTACAGTACTACTACTCACCCATCAATGTGGATGCCAGCACCCTCACTGCTGATAGCATTTTAATCCTACAGTACTACTACTCACCCATCAATGTGGATGCCAGCACCCTCACTGCTGATAGCATTTTAATCCTACAGTACTACTACTCACCCATCAATGTGGATGCCAGCACCCTCACTGCTGATAGCATTTTAATCCTACAGTACTACTACTCACCCATCAATGTGGATGCCAGCACCCTCACTGTTAGCATTTTAATCCTACAGTACTACTACTCACCCATCACTGTGGATGCCAGCACCCTCACTGCTGATAGCATTTTAATCCTACAGTACTACTACTCACCCATCAATGTGGATGCCAGCACCCTCACTGCTGATGTATTCTGGATGTTTCTCTAGTTTCAACCTGGCAGATTCCAGAAGCTCAGAGACTTGCCTGCAAGCCTGATGATATTTAAATGACGTTGCAGTTCATTTGGCTACACAGATGGTGGTTTGTTCACCTCATAATTGTATACATACATCCATAACAGCTAAATCACTAGAAACATCCCATCTTTTGACATGTCTTTTACATTGACAGTGTCTCATAAAACAACCATACCTAAGACAGAAAAGTCAACATTGTCTCACATTCGACACTTTGCTACAATGCAGGTATAAAATGCAGCATTTTCCTAATTCGTGGCCTAAACTGTGGCCTTAATAATCAAACCCCTGAGTTAAGTTTATCTGAAAAGGTTCAATGATTTCTTCAGATATATTTTCAACTTTTAACTCAGTTTTGACTCATATAATATTAAACTACTGTAACAATCCACTGTGCTTAAGTTATAATAGATGCCCAATTGTAATAAAGATACAAAGCATCCATCTTGGCTGTCACTGGTTCACACAAAGTCAAGAAGACTATAGACCAGATACTCTATACTGCTTAATGTGCCTCTTCACTGATCTTTCATATTACCATTGTGTGGTAAACAACATGAACAAGTGCTGCAAAACAAAATACTTTGACTGCTTGCATGTATTTGAATTTTTCAGTAACCTTGAATGATCATTTTCTTCTGTGTACTAATGTTTGTCCTGATTCCATGAGTTCCACCAACTTCCAAATCAGGTGAAATCCCTAACAAAGAGAATCTTTTCAAATATGTTACATAATGCATTTTCAAATCTCTGATGAAATGAAATATCAGCTGCTTTAAGCTAGGTTATGAAACCAACTCAGACCTGACTCAGAAATTACTCTCAACTTGTAAAATTCATTGTACTAATTCAGTGATACAGTATGATAGAGGTTTGTACATACCTGGGTAACATCTGGGCTTGGGGGAAGGAGGCTCTGGATTGCATAGCTTTGCTTCAAGGCTTGATCAGGACACATCAGCAGTCGTGCCAGACCAATGCCCACTCCACCCTACAAAGTATCAAAATTTATATTGTATTTTCCTGCAATATTGATGGTGCCATTACACACATTGAATGCTCTCAGAGTGAGTTTTATTCTGGTTTGCAGGGTAAAACAAGTAGAAAAACATGCGTCAGGCAGATGCTATTACAGTAACACAAGTAAAATGACATGTCAGGCAGATGCTATTACAGTAACACAAGTAAAATGACATGTCAGGCAGATGCTATTACAGTAACACAAGTAAAATGACATGTCAGGCAGATGCTATTACAGTAACACAAGTAAAATGACATGTCAGGCAGATGCTATTACAGTAACACAAGTAAAATGACATGTCAGGCAGATGCTTTTACAGTAACACAAGTAAAATGACATGTCATGCAGATGCTATTACAGTAACACAAGTAAAATGACATGTCAGGCAGATGCTTTTACAGTAACACAAGTAAAATGACATGTCAGGGAGATGCTATTACAGTAACACAAGTAAAATGACATGTCAGGCAGATGCTTTTACAGTAACACAAGTAAAATGACATGTCAGGGAGATGCTATTACAGTAACACAAGTAAAATGACATGTCAGGCAGATGCTATTACAGTAACACAAGTAAAATGACATGTCAGGCAGATGCTATTACAGTAACACAAGTAAAATGACATGTCAGGCAGATGCTATTACAGTAACACAAGTAAAATGACATGTCAGGCAGATGCTTTTACAGTAACACATGTAAAATGACATGTCAGGCAGATGCTATTACAGTAACACAAGTAAAATGACATGTCAGGCAGATGCTATTACAGTAACACAAGTAAAATAACATGTCATGCATATGCTATTACAGTAACACAAGTAAAATGACATGTCAGGCAGATGCTATTACAGAAACACAAGTAAAATGACATGTCAGGCAGATGCTATTACAGTAACACAAGTAAAATGACATGTCATGCAGATGCTATTACAGTAACACAAGTAAAATGACATGTCATGCAGATGCTATTACAGTAACACAAGTAAAATGACATGTCAGGCAGATGCTATTACAGTAACACAAGTAAAATGACTTGTCAGGCAGATGCTATTAGAGTAACACAAGTAAAATGACATGTCAGGCAGATGCTATTACAGTAACACAAGTAAAATGACATGTCATGCAGATGCTATTACAGTAACACAAGTAAAATGACATGTCAGGCAGATGCTATTAGAGTAACACAAGTAAAATGACATGTCAGGCAGATGCTATTAGAGTAACACAAGTAAAATGACATGTCAGGCAGATGCTATTACAGTAACACAAGTAAAATGACATGTCAGGCAGATGCTATTACAGTAACACAAGTAAAATGACATGTCATGCAGATGCTATTACAGTAACACAAGTAAAATGATAAAGACATGTATATAAAGTGAACAAAATACAGACATCTCTCAACACTGGACAACATAATGCTGACAGGCTTTATCAGAATTGTTCTTGATCAAAGGGTCAAATACTTAATTACAACAAAATATCATTATCAGACGGAACATGTTAATGTATTAAAACAGTGACACAAAATCATTCATAAACTCCGATCTCACAACTACCAGATGGTGAATTCTACTTACCACACATTCTTCCTGGCCACCACCAGAATCAACACAGATAAGTAATTGTAAACTAGCTTCACATAGTTGTTCCCTGGTTACATTCACTTTCACTTTTTGGTTGATTCTACTTTCTTCTCCCTGGAGGTCTACCTGAAACCAATCTGTTCTCAGCTCAACTGTAGGCACACTTGAACCTAGATTAAGGTTTCCTTTCAGAAAGCTGCAAGATCAAAAGGATTAATTAAGGAAGCAACTTTTAATCCATTACAAGATGGAGTTAAATTTCGCCTCATATGCATTTATTTTTTTGCTGCGCTTAAATTCAAATCATTATTTCACAAATATTTGTCATGTCAAGCATGTAAGTGCTAAGTGGTTAGGCTTTCTTCTAACAGGAGGATAGTAATCATATACTGACACAGAAAACTGATGAAACAGTTGTATTAGATGTACAATGCACTAGAAATAGCTAAATGTTTCAGGGGCATTTAAAATGACATGGGTTATACTTTGCAAATGTGTCAAATTTGAGGAGCTTTGGAAGACATTTTCACATTCTCTCAACTAGACGTGGAATATTTAATTAGATGGCTAGTAAAACTGTCTAGCGCAAGAGCCAGACTGATCCTGGTTTTGACTTTTTCGGTTCAATTCTCATGACCTGGTGGCTTGTAAACTAGGCTTGATCAAGCTAAGGCCATCATCAACACTTTCTTGAAGGATCTTGACATACGGTAAACATAATAAGGAGTTATATGGATTGAGATCGAGGCTTGATCATCATCAAACCATGCATTGGAGCATCTTGACAGACATGAATTCTAGTAGCATTCGACTGGATGAATAAATGGATTTAATGAATTAAGGGAAAAACTGCCTCCAGTAGCTTGTGGAATTATTCTATCAGTATACTCTTAGTATTCAGATGTATGGACTATAAAAGTAACACAGATGACTAAGTGCAACTATAGCCACTTACCAGATATGTGATGGCCCTAAGGGCCAAATAACTGAAAGATTTCGCAAGCAATCTAGTGTTATTGTCAGAGAAGCATCCTGTAGTCTGTAGAGAAATTCTAACTGGATCTCAGACCTAGAAAAAATAAACAGAAACTTAATCAACTTTATCTAGTTTTTGTTTTTTTATTGTATGTAAGTAAACTATTTGACTTCAGTTCAATGTTCCCTCTAAGATGCGGGATTCCCTTCAACTGACTCAGTAATCCCGCAAAGAAAACATTTGTCTGCTGGAAATCCTGCATCGTTTTCTTGCATTCGCGATAAGGTTTATACTCAAGGCACAACTTATTCACTCAACCGTAAGGAAATAAAAACTCTGAAAATCAGGAGAGAAATTACCAATTGTGTACGAAATGTAAGGTCGTAGACCTTTCAAATTTTACGAAAGATTGAGCAAAACCTTTCGAACAATTCTCGCGAAACTGGCATATCGTGCTAAACGCAACTAATGTCATGTAAACAAGGCTCTAGTACACCCATTTATGAATATCAGACCACATCTGGTGTTAAGCGGGGCAAAAGAAAGTATTTTCTAGAATTTTCCAAATATACGAAGAAAGATCCTACCATAGTTAGGTGAATAATAGCCTAACCACCTCGGCAGTTACGAATCTCACGTAACTAAAAAAACACAATTTTATTTTACGGAATTTACATTTTTCTTACAGGAACATGGAAACAATATTCAGTATATAGTTAATCATGCCATGTGGCCTAAAACATGTGATTTCAAGATTTTCATCAAGATGGCCGTAGCTAGGGGCTGTGATATCATGCTATGCGTTGTATAGTGCGTCATATTTTGATGGGTAATATACTACTAGACAGTTTTGTTCATGCGGAGTCAGTTGGCTTAAGGTGTGTTTTACTTATCTAAATGTTACAGGGATATTTGACTTACTTTTCTTGAACGTCTACGATAATAGTTCGCATAACTTTGCCGTTCCTTTACTGACTGACCTAATTAATTTTAGAGGGGGGCCAAAACAGTTTACTCCATGGAACTTCCCCTGGAAACGTGCCAAAAATGTTAACAAACAGGTGTTAGCTCACAGTTGTTTGGCAAGGTTACTGGGAAAATTCGCAGCACATGTTGTAGTCTATTGAGTAGAGTTAAGCACTGCAGTTGTAATATACGTATAGTGCACGCTGTTCTTTGTTAGTCAGTCTAGAATCGGAGCTTTGCCAAACAATTTTTTTTTTAAAATATCGGAAATTTTGTTTGTAAAACTCTTTAAATATTGTCAGACAGATTAAATCTCTTTTCAATTTATAACATAATAACTCTAACTACTACTACTCTAGCTTCTCTCACTTGTCATTTTATCATTTTCATCAGTTTTAGTGACAATGTAAATTCAAACAATTTTCAGTGTCTTGCATTTGAACTGGGATTTTTTATATCACCAGACAAGCAAATATACTAAAATTTTCCAGGGGCCTTCTCCCCTTAGACAACCACCGGCAAGCTGTACCTGCCGGGTGTGTTCGCTGCGCGAACACCGGCAGTTGTTCGAAGTGTGTTTGTGGGAAATTAAACAAGGTTTTCCAACACTGCCCTGTAGATCTCTTTTGACCTTTGACCTCTTCAACAAATAAGAATATTGTCCAAAAAGAAAATGTGGCTTCATGCATCAAACAATTTGGTGGTATTACAAGGAAGTGGTCTCTTATTTCTAACATCTGAAAAAGCAACATTAATAAATGTAAAAGGTTTTGTTCACAGCCCTTATGCATATGACATGAAATGTAAACTGACCTTTTACAAACCACCTCATAGACCCCACTGTCTGCAGTCATGGACTCATTAGATACCGCAGCTGACACACCTTGTGAATGAGATGTTGGCTGGTCTGGCTGTCTCTGTATGTTACCTGGATGGAAGATTAAGCAAGGAAAGTTTTTATCATCTTAAAACAAACAGCCTCGTTTCATTAACTGAAAGAGAACTTCTGTGGGAAAAATGAATAGGGGTTAGTGATTGCTTTCCATGTCCAAGCACACACACATCACATTCTGTTTGCCTTTAGCTGGTACAGAAGTGAAATAAAATCCTGTGGGGTACATGCTGGTATCCTCAGGTACAGTGCAATCCTCATTAATCACTGTATTGCTATGCTCAGGTACAAAAGTTAATTAATAATAATAATATTATAATAATCATAATCATCAGTTATTTTACAACCCTTAAGCGACCACAACTGAGGGAGAAACCTGCTAGGGGTTATGGATTACAACATACACGTTGGTTGGCTTCCAATTCAACATTTTAACTCAACTTTGGGATCTTCTCAATTGAGAAAGTCATTTCAGATGGGAAAACCATAGATTACTCTTGGATGAAAACCCGAACTTACTATGACCGGCCGGGTATCGAACCTGGAACCCCCTAGGCTGCTAAGCCTCATTGCTTCAAATGCATTTATCCACTCAGGCAAAGCACCGGTATAATTACAATCCTTAATGAAGTATATTCTAGTATCCTAAGGTACAGTGCAATCCTTATTAATCACTGTATTGCTATGCTCAGGTACAGAAGTTAATAACAATCCTCTTTGAAGAAAACATGAATGAACTGACCTTCTCTGACCATGGCGGTCACGTCCTCCCTTCCAATATCATGTCTGCCTGATTGTCTAGAGCTCAATGTATTGGTTGGAGTTGGATCTTCTGAGCTGATGTGCCATTGCTTCAGACATCGAGAAAACTGCTCTTCATCCAATGGAGGTTGCCCTTTCTCAACTAGTTGTGAGTTAACATTGTCAAGGCTTGGCTGATAATTATTACCAACAATGAATTGGTTGTAGGCAGTTAACTGTCTCCCCTGCTCAACACTGGCAATATACTCAGCTATTGTCATGGCTTTACCATCCTCCTCAAGATGTCCACTGGTAATCGGAGAGGATGGAGGGGAGATGGAAGACAAAGATGAACGAGAGGATAATGAGACCATAGACACTTTAGTTTCACCTGAGTTCAGCATGTTCTCTGCACTGTTAGGTCTGCTCATATTGGTATACTGCCTGTGATAGGGGTTAGGAGGGTCCAGGCCTGCAATGCCACCTTGTATCAATGCATCCACCTGTAACAATAAAACAGAGTAATGTAATTATCTGCTTTCCTATGTACTTTCCATGATCATCATAAGTTCTCAAGAATAATCTACTGCATGATTACCTGATGCTTGATATCTTCAATGTTTGCAAGGTTTAGCAATGAGCCACCAGCACTGTTTAGTTCTGCCTGACTGAGGGCGCTATTGATGGATCCTTTGCTCGATGCTAGAGAGCCATGACTAGATGGACCAAGAGAACCTCTGCTTGAACTTGATGACAAGGTGCTGACTGAAAGACTACAATAAGAAGACAAAGAATATTACCCAAATCTGATGAAAGAACTTCAATCATCTGGTGAATAGAAATATGAGCAGAAATCAGTAACTACAGGCTAACTGCCTCAGACAACGGTTAGACATTCAAACTGTGCAGAAACATCTCCAAAGAGAGGAAACATTCCTGTTACCTACTGCACAAAATGCATTGTCTGCTATTAGAAGATTGCTAAGGCTTAAAAGAACACCCATGAAATGTTTGGTATTCAACCATGATTCTCAAGTAGACTGGAAGAGCTTAAGTATGCTCTAACTTAGGCCTCTATCATTGCTAGTCTGTCTAGGAACCATGGAGAAAACAGAGGTGAGAACTACAAGATTACATACACCACTAAGACCATATTTATCAGTTTTTATACTGTGTGAACCACCTGGGGAGGTCCCGTCCAAAAGTTGCAAAGCTCCATAGAGAACATTGGTAATGGTTTGCAGATCTTTAGAGCGTATTTTGCATTGGGTATAACTTTGCACCATTTTGACCAAGCCATGTAACATTCACAACTATTTGATATCCCTCCATCCAACTAAGAGATCTAAGTGCTTGAAACATTTGTCTGTTCTTTATTTGAAAGTTATTAACCATTTAATCCAATACAGAAAATATTGTATCTCAAGAACATAATGTGATATTATACTATTTCAATTTGTACATCTCTGGAGATTATATGTAACTTGTTATGATTAATATTGTTCCTGGTGGTTTTTTGGTAGACTGATCGAACACACTATTCTTCTCATTACATAATTTTCCTTGTAAACCTAGCCTCCAGTGATGGCACTGCTTAAATTTTTTTCCTCACCTCATTATGCTTGTACATTAATCCACACAGTAGAGCACACACAACCAGGAACATATGAAAGTTCATGGACAAATGCTGATGAAAACACACAAGCTAGATTGTCTATGAACAATGGACAAATGAGCTTGATAGCCAACTTGTGGAGTTTGCTCTTGTTGCTAGGTTTGACATTTGGACCACTTTATAGTTTCCTCGGATGTTGGCATGTGAAACACAATTTCCTACTTGGCAAACATAAAGCAAGATTCAACTAGATGTATCCATCGCTACATCCTGGAGCAATAGCATTTCAAACGAGTTCACAAATATTTGAATTGACCGGTACCAACTATCTTTCTCCACAGAAAACAATAGGTCCTTCTTATCACTAAGCTGGATCAATACATCAACTATAAAATACATTCAAGCTTTGCTTTGGGAGATAACACGTTTACAAGTTTTTAGACCCTCGTCAAACTCAAATGATCTTTGAGCTCTATAGGAAACAGGTTTCTTGTACTAACTTCCACATACCAAGTAGGAAATCATGAACCTGTAATGCACCATAGGATAGCATGGTTCTTCTCTCATCATAAACTTTCAATATAAGTCACATAGTCATCCCATATGAAGGTTACATCAAGGGAAACTTGTTAGGCTCTTACCTTCTAAGTTTTGATTCTAAAACATTTGCTTGTCGAGTTGTTTCTGAAAGCTGCTGTGCTAACCGCCTTTTTTCGTCATTAAGACTTGTTCTGTTATCAAATAGAATGAAATTTTGTTGTGAGATTCTATCAAAATTACACAACTGTTGTAATGATTCCAAAATTAGCATAGAGAGTACTCAGTAATTAAAACTTAATTTTCATGGAACACTTGAAAGCAATAAGACAATGCACATCTTTGTTTCACTATTCTTACAAACATTAGATATCTTACCACCTGCAAGATTAAAATTGCAAAATATTACATTTAAGCTTCAGTCTCTAGTAACCTACTCTCTACATTACAAATCAGCTTTTACAATCAGTCTTACATCACACATTAATTGTCAGCCTTTATAATTAATCTATATCACACATTAGCTATCAGCTGTAACAGTCAGTCTCTACATCACACATTAGCTATCAGCCTTTACAATCAGTCTCTACATCACACATTAGCTATCAGCCTTTACAATCAGTCTCTACATCACACATTAGCTATCAGCCTTTACAATCAGTCTCTACATCACACATTAGCTGTCAGTGTTTTACAATCAGTCTCTTCATCACACATTAGCTATCAGCCTTTACAATCAGTCTCTACATCACACATTAGCTATCGCCTTTACAATCAGTCTACATCACACATTAGCTATCAGCCTTTACAATCAGTCTCTACATCACACATTAGCTGTCAGCTTTTACAATCAGTCTCTACATCACATACTAGCTGTCAGCCTTTACAATCAGTCTCTACATCACACATTAGCTCTCAGCCTTTACAATCAGTCTCTACATCACACATTAGCTATCAGCGTTTTACAATCAGTCTCTACATCACACATTAGCTGTCAGTGTTTTACAATCAGTCTCTACATCACACATTAGCTATCAGCCTTTACAATCAGTCTCTACATCACACATTAGCTGTCAGCCTTTACAATCAGTCTCTACATCACACATTAGCTATCAGCCTTTACAATCAGTCTCTACATCACACATTAGCTATCAGCGTTTTACAAACAGTCTCTACATCACACATTAGCTGTCAGCCTTTACAATCAGTCTCTACATCACACATTAGCTATCAGCCTTTACAAATCAGTCTCTACATCACACATTAGCTATCAGCCTTTACAATCAGTCTCTACATCACACATTAGCTATCAGTCTATACAATCAGTCTCTACATCACACGTTAGCTATCAGCCTTTACAATCAGTCTACATCACACATTAGCTATCAGCCTTTACAATCAGTCTCTACATCACACATTAGCTATCAGCCTTTACAATCAGTCTCTACATCACACATTAGCTATCAGCCTTTACAATCAGTCTCTACATCACACATTAGCTGTCAGCCTTTACAATCAGTCTCTACATCACACATTAGCTATCAGCCTTTACAATCAGTCTCTACATCACACATTAGCTGTCAGCCTTTACAATCAGTCTCTACATCACACATTAGCTATCAGCCTTTACAATCAGTCTCTACATCACACATTAGCTATCAGCCTTTACAATCAGTCTCTACATCACACATTAGCTATCAGCCTTTACAATCAGTCTCTACATCACACATTAGCTATCAGCCTTTACAATCAGTCTCTACATCACACATTAGCTGTCAGCCTTTACAATCAGTCTCTACATCACACATTAGCTATCAGCCTTTACAATCAGTCTCTACATCACACATTAGCTATCAGCCTTTACAATCAGTCTCTACATCACACATTAGCTATCAGTCTATACAATCAGTCTCTACATCACACATTAGCTATCAGCCTTTACAATCAGTCTCTACATCACACATTAGCTGTCAGCCTTTACAATCAGTCTCTACATCACACATTAGCTATCAGCCTTTACAATCAGTCTCTACATCACACATTAGCTATCAGCCTTTACAATCAGTCTCTACATCACACATTAGCTATCAGTCTATACAATCAGTCTCTACATCACACATTAGCTATCAGTCTATACAATCAGTCTCTACATCACACATTAGCTATCAGCCTTTACAATCAGTCTCTACATCACACATTAGCTGTCAGCTTTTACAATCAGTCTCTACATCACATATTAGCTGTCAGCCTTTACAATCAGTCTCTACATCACACATTAGCTGTAGCCTTTACAATCAGTCTCTACATCGCACATTAGCTATCAGCCTTTACAATCAGTCTCTACATCACACATTAGCTATCAGCCTTTACAATCAGTCTCTACATCACACGTTAGCTATCAGCCTTTACAATCAGTCTCTACATCGCACATTAGCTATCAGCCTTTACAATCAGTCTCTACATCACACATTAGCTATCAGCATTTACAATCAGTCTCTACATCACACGTTAGCTATCAGCCTTTACAATCAGTCTACATCACACGTTAGCTATCAGCCTTTACAATCAGTCTCTACATCACACATTAGCTATCAGCGTTTTACAATCAGTCTCTACATCACACATTAGCTATCAGTCTATACAATCAGTCTCTACATCACACATTAGCTATCAGCCTTTACAATCAGTCTCTACATCACACATTAGCTATCAGCATTTTACAATCAGTCTCTACATCACACATTAGCTATCAGCCTTTACAATCAGTCTCTACATCACACATTAGCTATCAGCCTATATAATCAGTCACTACATCACACATTAGCTATCAGCCTTTACAATCAGCCTCTACATCACACATTAGCTATCAGCCTATATAATCAGTCACTACATCACACATTAGCTATCAGCCTATATAATCAGTCTCTAGATCACATATTAACTTTCAGCATTTTACAATCAGTCTCTACATCACACATTAGCTGTCAGCTTTAACAGCAGCTTCTTTGGTTCAGTTTGTACGATCTGTATTTAGTATTGAATTTTGATTGAGGAAGAGGGTAAGCAATGAAATGCCAAAAAAAGTATACAAAGCAAATGCAGCAGGCCATTATTTTTAAAGTGATCTTACCACACCTATCCTGTATGTTTCTCATCACACCTCCATGTGCATTTCTCATTATCTATTACAAACAATGCTTCAACCTTGCAATTCTAGATTTTTGCAAGATTATTGCTCACAGGCATAGAGTGCAAACTGGTGCGAAAAGACAGTGTTAATTGGTGAAAATAGAAAACAAATGCAAAAGTCTTTATACAGCAATAAACAATCAGACAGACAGCATAACAGGATTAGTCAACCTCAACAGATAACTACATATCCTTACAGAAAACACAATGGTAAATGCTACAGTTTGGCCACAACAGTGAATAATATGTTATGTGTAGCGCTCCTTGCTAATGACTGTGAATGATTTGTTTTCTACCCTGTATAGTACAAAGCATAGCTTGGACATCTCTGATTTATTCAACATTTTCCTTGCAGAAGGAAGTATCTTTACTACTGTATAATTACAGTATTTTACCAGATTTGAATATTCCAAGATATTACCAGTGTGTTTTCCATAAGCATATTTGTACAGTATGCTAGTATTTACATGAATGAATGGTACTCCACCTTTGCATGTTTAATTTAAGTAATTCATCTTTGGCAAGAACAATTTCTTTTTCAACTTGGTCAATGTTCTCCTGTAACCTCTGGATTTCGTCTTTCCTTCGAATGTGTCTTTGAGCATTTTTCAATTCTTTAAGGAGTTCTTCTTTTTCTTGGATCAGAGTAACCTGTTTCATCGCCAGCTCAGAGGACAAGGGATTCGCTTGCTGTGACTCTAACTCTGCCATCTTAATTTGTAACAAACATTCTCTACAGTAGGAAAAGCAAGATTGCAAATTTCACATCAGATGACAGCAGCAAAACCTTAAGAAACAGTTATAACTACCAACAAGGATGATGTAAAACAAAATTGCAATAATCTAGCTCTCTGATGCATTTAAGAAAAAGCAAGAGCTTTTAAATGTCAAAATGATTAACATAAAAAAACAAAACCTTCGGCAGTAAAGAAAGAAATCAGAATATTGATCAGATGATGCTGCAGATGCACATTTAGCATGCAGATAAAATCAAATAAAATCAAGCAACTCAATAATTGAAGTAATGCTACTTAAACTGTCAATGTACAGCTGAAAGTCCTTGATGCTTTTAATACATCTCAACAACTACTGAAAAACTCTTGCAGCACATTCAAATAAATATGTATCATTCCCATAGCTATTGAGGCATTAACTTTCTCTGAGCTAAGTGATGCAACCAGTCCCTGAATTATACACTACATACAAAGTGTGAAATGGTGCCGAAGGTGCAACACCACAAACACCGATAAATTGTGCACGCTGATGATAAGATGTGAAGACATTGCTTTGGTGAAAGAAGCTTAGTTTGAAAATCACACAAGACTTGACCTGTGGCCTCCTAGGCGGAGTAGAAGAAACACCAGAATAAGAATAAAATGAGACTTTTACAGCAACTAACATTATTGCCATGTCTATAACTCTCCAGATCCTATAGCAACATTAATGTGTCAGTCTTGAAGCAACACACTTATATGTAATGTTACCTTTACACTTTTGGTACATTCTGTGCATGTAATATCATGGGGAGAGGGGTTCCCGATTTAATATTTTAGAGTGACATGATGGTGGTTGCCAGTAACGATAAGAACATTTAATAACATGCAGTTTGTACCTTCTCTTTGACTCCTCATACCGAAGATTGAGCTTGGTTCTCTCTGGGAGCTGTGTATTATGAATAGAAAGGCTGGATCCTGGCAGCTCCAGCTGACTGGAGCTTAGTCTCTGCTGATATGGGAGAGAGGTAGACACATCTTGGCATGAAGAGTAGTATCTACCAGTCTTATCTGCTAACGGCTGCAAACAGAAAAATAAACCAGAAAGTAATCACCAGCAACATATATATGTGAACATATAACAGTGACACTGCACACAACATTTTAAGTGCTGCCCATTACTGACTTCCAGTGGTCAGTAAGGTTATTTCATTATGCAAACTAACATATATCTATCCATCAAGTTCACTTTAAGATTTTGTTAGTATTTACCTACATTTACGGGGAAAGGATTACTGCACTCATTATCGGTAGATTTACACAATAAGAAGGATGTTTAACTAAGCTTTACCTTTGGAATTACCATCATTTCATGACTTTTTGGCTGCTAAAATGACATTTGACCTCCACAGAAGCAACTGGATTCTTGTGCTCATAAAGGTCGATCAAACTGTCAAGCATCAAGTTAATTCAAGCTTTACTTGTAAGTTATTACATTTTATACCAGATTTTCATCCTTACTGTTGACGTAGAACTTTGACCTGCACAGAACTCAATAGGGTTCTTGTACTTTGATCTACAATTACACAAAGGAAGAAATTCATGTACACTTTGTTTTTCAGTTATTCTGCTTGCTTTCAGACTTTGACCAGCACTGACCTCCAAAATTCTTCAGCTTACACCATTTGGGGGTATTTATGACATTATCTTAATTGCAATACTTGTTTAAAGAACGATTCAAATTGAGTATGACTGCACACTATAGTTTAGAACAACCACCACCCTATGGAAAATTCTGCTCTATTAGTAGCATTTGCAAAGTGCCAACCATTTCAAATAGTTACCTCCCACTGAGTCATAGCCTTATCATTGAACTTCCAAGTCAATTTCACAATGGGATCTATTATATTCTGAATGTTTTTTGTTAAAAAAAGTTGAATCTATGTCTCTGCAGACATTTGCTGAAAGCAATGTTTATGATCATTTCTATTTTGAAAAGCAGTATTGAAACTGCACACTGTCCTACTGCAGCTACAGATCATGCACAAAATTACTAGGCTGTAATATTCTTTTATCATAAGATGATTGGACTGCTGCTATTTTGTCATTATTGTTTTTTACATAGCATTCAATGCCATGTTACATTTGATAGCAACCAGAAAATGCTACCTTGATAGATATGTGATTTCACCTGTTTACAACATCACAGTTGGGATTACTGTGTAAGTTAGGAAGCATACTGAGCAGCCCTTGGGCCACTGCTGAAATGACTGCATTAGCAAAATTGGTGAGGAAGTTATAGAGACTTTAATGAACTAACTAGGTTTTAGCATCTATGCAAAGGTGTTACATACAGAGACATGATATAGGTCAGGAATAATAAAATGGTGGGAGATAATTTAGTAAAGGTTATGTGACTTTGAAAGGATTATGGAATAAATAGGTAAAGGGACAAAATGGTGGCACTTTAGAACACCAGAATTCAGTGACAAAGAAAATTCTCTTTATATGAGGTATCAACTGACCATCATACTAATACTTGAGACTGGCAATTGTTGTATATGGCCTTGGGGATACTCAGGTGTTTGTACAACCAACCAAAACTACTTAACAAACTGTTGAAATGCTTATTACAGAGTCAAGAAAATACAAAGCCACAATACATGAAGGATGTCTATGTGAGATTTAGCTTACTAACAATACATCAACCATTTGTGCTGCACTTTGTGTTGGGTTGTAATGTTGTGTCCATCTGACCAAGTCCTTACTAGGCAAATTATCAACACTGCCATACTTTGACCTCTGTTGACCTCAAATAACACTGACCCCCACCAACAACACAAGGTGACTTGTACCAATTATGGATACTGACCCCCACCAACACCACAAGGTGACTTGTACCCATTGTGGATAACATACAGGTCATAGACGACTTCTCCAACAATGAGATTTGTGTTTTTATAAGCAAAGGAGCCAACTTGACAACCTAGTAGCCACACAAACTGTGTCTTACACATTCTTCATGCACATAACCCTTCCTTTATCCAGGCTGTACCAGCAGGCTATGGCAAAATCAACTCAAAATGCAGCCTTCAGGAGACATTTCTAGTGTTTGTCCACTATAATAATATTATAAACAATAAACATCTTCAAAAATGAAATGATAAAAAATAAAAAAACCTTTCGTTGGTAGGTCCGATCTCCAGCCCCAATAGAAAAAGATTTTCTTACAGCTTTAGCTTCTTCCAACAGAGCTCGGGTACGAGATTGCTGAGCGCGGTCAAATACTTGGGTTTCGTTTGAATCCAACCTACAAGCAGATAATTATAGAAATTTTCTTTCAAAAATTGCAAATGTGTTCTTTATATCTATAAATATACTCTCCATAAATTTGTGTTAAACCAGCAGCCAAAGGCTTACTGATTCCTTGCCCATAGGAATTATTAACTACTGTGGTTTCAAATTGACATGTTTTTATCATGAAGTTACTGTGTTTACACATTCTGTAGGTATAGAATCTTTAAGATCCATGGGGGTTGACTAACATTTTTGTGAACCATGCATCACAGTATAGTATGAGTCATCAAAGTTTTACCTGTGAGACATCACGTTTACACAGCTTTCATGGTATGACCTCTGATCTCCACTAGTTTTAATAGGGTTGTTGTACTCATCACAGGTCTTTATTAATAATTTAAAAATAGAAGATCAAACAGTATGACTGTCATGTTTACATGGTGTCTTGCATTGAATTAAACTTGGGCAATTCGTGCCAGATATAAGATCCAGATGTTTTCCTGCTTCACATATCTTGTTTACAAGGTTTTCACCATTTGAACTCTGGTGACCTCAAATGACCTTTGTACTCCACCAAAAAAAAACGGTTCTTCTACACAATAAGGGGCACTCACACACCAAGTATGAGATTCATCAAAGTTCCCTTCTTGATATATTGTGTTCACAAAGCATTCAGTTTGGTCTCTGGTGATCCCAAATGTCCTTTGACTTCCAACAAAAAACAATAGGTTTCTTCTACTCAATATGATGCAAACACATGTCACATATTAAAATTTTCATATCATGAGAATTTGTGTTAACAAGGTTTTCAGCATTTGACCTCAGATGACCTCCAACAAAAGCAATAGAGTTCTTCTACTCACTGTAATGCATTCACAAGGTCTTCAGTTTGACCACTGGTGATCTCAGATGACCTTTGACCTCCATCAAAAACACTAGGGTTCTTTTACTTGACATGAGGCATCTATATGCCAAGTATGAAATGTTTCCTTGAGTCCTATCTGGAGGTATTGTGTTTACAAGAAGGGCATCACACACATACACCCACATGTACACGTATGCCATCATGACTGCACAGGTTTCTCTTGCCATCGAAACCAAAAGTTATCATACTTCCTATCATGAGATATTGTGTTTACATTTTCAAGTTTCAAGGTTTTCAGTTTTTTACCTCTGGTGACCTCAGATGACCTTTGACCACCACAAAAAACATAGGGGTCTTCCTCTCAACATGACACATCTACAAATGAAGTACGAAAAGTATCCATGGTTCCTATCTTGAGATGTCGTAGTTGCATCAAAGGTGTCTCCCACACACAAATGCGCACACACACACACATGCCATCATGACTGCATACGTTTCTCTTGTGATCAAAACCAAAAACTCACATAGGATTCGATCTTGACACATGTTGAATTTCTTTGCGGATATTGAGCACCCTTTGTCTAGCATTGGCGATTTCTGCTTTTAGTATATCAGGGTCATATCTCGTGCTGCCAGAAGAACTATTGGAGTTTACTACAATAAGAAAAAAGAGAAAAAGGAAAGTCAAAATAGTTTGTAAAACAAGAAAGGACTAACAACCTTCCTCTTCCAGGGCCAACATGAGGAGGGTGTTATGAGGTTTTGTAGAAACTTAATATGCAAACAACGAATTCGCAAAATAGTATCACGTTTAGGTAATATTGTTCTTACAAGCACCTACAAAAGTCAGACAAACCCTTCCATAATCATATATCCCAATCCTACCTCCAGTGACAAACTTACCTGTCCCCTCACAACATAGCACACTTGCTCTATCTTGTCTAGAGCATTCTAACCTTTTAGTACTGTCATTCGGAAAATAGGTCACTTCGCCCAACAACCATTTCGTCCAACTGCCATTTCGCCCCACCAGCCTGGTCATTTCGCCCAACCAGCCTGGCCATTTCGCCCAACCTTGATTAAATATGATACTTTAGTAAGGAAACGTTCCGGAATTGTTAACGTTACGGGACACGAACCGAATATTAAGGAAACTTGAGGATGGATCAGTGTTTTAGGGGTTAGGTTTGATAGTAAACGTTCGGGAATTGTTAACGTTACGGGATACGAACCGATTATTAAGGAAACTTGAAGTCGTGGTTAAATTGATTTCATATGTGATTACATACGTGGTTACATTGATACAGTGGTAACATTGATTAAATATAGTACTTCAATATTACGGACGGGTTTTATGTTTTAATTTTTTCTTCAATTTAATAAGGAAACGTTCGGGAATTGTTAGTCAGTAAGATGGATCAGTGTTTTAGGGGTTAGGTTTGATAGGTTTTTATGGAGACCGATTCCCCTTTGTTTGTAAAACATTAAATTAACACTATGTAGAACTAGATAAACACCTAACTGCTGTGAATAATACCCTTGATTAATGCCTGGCGGACTTGATAAATGCTTGACCAAAGTCAGCAGAACAATAGCTGTGGATTAATAAACCAAATTGAACTAGTGAAATAGAAAAGGTGATATTATTCCACACCGATTCCCCTTTGTTTGTGTAATAAAATAACTTCCATTGTATGTGTAACCGCCTAAAGTAGTGTAATCCTCCCATTATACCCGAAATAACTGCTTAGACTCCGATCGATATCGAGCGGACCTCACTTTATTTACCTACCAAAAACCCAAAATAAATCAAATTGAACTAGTGAAATAGAAAAAGTAATATTATTCTGACTGAATATTAGTAAAAAAAAGGTTCGGCGAAATGACCATGCTGGTTGGGCGAAATGACCATGCTGGTTGGGCAAAATGACCAGGCTGGTTGGGCGAAATGGTTGTTGGGCGAAGTGACCAGAAAGCCTGTCATCCTATGTAGTCCAGCCTATTCTAGGCTACAACCTTATTGTGAAAACCATCTACTACTACCCAAAGCATCTCATGAAAAGAACAAACAAGGATGCCCTGTTAGCATGGATGAAATGTAATATTGCTGACAAGCAGTCAACAAACAAAACTTCCAGCACACGAGGTGAAGTGTTTGGCAGATCTTTTATTTCAAACTACTTTAAGTATGGAAAATGACAATCCACTTACAACTTGTTCTGGAATGCCACTCACTCAACTGTTTATCAAGATGTTGAACCTGTCAATATAAAGAGCAAAATCAAGTCAGTTCACATAGGCAAAGGATTACAATTACCACACTACTCCTACGTGTATTACCTCTCTTTTACACATCCATACAGAGGATGCATTCAAATCTGAAATCTAATGAGAGAATCAGACCCCAGAAGGGAAATCCACTTCCTTGAGTGGACAAACCAGTTCTTGACCTACAACCATGACCTGCATTACCAAACTACCTTCCTTAAGAAGTTGTAGTGAGACTGCAAGAAAGAGGCAGAGACAACAGGCCTGTTCAGAGCCTGGCATAATACACTGCACTATACATTTACAGTACTTGAAACCTTGAATCCTCCTCCATCTACTCTCCTCCTATGAGTACAATATTACACTCTTCACTGTGGGAACATACAAATCTGATATTGCTTCCATTCTCAGATCTCAATCAACGCTCACCAGTTAGGTAGTACATGAACATTTGACCTTCCCATCATTCTGAGATCATATTTCCCACTGTCTAATGAGGAGGCACCATTTTTACCATTGCATTCTCAAAGGTGAATGCTGTCAATGGAACATGGTCTTCAGTGATACAATATTTCAACTAAGTCAGGTTATACTTGCTCCGCAACAACCCCCCCCCCCCCAAGAAATTTTTCAATATTTCAATGAAAATAAGCAAGCAGTAAATTAATGTCACAACAAATATTAAAATCATGAGAAAGACCATGAACAGAATGTCTCTTGGCCTTATGTGGTTTACATACATACCTTATGCATGAGTTGTGAGCTAAAAGTTCACAATGCCTATGTAGGTAATAAAAACTAGTTGATATCATTTGGCAGGTACATTAACATAGTGGCTTGAGTAAATGTGGTTAAGAGTGGAAATTGTTAGGGAATTAAATGTAACTTTCATTAAGTCATCATACCTCGTTCTCAGCTAGCTGTAGTCGCTGCTCCTTCACATCACGGATTTCTTGGGCTGAATGTAAATAATCTTCTAACATAGTCTTTTGTTCGGTTCTCCATTGTGACCTGGGATCTTCAAGCTGGTTGTACTCTACAGGAAAGATTACAGTAGAATTCTCATCAAATTTTATTCATTTCTCATCACTTGTCAAACAAACATGTATACAATGAGTATGCCGAGACTTTCAAAGAGGAAAGGGAATAATAAATATCTTTTAATACTTTACATAAACCAACTTTTACATTTAAGTTTCAAACCCAAACATCAACATTGGTCAATAAGATATAGATACATGTGATGACCAACTTCCCCAAGCAACTTAGAGAAATCTTATGCCAAATAGGAGATTACAGTTTCAATGTTTCTGCACACACAAGCCTGAAAACTTGAACAAATGAATATACGACATCACTGGGACACATAGGTTGAATTTGATCTCTACCAAAGACAACAGGCTTGTTCTACTCAATGTGGTACACCTACAAGCTGTACATTAAGCAGGCACAGGGAGATTTTTATCCCCCTGGTCCCCAAGATTTTGCATCTGGTTTGGCTCTAAAACATCTAAAGTGGCAACAGTTATTTTTTGTAAATGGCGCCTGATCATTTCCCCAATGTTACTACATCCATACCTGTAGATTTTGTTTGTCACTGAATCTTGACAATTGCAAAATACGACAGAAAACTACAACAAAGAGAGCAGAGATATGCTCATGAGGCGAAACGCACATGTTATCTAATAGGCTAGTCGGTGGGAGATACGGTAGATTATAAAACAAGGTTTCCACAATTTGACCTCTGGTGACTCCAAATGACGTTTGACCTCCATCAAAACAATAGGCTTCTTGTACTTAACGTGTCACAACTACATACTTAATATGAGATTGGTCCAAGCTTCCCTACTTGAAATATCGTGCTTACAAGGTTGGTGACATTTGACCTCCCCCATAACAATAGGTTTCTTCTACTTAATGTGCTACTCCTACACACCAAATATGAGATTAAACCAAGCTACCCTTCTTGAGATATCGTGTTTACAAGAAAGGTGTCAAACACACACACAGCACACTCATCCGCCTGCATGACTGCATAGGTTACGATTATCATCGATACCAAAAATTGATAAAAATCATATCTCAACAAGTTGCTTTAAAAATTCCTGAATCAGGCCTATGGCCAATGCCACTATGAGCATTTTGATGAAAGCTGTATTCCTGACAAATGTATGTGATCTTGTTAAGAGATTGTACAATGAATACATCATGCTGCTGGCAACCTGCAGCACTTGTAATGTACTGAAATAGGACTGTTTCAGGGATTTAAGTGGTTTGTTTGCTGAGCAGCTTAAATGGATGTCAGTAAATAAAGATCACTGGCTGTCATTGATTCTTCAGGCAAGAAGACCACTGTATGTGCAGTGAGGCATCTTACCAGTGTTACCCTTCTAGAGCAAGGGCGGCAAAGAATAGATCAAAACTGTGATTACTGAGTGTAATGCTACTGTAAATCTGAAGTGAACTAAAGAAGATATGGTAAAGAAAGGGTTCTCTATTAATCTAAGCATTGACACAACTGCTATCTTAACTGGATTAGATGCACCAACATACAATGTAGCTCTCTAAGGAAGCAAGTTTTATGTTATGTAAATGATTATTAACAGAAAGCAATTCACTGAAAGCACTTTTCTATAGGATACCATTGATCTTACAATTGATGATCAAAATCTCATGTCCTGTGAAACTGTAACTTGAAGATTAAACAGAACAAGGGCAGGTAAGAATTAAGAATATCATTACTGTACTGACTTGAAAGAAAAATGTACTGGATTCCTCTAGAAAGACAGCATCTGTTCATGATTCAACCTTTCTAGGAATAACATTAAGGTGACTTACGTTTAACATGATTGATGTAGTAGCATCCCAACACAGGGTCATGTGCTTCTTCCCAACCAAATGGTAGCTCTGTAGAGGAAACAGTTAGACATAAACTACTAAAAACATCATTATCATAATAAACTGTAATAGCAAAACTTGCAAGTATCATCAGCATTTGTTTGAGGAATTTAATACTTGGGCACAATCAAGAAAATTGGCCTACTATGAAAACATGTTAACAAAAGGGACTAGCAAATTAAATAAATGTAATTAATGAAATTCCAATGCAAGAACTGCACAATCACTACTTGAAAGAAGTTATTATCACAACATCATTACATGTAGACCTAATTAAAACCATATTTATAGCCTACATTTGCCTCAGAATGGAACATTTAACAACTAAATTTCCTTTTTTTATACTGATGAATATGCAGTGAATCATGAATACATAATGACTATGTGCCTTGAAATTGATTGGCCAGAATTAAATATTAATTGCAAACATGTTGACTCCTTATTCACATTTCAGAAATATTGAATTCCACTAACAGGTGTTTAAGTAAAGATGGAATTATGATAAAGACAAGGAATTTCTGTGCTTGTATTTCACTGCACAACTTTTTTAAGCTGATAAGAATACCAGAAATGGTTCTACACTGTACAGTATTTGCTGTACACTTTAACCAGAAAGCTGATGGACTTTGATATCTTGAATAGTAAATACTTGCCACAATTTATATCAGAACATGCCACAACAATTGCACAGAACAATTTCAAGTGTTTGACCATTTCTGACTTGAAGTGATGAGGAGAAAGGCCCAGTGGTTCACTGACCTCTACCAATTGCAAAAGCACAAACTTCATACTTGCCAGTTTCACAATTAAGTACAAGTGTTCCAACATTGGTGATAAAATTTTCCAGTCCGAGAAAGATGGCCTTTCTATCATGAGCATTTTCTGCTACAAAGTCCCAAGACCTCACATTAGGCAAAATTGTTGTATACAATACTATATACAAAGGGGGGGGGGGGGGGAGCCAAGCACCCAGGTTCCGTTATTGATAATCTGTTAACTGTCAACAGAAAAGGCCAGTATTTCTTTGAATCCCCATTTAGGTGGGTATCGAGTATATTTACTTTTTTAGTGGGCAGGCTTTGGTGGATGGGTGGGTATTTTTCTTGCCCTGTACCTTTTACCCAGCACAGGCTGCTGCACTAGTCCTAGTTACTCCACTGTCTGGGATTATTTCTCCAGGTTTTGGATCAGCACCATACTCTTTGTGGTCATTTGCTATGTGATTTGGTTGGTAATTTCCACAAATTGGGCAGATGAATCCCCTTGGCAACCTGACAAGATTGCATTTAAAGGGGGTGTATGGAGCAACTGTTTAAACAGTTAAACCAACAAATTGACAGCACTGCTTCAGGCACCTGCCACTACATGCACAGTATTCATTCCTCCATGGTATTCACACATTAATCATACATGAAGGTACTAGTTAGGACTGCTTTTCATGGGATTGTGAACTACTGTCTGATTCAGGTTGTCCAAGCGTTAAATCTGGTTGTCCTAAAACTTAGGTCAATGTAATAAAGCAATAATTACAGTAATTAATACAACTAAACGATTTCAAACTAAACAGTTGATTTTTACCACATAATCAAATGGGCAGTGGGAAGACACCTTGACTTGTCTGTATCCCAAAATTCAAAGTGCATGAATGCCTGTTTGTCCTCAATCACAAAATTGAATTCCTGCACAGGCTGTCAGCTGCACAGGACATTATCATCACAAGATCCTATCTCCTTCCCTTAAAATATATTAAGTTATCAGGGTTGAAAGTTAAAAGCCACAGTCGGCATTCTATTTAAACAGAACCAAAATGGATACCTAACTACTCAGTCTAAACAATGTTTCCTTGGTACTGAAGATGTAAGTCAATAAGAGTTACTGTACAGGTCTACATACTACATTGAAATATGTTGGAAGAGTTACTTACGATCTCCATTGCACTCTGAAAATGAGTCTGGTTTATTCAACCTGTAAAATGGAAGACAAGAAAGAACAATAATTGAAAACTTAACAGATGGTCTTGTACAGTCAGCATCAAACAGACACATGTTGACAATCATGCAGTGTGTAGGCAGAAGGTTTCATGTTTTCATTAGGACAGTAAGAATGTTTGATTAAGGTAACAACCTCTTTTACTTTACAAATTTGTAAATAATAATGTTTATGGCTTAGACTGTTCAATCCAAAAACCACAAAGTAATATTCACCAAGCACATACGTACTCTATTCTATTCAATCTCCCAATAATTTCAAACACAGGTTCATTTTGTGACCATTAATCCAACCTGGGTGGACCACAAGCCACATTGTACAGATGCCTATTTGCCAAACTCACATTGTTGCAATAAGACTTGAAACACTCTATAGATTTGCCATTCCAAATTACTTCAACTGATTAAAACAATTGTTTCTATCCATTGTTTATACCAATAGTTGACTTTACTGTATTCACAGATAGTTAATAACTTGAAGAAATGGTGAGTGAGCCTCTCAATCACCCTATTGATTACTTATTGGCCTTTAGTGCTAACAATTCTCTTCATTAAGTTCAGTATACGCTGCTTGTCATTTCTAATGGTATGTTTTACGTGACCATACTATATGATACTACATTAACACAGATGATGGTCTGAAATGATGTTACACTATAACTAAGAGGGTTTTTTTGGTAAACAGAAACCCAGTGATAGAGGCCCTATTTCAATTTGAGCAGTATGGATAAAGTGAACCTGTGACTTAACAACTATGTAGTACTGATTAACAATGCAAATGTCTGTTAATTCTTGTAGCATTTGTTATCAGAACATTCAACAAAAATTGCACAGAACAATTTCGAGTGTGACCATTTCTGACTTGAAGTGATGAGAAAGGCTCTTTGACCTCTACCAATTTCAGCAGATTAATTGTAAACATCAAAAGGGGGAGAGGGGCAAATAAAATACCAGAAGAATCATCTCAACATTTGCTCCAGCAAGGAACCAAACAGAGGGAAACCCCTCCCAGCGGTTACTTGCCTTTAAATATATTACATATGCAGCACAAGAGTAGTTTGCAAGCTAACCCTGGCTGAAGTTCACACTGCAATGTGCATGTACCTATGTCGGCCTTTGACCTGAGCACCTAAATCACCAAGGAGGTTCAACTACATATGGGGAATTCAAATCAGCATAAGTTTGACATCTTCATTGAGACCTGAACTTCAGAAATTTTGTAGAGTTTGACAACCTCATGAACTTTTACCTATACAAAATTGTGCAGCAATTTTACTATCATATGGGTTTCTACCATTTGGACCTCTGCAGACCCCAAATGACCTTTGACCGCCACCCAAAATAATAGCCCACTCACCATAAGAAAGACATGCCCAATATATGCTATGTCATCTAACCTATCTTGGTTAATCGTGTTTATAAGGCTTTACAGAGTGTGGCCTTTGATGACCCCAAATGACCTTTGACCTTCACAAAAACTTAACTGGTTCTTGCAATCTTAATAAGGAAGCCACATCCAAACTATGAGATCCAATAAACTTTCCAATCTGGAGATATCATGTTTACAAGGATTTCAAGTTTTAACCCCAGGTGACCATGAATGAGCTCTGACCTTTCCCAAATTGTGTAGAAACTTTACACTACATAAGACAATCCTACCATGCATGTATCTGAGCTCCTATGATGTTCAGCCAGCAGGGTTATTGGCTCTTGCATTAATTATATGCAACATGCCACACATGACAATCTGCATATATGTTGATATATCTTGTTAACAAGATAAGGCATCACATACTGTACACACAAACATTTACGCCATCTTTACTGCATCTAGGTTACTTGTCTGCCTAAGGCAAGTAAACCATTGATGGTAGAAAGTCATATTTTTGGCAAAAAAAGAGGGCAATCATCATGACTGTGTGATTATTTACTACACAAAAGTACCAAGAAAGATTCTTTCAACTTTGCATCATGAAGTTTTAAGTCTTTGGTGAAGTTTTGATAACTAATTTAGTCCAGTTGTGTATCCATCTCTCAAACACATCCCTACATAAAGCATCCAGAAGAGTCCATACTAGTAGTAGTCATACTGTATGCATGAATGGGTAACTAAGAAACTCTGTAAACAAAAGCTCCTTTAATCTACATTCTAGGGCATATTCTGCTCTTTGGACTCCTTTAATACAAGAATGCTAAGAATGTGAAGGCGACTTCTTAACCTTCATGCTACAGTGGCCTGCCATAGTGGCCAAGAAATTAACCTTAAATACAAAACTTGGTCTTAAAACAAAGGCTACTACTGTCAAAGTCACACACTAATTATGGGTCCTTATCAAGCATTCCTGTTGTTACCAATTTTAGATAACTCAAATGTTTTTCTCATTTCATTTGAGTTCTTTGCATTACCACAAGATACCACAATAAAAGTACAAAACATATCTTGAAATTGGATACATACCACCCTTGAGTGGCAAATGTAAAGCAGACTGCCAAATACCAACACAGCCCCTATTAATCCAAATCATTAGAGAAACACAACACACAAATTTGCCAGTTGGGATGTTAAACTAAATTATAATGTTAGGTTGGGTGTTACTGGATTATAGCAAAGGTACTATCACTATTCATACTGAACCAGGCCTTCCACTGCCTGATAAAAGTTGAGTGTAGGGTGTTTGTACATGTCTCCGAAAAGCAATGTTTACATGCTACTGTATCTTTGAGTTGGGGCATGTATCATGTGCTCTCATGCTAACTCAGGAAAAATAAGTAACACCTATATCCTATACCATATATAAATGATATCTATTACATGTATACATACAGTAAGCAGTTAAAACTAACTTATCTCTAACTGTAACACTGACAAATGGCGATGCCACACATTTCACTTGCCAACTTGAGGAATTCTACAGACAGCTTCATGAATCATTACTTGACAATATGTTGCACTCAGTTACAGATGCATAGAATGCAGTTGGTTACTAGTACTGCATAACATGTACAATATATGTAATCCACTTGACCTAACCAGCTATCATTGCCAGCAAACTTCAATATTCAGTACAGTGGAGGGATGGGAGCTCAATCCACAGGGACAATGGATTGGAACAGAAAAGATATGCGTCATCACCAGATTCCCAAATTATTAATATCAGGAACTGGAATTGTTTCTAATTATTTGTTATAATTTATGTAATTGCTATAACAACATCCCTGTAGCCACATTGAATGCATTTAATGAGACCGCTAAAAGTGTAGCAGACAAAGGACAATCAAGGAATGGAAATACCAGTCAGACTTGTAAAGTATCTACAGTACGTTAAGAACCCAATGAAAAAGCTAGGTGTAAACTAATAATCCCAGCAATCTAGCTACACAGATCAAGCCATTTGATGCATTTGGGATGTTACAGCCATGAACTGTAATTTGCTTTGTTGCACTCTTAAACCATATGGCCTAGTCAAGGCAGAAAATATTTCAAAAACTGTGACAGAGTTATTCATAGAAATGCTGCTGAAAAATGTGCTTTTTTTTGTGACTGAGGAAGTTTTGGCAGCATTTGTTGGGTTATAAAATTTCAACAATTCAGAATGGGATACTTTGTAAACAAAAAGTCTCTTGCAAGAAAATTTCAGCCTTTATGTGGCTCCACAGTGTTACACTTGCACTCGGCCATGGACATTTCTATCCAAGGGGAAAGTTTCTGTTCTAATCTGGTTATAACTGTTCAACTCAATTTGATACTTCAGGGTTCTACTTTAGGAGAGTTAGCAGCACAGAGTACAAAGATCAAGGTTGTTGCAGCAAATGTGTATGCAGGTATTTCAAAACGATGTATCTATGGCTAAAATACACCATACGCATTTCATGTTTAACAAATTGCATTTTATCATACTTTCTTCGGAATAAAACATATTTTCATCAAATTTTAGACATCAAATAAAGACATCAAGAAAGAAGGAAGTATCATCAAATGATGACATTTAGGAAGAATACTCAAGTATCCCTGTCATTACTTCCAATCAAAATGTAACTGAAAATGGAGATTGATGTATTAGGTGAATTTTTGGACCAGGTACAGTAGTAAGGCATGGCAGTGTGACAACAATTCAATACAGATATATACCGGCCAAATAATATCAGTATTTACCTGTAAACGAAGTTATTAAGTACAAACATTTTGCAAACTAGTACCTACATAACTCATTCTCATTCATCAAACTTGAATTTCTTCCTATATTCAGGATTACTATTTTACCCTAGTTCATGGCGATGTAATAACGATATTTGCCTGGTTATACATGTATTACATTCCTAATTCTTTACACATTCATTGTAATGTTTACCAACTAACCCTCCACCAATATCTAAATATGTTCGTTCATTGTGTTGTACAACTTTGTCAAACACCTTCAAACTATTCTTCATGTACAGTAGGTCTGCTAGATCAGGCATTTATGTGTCAATCTCATAGCAGTACAACATCAATGATCAACTACGGGCACTACCATAAATTTGTAACATGACAACCATTCAACTTACTGTTGCTTATATAACTAATTTAACTAAACTTTTATTTTAGAAGAAACACATCCCTGAGTCAATCTTTGTTGTACATTAGGGCTGTAACGGTTAAACGGTTAACCGGTTAACCGACCGAACGGCCGGATAAACGTCTGCCGTACATCGTATAAGTTTAACCGTTTTTGTAATGCCAATTACGCAGTCGCAACGGCGCGTCTTCAAATCACTTTGTTCCCGAAATAGACCGCAACATTTGCTTGCCGAAAATCACGTAACAATTGCAAACTTTAGCATGCATCCATACAAAAGATTTTTAAGAATGGCGGTACGATTGAGGGATTACCAAGCGGTATGCGACCTGTGAAGCGCCTATTGTTACCCCGTTCGACAACGTGGCGAGTCTGCATCTAATCCTTTCAAATTTATATTGTATTTAAGCAGTAAACGTTTTCTTTATTATGATGTAATTTCAGTTCAGTGTTCCCTCTAAGGTGCAGGATTCCATTCAACAGACTCAGTAATCTCACAAAGAAAACATTTGTCTGCTGGAAATCCCCGCATCGTTTTCTTGCATTCGCGATAAGTTTATACTCAATGCACAACGTATACACTTGACTGTAAAAAAAACTCTGAAAATCAGTAGAGAAATAACCAATTGTGTACGAAAAGTAAGCTGGTACACCTTTCAAATTTTACGAAAGATCGAGCAAAAAACTTTCGAAAAATTCACGCGAAACTGGCATATCGTGCTAAATGGAACTAATGTCATGTAATCAAGGCTCTAAGTACACCCAATTATGAATAAAACGTAAGAACACATCTGGTGTTAAGCGGCGAAAAAGTATTTTCTAGAATTTCCAAAATTACGGAGAAAATAATATCCTACCATAGTTTAGTGTATAGCAAATAGCCTAACCACCTCGTCGGTTACGGATCTCACGTAACTACAAAAACACAACTAATTGTATATTGCGAAGTTTATGTTTTCTACAAGAACATGGAAACAATATTAAGCATTTAGTTTATCATGCCAAGTGACCTTAAACATGTGATTACAAGGTTTACTTCCATGTATCATGTGGAATAGATTGTCTTGTTCATGCGGAGGAGTCAGTTGCCTGTTTTACTTACCTAGCTGTTACGGGGATCATATTTTACCTACTTTTCTTAAACGTCTAAGATAATAATTCTCATAACTTAACCGAACCTTTACTGACTGACAAGTTATTAATTCTAGACCATTAAACGTTCCTTGGCAACATGCCAAAAAATTGTTAACAACAGGTGTTAGACAGGGGATGAGCTCACAGTTGTTTGGCAAGGTATACCTTGGAAAATGTAGCCTACCGTAGTTGTAGTATAGTGCAAGCTATTGTTAGGCAGTCTAGGAATGGGGCTTTGCCGAACGTTGTTTCATAAAATCGCATGTTTTTTAAGTTAAACTTTTTAATGATTGTAAGACAGATAGATCTCTTTCATTTTATAACAAAATATGGCTACTCTAACTTGTCATTTCAAAATTTTCATCAGTTTCGTGACAATTAAAATTTAAAAAGTTGTCAGTATTTTGCATCCACAGCTGCGAATATTTTATCGCCAGACGCGCCAAATTTTCCGGGGCGTTAACCTCTGGACCCCCACAAGGGGTTCCACCACATGACCCCACCGGGGGACTACCCCACGCCATTATGCTACGCGTGCTAATTGTGTTTGCTGCACGAACTCCGGCGGGAAATCGACAGGGTGTTCGCGGGAAATTTTACAATGTTTTCCACACTTCCCCCCTACCCTCTGCCTACCCCGCCACAATGCACAAATTCAATATATCTGTGACCCATTGTTGTACTTGTAATTGCGTAGGCCTAGCCCTTCTACCGTACACTTCTGTAGAAATCGCTTCCTAACAACCGACTTTCCTAACCTTGGCCTAGCTGGTGAAAGCCTTGTAGTCTAACACTCCATATGATCGCGAACTTGCCAATGCCAATATTAAGTAGGCCTAGTAATATTAGGCTTATAACTGCCATACAATGCCTGCGCTATTACAGTTGGGGCTACGCAATTAACGAAGAAATATTTGCTTCAAATATCTCTGTAACAGTTACCGATGAACTGAAAGAGAAACAAAAATCTGTTTAAAACTTCATGAAAACGCGCGATTCGTCTTTTTCAATGCAACGATCGTCAAAACTAAGCAAATACAACCAAATTCTTGACATACGCGTTACGAAAAAACGATACTTGCAGCGCTATTTCGAGAATGTACTTCCGCACAAAAGTGGTGGCGCTCTTTCGGAATTATAATCTGAGCTATATAACTGATTTTCGGCTCTTATTTTGAGGCAACAACACGGGTTACGTTTAAACGTTAACCGTTCGGTTAATAGAAACGGTTAACCGGTTAGTGAATTAACCGGAATGACACAGCCCTATTGTACATGCTAAAATTAAACCTAATTCTAATAAGATCATTATCGAAAAGTTGCACTACACATGTATGCATACAACCATTATAAGCAGCATAACAAAACAACATATGACACAGATAATCTTTCTTGCCAAAAAATAAGAAAGCTTTCAGTCACTTTTGAAGTTGTCCATGTACTGTATGCCACATACAAATTATTGCCATTCACTTACAGTCTTTCCTGCGTGTGTTACACACAGATTTCTCTAAGGTGGTTTCCCATTTATATATGACAAGAAAAAAGCGAATCCCAAAAGAAGGAAAATTTCATTCACTATTGAAATCTTTTTGGTTTGTTATGTTGTATAAAGACTGTTGCAAAATGCAGTTCCACTGGTATTACAGTAAGTATCAGCTCAACCCGCCCCCCAAAAAAGTATTCATCTACTGTACGTACCTCATTCTTAAGGTGAACAGAGGGCTTTCCAGAGTTCATTACATCCTTATGAAAATTATCCTCATATCTCAAGTTCTTCATATAAGAGTTTATTTATAGAAATCATTTTAAGTTATATGTCAAGTTTGGAGCCATTTATTTACTTTCTACTCTTACCATGTACTTTTCTATATTTGTCTTTTAATTTAAATCTTATGCTTTATGTCACAGTTATATCTCACCATTTCAAAGTTACATTTTCATAATTCACTTGTATATAAGGTGCAAAGGTTTGTCCAAACCATCCATCCTGCCACCTTAACTGTTTTTGCTACAGTATGTTATGCCTTTCACTATGCCACCTTGTAATACTTCTTCCAGTCATAATGCACTTGACATTGTGTGCAAAATTTATTTTTCTCAGACAATATTATTGTATGAAGTCTTCACAGTATGAAGTGTTTGTTTCATTTCAAGTATTCAAATATTTTAAGCTATTCCTTCTATTTTATCAAAGTATTTCACTTTGAAGTGACCAACGTAAATTATACCACCTTTATTGCATGTCTTCATTTTTTTCCGTGTATGTAAAATATATTTCATGCCCATATTTTCATAGGACATTAAAACATGTGCTTTCTTGGAGAGTGTCACACCAAATCTTTTTTTTTCATTTTTCGGTCACTGAAAGTGCTTTATTGTTACAATTACAAGATCAATAAAAGACCAGGCAACTCCCTTTCCACTGTTGACTAATGTTTTCTCTATGCATGTGCAAGAGAAGAAGAGAACAGCTCTACTCAAAAATTTTGGTCAAAGTATCCACAGTACAGTACGTAATGTATCCAAACATGTTAGCGCAGTAGTTAACGCCGGTGCCTTTCAATCATAAGGTCCCTAGTTTGAGTCACTCCAAGATTAATGTATATCTTCCAGTTACAGAGTTGTTGACAATTTATAATCATGGACATTAAATATGACTCTAAGAGACTGACTTTGGTCAGCTTGCGGCTTTGATTTAAGCCAACGAGGCTTCTTTTCGAGTTCCTGCTTGCATAAGGATCTAAAATACATATATACTGTAAGTCCGCTTTTGGTCATAGTCCCCATCCCAAAGAGACAAAACCACCTCATCCCTCCAAAATACCCTAACCCTTCCCAAAGCTGGTACTCACCCCACCCATCCCAAAGCTGATAAAGACCACAACCTTCCCCAAATCCCCTAAGTACCACATTCCCTTCTCAAAACCTCTAAACACACCACACCCCTCCCCTAAACACAACACCCCTACCCAAGCCCCAGTACAGTACTTCACTCCATAATTAACAAGTGGGTATGTAGTGTGATACATCAATCACCAAAGAAAATTGGTATTGACTGGAAAACTGTTAACTGATGTTCATTGAAGGATACTGTTATAAGCAACAGATGAGTACCCAGCTTTTTAAAATCTCACTGAGTAAGGTCTACTGTGGAACTACTGTATGGTAAGTGGGTAAGTAATAATCATTGGATATGTAGTATAAATCATTCCGTATTGTGGAAGTTCCTTACAATAAAGCAACTTGTAAGAAGTTTTGCTCTGTTACCTTGGTATATGCAACATGTGGTATGACCCCTTTCCTAAGGCATCAAATTTCTTGTCACTCCTACCTTACCCCTCCCATATGCAGCTCTCAGTAATTCCACATTTTACCTACTCAAACATTAGAATTAGGGACAAAATTTCTTCAAAAAAACCTTGGCACAACATAATTTATTTTCACACTACAAAACCTAACATTCTTAATAGACTGGACACTGTAGGAATGGGTTCCACTACATTGAAACGATTTGTGTGAAGTCTTGTCGATAATAGCCCATAGCACGCAAACGGCTTGGCAAAAGTCTACCTCGTTTCAAAATGGCGGCGACAGCGGCAAAGTCGCTCGAGTCCAGGTAACCCTTTTGTGACTGGCCATCTCAGACAACCATTTCCCTTTTTAACTTTAAAGAATCATGTAAAAATATCCACAAATGGGAATATTTTCTTTCTGGAGCTCTCTTTCGTTGTCTCTTTTTGACCTATTTTCTGTCAGTTACGATTACTTTTAGTTGGATTACAAACGTTGTTTCATAGGTCTTGGTTGATTTTTTCTCGGGTATCTTTGCCCTACCATCAATTGGAAATTACTTTTAATTCGTTCTGTGAGGTTTTGTTAAGTTGTAAACCTTCATTTCTGAAAATTCTGTTAGTGAATCATAGGACCTACTTTACATAAAAATGCAGGGAAATTCAAAATGAACGATAAGAACATTCGTTGATCTTTCTTCAAGGTCATGGGGTCAGACTTCCAATTGTTACAGTAGGTGTAGAATATTTAAGATCCATGAGGATTGACAAACTTTTTTGTGAACCATGAATCACAGTATAGTATGAGTCATCGAAGTATTACCTCTGCGATATCATGTTTACAAGTCTTCACACTTTGACCTTTGATCTTCACCTTTTTTAAAAGAGTTGTTGTACTCACCCCATTTATTGTCTTTATTAATAATTTAATAATTGGAGATCAAACAGATTGATGTCATGTTAACATGATCATACAGTCAATCAGCAGTTTGCATTACTAAACTAAACTTGGGCATTACTCATTACATGCCAGATATAAGATCCAGACATGTTTTCCTGCTTGTCAAATCAATTACAAGATTTTCACCATTTGACCTTTGGTGAACACAAATGACCTTTGACCTCCACCAAAAACTATAGGGTTCTTGTGTTCAGCATTGGGCATCCACATGCCAAGTATTAGGTACATTACTGTGTCCCTGCTTGAAATATAGTGTTTACAAGGTTTTCAGTTTGGCCACCGGTAACCTCAAATGACCACCAAAAACAATAGGGTTCTTGTACTCTATGGCATCCACATGCCAAGCATGAGATCTCTCAAGGTTACAGTACCTCATGCACACATGCCATCACCATCGAAATAGATTCCTTTTGCCGTCGACAAGGAATCAAAAGTTAAGCCAACGTTTATGATACTTGAGTGACATAGGAAGCTGAAAGCTTCAAACATGACCATCTGTCAAGGACCCACTGTAATACAAATTCTCAGCATTGCTTCTAACACAATGATTCTCAGGAGTTTTTACTACAAAAATGTTCATCTTCGGATACTCTACAATGAAATATTGTCTTATACCAATTACTATTTGCACTCATGTAAGACTCCATGTATCTCATTGCACAGTAGGCTACATATACTTGTTTTGACAAGCATCAGCAGTACAGTAACAGTTTGTATGCTATCAAAACCTTGAAGCACGAAATGGCTGCACAATCATTGCTGACAGAAAGTGACACTTATGCCATTATTGACATATTGATCAATAACACTTGAACTTTTCTGTATATATGTCAAACTTATATCACTAAACATTACTATGTTGGACAGAGAATCTTCACTTCTTATTAATAAATAATACTGTTGAACAAATTTGTCTCTTAATTTCATTCTTCTTGGCAAAATGGATTACAGCACAAATTGTCATAACTTCCAATAATGCCAGCAATGTGGTGGTTAACCAGAGATGATATAATGCTGGCACTTTAGCTTGTTGCACAGTTGTGTTATGAGCTGTCAAAAGTGAATTAGCATTAACTGTTTAGACCTAAGCCTAGGCTAGTAAGTATACAAATTTGCCACATTATTGGGGTAGCCTACCAGTTGTTGCAATATTACGGATTGGAACTGCATAGTTATACGAAATAGTTATCGGACACTACGACATGAAATAGCGTAGCCTAACTGAACCTTAGGCCTTCTCTAACTCTGGCTGTTAAAATTACATCCCATCTGTGCAGCACATCTTTGTCCTCCTTATCTGATTCTGAAGAAGGCATGCTAACTGGCAATGCATCTGGACAAAACACTTAAATTTTAACAAAACAGCGCTAGGCTATGCCTAGTGTTATCATAATGCCGGTAATGTTATTGATTTTGAGATCTCGCCCCTAACTAACTACCAAACAAAGTAGCACAGCAGTCGAACACAACTGACCTAAGCTAGGCTGTGTTCGGCATACCTAACATTGTTAACCACAATAAGCCTACCGTAGCCTAAGCTAAGCCTAGCCTACTCAATAACTACCTGTCTCGGGGATCAACCCACGTAGTCCTCTTCCCGAAATGGTCGATGAAATATTGTTTGCCGTCAAAATCTCTCGCTTCTTCCCACCCTGCAGGTAACGGTAGTTCCCCATTTCGGATCATGTCCATACTACACTAACAATGCTTCCAAAATACGGGCAAATCGCGTTGTTATCCGAAGCCCTTCATTCGGTTTCAATTAATTCGGAGTCGCCATGTCAAAGAGTTCAGCTCTGTCACCTGAATTATTGCCGACCAGTATACTATTTGCATAACAAGAGATATGGAATGCAGTGGTTGAGACCTGTAGGATGACGCAGTAACTAAAGAATGTACGCTATGTATGCGGTATATAGTTAATAAACTGGCGCTATTTGGTTTTGAAAAGGTTTATTTCTGATAAAATATTCCAAGCAGTAGAGGCAACAGAGTTAAATATTGCGTGATTTTGTTTGCATTTCAACGTTATAACATCAGTAGATGTCCTTGCGAGCGATTCTTACAAAACTTGTTTTCAAAAATTTTCAGTACCGGTACATCAGTACACCCAAGAAACGTTTCCTAAATTTTGTTGAGAATGACGAAGCCCTTAGATGTCAAACAGCAATTGTCACTAATTACACAACAAACATATTATAATGTAAGTCATGCACGGGTAGGGGTGGGTGAACTCAACTGCTAAACATATTCAGTGGCGTGTTCAAAGTGGGAGGGAGGGCCCGGTTCAGTGCGGGTTTAGTTTTTTTTTTGCAATCAGCTGCGGGTGGCATACTCCTATATTAGCGTCTATATCAATCCGCTTCAAGTGTTCACCCTCAGGAAAAGTGCCAAAAAGCAGCAGGAGAACATCTTTTTTGACCTGTTATAAATTATGATCTAGTTTTGTGTGGCTTGTATGTTGAAGAGCATGAATGGAAGTACATGAAGTGAGAAAATTGGGTCAATTGAGGCAATTTTAGACCCCTTTAAGGCCTCCCAGGAGCAGCGTAGGAAAATTGTTTACCACTGAGTGAAGAGGTTTGTTTACAAGTGACAAAAACTTCCGGCTCGGATGGCAAAAAATCTACACGGAAAATTGATGGTGCCATGAAAGGCCAACTTGTCAGCTATCCGGTGATGGGTAGCGTTTAGCTAGTGAAAACTCTTTCTAGACTTAGAGACCACATTACTTTTGTTATTTAGTGTGTAAGTCAATGTGACTACAAAAAAACACACGAAAAGACAAGTAAATTAAAAGCACACACAAGACGTAAAATGACTTAACGCAGTGCTTGTTTTGGCATATTTCCAGTCACCACGATCGTTTTGAATGCCTTGATGTGGAAGCACATAAATCAAAGTAGAGATGATGTGCAAATAAGGAGGATTGGAGGTGACACAGAGCATTTCATAAATTCTGTGTTTAAATCTGGATATGTTTCTCCGTGCGAGCAGACGGTTCAGTGTGCTTAACTTGCTCCTCTTCTAGCCCAAAGTCTAAACTGCGTCATGATATAGAAATGCGCATGCACCCTGACAGGCCAAGCCCTCAGATATCAACGGGGGAATGGGGGGGGGGGTCTGATATGTCAGTTGACAACTTCTAGCTATACTTTAGCGGACCCAAAACGTGACGGACTTATAGTGTGTAAGATAATGGAACGATTACTTCTGGTATGACACTTACAACAGCTATAAAATAGAAAGCTCCCGATGGATCTTTTAAAGTCCAAATTTTAAAGGGGGAAAAAAAAGAGGCAATATTTTGAGATAAAAAGACAACATTGTGAGATTTGGGGACACTGTTTTTCTTTCCTATGTCCTTATTAAGCCACCGTACAATGCTGACATATTGTGCACACACAATTAAACTGCCGCATGCAACCATCACAGTAGTCTACTGCTGTACACATGCAAGTAAAGGTTTAGTAGCTACAGCGTGATAATCTGACGTCTATCTTGTCCGTGCGCACATGCAAACAGTTATACAAGAGCGCTCACAAGAATATTCAGCACAAAATCAGAAGCGCGCGCTCCGAAATATTTGTCTGCATTGCATGCTGTACGTACATAATACCTCCGTGCGTGCGTGTGCGTTGATCTATATACGAGTGTTTACTATACCGTCACACACAGTGGATTTTCAATGGAAAATATTTGTTGTCATTTTGTAGGCGTCCATATCAACACGTACTGTACTGGGCAGTTCTCTCTTCGTTGCAAGCAGTGTGGTCTAGACGTTGGATATATCTTGACGTCGTTCCTCGCCTTAATTTAGTTGTTCGAACGACTACAATGACGGCCCGGGGTTGCAGAGAAGAAAAGGACGACATTTCAAGACATCGTAAACATAACGTGATTACGGTTAGTGATATTTTACATTATCTGAAGTTGTCTGTATGCATGTATGTCTGTCTGTGAAGTTAGCCTATGCATAGTCTGCAACGTATACCTAGTCTAGGCCTATCAGTATATATGCCTTACTTTTGACAACAGTTTTATGCACAACGAGAACAGTGTTACGTCATGGATATGTACCTATGAGCAACTGAGGCATTTTGACGGCACTTAATGCTTTCTGGGATCAGTGTAGAAAAGTCTGTAGGAGAGTTAAAATACGTTCGGTCGGGATTGCGCCAGTAATATGTCGGTTACTTCTTGTAGGTGCCAGACGTGGCACGAGAAGTTGAGAGCGCCATCGATGGCCATCTTCTACATGTCATCTATCCATTAGCGGCAGGGCTATTATTCACGATGTTACCATAGCAATGGAGCGTTAAATTTTAGATTCAAAACGGAGCTATTTTAAATGAATATACAAGTCCCATGGAATTGTCGTGAATTTCATATTTGCTTTGGTCATAATACGTTAACTACAGAGTAAAAGCTAGATAAGGTAGAAATTAGATAGATTTATTCGACAATGAGTAAAGTTTACCGGTAGAAAGTCCTAGTATGTCATAATTAAATCCTCCGCGCTACTAGGTTTAATTCTCGGCTAAGTCTGCTGTATTCGCATTATCTGCTTTGTGTACCGTCATGAATACCGCACGTTTCGATCGTTGTTAATGCACGGAGAGCTCGTGGCATTGTTTATAACGTTACCGTACCTGTTTGTATCACACTGTCTTTCAAACGCCTGCCTCAGTAAATCAGCATTTAAGAAATGTGAAGTTGTTCTAACAGGAGCATAGCTGTTTCCACACTTAACGGTTTATAATATAAAGGCTAAGTAATGACACAACATTCCCGAAGAACAAATATTATCAAGATTGTCAGAAAAGATGTCGCGGTGGCCTTACACTGTACAAAAGAAGCATTTCTTTTTGCAGGTACAATTTTCGTCCTTATGTATACTTTCATTAAAATTTCCAGTGAAAGGCGACGAGCGAGACAGAAATCAAATTTACTACTCAGGTCTTAAGTTCCGATTGGTTTCTAAGTACAAGTTGTGCAAAATATTGCAATGACCTACTTCGTTTACGCGAAACAATATACCAAATAGAAACAACCCCCACCCCCCCTAAAAAAAAACAAAAACAGACAGACAAACAAACAAAGCAAAACAAATTTAAAACACCATGCATGTACATGCAGATATTAACAACAACCCCCCCCCCCCCCAAAAAAAAAAAAAAAAAAAAAAAATTATATAAAATAGTGCTTCGGCGTGGAATCGAACCTAGGCAGACATGAGCATCAATATAATCTTAAATAAATTGTGATTACTTAGCGAGAAAAAGATGAATGCAAAATGTCAATAATTAATTTGAATTATTGTATTATAAAATTGAAGACAGAAAGCTAAAATTAACAAGAGATTACGCCTCATCGAGGCCATGGTTTCACTGAACGTTGAACATCAACCCAGTCCGAATCGACGTGAGCCCTCCATTGCAAGTCAGCTAGCCCACTTCTGGCCCGAAGGCCGGACTCTAAACGTAATCTCCCGGATGCTTTTGCGAACTAAGGGAGGATACGGAATTGGGATCCTAGGCCCGTGTAAAAATTCCACCTTGGCGATGCCATTATAAACAAAGCAGTGTCTGTCATCCGATCGGCGCGATTCACACAGCCTGACAACAAACACCGACGCGCAGTGCTGTCTTCCAACCGTTCAGGCCACCACGCCAGCCTGGTGATTCTTGGGTCGAAATAATACTTCCAGTTCCAGATTGTTCCAAAACAATGTGATATGAATGCATACCGTGCCCCAATTGGAGTATTGTACATTCGCACAAAAGTTTAACCGTGAAAGAAGAAACACGAAAAACAAAAAAACAAAAACACGAAAAAAAAACAACAAAAAAACACACGAAAAGACAAGTAAATTAAAAGCACACACAAGACGTAAAATGACTTAACGCAGTGCTTGTTTTGGCATATTTCCAGTCACCACGATCGTTTTGAATGCCTTGATGTGGAAGCACATAAATCAAAGTAGAGATGATGTGCAAATAAGGAGGATTGGAGGTGACACAGAGCATTTCATAAATTCTGTGTTTAAATCTGGATATGTTTCTCCGTGCGAGCAGACGGTTCAGTGTGCTTAACTTGCTCCTCTTCTAGCCCAAAGTCTAAACTGCGTCATGATATAGAAATGCGCATGCACCCTGACAGGCCAAGCCCTCAGATATCAACGGGGGAATGGGGGGGGGGGTCTGATATGTCAGTTGACAACTTCTAGCTATACTTTAGCGGACCCAAAACGTGACGGACTTATAGTGTGTAAGATAATGGAACGATTACTTCTGGTATGACACTTACAACAGCTATAAAATAGAAAGCTCCCGATGGATCTTTTAAAGTCCAAATTTTAAAGGGGGAAAAAAAAGAGGCAATATTTTGAGATAAAAAGACAACATTGTGAGATTTGGGGACACTGTTTTTCTTTCCTATGTCCTTATTAAGCCACCGTACAATGCTGACATATTGTGCACACACAATTAAACTGCCGCATGCAACCATCACAGTAGTCTACTGCTGTACACATGCAAGTAAAGGTTTAGTAGCTACAGCGTGATAATCTGACGTCTATCTTGTCCGTGCGCACATGCAAACAGTTATACAAGAGCGCTCACAAGAATATTCAGCACAAAATCAGAAGCGCGCGCTCCGAAATATTTGTCTGCATTGCATGCTGTACGTACATAATACCTCCGTGCGTGCGTGTGCGTTGATCTATATACGAGTGTTTACTATACCGTCACACACAGTGGATTTTCAATGGAAAATATTTGTTGTCATTTTGTAGGCGTCCATATCAACACGTACTGTACTGGGCAGTTCTCTCTTCGTTGCAAGCAGTGTGGTCTAGACGTTGGATATATCTTGACGTCGTTCCTCGCCTTAATTTAGTTGTTCGAACGACTACAATGACGGCCCGGGGTTGCAGAGAAGAAAAGGACGACATTTCAAGACATCGTAAACATAACGTGATTACGGTTAGTGATATTTTACATTATCTGAAGTTGTCTGTATGCATGTATGTCTGTCTGTGAAGTTAGCCTATGCATAGTCTGCAACGTATACCTAGTCTAGGCCTATCAGTATATATGCCTTACTTTTGACAACAGTTTTATGCACAACGAGAACAGTGTTACGTCATGGATATGTACCTATGAGCAACTGAGGCATTTTGACGGCACTTAATGCTTTCTGGGATCAGTGTAGAAAAGTCTGTAGGAGAGTTAAAATACGTTCGGTCGGGATTGCGCCAGTAATATGTCGGTTACTTCTTGTAGGTGCCAGACGTGGCACGAGAAGTTGAGAGCGCCATCGATGGCCATCTTCTACATGTCATCTATCCATTAGCGGCAGGGCTATTATTCACGATGTTACCATAGCAATGGAGCGTTAAATTTTAGATTCAAAACGGAGCTATTTTAAATGAATATACAAGTCCCATGGAATTGTCGTGAATTTCATATTTGCTTTGGTCATAATACGTTAACTACAGAGTAAAAGCTAGATAAGGTAGAAATTAGATAGATTTATTCGACAATGAGTAAAGTTTACCGGTAGAAAGTCCTAGTATGTCATAATTAAATCCTCCGCGCTACTAGGTTTAATTCTCGGCTAAGTCTGCTGTATTCGCATTATCTGCTTTGTGTACCGTCATGAATACCGCACGTTTCGATCGTTGTTAATGCACGGAGAGCTCGTGGCATTGTTTATAACGTTACCGTACCTGTTTGTATCACACTGTCTTTCAAACGCCTGCCTCAGTAAATCAGCATTTAAGAAATGTGAAGTTGTTCTAACAGGAGCATAGCTGTTTCCACACTTAACGGTTTATAATATAAAGGCTAAGTAATGACACAACATTCCCGAAGAACAAATATTATCAAGATTGTCAGAAAAGATGTCGCGGTGGCCTTACACTGTACAAAAGAAGCATTTCTTTTTGCAGGTACAATTTTCGTCCTTATGTATACTTTCATTAAAATTTCCAGTGAAAGGCGACGAGCGAGACAGAAATCAAATTTACTACTCAGGTCTTAAGTTCCGATTGGTTTCTAAGTACAAGTTGTGCAAAATATTGCAATGACCTACTTCGTTTACGCGAAACAATATACCAAATAGAAACAACCCCCACCCCCCCTAAAAAAAAACAAAAACAGACAGACAAACAAACAAAGCAAAACAAATTTAAAACACCATGCATGTACATGCAGATATTAACAACAACCCCCCCCCCCCCAAAAAAAAAAAAAAAAAAAAAAAAATTATATAAAATAGTGCTTCGGCGTGGAATCGAACCTAGGCAGACATGAGCATCAATATAATCTTAAATAAATTGTGATTACTTAGCGAGAAAAAGATGAATGCAAAATGTCAATAATTAATTTGAATTATTGTATTATAAAATTGAAGACAGAAAGCTAAAATTAACAAGAGATTACGCCTCATCGAGGCCATGGTTTCACTGAACGTTGAACATCAACCCAGTCCGAATCGACGTGAGCCCTCCATTGCAAGTCAGCTAGCCCACTTCTGGCCCGAAGGCCGGACTCTAAACGTAATCTCCCGGATGCTTTTGCGAACTAAGGGAGGATACGGAATTGGGATCCTAGGCCCGTGTAAAAATTCCACCTTGGCGATGCCATTATAAACAAAGCAGTGTCTGTCATCCGATCGGCGCGATTCACACAGCCTGACAACAAACACCGACGCGCAGTGCTGTCTTCCAACCGTTCAGGCCACCACGCCAGCCTGGTGATTCTTGGGTCGAAATAATACTTCCAGTTCCAGATTGTTCCAAAACAATGTGATATGAATGCATACCGTGCCCCAATTGGAGTATTGTACATTCGCACAAAAGTTTAACCGTGAAAGAAGAAACACGAAAAACAAAAAAACAAAAACACGAAAAAAAAACAACAAAAAAACACACGAAAAGACAAGTAAATTAAAAGCACACACAAGACGTAAAATGACTTAACGCAGTGCTTGTTTTGGCATATTTCCAGTCACCACGATCGTTTTGAATGCCTTGATGTGGAAGCACATAAATCAAAGTAGAGATGATGTGCAAATAAGGAGGATTGGAGGTGACACAGAGCATTTCATAAATTCTGTGTTTAAATCTGGATATGTTTCTCCGTGCGAGCAGACGGTTCAGTGTGCTTAACTTGCTCCTCTTCTAGCCCAAAGTCTAAACTGCGTCATGATATAGAAATGCGCATGCACCCTGACAGGCCAAGCCCTCAGATATCAACGGGGGAATGGGGGGGGGGGTCTGATATGTCAGTTGACAACTTCTAGCTATACTTTAGCGGACCCAAAACGTGACGGACTTATAGTGTGTAAGATAATGGAACGATTACTTCTGGTATGACACTTACAACAGCTATAAAATAGAAAGCTCCCGATGGATCTTTTAAAGTCCAAATTTTAAAGGGGGAAAAAAAAGAGGCAATATTTTGAGATAAAAAGACAACATTGTGAGATTTGGGGACACTGTTTTTCTTTCCTATGTCCTTATTAAGCCACCGTACAATGCTGACATATTGTGCACACACAATTAAACTGCCGCATGCAACCATCACAGTAGTCTACTGCTGTACACATGCAAGTAAAGGTTTAGTAGCTACAGCGTGATAATCTGACGTCTATCTTGTCCGTGCGCACATGCAAACAGTTATACAAGAGCGCTCACAAGAATATTCAGCACAAAATCAGAAGCGCGCGCTCCGAAATATTTGTCTGCATTGCATGCTGTACGTACATAATACCTCCGTGCGTGCGTGTGCGTTGATCTATATACGAGTGTTTACTATACCGTCACACACAGTGGATTTTCAATGGAAAATATTTGTTGTCATTTTGTAGGCGTCCATATCAACACGTACTGTACTGGGCAGTTCTCTCTTCGTTGCAAGCAGTGTGGTCTAGACGTTGGATATATCTTGACGTCGTTCCTCGCCTTAATTTAGTTGTTCGAACGACTACAATGACGGCCCGGGGTTGCAGAGAAGAAAAGGACGACATTTCAAGACATCGTAAACATAACGTGATTACGGTTAGTGATATTTTACATTATCTGAAGTTGTCTGTATGCATGTATGTCTGTCTGTGAAGTTAGCCTATGCATAGTCTGCAACGTATACCTAGTCTAGGCCTATCAGTATATATGCCTTACTTTTGACAACAGTTTTATGCACAACGAGAACAGTGTTACGTCATGGATATGTACCTATGAGCAACTGAGGCATTTTGACGGCACTTAATGCTTTCTGGGATCAGTGTAGAAAAGTCTGTAGGAGAGTTAAAATACGTTCGGTCGGGATTGCGCCAGTAATATGTCGGTTACTTCTTGTAGGTGCCAGACGTGGCACGAGAAGTTGAGAGCGCCATCGATGGCCATCTTCTACATGTCATCTATCCATTAGCGGCAGGGCTATTATTCACGATGTTACCATAGCAATGGAGCGTTAAATTTTAGATTCAAAACGGAGCTATTTTAAATGAATATACAAGTCCCATGGAATTGTCGTGAATTTCATATTTGCTTTGGTCATAATACGTTAACTACAGAGTAAAAGCTAGATAAGGTAGAAATTAGATAGATTTATTCGACAATGAGTAAAGTTTACCGGTAGAAAGTCCTAGTATGTCATAATTAAATCCTCCGCGCTACTAGGTTTAATTCTCGGCTAAGTCTGCTGTATTCGCATTATCTGCTTTGTGTACCGTCATGAATACCGCACGTTTCGATCGTTGTTAATGCACGGAGAGCTCGTGGCATTGTTTATAACGTTACCGTACCTGTTTGTATCACACTGTCTTTCAAACGCCTGCCTCAGTAAATCAGCATTTAAGAAATGTGAAGTTGTTCTAACAGGAGCATAGCTGTTTCCACACTTAACGGTTTATAATATAAAGGCTAAGTAATGACACAACATTCCCGAAGAACAAATATTATCAAGATTGTCAGAAAAGATGTCGCGGTGGCCTTACACTGTACAAAAGAAGCATTTCTTTTTGCAGGTACAATTTTCGTCCTTATGTATACTTTCATTAAAATTTCCAGTGAAAGGCGACGAGCGAGACAGAAATCAAATTTACTACTCAGGTCTTAAGTTCCGATTGGTTTCTAAGTACAAGTTGTGCAAAATATTGCAATGACCTACTTCGTTTACGCGAAACAATATACCAAATAGAAACAACCCCCACCCCCCCTAAAAAAAAACAAAAACAGACAGACAAACAAACAAAGCAAAACAAATTTAAAACACCATGCATGTACATGCAGATATTAACAACAACCCCCCCCCCCCCAAAAAAAAAAAAAAAAAAAAAAAAATTATATAAAATAGTGCTTCGGCGTGGAATCGAACCTAGGCAGACATGAGCATCAATATAATCTTAAATAAATTGTGATTACTTAGCGAGAAAAAGATGAATGCAAAATGTCAATAATTAATTTGAATTATTGTATTATAAAATTGAAGACAGAAAGCTAAAATTAACAAGAGATTACGCCTCATCGAGGCCATGGTTTCACTGAACGTTGAACATCAACCCAGTCCGAATCGACGTGAGCCCTCCATTGCAAGTCAGCTAGCCCACTTCTGGCCCGAAGGCCGGACTCTAAACGTAATCTCCCGGATGCTTTTGCGAACTAAGGGAGGATACGGAATTGGGATCCTAGGCCCGTGTAAAAATTCCACCTTGGCGATGCCATTATAAACAAAGCAGTGTCTGTCATCCGATCGGCGCGATTCACACAGCCTGACAACAAACACCGACGCGCAGTGCTGTCTTCCAACCGTTCAGGCCACCACGCCAGCCTGGTGATTCTTGGGTCGAAATAATACTTCCAGTTCCAGATTGTTCCAAAACAATGTGATATGAATGCATACCGTGCCCCAATTGGAGTATTGTACATTCGCACAAAAGTTTAACCGTGAAAGAAGAAACACGAAAAACAAAAAAACAAAAACACGAAAAAAAAACAACAAAAAAACACACGAAAAGACAAGTAAATTAAAAGCACACACAAGACGTAAAATGACTTAACGCAGTGCTTGTTTTGGCATATTTCCAGTCACCACGATCGTTTTGAATGCCTTGATGTGGAAGCACATAAATCAAAGTAGAGATGATGTGCAAATAAGGAGGATTGGAGGTGACACAGAGCATTTCATAAATTCTGTGTTTAAATCTGGATATGTTTCTCCGTGCGAGCAGACGGTTCAGTGTGCTTAACTTGCTCCTCTTCTAGCCCAAAGTCTAAACTGCGTCATGATATAGAAATGCGCATGCACCCTGACAGGCCAAGCCCTCAGATATCAACGGGGGAATGGGGGGGGGGTCTGATATGTCAGTTGACAACTTCTAGCTATACTTTAGCGGACCCAAAACGTGACGGACTTATAGTGTGTAAGATAATGGAACGATTACTTCTGGTATGACACTTACAACAGCTATAAAATAGAAAGCTCCCGATGGATCTTTTAAAGTCCAAATTTTAAAGGGGGAAAAAAAAGAGGCAATATTTTGAGATAAAAAGACAACATTGTGAGATTTGGGGACACTGTTTTTCTTTCCTATGTCCTTATTAAGCCACCGTACAATGCTGACATATTGTGCACACACAATTAAACTGCCGCATGCAACCATCACAGTAGTCTACTGCTGTACACATGCAAGTAAAGGTTTAGTAGCTACAGCGTGATAATCTGACGTCTATCTTGTCCGTGCGCACATGCAAACAGTTATACAAGAGCGCTCACAAGAATATTCAGCACAAAATCAGAAGCGCGCGCTCCGAAATATTTGTCTGCATTGCATGCTGTACGTACATAATACCTCCGTGCGTGCGTGTGCGTTGATCTATATACGAGTGTTTACTATACCGTCACACACAGTGGATTTTCAATGGAAAATATTTGTTGTCATTTTGTAGGCGTCCATATCAACACGTACTGTACTGGGCAGTTCTCTCTTCGTTGCAAGCAGTGTGGTCTAGACGTTGGATATATCTTGACGTCGTTCCTCGCCTTAATTTAGTTGTTCGAACGACTACAATGACGGCCCGGGGTTGCAGAGAAGAAAAGGACGACATTTCAAGACATCGTAAACATAACGTGATTACGGTTAGTGATATTTTACATTATCTGAAGTTGTCTGTATGCATGTATGTCTGTCTGTGAAGTTAGCCTATGCATAGTCTGCAACGTATACCTAGTCTAGGCCTATCAGTATATATGCCTTACTTTTGACAACAGTTTTATGCACAACGAGAACAGTGTTACGTCATGGATATGTACCTATGAGCAACTGAGGCATTTTGACGGCACTTAATGCTTTCTGGGATCAGTGTAGAAAAGTCTGTAGGAGAGTTAAAATACGTTCGGTCGGGATTGCGCCAGTAATATGTCGGTTACTTCTTGTAGGTGCCAGACGTGGCACGAGAAGTTGAGAGCGCCATCGATGGCCATCTTCTACATGTCATCTATCCATTAGCGGCAGGGCTATTATTCACGATGTTACCATAGCAATGGAGCGTTAAATTTTAGATTCAAAACGGAGCTATTTTAAATGAATATACAAGTCCCATGGAATTGTCGTGAATTTCATATTTGCTTTGGTCATAATACGTTAACTACAGAGTAAAAGCTAGATAAGGTAGAAATTAGATAGATTTATTCGACAATGAGTAAAGTTTACCGGTAGAAAGTCCTAGTATGTCATAATTAAATCCTCCGCGCTACTAGGTTTAATTCTCGGCTAAGTCTGCTGTATTCGCATTATCTGCTTTGTGTACCGTCATGAATACCGCACGTTTCGATCGTTGTTAATGCACGGAGAGCTCGTGGCATTGTTTATAACGTTACCGTACCTGTTTGTATCACACTGTCTTTCAAACGCCTGCCTCAGTAAATCAGCATTTAAGAAATGTGAAGTTGTTCTAACAGGAGCATAGCTGTTTCCACACTTAACGGTTTATAATATAAAGGCTAAGTAATGACACAACATTCCCGAAGAACAAATATTATCAAGATTGTCAGAAAAGATGTCGCGGTGGCCTTACACTGTACAAAAGAAGCATTTCTTTTTGCAGGTACAATTTTCGTCCTTATGTATACTTTCATTAAAATTTCCAGTGAAAGGCGACGAGCGAGACAGAAATCAAATTTACTACTCAGGTCTTAAGTTCCGATTGGTTTCTAAGTACAAGTTGTGCAAAATATTGCAATGACCTACTTCGTTTACGCGAAACAATATACCAAATAGAAACAACCCCCACCCCCCCTAAAAAAAAACAAAAACAGACAGACAAACAAACAAAGCAAAACAAATTTAAAACACCATGCATGTACATGCAGATATTAACAACAACCCCCCCCCCCCAAAAAAAAAAAAAAAAAAAAAAAAAAATATAATAAAATAGTGCTTCGGCGTGGAATCGAACCTAGGCAGACATGAGCATCAATATAATCTTAAATAAATTGTGATTACTTAGCGAGAAAAAGATGAATGCAAAATGTCAATAATTAATTTGAATTATTGTATTATAAAATTGAAGACAGAAAGCTAAAATTAACAAGAGATTACGCCTCATCGAGGCCATGGTTTCACTGAACGTTGAACATCAACCCAGTCCGAATCGACGTGAGCCCTCCATTGCAAGTCAGCTAGCCCACTTCTGGCCCGAAGGCCGGACTCTAAACGTAATCTCCCGGATGCTTTTGCGAACTAAGGGAGGATACGGAATTGGGATCCTAGGCCCGTGTAAAAATTCCACCTTGGCGATGCCATTATAAACAAAGCAGTGTCTGTCATCCGATCGGCGCGATTCACACAGCCTGACAACAAACACCGACGCGCAGTGCTGTCTTCCAACCGTTCAGGCCACCACGCCAGCCTGGTGATTCTTGGGTCGAAATAATACTTCCAGTTCCAGATTGTTCCAAAACAATGTGATATGAATGCATACCGTGCCCCAATTGGAGTATTGTACATTCGCACAAAAGTTTAACCGTGAAAGAAGAAACACGAAAAACAAAAAAACAAAAACACGAAAAAAAAACAACAAAAAAACACACGAAAAGACAAGTAAATTAAAAGCACACACAAGACGTAAAATGACTTAACGCAGTGCTTGTTTTGGCATATTTCCAGTCACCACGATCGTTTTGAATGCCTTGATGTGGAAGCACATAAATCAAAGTAGAGATGATGTGCAAATAAGGAGGATTGGAGGTGACACAGAGCATTTCATAAATTCTGTGTTTAAATCTGGATATGTTTCTCCGTGCGAGCAGACGGTTCAGTGTGCTTAACTTGCTCCTCTTCTAGCCCAAAGTCTAAACTGCGTCATGATATAGAAATGCGCATGCACCCTGACAGGCCAAGCCCTCAGATATCAACGGGGGAATGGGGGGGGGGGGTCTGATATGTCAGTTGACAACTTCTAGCTATACTTTAGCGGACCCAAAACGTGACGGACTTATAGTGTGTAAGATAATGGAACGATTACTTCTGGTATGACACTTACAACAGCTATAAAATAGAAAGCTCCCGATGGATCTTTTAAAGTCCAAATTTTAAAGGGGGAAAAAAAAGAGGCAATATTTTGAGATAAAAAGACAACATTGTGAGATTTGGGGACACTGTTTTTCTTTCCTATGTCCTTATTAAGCCACCGTACAATGCTGACATATTGTGCACACACAATTAAACTGCCGCATGCAACCATCACAGTAGTCTACTGCTGTACACATGCAAGTAAAGGTTTAGTAGCTACAGCGTGATAATCTGACGTCTATCTTGTCCGTGCGCACATGCAAACAGTTATACAAGAGCGCTCACAAGAATATTCAGCACAAAATCAGAAGCGCGCGCTCCGAAATATTTGTCTGCATTGCATGCTGTACGTACATAATACCTCCGTGCGTGCGTGTGCGTTGATCTATATACGAGTGTTTACTATACCGTCACACACAGTGGATTTTCAATGGAAAATATTTGTTGTCATTTTGTAGGCGTCCATATCAACACGTACTGTACTGGGCAGTTCTCTCTTCGTTGCAAGCAGTGTGGTCTAGACGTTGGATATATCTTGACGTCGTTCCTCGCCTTAATTTAGTTGTTCGAACGACTACAATGACGGCCCGGGGTTGCAGAGAAGAAAAGGACGACATTTCAAGACATCGTAAACATAACGTGATTACGGTTAGTGATATTTTACATTATCTGAAGTTGTCTGTATGCATGTATGTCTGTCTGTGAAGTTAGCCTATGCATAGTCTGCAACGTATACCTAGTCTAGGCCTATCAGTATATATGCCTTACTTTTGACAACAGTTTTATGCACAACGAGAACAGTGTTACGTCATGGATATGTACCTATGAGCAACTGAGGCATTTTGACGGCACTTAATGCTTTCTGGGATCAGTGTAGAAAAGTCTGTAGGAGAGTTAAAATACGTTCGGTCGGGATTGCGCCAGTAATATGTCGGTTACTTCTTGTAGGTGCCAGACGTGGCACGAGAAGTTGAGAGCGCCATCGATGGCCATCTTCTACATGTCATCTATCCATTAGCGGCAGGGCTATTATTCACGATGTTACCATAGCAATGGAGCGTTAAATTTTAGATTCAAAACGGAGCTATTTTAAATGAATATACAAGTCCCATGGAATTGTCGTGAATTTCATATTTGCTTTGGTCATAATACGTTAACTACAGAGTAAAAGCTAGATAAGGTAGAAATTAGATAGATTTATTCGACAATGAGTAAAGTTTACCGGTAGAAAGTCCTAGTATGTCATAATTAAATCCTCCGCGCTACTAGGTTTAATTCTCGGCTAAGTCTGCTGTATTCGCATTATCTGCTTTGTGTACCGTCATGAATACCGCACGTTTCGATCGTTGTTAATGCACGGAGAGCTCGTGGCATTGTTTATAACGTTACCGTACCTGTTTGTATCACACTGTCTTTCAAACGCCTGCCTCAGTAAATCAGCATTTAAGAAATGTGAAGTTGTTCTAACAGGAGCATAGCTGTTTCCACACTTAACGGTTTATAATATAAAGGCTAAGTAATGACACAACATTCCCGAAGAACAAATATTATCAAGATTGTCAGAAAAGATGTCGCGGTGGCCTTACACTGTACAAAAGAAGCATTTCTTTTTGCAGGTACAATTTTCGTCCTTATGTATACTTTCATTAAAATTTCCAGTGAAAGGCGACGAGCGAGACAGAAATCAAATTTACTACTCAGGTCTTAAGTTCCGATTGGTTTCTAAGTACAAGTTGTGCAAAATATTGCAATGACCTACTTCGTTTACGCGAAACAATATACCAAATAGAAACAACCCCCACCCCCCCTAAAAAAAAACAAAAACAGACAGACAAACAAACAAAGCAAAACAAATTTAAAACACCATGCATGTACATGCAGATATTAACAACAACCCCCCCCCCCAAAAAAAAAAAAAAAAAAAAAAAATTATATAAAATAGTGCTTCGGCGTGGAATCGAACCTAGGCAGACATGAGCATCAATATAATCTTAAATAAATTGTGATTACTTAGCGAGAAAAAGATGAATGCAAAATGTCAATAATTAATTTGAATTATTGTATTATAAAATTGAAGACAGAAAGCTAAAATTAACAAGAGATTACGCCTCATCGAGGCCATGGTTTCACTGAACGTTGAACATCAACCCAGTCCGAATCGACGTGAGCCCTCCATTGCAAGTCAGCTAGCCCACTTCTGGCCCGAAGGCCGGACTCTAAACGTAATCTCCCGGATGCTTTTGCGAACTAAGGGAGGATACGGAATTGGGATCCTAGGCCCGTGTAAAAATTCCACCTTGGCGATGCCATTATAAACAAAGCAGTGTCTGTCATCCGATCGGCGCGATTCACACAGCCTGACAACAAACACCGACGCGCAGTGCTGTCTTCCAACCGTTCAGGCCACCACGCCAGCCTGGTGATTCTTGGGTCGAAATAATACTTCCAGTTCCAGATTGTTCCAAAACAATGTGATATGAATGCATACCGTGCCCCAATTGGAGTATTGTACATTCGCACAAAAGTTTAACCGTGAAAGAAGAAACACGAAAAACAAAAAAACAAAAACACGAAAAAAAAACAACAAAAAAACACACGAAAAGACAAGTAAATTAAAAGCACACACAAGACGTAAAATGACTTAACGCAGTGCTTGTTTTGGCATATTTCCAGTCACCACGATCGTTTTGAATGCCTTGATGTGGAAGCACATAAATCAAAGTAGAGATGATGTGCAAATAAGGAGGATTGGAGGTGACACAGAGCATTTCATAAATTCTGTGTTTAAATCTGGATATGTTTCTCCGTGCGAGCAGACGGTTCAGTGTGCTTAACTTGCTCCTCTTCTAGCCCAAAGTCTAAACTGCGTCATGATATAGAAATGCGCATGCACCCTGACAGGCCAAGCCCTCAGATATCAACGGGGGAATGGGGGGGGGGGGTCTGATATGTCAGTTGACAACTTCTAGCTATACTTTAGCGGACCCAAAACGTGACGGACTTATAGTGTGTAAGATAATGGAACGATTACTTCTGGTATGACACTTACAACAGCTATAAAATAGAAAGCTCCCGATGGATCTTTTAAAGTCCAAATTTTAAAGGGGGAAAAAAAAGAGGCAATATTTTGAGATAAAAAGACAACATTGTGAGATTTGGGGACACTGTTTTTCTTTCCTATGTCCTTATTAAGCCACCGTACAATGCTGACATATTGTGCACACACAATTAAACTGCCGCATGCAACCATCACAGTAGTCTACTGCTGTACACATGCAAGTAAAGGTTTAGTAGCTACAGCGTGATAATCTGACGTCTATCTTGTCCGTGCGCACATGCAAACAGTTATACAAGAGCGCTCACAAGAATATTCAGCACAAAATCAGAAGCGCGCGCTCCGAAATATTTGTCTGCATTGCATGCTGTACGTACATAATACCTCCGTGCGTGCGTGTGCGTTGATCTATATACGAGTGTTTACTATACCGTCACACACAGTGGATTTTCAATGGAAAATATTTGTTGTCATTTTGTAGGCGTCCATATCAACACGTACTGTACTGGGCAGTTCTCTCTTCGTTGCAAGCAGTGTGGTCTAGACGTTGGATATATCTTGACGTCGTTCCTCGCCTTAATTTAGTTGTTCGAACGACTACAATGACGGCCCGGGGTTGCAGAGAAGAAAAGGACGACATTTCAAGACATCGTAAACATAACGTGATTACGGTTAGTGATATTTTACATTATCTGAAGTTGTCTGTATGCATGTATGTCTGTCTGTGAAGTTAGCCTATGCATAGTCTGCAACGTATACCTAGTCTAGGCCTATCAGTATATATGCCTTACTTTTGACAACAGTTTTATGCACAACGAGAACAGTGTTACGTCATGGATATGTACCTATGAGCAACTGAGGCATTTTGACGGCACTTAATGCTTTCTGGGATCAGTGTAGAAAAGTCTGTAGGAGAGTTAAAATACGTTCGGTCGGGATTGCGCCAGTAATATGTCGGTTACTTCTTGTAGGTGCCAGACGTGGCACGAGAAGTTGAGAGCGCCATCGATGGCCATCTTCTACATGTCATCTATCCATTAGCGGCAGGGCTATTATTCACGATGTTACCATAGCAATGGAGCGTTAAATTTTAGATTCAAAACGGAGCTATTTTAAATGAATATACAAGTCCCATGGAATTGTCGTGAATTTCATATTTGCTTTGGTCATAATACGTTAACTACAGAGTAAAAGCTAGATAAGGTAGAAATTAGATAGATTTATTCGACAATGAGTAAAGTTTACCGGTAGAAAGTCCTAGTATGTCATAATTAAATCCTCCGCGCTACTAGGTTTAATTCTCGGCTAAGTCTGCTGTATTCGCATTATCTGCTTTGTGTACCGTCATGAATACCGCACGTTTCGATCGTTGTTAATGCACGGAGAGCTCGTGGCATTGTTTATAACGTTACCGTACCTGTTTGTATCACACTGTCTTTCAAACGCCTGCCTCAGTAAATCAGCATTTAAGAAATGTGAAGTTGTTCTAACAGGAGCATAGCTGTTTCCACACTTAACGGTTTATAATATAAAGGCTAAGTAATGACACAACATTCCCGAAGAACAAATATTATCAAGATTGTCAGAAAAGATGTCGCGGTGGCCTTACACTGTACAAAAGAAGCATTTCTTTTTGCAGGTACAATTTTCGTCCTTATGTATACTTTCATTAAAATTTCCAGTGAAAGGCGACGAGCGAGACAGAAATCAAATTTACTACTCAGGTCTTAAGTTCCGATTGGTTTCTAAGTACAAGTTGTGCAAAATATTGCAATGACCTACTTCGTTTACGCGAAACAATATACCAAATAGAAACAACCCCCACCCCCCCTAAAAAAAAACAAAAACAGACAGACAAACAAACAAAGCAAAACAAATTTAAAACACCATGCATGTACATGCAGATATTAACAACAACCCCCCCCCCCAAAAAAAAAAAAAAAAAAAAAAAAATTATATAAAATAGTGCTTCGGCGTGGAATCGAACCTAGGCAGACATGAGCATCAATATAATCTTAAATAAATTGTGATTACTTAGCGAGAAAAAGATGAATGCAAAATGTCAATAATTAATTTGAATTATTGTATTATAAAATTGAAGACAGAAAGCTAAAATTAACAAGAGATTACGCCTCATCGAGGCCATGGTTTCACTGAACGTTGAACATCAACCCAGTCCGAATCGACGTGAGCCCTCCATTGCAAGTCAGCTAGCCCACTTCTGGCCCGAAGGCCGGACTCTAAACGTAATCTCCCGGATGCTTTTGCGAACTAAGGGAGGATACGGAATTGGGATCCTAGGCCCGTGTAAAAATTCCACCTTGGCGATGCCATTATAAACAAAGCAGTGTCTGTCATCCGATCGGCGCGATTCACACAGCCTGACAACAAACACCGACGCGCAGTGCTGTCTTCCAACCGTTCAGGCCACCACGCCAGCCTGGTGATTCTTGGGTCGAAATAATACTTCCAGTTCCAGATTGTTCCAAAACAATGTGATATGAATGCATACCGTGCCCCAATTGGAGTATTGTACATTCGCACAAAAGTTTAACCGTGAAAGAAGAAACACGAAAAACAAAAAAACAAAAACACGAAAAAAAAACAACAAAAAAACACACGAAAAGACAAGTAAATTAAAAGCACACACAAGACGTAAAATGACTTAACGCAGTGCTTGTTTTGGCATATTTCCAGTCACCACGATCGTTTTGAATGCCTTGATGTGGAAGCACATAAATCAAAGTAGAGATGATGTGCAAATAAGGAGGATTGGAGGTGACACAGAGCATTTCATAAATTCTGTGTTTAAATCTGGATATGTTTCTCCGTGCGAGCAGACGGTTCAGTGTGCTTAACTTGCTCCTCTTCTAGCCCAAAGTCTAAACTGCGTCATGATATAGAAATGCGCATGCACCCTGACAGGCCAAGCCCTCAGATATCAACGGGGGAATGGGGGGGGGGGTCTGATATGTCAGTTGACAACTTCTAGCTATACTTTAGCGGACCCAAAACGTGACGGACTTATAGTGTGTAAGATAATGGAACGATTACTTCTGGTATGACACTTACAACAGCTATAAAATAGAAAGCTCCCGATGGATCTTTTAAAGTCCAAATTTTAAAGGGGGAAAAAAAAGAGGCAATATTTTGAGATAAAAAGACAACATTGTGAGATTTGGGGACACTGTTTTTCTTTCCTATGTCCTTATTAAGCCACCGTACAATGCTGACATATTGTGCACACACAATTAAACTGCCGCATGCAACCATCACAGTAGTCTACTGCTGTACACATGCAAGTAAAGGTTTAGTAGCTACAGCGTGATAATCTGACGTCTATCTTGTCCGTGCGCACATGCAAACAGTTATACAAGAGCGCTCACAAGAATATTCAGCACAAAATCAGAAGCGCGCGCTCCGAAATATTTGTCTGCATTGCATGCTGTACGTACATAATACCTCCGTGCGTGCGTGTGCGTTGATCTATATACGAGTGTTTACTATACCGTCACACACAGTGGATTTTCAATGGAAAATATTTGTTGTCATTTTGTAGGCGTCCATATCAACACGTACTGTACTGGGCAGTTCTCTCTTCGTTGCAAGCAGTGTGGTCTAGACGTTGGATATATCTTGACGTCGTTCCTCGCCTTAATTTAGTTGTTCGAACGACTACAATGACGGCCCGGGGTTGCAGAGAAGAAAAGGACGACATTTCAAGACATCGTAAACATAACGTGATTACGGTTAGTGATATTTTACATTATCTGAAGTTGTCTGTATGCATGTATGTCTGTCTGTGAAGTTAGCCTATGCATAGTCTGCAACGTATACCTAGTCTAGGCCTATCAGTATATATGCCTTACTTTTGACAACAGTTTTATGCACAACGAGAACAGTGTTACGTCATGGATATGTACCTATGAGCAACTGAGGCATTTTGACGGCACTTAATGCTTTCTGGGATCAGTGTAGAAAAGTCTGTAGGAGAGTTAAAATACGTTCGGTCGGGATTGCGCCAGTAATATGTCGGTTACTTCTTGTAGGTGCCAGACGTGGCACGAGAAGTTGAGAGCGCCATCGATGGCCATCTTCTACATGTCATCTATCCATTAGCGGCAGGGCTATTATTCACGATGTTACCATAGCAATGGAGCGTTAAATTTTAGATTCAAAACGGAGCTATTTTAAATGAATATACAAGTCCCATGGAATTGTCGTGAATTTCATATTTGCTTTGGTCATAATACGTTAACTACAGAGTAAAAGCTAGATAAGGTAGAAATTAGATAGATTTATTCGACAATGAGTAAAGTTTACCGGTAGAAAGTCCTAGTATGTCATAATTAAATCCTCCGCGCTACTAGGTTTAATTCTCGGCTAAGTCTGCTGTATTCGCATTATCTGCTTTGTGTACCGTCATGAATACCGCACGTTTCGATCGTTGTTAATGCACGGAGAGCTCGTGGCATTGTTTATAACGTTACCGTACCTGTTTGTATCACACTGTCTTTCAAACGCCTGCCTCAGTAAATCAGCATTTAAGAAATGTGAAGTTGTTCTAACAGGAGCATAGCTGTTTCCACACTTAACGGTTTATAATATAAAGGCTAAGTAATGACACAACATTCCCGAAGAACAAATATTATCAAGATTGTCAGAAAAGATGTCGCGGTGGCCTTACACTGTACAAAAGAAGCATTTCTTTTTGCAGGTACAATTTTCGTCCTTATGTATACTTTCATTAAAATTTCCAGTGAAAGGCGACGAGCGAGACAGAAATCAAATTTACTACTCAGGTCTTAAGTTCCGATTGGTTTCTAAGTACAAGTTGTGCAAAATATTGCAATGACCTACTTCGTTTACGCGAAACAATATACCAAATAGAAACAACCCCCACCCCCCCTAAAAAAAAACAAAAACAGACAGACAAACAAACAAAGCAAAACAAATTTAAAACACCATGCATGTACATGCAGATATTAACAACAACCCCCCCCCCCAAAAAAAAAAAAAAAAAAAAAAAAATTATATAAAATAGTGCTTCGGCGTGGAATCGAACCTAGGCAGACATGAGCATC